>NC_077232.1:44816452-45458952 GCF_027887165.1 Monodelphis domestica | reverse complement strand
AGATAGATGGGTAAATAGATGGATAGAAGATAGAAGGACTGAGTTATTGATACATAGATATATTTGGATAGATTATATAGGTAGGTAGACAGACAGACAGATAGATAGACAGACAGACAGATAGATAGATAGATAGATAGATAGATAGATAGATAGATAGATAGATAGATAGATAGATAGACAGACAGATAGAGAGACAGATAAACAGATAGATAGATGGGTAAATAGATGGATAGAAGATAGAAGGACTGAGTTATTGATACATAGATATATTTAGATAGATTAGGTAGGTAGACAGACAGACAGATAGATAGACAGACAGACAGACAGACAGACAGACAGACAGATAGATAGATAGATAGATAGATAGATAGATAGATAGATAGATAGATTAGATTAGGTTGGTAGATAGACATACCAACAAACAGATAGATAGACAGACAGATAGACAGATAGTGGGTACACCACTCCTTCACTCTTGATTAGATTTTTAAGATTATACCCTCCTTCTAGATACTTTTAGATATCCTCTCTTTTGCTTACATTGAAATGATGGTTGCATCAATAACCTGTCATTTCCTATGAAGATAATAGATTTCAAGTGGTTAAAGGGGAGAAGTATTTGAATCCAATTTCTCAGAAAAGGATTTGATATCTAAAAGCAGCCTAGTCTTGGGCATATCATAAATGCATATATGTCTACACATACAAACATATTATGAGACATATGCACATAAGCACACATACATATATTATAACATATATGGTTTTAACTATACATATGGTATGGGCAGCTGGGTGGTTAAATAGATAGAATGAGGATCCTAGAGTCTGAGTTCAAATCTGACCTCAGAAATTTACTGGTTGTATGACTCTGGGAAAATCATTTCACCCTGTTTGCCTCAGTTTCCTCATCTATAAAATAAGCTAGAGAAGGAAATGGCAAACAACTCCAATATCTTTGCCAAGAAAACTCTAAATGGGGTTCACAAAGAGTAGGACATGACTGAAAGAACTGAGCAACAACATATAAAATCATAAGCCATTTCTTAAAAGCCAAATGGCCAAAAGATATAAATGAACATTTCTCAATAGAATATCTGGAAGCTAATGACAAGTATAGAAGAGAATGTTCCAATACTCCAAATTGGTAATGATAAGAGAAATACAAATGGAAACAACTCCACAATTTCACTTGACATCCAGTAAACTGGAAGAGATAACAAAATCAGTGTTGGAAGAGAGGCACATAATTGTACTGCTAGTAGAGCTATGATATAATGCAACCATTCTGGAAAGCAATTTTTCAATAGAAAAAAAAATATCTAAAATATTAATACACTTTGACTCAGATATTCTACTACTAGCCATATTCTCCAAGGAAGTCACTGATAAAAAGAAAGTCTGTATATACCAAAACATTTATAATAGTGTTTTAGTGTACATGTAGTAGTACATGAATTCACTAGTAAATTGCTAAACAAATTGTTCTACATGAATGGAAAAGAATGTTACCAGGCTGCAATAAACAATAAATATGATGGCTATAGAGAACCAGAGACTTACATAAAGGATACAGTGAAGTAAACAGAGGTAAGAAAACAATTTACATAAAGACTAAAATAATGTAAATGGAAAGAATAGCAATCACAAAACAACTGAAAAATAATGGTACACAGTTTCAAAGAGAGCCTCAAGAAGATGTGTCCCTCCCTACATTTCTTTGCAGACATGGAAGGTTCCATATATATGTTCAGATTTTCTGTTGTATTTATTGGTTTTGCAGCTAGGTGACACAGTGGATAGAATCCTGGGACTGGAGGTTTCTAGCTCTGTTACTCTTGGCAAGTTACTCTTTTTGCTTCAGTTCCCTCATCTGTAAAATGAGCTGGAGAAGGAAATGGCAAAATACTCCAAGTATATATGTCATGGAAAAAAAACCAAATAGGGTCCCAAAGAATAGCACACGATTGAAAACTGACTGAACAAGTGATTTTGTTGATTTTTTTATTTTTTCCCACAAAAATATTCTTTGTTATATGGAATTTCTCTCTGGGAGGGGAAAGAAGAATTAAGGGGGAAATTTATGTGATGTAAAATCAAAATATATAAATGGAATTTTTCATTAATATTTTCTAATTGAATATATAAGCAATTTTAACACATTTTCACTCATTGTGAGTGTGAAATTTCTTTTTTCTCTCTACTCTCCCTTTCCTAAGATGATAAGCAATTTGATATAAATCATAACATGTGCTATTATGTAACACATATTTCATATTCAACAGGTTGTAGAAGAAGACACCTATCATTACAAGAAAAAAAGTCAAAGAAAAGAAAGTGAAAATGGTATGCTTCAATCTGCATTGGAACCCTAGTTCTTCTAGAAATAAGTGACATTTTTTCATCATAAATCCTTTAGAGTTGTCTTGGATCATTGTATTGCTAATAATAGCTAAGACACAGTTGATCATTATATAATATTGCTGTTACTATGTATGATGTTCTCCTGGTACAACTCACTTCACTTTGCATCAGTTCACATAATGTCTTTGCAGGTTTTTCTGAAAGCATATTGCTCATCACTTTTTATAGCACAATAGTGTCCCATTACAATCATTAAAAAAACTATTTGTTTAGCCTGCCCCTTCCTTTCCAATTCTTTGCCACAACAAGAGGTGCTAGAAATATTTTTTGTACAAATAGGTCCTTTCTGTCTCCTTTTTGTTTTTGGAATATAGATCTAATAGTGGTAATGTTGGGACAAAGCATATGCACAGTTTTGTAGCTCTTTGGGCATAGTTCCAAATTGCTTTCCACACTAACGGGTTAAGATGGCCCCAGAGTATAAGCAGAGATCTTCCTCTTCTCTCCACTGACCAAGATACAAGTTCCCCAAAAGGCAAAATCAAATTCAGATGAGTGAAGGAGCTCCACAGTAAAGCACAGCATGGAGTCAAAGTTTGGGCATTTCCATCCTAAAAGGGAGCAAAAATACTCCCACCAAGGGGTGAGCTCATCACCCCTCCCCCACTCCACCTATGGTGCCAGAGTCAGAGCCAACATAGGGCTACTCTTAGGTTCTCGGAAGGTGGCTGGCTGAGGTCAACACAGACTTACCCCTAAGAGGAATGAGACTTGGGACTCCAGAAGGCTGAGGAAACATGGACATAGGGAATGGAGACTGGGCAAAGAGGGGCAGCTCACAGGCAGAGACTCAATAAGTAGCCTTAGGGCAACAACCTTTCTGGAGCTCAATACAGAGACTTGCCTTAACTCCACATCCAGACCTCTACAGGGTAATATTTAGGGGCTGGTCTTGCCCCTTAGAGCAGTGAGACTTGGATCCCTAGAAGGCTGAGGAAGAAGAAGCTTGGGCAAAGAGACTGTGTAGGGCTGCTCACAGTAGACACTGATGAAGAGACTTGAAAAATAGTCTCAAGGCAAAAACCTTTCTAGAACTCAATACAAAGATCACCCATCTTCATTACTTGGACTTCTGACCAGGACAGAATAAGGCAATGGCCACCAATTCCAAAGAACCACAATACACGACCACCAAAAAAACAAAACAAAACAAAACAAACTAACAACAAAACAACACCAAGAAGAAAACCTTAAATCTCAATAATTTTTATTAAGAAAAAATCCAGACTAAAGAGGAGACAACTAAACATGACAAACAAGTAAACACACCCAAACCTTCCCCAAAAAATGGAAATTGGTCACAAGGTCTTGAAGAGTTCAAATCTGAGATTACAAGAATGATGGAAGAGATTTGGCAAGAAAAGTGGGAAATAGTTCAAAAAGAAAACAACAGTTTAAAAAACAGAATCTCTCATTTGGAAAATGAAGCCCAGAAATCAAATGAAATAATAAGCAAGTTGAAGACCAGAAATGACCTGCTAGAAGCCATAAAAAGCAGGGTAGATCAAACTGAAAAAGAAAATCAAAAGATCTTAGCTGATAACCAGTTATTAGAAACCAGAATTAGGCAAGTAGAAGTTAATGATCTCACAAGACAGCAAGAATGAATAAAACAAAGTCAAAAGAATGACAGATTAGAAGGAAACACAAAATATCTCATTGAGAGGGTGGTTGACTTGGAAAACACATCTAGGAGAGACAATTTTAGATTAACAGGTCTAATTGAAATTCTGGAAATAAGCAGAAACCTTGACATCAGACTACAAGAAGTTATCCTAGAAAACTGCCCTGATGTTCTTCAACAAGAGAACAAAACAGACACTGAATGAGTTCATAGATCACCCTCTACATTCAATCATCAAAAGACCTCCCCCAGCAATGTAATTGACAAATTCAAGAGTTTTTAAGCTAAGGATAAAATATTACAAGACAAAAAAAAAGATAAGTCAGTTATCAAGGAGCACTAGTCAGGATTACAGCCTTTACACTAAAGGACCACAAGGCTTGGAATATGATATTCAGAAAGGCAAGAGAATTGGGACTACAAGCAAGGATCACCTATCTATCAAAATTGACTATATATTTATAGGGGGAAAGATGGACTTTCAATAAAATAGTAGACTTCAAAATATTTGTAAAGAAAATACCAGAACTAAACAGAAAATATGATATCCAAATACAAAAATAAAGAGAAACATGAAAAGATAAATAGAGGGGTATGTTTTTCTTTTATTTCTTTCTTTAAGGGCTTCAATAAGGTCAAATTGCTTATATTCCCATATGGAAAAATGTTATTTGTTACTTTCAAAAATTATATTCACTATTATAGTAGTTAGAAGAATTATTCATAGGTAGAGATCAGGAAACTAAGTGGTCTAAAATGATATACAAAAGAAAAAAAAGAAATAAAAGAGAGGGAAATAGAAGATGGCACCAAGAGAAACTTGAAGGTATAAGAAAATTAGGATAATCTTTACCACACAAAGAGGCACGTGGAAGGGAGAGAGGAAGAATACTATTATAAGAAGGAGAGGAAGACAATCCTAATAAGTAATACTTAAATCTTACTCTCAGGGGAATCAATTCCAAGAGGGAAGATCATGATCCATTTGGGTATCAAAATCTATCTTACCCTATAGGGAAGTTGAGAGGGGAAAACTAAGGGGGGGTGAGGAATGGAGTAAAAAAAGGGGGGAGGGAAAGAGGGGGGATGGAATTTAATAGACCTGAAAAAATAAAAGGGGAATAAAAAGGGAGGGGGCAGAAAGGGAAGGTGGGGAAGGAAGCAATATTAGAGAGGAAGAGTGTGGAAGGTAGCTTAAAAGGATGCTAAAGAAAAATAAGAGGGGAATAAGAAGGAAGGGGAGAAAAAGGGAAATAAAATAAGGGTGGGGATTAGGGAGAATGATTAAAAACAAAACACTGGTGTAGAAGGAAATAGTGAATAGAAGAAAGGGCAGGACAAGGAGAAGAAATCAAAATGTTGGGGAATACACAGCTGGTAATCATAACTCTGAATGTGAATGGGATGAACTCACCCATAAAATGGAAGCAAATAGCAGAGTGGATTAGAAACCAAAATCCTACCATATGTTGCCTACAAGAAACACACATGATTCAGATAGACACACACAGGGTAAAGATAAAAGGCTGGATCAAAATCTATTAGGCATCAACTGAGAAAAAAAGGCAGGATTCTCAATCATGATATCAGAAAAAGTCAAAACAAAAATAGATCTATTTAAAAGAGATAGGGAGGGTAATCACATCCTGATAAAAAGCCAAATTGCTCTCCAGAATGGTTGGATAAGTTCAACAACAGTGCATTAGTATTTAGATTTTCCCACATCCCATCCAACATCTGTCATTTTCCTTTTTTTTGGTCATATTGGCCAAACTGATATGTATGAGGTAGTACCTCAAAGTTGTTTTAATTTGCATTTCCTTAAGCAATAGTTATTTGAAAGCATTTTATATGAATATAAATAGCATTAATTCCTTTACTGAAAACTCTCTGCTCATATCCTTTTAACATTCATTACTTGGGGAATGACTTGAGATCTTATAAATTTGACTTGGGTTCCTTATTTATTTGAGAAATGAGCCTTTGTCAGAGATACTTTCTGTAAATATTAAATTTTATTTTTATTTTATTTTTAAAAGACAATTTCATTTTATTATATTTGGCACTTAGTCTAATACTTTCTAGTGTTCTTCTTAAAGGAAATAATTGTGGTAACAAGGGTTCATTTCACTGTAGATACTTCTATAGAACTCTATCAGACTTAGTAGGAACTGACATGATTTGTTTTTATTCATTTTTAAGGAAGCCATTTTAAAAGGCTCAGTATTAAAAGGCTATGCCTGCTGTTTGCAAACTTTTGGATTCTAGTGGGCTAGCAACAGGCTCCTGACCAAAAAGAATCATTTCATGAGGAATTCATTGACTTTAATTTGTCATGTTTATAATAATTGTTAACCAAAAGAATACCTTGAAGATAGTTGTAGCTTATGCTGTTGTTAAGATAATTGCGGTGGGGGTGGGAATTACACAAATTATACAAAAATCGTGCAAATAAGTCATATGAATTGTATAAAAAGTAGCATTTTAACTTTTCTCATATCATGCATCGGTTTCATCCATTAGAATCCAAATATGGTAGTTCTACCCTTATTGGCGAAAAAGTTTGCTAATGTTTACTATGCTCACTAATCTATTCCAGTTTCATCTGTTTGTGATCATCCTCCCACTTTTACCTATAAGTGTTCTCAAGACAATATGGTCAACTTGGTTCTTAAATCAAGTGATTTGAAGATCTATTTCCTGTCAACTGTTTTTGTGAGGTGATAATGATTCACATTCTTCTACTGTCTTTCTCACCAATGGTTTCCAAATAAGTTGCTATTCTAAACCAGTGTTGTTGTTGGCTGCCATATCTCTCTACTTGGCAAAAAGATCAAGAGTCTGCTTGCTTAAATAGCCTCTGGGCTCTTTTAGCCTCTTCACTGTATCAAAAGTTTTACTCTTGTTAAATTTCCTTAAGGAGTGGTGACAATCTTTTATTTCACCAATTTAACATTTATAATAGACTAGGTGTAGTTTTGGGTAAAATCTTCTCATCTTTATCCTTTCAAGGAGTTAGATCATCTTTGACACATGCTTGGGACCATACAAAAACTGGGTTATTATAAGTGGTACTTACTCAAGTGCATTGATAACCAAGATGGTATTCTAAAACCAAAAAAGCTTAGTTAAAGAAACAAAATCTGTTTTTAAGCAGTGAATTAAGAAATTTAAAAGTTTATAAAAACAATCTTTTAACTCAACAACACATTTATATTTATTTCATTTTAAACTTATTAGTCCTGTTTTGTCTCAGTTTCATTATCTGTGAATAAAAAGATCCCTCTCCCAGGATTTTTGTGAGCATCAAATGACAGAATAATTTTAAAGGGTTTAATATAGTGCCTGATAGGTAGTAAGTGCTGTATAAATTTTAGCTATTCCTATTATTATTATTATTATTATTATTAAGCAATTACTATATGCTACATTTTATATCACACTTTTTCAATGTCTTAAATTTCATAATAAAGGATGGGGTTACATGGTTAATTCTATGTACTTCACAATTTTTCCCTGGCCAACCTTACCTAAAAAAATTCTCTGTCTCATGAGATTATTGTATTGATTCTGCCTGTATACAAGTTAAGTGCTTCCCTACATCCCTAATTAATTAGAAAGATATTGTGCTATTGGTGACATTTCTCCAGAGTGTTCAGAAAATGATCCAAATGTGAGCTTAACAGAGTACATACTTTTAAAATATTTGATAATTGATCAATGTAAGTATATGAAGGATATGGTCAAAATAAATACAAAGTCGTTTTGAGAGAGAAGATAATACTAGCTAGGAAGATGAGGAAAGGCTTCATATAGAAGGTGGTTCTAGGTGGTACAGAGGGTAGAGTACCTCAGTCAAGAATCAGGAAGACTCATCTTCCTGAGTTCAAATCTGGTCTCAGACACTCACTAGCTATGTGGCCCTGGACAAGTCACAAATAAAACCTGTTTGCCTCAGTTTCCTCAGCAATAAAATGAGCTGAAGAATGAAATAGTAGGCCAAAAGACTCCAAATGAGGTCACAAAGGGTCAACTGAAATGCCTCAATAGCTCTTTGAGTCTTAAAGGAAGCAAAGAATTCTAAGGAACAGGAAGGTAGAGAAGACATTTCTGTTGTAATAGACAGCTAAAACTAAGGAATAGAGATGGATGGACTATTGTAGGTGAAGAACAGGAAGTAGTCCTGTTGAATTGTATTATAATGTGTGAAGAAGACAAGACTTGAGTAATAAGACAGTAGGTAGACACCAGGTGATGAGGGACATTAAAGAACAGACAAGTTTTGATTTTATTCACAAGGCAATAGGAAACCTCTGATGTTTAATATGGCCATGATCATATTTGTACTGATAGGAAAGTCATTTTGGCAGTTGCATGAAGGATATATTGGAGAGGGAAAAGACTTGAGCCAAAGGGGTTTACTATAAAAATGAAGAGAAAGGGGGCAGCTGGGTAGCTCAGTGGATTGAGAACCAGGCCTAGAGATGGGAGGTCCTAGGTTCAAATCTGGCCTCAGCCACTTCCTAGCTGTGTGACCCTGGGCAAGTCACTTGACTCCCATTGCCTAGCCCTTACCACTCTTCTGCTTTGGAGCCAATACTGTGTATTGGCTCCAAGACAGAAGGTAAGGGTTTAAAAAAATGAAGAGAAAAAGGTATCTAATGCAAATAAAATATAATGCATGCTGGTAAAGGAGAATCCCTTTTTCCTTGGGGAGAAAAGCAAGCAGGAGCTCCGGAAATGTAGTTTATGAGATCAGGGAAAATATTAGAAGGCTAAGGATGAGAGGTGAGTGAAACATTAATTTTAACTAGGTGAGTACAAAAAAGTTGCATTGAGAGCCTAGGGTAGTGATGGTGAACCTTTTAAAGATGAAATGCCAGTTCCCACCCCCACCCCACCGCCAAGATCTAGTGCAATGCCCACCCCCCACCAGAGACTGTGTGCTGTTCCCTTTATCCCCACCAAGTGCTAGGCATGGCCCCTTTACCCCATGCAGAGGAAGGAAAAAGTGCTCCCATTGGGCTGCTGGGAGGAGGGGTGGGTGAAGTGAGGAATATTCTCAGCAAGTGTAGAGAGGGAGAGAGCAATGGTCCAAGCACTTTGCTGCCTATGAGCTGCCCCTCTTACCTTCTGTGTGCTCCCATTAGGCTGCTGAGCAGAGGAGTGAGTGATGTAAAAACATGTTGTTGGGTACAGTGGAGAGGGAGAGGGAAGCAGCTCTGCCCAAGTCCTTCTGCCTTTCTAATATCAAACTGTGGGTGAGGGGGCAGTCACATACACATAGAGAGTGCTCTATGTGCCATCTTTGGCACCTGTGCCATAGGTTCACCACCATTGATGTAGGATAAGAAATACTATTGTTGTTGTTGACAAATCCAGGACTATGTCTCTCAAATAGCTGTACATGTATTTTCTTCAGGAATGACTACATCTGAAAATGGGCTGCCTATGGAGACTTCAGTGTCAAAATTGGCCAAGGGACAGCAAGTATTGGCAAAGGCAAAGGGGAGGTAGAACAAGGCAAATCTCTGTGCCCCCAGAGCTGTTGCTAACTTGGGCTAATCCTAATACTGGTCCTTGTTCCTGGAATGCCTCTCCTCAGTTTTTTACCCTACCCTCTGAGATCTAGGCACATGCCCTGACTCACCTCCTGTGATAAACTGCCCATGTTAGTCTGAGCTTGGTTTTCTTTGAAACAAGGTTTGTTACAAAAACAAACAAAATACTGCTCATTAGTCTACCATATGTGACTGGATTTTTCTCTAAAGTGAAAATGAAAAACAGGGTATAACAACATGATGGGGAGCCTGCTTCTCTCTTTCTCTATCTCTGTGCCTGTCTCTATCTCTCTCTCTCTCCCATATATCCACACATATACACAAGCATATATGTTTGTGTATGTGTGTGTTGTGTGTATTTCTGGGTACAGTCATCCCTTCCACCCTGCAATCTGGAAAAATCCATGTAAAATTTTTTGGCTCTCTCTTCATATCTGAGAGGAAGTCTGACTTTTTTCTTTTGCTTTAGCATTTCTTAATAAACTTTAACTTTTAATTTATTTTTACATCAAAAATAGAAAGTATACATATTTTGTTATGAAAAGTGAGAAAATGTTGATGTTTGTATAATACTATGAATATATTTTATATATTTCTGAGTTTTTAAACTTTTGCATCATCTGGTGATCTTCACAAGTTCAGACCTATTTCTGCAAAACTCCTAAAAAATTCCCATTTAGGGGATAAGATTGGGGATGTAGACTCTAAACAATCAGCCTAGTACAAATACTAATAATATGGAAATAGGGCACAGGTAAAAACCAGTGGAATTGCTTGTTGGCCATGGGAGGGGGTGTGGAAGGAGGGGAGGGAAAGAGCATGAACCATGCATGTAACCATGGAAAAATATTCTAAATTAATTAATTAATTGAACTTTTTTTTAAATTCCATTTCTTATGTTGAATGGTGATATATCAAAACTGTGATGGGGAAGTCAGAATATGGAAAGAATATCTGTTTATACATACATATATGTATATATATATAATCTGGTAAAAAAATTCTTAGGAATGTTTTTTATTCACTTTTAGTCATGTGACTCCCATTTTGGCAGGGAGAGATATAGGCATGCAAAGGGACTAGAGTACTTTACTATTTCCTTCTCCAGATCATTGATCATTTTAGAGTTGAGGAAATTTAGACTAACATTGTTAAGTGACTTACTCAGGGTCACACAGCTATTTAGTATATGAATCTGAATTTGAACTCAGGTCTTCCTGACTCCAGGTAGACCTGGTGCTCTATCCACTGTGCCATCTAATTATACATCTTGGAAATATAGCTAACACTTATACAGGGCTTCCTATATGTAAGGCACCAAGCTAAATACTTTATAATAATTATCCTATTTGATCTTCACAACAGTAAGTAGTTGCTACTATTAATGTCCCCATTTTACAGATTAGAAAAGTGAGGAAAACAGGAGTTATATAACTCAGTCAGGGTCATACAAACATATGTCAGAGACTGAATATGAACTCAGGTCTTCCTGATTCCAGGTCCAGTTCTCTATCCATTGCAGCACCAAGCTGCCCAAAAGAAACTTTCCTAAGATCTGTACATCTACATTATGTTCTCCCTTGTGTCAGAGAAGATGAAACCTAGTCAGGAGCCATGGGGAATATTAATGAAAAAGGCAGCCAGAATAATAGTCTCTTAGAATCCATGAAAAAGACAGAAGAGGAAGATTAAGAAAGGTCTCTAAGGGATTTACAAGACCGTAGCTACTGGCCACCACCACAACCACCACCCTTGCGTTCCCCATCTTTCTCCTATGTCCCAGTCTCAGCAACCTCACATGGCTCCTCACCAACACCATCACTACCAGGAAATCCCCATCTTTCTCCCTTCCCTCAGTCTCATTCTTCACACTCCCTTGTTGGAGAAAAGACACATCTTATAGCCCAGAGCCAACAGAAGTATAGAGTTATAGGGGTCCTTTCCCAGGCCTGATGGGAAAATGGATTGCAGCAGTGAGAAATCCATTCCAGGGTAAGCGTTGGATCCAACGCTTTTGTAAGCATGGCACTCTTCCTCTAACATTACAAGAGTTAGATGGAATTTGTAGGCTGGTCTGACAAACCAACCACCATATGTAATAAGATTTCCAAGAAGATGACTTACAAATGAACTTTGGAACAGTCCCTTCCTAAAGGGGAAGGGTGGGAGGACTGCCTAAGGGAAGCTTAATAAAAACTAATTCAATTACACAAAGCTCATTTTAAAATGTGACGCCATGATGGTTTATGTACATCTTTTCCAGCAAAACTTTATCCTGAGGGTTTTGCTAACATATTTTCATTCAAAAAAGTTTCTCCCTTGTATCCTGAAAAATGGCAGCTTATCACATTAGAGTTCGGAGGCATTTCAACTGATCTAATAACCATTCTATCCATATGGGGCTGAAGGATTCATGATATCTCAAAAGATTTATTCTTCTGTGAGAAATTCATTTGGCATATTTCATTTTTGACAACGCACGAACTGAGAGTAAATTGATAGAAGAGAAAACAAATGACGGGATTGATGTATGAAAAGCCAGTGGTCAGACTGACAGATGTCCATCACACATCAGGTGTAATGTATCTGACAAGTGCTCACGCCCTGCGTAATTGCAGTTACCGATTTTGCTTTTGAGAAATGATTTTGGGGAAAATGATATGTTTTTCCCAATCATTTAAACTCCTAATCTGCGTGGGTACCTATCAATAATTGCCAAGTAGATTTTCCTTTAAAATACTTGTGAAGAAATAGAAAGAGTCAAAAACTTGAAATCAGGATACCTAAACACACACTCTTTGCCTATAGAGCAAGGCACAACCTCTGGGAGCCTCAGTATTCCAATCTGTAAAATGGTTAATACTGCTTAAACTGTCTAGCTCATAGGTTGTTGAAAAAAAAGCACTGTAAATCCTTAATATAATAGTGAGAACATTTTTTTAAAAGCACTCCTCAGTATGTGATCCTGGGCAAGTTATTTAATCCCCATCATCTAGCTCTTATTGCTCTTTTGCCTTGGAATCAACACACAATATTTTTTCTAAGACTGAAGGTAAGGGTTTAAAAATAAAAATAATTATAATAGTTAGCATTTATATAGTTTTTCCCCATTTCTGGATCTTGGTTCATTGCAGGGAAGCATTTCCCGCAAAGGCTCTAAGGGGTTTACAAGGACATAGCTACTCTTCACTACAGCCACCACTCTTCATTTTGCTTCTTTCTATTATCTCCCAGTCCCACCAGTCTCCCACATAGCCATGGGGAAACTACAAATACCAGTGCAAATGAGAAATCTTAATTTTGCAATTCATAGTTTTAGAAAGTTGCCTGAATCACTGGTAGAATAAATAACTTGTCCATAGGCATGTAACCAAAATTTTGGAGGCTTCCTGTCTAAATTCAGGGCTTCCTGTCTAAAGTCTGCCCTCTAGCTACTACACCATACTGATTTTCAGTATTTTTTGTTCTTGTCTTTTTTTTAATGGGGTCTGACAGAAATAATCCCGGGACAAGTTACTATTATGCCATTATTGCTTTATATTCGACATTCTATGACTATTAAATTGGTGAATCAAATAATCATTTTGTAGGTAAATAAAAGTGTCAGGATGCTTGCTAAAAGCATCACTGGCCCAGCTCCAGTCATACACAGTACCACTAAGATGATATGTCTTGTCCCTACTTGGTTTTGATCTCATCAACTAAATCTCTATACTTGGAAAGCTTTTTGGTTCCAGGTCGCCTAGAGATTGAGTATGTGGAATGGTGCAATCAAACATGCTCTTACTTTTTTATGAATTAGTGTACCTCTAGGTAATTGGGGAAAACAGTTTATTGCATAATTATCTAATTCTTGTCTAGTTTATTGGTTGAGTTCACCAGGAGGTTTTGAGGTCTGTAATTTTTTTTCTTCACTGAGTTTTATATCAACTAGATCAGGGGTTCACAGTTCCTACCCTTATCTCTATGAGAAATTCTGTCTGTCATTCCATTAAAGAAAGCATACTTCTGATATATTAATGTGTCTGATTTGTAAGGAGTCCACACCTACGGAATTACAAGGTGTGCCCCCAAAATTTTAAAGATATTTATTAGTGAGTTAGATGGCCGGTAGGCAGCTTACAGGTAGAAATCAGCCTCCAAGGAGTATAAAAGGCTGGAGCTTATAAGTATTTCACAGGAGAGTTGGTCACTTCACAGAACACAGGAGTGGGGGGAAGAGGACATGTGACTTCATAGACAGGTGGCTTAGGAAGAAGGTTGACAAAGTGTCTATTAGTGAGATAGGCAGATCTCAAAAGGATGGAATGCGAACGCCACCTTTATCTATTATCGGTGGTTATCAGGGACAGTTTTCTGTGGCCGACCAATTCTTGGGTTTCGAGAAGTTCTTCAGGTGTCTCCTAAAATTCTAGGTTTCTATGTCCTATGCCATTTCTCCCTATCTTTACTTCTGGGTCCCACTGCACCCTCTCTTCCAGAGTTGGAGCTCTTGGAATCCCTAGCACCTGTCAAGGTCCACTTAAAAGATTTTCCTGCCTCTCTTCCTCCTATTAAAGCTACTACTCTAACTCTTAAACTGATAAAAAAAAAAACCATTTCCATATTGCATTTAACTTGCACATATTCTTTGTTTATTCTCTTTTCATATGAGTTGAATGAAAATTCCTTGAGCAAAGGAATTATTAAATATTTTATGGACCTAGTACAATGCCTTGTACATAGCAGAAAGTTTAACAAATTCTTATTGTCATATTATATCTGGTATTATACTGCCACTTAACCCAAAAGAATGATGCACATAGTCAGAAAATTCTTATAATTAATGATATAAATCATTAAAAAATATATTTATGGTAGGGAGGACTCTGAAGTTATTTTTCCTTGGATAGGCCCAACCAAAAGACACCTTCAAGGCAAGATAATATTGGTCTTATAAGATGAACATCTTTAAAATAGAAATTTCTTTAGAACTCTGTAGTCGTCATGCAAGAAAACTGAGAAAAGACACAAAATATATAGCATTTGGGGCTCTTAGAGGTACTCCCATGACTTTGTTTTATAGATAAGGAACTGGGACCCAGAAAGCAGAAATGATATTTTTAGGGTCACAAGGTAAAAAGACTAGAAAACCTTTATAGTTCTTTCATCTCTAAAGCTGTGATCTTATGGGAAAAAAGGAAAGCCAGAATCTGAACACAGGTCCTTTGACTCCATATCTACCTCTCTTTCTACAGTGCCACAAAAGTATCTGAAGATAATAAAGAAATTTTCTATAATAACTTGCCAGTAAAGACTTGTTATGTGTAACCCAATTAAAAAATGTCTTAGGGGCAGCTGGGTGGCTCAGGGGATTGAGAGTCTGGCCTAGAGATGGGAGGTTCTGGGTTCAAATCTGGATTCAGACATTTCCTAGCTGTATGACCCTGACCAAGTCATTTAACCCTCATTGCTTAGCCCTCACCACTCTTCTGCCTTGGAAACATGGTATTAATTCAAAGAGAGAAGGAAAAGGATTCTTAAAAATCTCTTAAAATTAAATTTCATTACTACTAAAAAATATATTTTAGTGACAAAAAGAAAAGAAAAAAGCTTATAACTAAGAAAATTTTTTTCTTACAAAAAACATCATTTATGTAAAAGAAGAAATGTATCCTCAGAAAATCATAAGTGTTAGAAATTCTGAAAGACTAGAAAAGAGAAACACAAAAAAAGTAAATACATTTGAATAATTTGAAAAGGCTAAATAATGACCGTGTGTGTGTGTGTGTGTGTGTGTATATGTGTGTGTGTGTATATATATATAGAGAGAGAGAGAAAGAGAGAGAGAGAGAGAGAAAGAGAGAGAGAGAGAGAGAGAGAGAGAACGGAGATGGAAAATTTGCAACACCTGAGCTACATTCCTAGCATCCTTTTAAGTTACATGCCCATTTTACTTAAGGATACTTAGTAGATAAATTTGGCTGAGACCCATACTGCGGCACTCTTCTTTCAGAGCTTGTGCTTTAGGTAAAGTGCTGCAGGTATGAGTCTCTGGCTCTCTTTGCTCTTCTCACTTGACTGAAAGAACTTTTTTCTTTCTCTCTCTTTTAATTTGTTATTAAAATTCCTATATATTTTTCAATACTGGGAGTATTTATTTATTTTTATTCCTACTACATATATCCAAAGAAAAGACTATTATCTCCTCAGAATCCTACTATCATCAAAAGTCAATAGAAGAATGAAGGAAAACAATTTAGGGCTGGGGTGTGATTTTGTTCATTTTATTTGTTTTAAGAAAATGCTTTCAAATCAAGGCCAAAAGAAATAGAATAGGTAAGAATTGAGGAGAAATTGGGAAGAACAAATTCATAATTTCATAAGTTAGCCATATTACAAGAATAAACAAATAGGGAAGTAGTTGGGGGAAGTAGAACTCTGAAATCTCACTCTTATCTAGGATTTAGTTTAGAAATACATATAGGCAAGGATAAAGAGAAGGAAAGCAGGGTTTAAGAGAGAATTAAGTCGAGGAGGGAAGGGTCACAAAAGAGAAAAGGTCAGATTCAGGGATCTTGGTCTGAGTCAGGTGAATAGAAGAATAGAGGAATAAGATCAGACCACTATAATTGGTGATTTCTAGGGATGATCTAATTACTTTTATTTTCTCATATTCTTTATTTAGAAGAAGTAGAGAGTAAGTGCAAAAGAAGACCACATAGTTGATATTGGGGGTGGGGAGAATCACTACACTTGTAATCATGGATGGAAATATATGCATAGATTAAATTCACCCATAAAATGAATGAGGGTATCTAATGGATTAGAAATAAAAGAAATAAAAAATAGATAATACTTTATTACCAAAAAAACATATTTAAAATATAAAGATACACTGAAGTTGAAATGCTGGGCAAGAATATAATCTATCATTACAAAAAAAATGAGTGGTAAAAATATACATGGTTAAAGGACAAGGAAATATATACATACACCTAATGGCATTGTATCAAAGCACTTTAAAGGAAAGTTAATGAAATTATAGGGGAAAAGATGCTCAGACCTAGACAAATCTCACAAAAAATATAAACAAAAAAGAAATAAAGAATCTGAAAAGATTTTTAGAAGTTAGATAGAATAGACGTTTAAACTTTACTAAGTAGGAAGTACACTTTGCTGTGAAGTAATTTTATAAAAAACTGACCTGGGGGCAGCTAAATGGCTTAGTGGATTGAAAGGCAGTTTTAGAGATGGGAGGTCCTGGGTTCAAAATTGATCTCAGACACTTCCTAGCTGTGTGACCTTTGGCAAGTCACTTAACTCCCACTGCCTAACCCTTACCACTCTTCTGCCTTAGAGCTATTACACAGCACTGATTCTAAGACTGAAGGTAAAACATTTTTAAAATAACTGGCTCAGTGCTAGGACCCCCCCTAAAAAAAAAAACACCACACCTCATAAGCAAATGACTAAAATTTTTAAAAATTACACATTTTTATAGTATAGGTCCAAAAGTATGTATTTAATATGAAAATATCAAAACTCAAAGCAAGTATCATACGGAATTAATATACTCTGCAACCTTTCGCAAAAAAAAATATGAGAGCCAAGGAAATAAGTCCATTCCCCCCCATTATTTGACATAATTTAAAAAGTTCTTTTTAATAGCAAAAAGATAAGAGAGAAAGAATTAAAAATATAAATATAGATAAAGAGGAAATATAACTATCCTTATATGCTGATAGTGATTGATGTAGAAAATCCTGGGTATCAGAAAAGATATTATTCAGTATTATTAAAAGCTTCAGCAAAATTTCAAGATATAAAATATCTCCTCAAAAATGAATATTTATATTCAATAATGACAAAATCCAAGAAGAAATAATACAAAAGATAAATCCTTTCCAAATAACTACAAAATTCATAAAATATCTAGAGATCAATCTACTAAAACAGAGAAAAAATTTTACATAGATTCAATTACTAAATTCCACTGAAAATTAAAAATTACTTAAATAGATGAAAGTATGTTAAATGCCCTAGGATTTGGCTATGCCAATAAAATAATAATAATAATAATGCCAAAATTTATTTATATTTTCAAAGGTATATAAATCAAATTATCAAAGGGATATTTTGCAGAAGTTCACAAAATAATAAAAATCCATTTAAAAATGAAAATGCTAGAATAACAAAGGAAAAATATTTAAATAGATAAAGGGCAAAGTGGCAATAACATTTCCAAACTTAAAACTAGCTTATAAAGAAAGTCATAAAAACCAGCTGATTAGAAAAGAGAGATGTAGACTTCCGGTCAAGATGGCAGCTTAGACAAAGCTAAAGTTCGGAGCTCCAGAAACCCTTCCTTACTGATCTCAAACTGAATGCTCCTAGGGCACCTAAATTCAAAACAAACAACAGAATAGACCCCAGGAACACTCCTCCTGGACCTGGATCAAAAGGTACGGCCCCCCAAGAGTCGGAGCCCAAGATCACTCGGATCTAAGGGGTAGGCAAAGGGAAGGTCCCAGGACCCATCCCCCCCAACCCAGAGAGCTGAGTCCGAGGCAGCAGCAGGAACCTCAGGGCAGGCAGGGAGGCCTCGGGAGCCGGCTGTTCTGAGGGCGGAGCCCTGAAAACGACCTGACCCAGGCTCAGGGGCACCCAGATAGCAGGGAAACAGAGAGAGACAGGAGGAGCCTGTAGCCCCCTGACCAGATCCTTCCATCTGAGTCTCACTGAAGGTCCCTGCCTCAGGGCATACTCAGTTGGAGGTTAATCCTATCACCAGCTCTCAGAGCTCCTGGAAGCCACAGCCCCTCCCCCTCAGACTGCAGGCTCCTCTGGCCAGCAAAGACATTGAAATACATCTGAGAGTGTCAAGCCAGGAGCAGAACATAGAAGTAAGGCAACAGAGAAGCATTGGGAGGGAACTGAGGAGGGTAGTAACACCGAAACACCAGCAATTCCAGGCTTCCTGGGGAAGACAGACAATTTGCCTGAGGCTAAAGCCACTGAACACCAGACAGATAACAGAAGAGCCAGCCCCCCTCACTCAGATACAGATGGCAAACAGCACAGAAGCAAAAAAGCCTCAAAACAACAAGAAAAACAAGAAGGGGGCAACTTTGGACACATTTTATGGAGCAAAAATACAAAATACAGAGGAGATAGAAGAGGAAACACAAGCAAATGCGCCGAAACCTTCCAAAGGAAATGGAAACTCTCCACAAACTTTTGAAGAATTTGAATCAAAAATGATCAAAAAGATGGAAGCCTTCTGGCAGGAAAAGTGGGAATTAATGCAAAAGAATTTCACACAACTACAAAACTGGTTTGACCAAACTGAAAAGGAAAACCAGGCTTTAAAGGTCAGAATTAGGCAACTGGAAGACAACGAGCAGGTAAAAGAGCAAGAATCAATAAAGCAAAGCCAAAAGATCAAGAAATTAGAAGAGAACATAAAATCTCTCACTGACAAGGTGACAGACTTGGAAAATAGAGGAAGAAGAGATAATTTAAGAATAATTAGACTACCAGAAAATCCAGAAATAGACAGCAAACTCGACATCGTAACACAAGATATAATCAAAGAAAATTGCCCAGAGATTCTAGAACAAGGGGTCAATGCAGCCACTGAAAGAGCTCACAGAACACCCTCTACACCAAAAGACAACTCCCCTGAATGTAATTGCCAAATTCCAAAGCTTTCAAGCAAAAGAAAAAATCCTACCACTCTGAATGACCGTAAGGCATGGAACATGATTTTCAGAAAGGCAAGAGAGCTGGGTCTTCAACCAAGAATCAGCTATCCAGCAAAACTGACTATATACTTCCAAGGGAAAGTATGGGCATTCAACAAAATAGAAGATTTCCAACTTTTTGCAAAGAAAAGACCAGAGCTCTGTGGAAAGTTCGATATCGAAAAACAAAGAGCATGGAATACCTGAAACGGTAAATATGATGGAAAGTGAAAAGGAGAAAATTGTTATCTTTTCATTTATTCAAACTCTCTTCTATAAGGACTACATTTATATCAATCTATATATATATATTAATATATGGAAAATGTAATGTGCAAATAGGGGGAAAAGAAAAATCAAATAGAATAATCTTTCTCACACAAAGATTCACATGGGAAGGGGAGGGGAAGAAAAATCCTATAAGAAGGAGAGGAAGAGAGTTTTTACTTAAACCTTACTCTCAGGGAAATCAACTCTGATGAAAAGGGGGACATCACCTCCAATGAAGAGGAAATCAAGACAATCATTAAAAATTACTTTGCCCAATTATATGGCAATAAATACAGCAATCTAGGCAATAAGGATGAATATATACAAAAATACAAACTGCCTAGGCTAACAGAAGAAGAAATAGAATTCTTAAATAATCCCATATCAGAAAATGAAATCCAACAGGCCATAAAAGAACTCCCTTAGAAAAAATCCCCAGGGCCCGACAGATTCACAAGTGAATTCTATCAAACATTCAGAGGACAGTTAATCCCAATACTATACAAACTATTTGACATAATAAGCAAAGAGGGAATTCTACCAAGCTCCTTCTATGACACAAACATGGTACTGATTCCAAAACCAGGCAGATCAAAAACAGAGAAAGAAAATTATAGACCAATCTCCCTAATAAATATAGATGCAAAAATCTTAACTAGGATACTAGCAAAAAGGCTCCAGCAAGTGATCAGAAGGGTCATCCACCATGATCAAGTAGGATTTATACCAGGGATGCAGGGCTGGTTCAATATTAGGAAAACCATCCACATAATTGACCACATCAACAAGCAAACTGACAAGAATCACATGATTATCTCAATAGATGCAGAAAAAGCCTTTGATAAAATACAACACCCATTCCTATTGAAAACACTAGAAAGCATAGGAATAGGAGGGTTGTTCCTAAAAATAATAAACAGTATATATCTAAAACCATCAGCCAATATCATCTGCAATGGGGATAAACTAAATGCATTCCCAATAAGATCAGGAGTGAAACAAGGATGCCCATTATCACTTCTACTATTTGACATTGTACTAGAAACACTAGCAGTAGCAATTAGAGAAGAAAAAGAAATTGAAGGCATCAAAACAGGCAAGGAGGAGACCAAATTATCGCTCTTTGCAGATGACATGATGGTCTACTTAAAGAATCCTAGAGATTCAAACAAAAAGCTAATTGAAATAATCAACAACTTTAGCAAAGTTGCAGGATACAAAATAAACCCACATAAGTCATCAGCATTTCTATCCATCTCCAACATAGTTCAGCAGCAAAAACTAGAAAGAGAAATCCCATTCAAAATCACCTTAGACAAAATAAAATACCTAGGAATGTATCTCCCGAGACAAACAGGAACTATATGAACACAACTACAAAACACTCTCCACACAACTAAAACTAGATTTGAGCAATTGGAAAAACATTAACTGCTCATGGGTAGGACGAGCCAATATAGTAAAAATGACAACCCTACCCAAACTTAACTATCTATTTAGTGCCATACCCATAGAACTTCCAAAAAATTTCTTTACTGATTTAGAAAAAAAAAACATAGCAAAGATCATTTGGAATAATAAAGGATCAAGGATTTCCAGGGAAATAATGAAAAAAAATACAAAGGAAGGGGGCCTTGCTGTCCCAGATCTCAAACTATATTACAAAGCAGCAGTCATCAAAACAATTTGGTACTGGCTAAGAGACAGAAAGGAGGATCAGTGGAATAGACTCGGGGTAAATGACTTCAGCAGGACAATATATGATAAACCCAAAGATCCCAGCTTTGGGGTCAAAAATCCACTATTCGATAAAAACTACTGGGAAAACTGGAAGACAGTGTGGGAGAGATTAGGATTAGATCAACACCTCACACCCTACACCAAGATAAATTCAAAATGGGTGAATGACATGAACAGAAAGAAGGAAACTATAAGTAAATTAGGTAAACACAGAATAGTATACATGTCAGACCTTTGGGAAAGGAAAGACTTTAAAACCAAGCAAGACATAGAAAGAGTCACAAAATGTAAAATAAATAATTTCGACTACATCAAATTAAAAAGCTTTTGTACAAACAAAACCAATATAACTAAAATCAGAAGGAAAGCAACAAATTGGGAAGCAATCTTCATAAAAACCTCTGACAAAGGTTTAATTACTCAAATTTACAAAGAGCTAAATCAATTGTACAAAAAATCAAGCCATTCTCCAATTGATAAATGGGCAAGGGACATGAACAGGCAGTTCTCAGCCAAAGAAATCAAAACTATTAATAAGCACATGAAAAAGTGCTCTACATATCTTATAATCAGAGAGATGCAAATCAAAACAACTCTGAGGAATCACCTCACACCTAGCAGATTGGCCAACATGACAGCTATGGAAAGTAATGAATGCTGGAGGGGATATGGCAAAGTAGGGACATTAATTCATTGCTGGTGGAGTTGTGAACTGATCCAATCATTCTGGAGGGCAATTTGGAACTATGCCCAAAGGGCAATAAAAGACTGTCTGCCCTTTGATCCAGCTATAGCACTGCTGGGTTTGTACCCCAAAGAGATAATAAGGAAAAAGACTTGTACAAGAATATTCATAGCTGTGCTCTTTGTGGTGGCCAAAAACTGGAAAATGAGGGGATGCCCTTCAATTGGGGAATGGCTGAACAACTTGTGGTATATGTTGGTGATGGAATACTATTGTTCTCAAAGGAATAAGAAAGTGGAGGAATTCCATGGAGACTGGAACAACCTCCAGGAAGTGATGCAGAGCGAGAGAAGCAGAACCAGGAAAACATTGTACACAGAGACTGATACATTGTGGTACAATCGAAGGTGATGGACTTCTCCATTAGTGGCAATGCAATGTCTCTGAACAATCTGCAGGGATCTAAAAAACACTACCCAGAAGCAGAGGATAAACTGTGGGAGTAAAAACACCGATGAAAAGTAACTGCTTGACTACAGGGGTGGAGGGGATATGACTGAGGAGAGACTCTAAATGAACACTCTAGTGCAAATACCAACAACATGGAAATGGTTCAAACCAAGAACACATGTGAAACCCAGTGGAATTGTGCGCCAGCTATGGGAGAAGTGGTGGGAGGAGGGTGGGGGGAGGAAAAGATAATGATCATTGTTTCCAATGAATAATGTTTGTAAATAACCAAATAAAATAATGCTTAAAAAGTCAAAAAGAAAAGAAAAGAAAAGAAAATAGAGATGTAGAAACAGCAAGATGTCTCAGTAGATAGATGGAGAGCCAGACCTGGAGATGGGTTCAAATCTGGTCTCAAATACATCCTTGTCTGATGACCAAGCAAGTCACCTAATCCTTATTGCCTGGCCCTTACCACTTTTCTTCTGCCTTGGAACTGATACTTAGTATTGATTCCAAGATAGACAGTAAGGGTTAAAAAGAAAGAAAAGAGTTCAATAGAAAAGCCCAAGTAAGGAAGAATCTGAAACAATGTAATTGAATAACTCCATATTTAATAAACTAGAAAATAGATATTACTTAGGAAAGAATTTCCTGTTAGATTAAAAAAAAACCCTATGGGCAGAACTATTTTTTAAAAGTTTAGGGCCACATTTTACACCATATTCCATAATACATTATAAATAGAAACACTATCTTGTAAACCTTAAAATTTCTTAGACTTATGAATGTTGGATATTTCCCCATTGGGAAATTTCATACTTGAAAAAATCTCCTACTGATAGTAAGAACTCTATTGGAATATGAAACTCCTTGGCATGGGAGGATCCTTCTCCTCCCTATTTAAGACTACTTTAGGACAGAAACCTTTTGCTAAACAATGGAAAGGGCTTTGACCTATGCTTAAGCATAGAACAGGAAGTTCTTTGAGTCATGATTGATTTTAGAATTGATACAATAGAGATACTTGGAATGACAGAACCAGGTCTTGGAACTTACAATCTCCACCCTACTGAGAGTAACAGGATTTAGGAAGGGCTGCAGCAAAGATCAAGATTTAATTATTTGAGAATATGACCTTCAACAGACATGTGCAAAGGAAACAGACCTCTGGGCAGTCCTGGGTTAAGCTAGAGCCACCATTGGCACAGGGGAGACATCGACAGTGATTGGTAGATGTGAGAACTGAGGGGAGGGGACTTAGATGGTTGCCTTAAAGATAGCGGGGTCTGAGGACAGGGGGGAGAGGTTTTGCTCGGAGAGGTTTTGCTCTGAAGGAGTCTGAGAGGAGAGAGGTCCTGGAGGGAGAGCTCCTGGAGAGATCTGAGAGAAGGACTTGCTCTGAAGGAGCTGAAGGAGGCTGGAGGTGGAAGCCCCTGAGACTGTTTCTCCATTTTGGTCACGTGAGTGATAGGGACTGATCTCTTTTCTTTGTCTCAGCTATCTAAGTACTTGGGCCTTTGGCCCAGCTCTCTCTCTCTCTCTCTCCCTCTCTCTCATACCTTTCTTCCTCCTGTTTGTAATTAAAAACTCCATAAAAGGTTGACTGCTGACTTGAGTTTTCATTTAGGAATTACATAGCTGAATTCCTTGGTGACCTTAAATTAATATATATCAGTCTTTTAAAGTGATTTCCATATCACAATCTTAATATTAAAAATCATACTATAAAAATGACAAAAACAGATCTTATGCCTCTCCAAAGTATGAGCAGATGTATTATATTTTTATTTCTTTAATTTTTCCCCAAATCACATATCAATACTATTTTTAATCATTGTTTTCTGACTTTTTGTGATTGATGCTCTCTCCCTCCCTAATCCCTAAGACAGGTGATATCATATAGGTTGCACATGTGTTAGCATACAATTCATATTTCCATGTTTGTCATGCTATTGAAACAAGACACCTATTGCTTAAATTCATGGAAGAAATAAAATGAAGAATTGTATACTTCAAGCTGCATTTGGAATCTGCCAGTTCATTCAATGGTAGTGGATAGCCTTTTACATCATGAGTCCTTTGGCATTATCTTGTATCCTTCTCTTGCTGATAACAGTTGTCATTCAATACATCATCATACTTTATTGCTGTTACTGTATACAATGTTCTGGTTCTGCTTGCTTCACTTTGCATCGCTTCATGCAAGTCTTTTCAGGATTTTTGTGGGCATCTTGTCATAATCTCACTGATTCTTTATACAATATAAATTGAACTGAATTGTTTCCAGGCCATTTTTTTAACTTTCCCTTTTTTTTTCTTTTCAATTATATAGAGAAATTATTTTTTACAATTCTTTTCTGACATTTTGCAATTCAAATTCGCTCCCTCCCACCTCTGTCCTCAGGGCACTAAATGGTCTGTTACAGGTTATACCAGTGTGTTCATGCAATGTGTATTTCCATATTCTCTATGCTGTGACAGTGGGCACATATCATATATTCGATAAATAAAATCATGAAGGAAATAAAGTGAAAGATGGAATGTTTTGACCTATAATCAAATTGTAACACTAACTTCTTTGGCTTTGGATAGTATGTTTTTTATCATTAGTCCCTTGGGATTATCCTGAAATTTCATTTGGTGATAATAGTTTGGTCCTTCACAGTTGATCATTGTACAATTTTTCCATTACTATAATATTGGTCTTCTGGTTCTTCTCACTTCATCTTGCATTAATTCATTCAAATATTTCCAGGTTTTTCTAAACTCATCCTGTTTATCATCTCTTATGGCACAATAATATTCCATTACAAACATACTCCCCAGTAGATGGATAGCCCCTCAGTTTCCCTTCTTTGCCACTATGAAGAGAGCTACTAAAAATGTTTTTGTTCAAGTAGTTTCTTTTCCACATTTGTCTTTTTTGAATATAGACCCAGTGTGATTGATGAGTCAAAAGGTACACATAGCTTTATAACCTATTAGGTGTGGTTCCAGATTGCTATCCAGAATGGTTTTATCAGCTCATATTTCCACCAAGAGTGTATGAGGGTCCCAGTTTTCTCACATCCTCTCCAATACTTATCATTTTGCTTTTTGGTCATATTAGCCAAACAGGAGGTATATTCATAACTGAACAAATTTTAGAAGCATCTCCAAAAAACAAAATAGATTACTTTGATTCCATGAAATTTGAAAAATTCTTAACAAAAATAAATAATGTTTATTAGTCAAAAGAGAAAAAAATCTTTGTTATCAAATTTATCTAATGAGAGTTTGGTGTATAAGATGCACACACACACACACACACACACACACACACACACACACATATATATATATACATAATATGTGAATATATACATAAAATGGTCTGGAACATTTTTCATATGGTTTTTAATACCTAAGTGGTCAAAGGGTAGCAACACATAAACAGTTTTAAACATATCAATTACAGACTATTAACAACTATATGAAAATATACTCCAAATCATTAATAATAAGAACAATGCAAATTAAACCAACACTGAGGTTTCACCACTCACCATTGAAATTGGCAAAGATAACAAAAGATGAGGATGGTCAGTATTAGAAGGATTCTGAGAAGATAGCCTTTTGGAGGAGCTGTGAATCAGTAAAATCATTTTATAAGGCAATTTAGAATTATGCAAATAGTGTATCTGAAATGTTCAAATCTTTTGACCTAGCTTTCATACTACTAAGCTTGTATCCCAAAATGTCATTGAGTAGGAGCAAGTATCCATAGGCACCAAAATATTTACAGAAGCAATTTTTGTGATAGCAAAAGTTGGAGATAACATAAATGCCCATTGATTAAGGAATGGCTAGATATAACTGAATATTACTGTGTTGCATGAAATTATTCATATGATGAATACAGAAAAGCACGGAAAATTTATATAACTGATACAGAATAGAATAAGCAGAATTGAGAAAACAATATATATAATGACTATAAATGGAAGGAACCAAAAAAATTAAAAGCAAATATTGGAAAATTATAAAGAACAACTATAGCTCAAAAAAAAAAAAGAGAAATCATGGGAGGTCCACAAGTGTTTTAAATTGCACATGCTGTAAGATATTTTTCAATGTACTGATCAATTATCCTTAGTTTTTCCTGCTCCTTTTTTATCTTTTAAAAAGTACTCATTACAAGAAATTGTTCTCTGGAAGGTGGAGAGAAAGGAATACTGGATTAAATTATGGTGGTTTTTTAAAAAACAAATTAATAAAATTTTATTTAAGAATAATAAGTGGGAAAAAGGATAAATCATGGAAATTATTATTCTGTCAAAGAAAATCATAACAATTAGTCAAGATACTCAAATGTTAGTGCTGCAATCTTTGTCATCCTTTTAGGAAAATGAATATCTCTGAACATTTTTATCAATGAAAGAAACAAGGGATCAGTGAACTGAGTGTGCAGCAACAACAGTAAAAACCATTAGACAAGCAGCAAATAAAGAAAAAAAACAGACTTTCTGAAAATTAAATGAGTTATAGAAATTAAAAAAAACAGAGCTGACAAACAAAACTAATAGATTTTAAAAGGATAATGAATGAGAAATCATTTGCTAAATTTACTCTTTAATGAGGAAAACCAAATTACCAAAATAAAAATGAAAAAGAAATCACAACATAAGAGAAAATAAAGTAAATTGTTAGAACTTATTTTGCCTATTCCATGCCAAAAAAATTATAATTTAAGTAAAATTGAGAAATATTTGCCAAAAAATGTGAAAGATCCAGATGAACAAAATAAGAAAATGGGTAATTTTAATAGCAAATTTAATGATAAAATTGATTATTTTAATCTTGCCAAAAAAATTAAGCAAATCACAAAAGAGATATCCAAGCAAAAACACCAGACAAAGATGATTCAAAAATGAATTCTATCAAATATTCAAAGAACAAATACTAGAAAATTATATCTACTGTTTCCAAGAAAGAACTCATACTACAAAACTCCTTTTATGAATCAAGTAGGATCATTTACGTAAAACAGGGAGAGAAAAAAAGAGAGCTATAGCCTAGTAACTAATGAATATTGATGCAAAAAATTTGGGAAAAAATATTGACATAGGCTACAGAAACCTAGTAAAAATTATTCACCACAATACAATTTGACTTATACTGGTAATGTAGGAGTATTGGAATACAAAAAAAGTAAAACATGTCAATTATAACAACAAAAATCATATAAGTGTATCAATAGATGCAAAAAAGCTTTTGACAAAACATAATACCCATTTCTATTAAACATCATAAAAGATAGGAGTGAACAAACTTTCCTTTAGAATGTTTAATAGTATATATCTAAAACCAAGCACTATTATTATGTGTTTTAATAACTTTATCTTCTGCTTTGGCTAAGCAATGGGAGTTGTGACCTTTGAATCTAGGACATTCTGTCTCGAGGCTTGGCTCTTATCCATTGATCCACCTATTAAATGTAAAGTGAATAAACTTGAGTCCTTTCTCTTAGGATCAAGAATAAACCAGAGGTATCCCAAATCACCATTAGAAGTAAAGAAGTTATCTTTCAGGCCCATGGACAGAGGAAGAATTCATGATCAAATAAGAAAGAGAGAGGCTAACAAATTAAAATGGGCAATTTTGATCATATAAAACTAAAAAGCTTTTGCACCCACAAAAACAATGCTGCTAAAACAAATAAGTGAAACAAATAACTGGAGGGGGGGGGAAGATATTTGCAACAAATTTCTTCTAAAAAGTTCTCATTACCAAGATATGTAAAGAACTGATTCTAATATATAAGAATAAGAGCTATTACCCAATTGATAAAGATATGAACAGAGAGTTTTCAAAGGAAGAAATCTAAGTCATCAATAGCCCTAGTAAAAATAACTAATGATTAAAGGAATACAAATTAAAGCAGCTCTGAAGTTCTAATCTCATACCCATTGGGTGGTTAAAGTTGATTATACAAAAAAAAAGAAGAAAAATAACTGATGTGGAAGAGACTGAGGTGGGGGTGGGAGAGAGGGGAAGTCACCTTAATTTAGGATGGGTAGACCTGTGAATTAATCATTCCAGAAGGCAATTTGGAATTATGCATCAAAAGTCATTAAACTATGTGTATTCTTTAACCCAGCAATGCTATTATCAGGCTTATAATCCAAAGAGATGAAAGGGAAAGAAAAAGGACTCACATGTACAAAAATATTTGGAGTGGCTCTTTTCAAAGTTGCAAAAAAACTGGAAATTAATGGATACTTATCAATTGGAGAATGACTGAATAAATTATGGTATCTAAATGTTACAATCCTATTGTGTCAAAAGAAACTATGCCTGAGAAATTATCAGTGAAATTTATATAGAAAGAGTTACATGAGCTAAAGCAAAATAAAATAAGCAGAACCAAGAGAACAACTTATACAAGAAAAACAACACAGTTTAAAAAATGTTGGAAGACCAGAGAAATATATTCAATGGCCAACCATTACTCTAGAAGCCCTGTGAAAAAATGTTCTCCCCAATATTAACTACACACATACACATACACATACACACACACACACACACACACACACACACACACACACACACACACAAACATGTTTTGTTTTTCTTTTTCAATTGCAGACAGGTGGAAAGGGGAGAGAGAGAAAATTCCATTTTATTACCTGAAATTTTTTTTAACAAAATATATGATTGTGTCAATAGATGCAAAAATCTTTTGAAAAGGACAACTATTTGTAGTAAAAATATTAAAATTATAGGAAAAAATAGACCTTTCCTTAATATGATGAATAGCACTATTCAAAAACCAAAGGTTATTATTATGTTTAATTAAAAAAAATAAACAAGCATTTATTAAATATCTTCTCTGCAAGGTAAATGGAGGCCTTTTCCAAAGGGACCATGGAAAATCAAGGATACCCGTTATCACTGTTATTATTTGATATAATTGTAGAAATGCTAGCAATATTTATAAGATGAAAAGTAGTTGAAGAAATAAGCATAGGTAAAATGGAAAGAAATGATTGCTACTTGGAAGTTGTGATAGATTACTTAGAGTGCTGATATCAAATGCAAAATGAAATGAGGGCCATTAAAAATCAATGAAGGCCACATATTAACTTAGCTAACTACATATAACATTATCTCTCTTTTTTGTATCTTTATTTATCTAGTTAAATATTTTCGATTTGCATTTTAATTCAGCCCACAGGCCTCTTGTTTGACATATCTGACTTAAAGAACCATAGAGACTCAACTAAATAATGTTAAAACAACTAGTAACTTCAGTAAATTAAAAGCATATAAGACAAATATATTTTAAAGATCAGCTTTCCTACATCGACTAACAAAAAAGGGTGGCCAAAAAAACTGCATTAAATATAACTACAAAAAAGAAAACAATTATCTATTTTGATCTACTAAGATATTGAAGACATATGAATACAACTATATTCTTTGAGTATATATGAACCCAATTATACAAAAAAAAAACTTTTTGTAGAAATAAATACTGAAATGATAGGAGATATATTATTGTCCATGGTTAGGCCAGGCCAAAATAATAAATTTGGCACTATTGCTTAAATGTACAGATTTAGTATCATACTAACTAAACTACCACAAGTTTGCTTAATAGAACTAGACAAAATATTTTTAATTTATCTAGAGGAATCAAATGTTAAGCATCTATGGGGAAATAATAGGGGAAATGGGGGCCTTTAAACATCAGATATAAAATTGTGCCATAAAGTTGTATTTGGTACTAAAACAAAAATGCAGATCACTGAAAATGTTATATGAACAAGAAACAAAAGCAGGATACCAACAATTGAGAGTAAGAACTTGAACAAAATTTCAGGAAAAACCGGAAATTTGTCTTATAAAAATTAGGCTTTGAACAACATCTTTCATTTCATACACCTATAAACTCTATCTAAACACATGACCAAAATGACATAAAAAGAAAAATAGTAGAAAAGAGAAGGAGATACCTTTCACAATCTGGCTAGAGAAAAATTTTAACAAAACATGGCCAGATGGGATCATGGCACATAAAATGCACACAGTTTTGATGACATAAAAATTGAAAAAGCTTTGACACCAAAAAATTAATGCAGTTAGAATCAGAAGAGAAACATTTAAATGAGACAAAATCTTTCCAGCAAATGTCTTATAAAGACCTGATATCCAAGACATTCAGAGAAAAATGATACAAATAGATAAGAATGAGTCCTGTCCCAACATAAGCGTGTGCTTTTAAAATTAGAAATGCAAATTATAAACAACCATATGAAAGGGTTTCAAATTGCTAATAAGAGAAACATACATTTCTAAGCCTCTGAATGATGTATTTATATTCTAGGAACTATGACTGGAGGAAAAGTGGCTAAGTATAATTGAGGACAATTATGAGAGTATTTCAGTCAATTCTTTCTAGGCAAGTCTTTTGTTCCCTTCATGGTACTATCATCATATACATGGTTTTTCTGGTCAATATTCCTTTTGTTGTTGATCATTTGTTTCAGGATATCTACTTCATAACCCCATTTAGGATTCCCTTAGCAAAGATACTAGAGTGGTCTGCCATTTTCTTCTTTAGCTCATTTTACATATGTGGAAATTGAGATACACAGTCTCAAAGTTCATAAGCGTCTGACGTTGAATTTGAATTCAGGTCTTCCTGCCTCTAGACCTGGTGCTCTACCCACTGCACCATTTCAATATTCCTACCATAAGGGAAAAAAAGGAAAATATAGCATAGCATTTGTAAATGGTGAAAGCCAAGACAAAAACAAATGTGAGAAAGGATTCCTATCTAAGCCTGATCACCAACCAAAGATGTTTCTTAAATATTTATATATCTATTAGGAGGAAAAATTCATGACATTAGGCAACTCAAAGGATCATTCCACAAAGAGGATTATACTAGTTAAGTCAATTCAGGGGCCAACCTAACCCTGGCATTGAATCAAGCAAATACTTTTCTTCCATCTAGAAAGTGTATCTTCCATTCTTAAATTTTCTAGGAAATTATGCTTCATTCTTTATATGTCAGCACTTTTTTGTTATTAAGTGCCCCCCAATCCACTCTCCATTCCACAGAATTGAATCATCCTGAAAAATATATAGATTATTTCTTTTGTGTTTCTACTGGAGGTGAACATTCACAAGTTATTCTTCTAATATTAAATCTATAGCTTGAGATAATATCCTCAGTTCTACTTGTTTAACTCTTGATTATCTCATATAGTTCTTTCCATGTTTAACAAAAATAATCCACCCATCATTTCTTATGGTGCAGTAGTAGATAGAGTATTCCATCTTAATCATATACCATAATTTATTTGGTCATTCTTCAATTAATGAACAATCCCTCAATATCCAGTTCTTTGCCACCACAAAGAAAGCTGCTACAAATATTTAGAACATATAGGTAGATTCTTTTTCCCCTGAACTCCTTGAGAAATAGACCCAGCAATGGTATTGTTGTACCAGCACTTTCTGTGTGTTTTTAAATATTTTAAATAATTTTTAAAATTTTAATTGTTTTATTTTATTGCATTTGCCTTCTTAGAGTTCACTTAATTAACTCTTTACTAATAACTAATAAAGGAAGAAAGCAAATATTTTTAAGCACCTACTTTGTGAAAAACTTTTACAAATATTCTCTCATTCAATCTTCACAATGGTTCTGGAAATTGGGTGCTGTACACGTGAAAAAAACTAAGGCAAAGAGAGAGAAAGTAATTTGCCTAGGACCACACAGACCTGCCAAAGTGTTTGAGGAGGAATTTGAACTCAGGTCTTCCTGACTCCAGTCCAAGAGTTTTAAATACTGCACCATCTTATTGATTAAGGATTACCATTATGAACATGTGTTCATAATGTGTAGTGTATGGGGTGCTCAGGGAGGGGTAGTATCTCTGGTATGGAGGGCTTGTCGTGCCCTTCTAGGGCAGCTCTCCAGCCTCTGACCCTCACCTGACACCCAGCTCTCACTTGTGGCTCCCAGTAGCTGCTAGCATGCGGCAGCAGCCACACCCCAGGCAACGGCTTGGACAGATCTGCTAAACCTTGTGAGGGTAGCCATCGGGTCATCAACCCCTGGTAAACCAGAGCTTTGCTCACCCAGCATGTGAAGACTGCTTCGGCGGAACAGACGGAAGAAACCAATAAGAGGGTTCAACGGCTGAGATGGCGACACAGCAAAGCACTGTGGAGTGCTTAGGGCATGTTGGAGCACAAAGGACAACGCGGCCATCCAATGCAGCTGAGGAAGTCTCCAGGTGTAACGATTTTTCGTGCCTCTGGACCCAGGCTTCCAAAGCTGAGAGAGTGGGACTGTCTCTGTGCACCGACTTTTCCACTTAAATCCCCTTCACGCACAAGTGTCTTTGTGCACACTCATCTATACACCATAGATGAAAACGCACAAAGACATCGTCATCCTTGGTTACTGAGAGACTACTACTACTACTATTATGAACATGGCAAATTAAACATGCTACTATAGGGTATTGAAGAATGTAACATTATTTGCTCTTACAATGCCAAGTTATTCCAGGTTTCTTCAGTTTTCTGGTAGATGCCTCCTTTTGCTGTCCATAACTCTGAGATTTGTTGACACTGCCATCTTCTCTCTCCTTTGTTTCTCTCCCTATTCATTTCATGTTTCTTTTTCCTAGGACTTTTGACTTAGCTTTTATAATCATTATTATCCAATCTAAGTTGCTCCATTCTTTTGGGCTAATGAACCAATCAATCATAGTCAGCTAGGTGGCACAGTGGAGAGAGGGTCAGGAAGACCTGAATTCAAATTTGACCTCAGAAATTTACTTGCTATATAACCCTGAGCGAGTCACTTAAATCTGTCTGCCTCCATTTCCTCATCTATAAAATGAGCTAGAGGAGGAAATGGCAAACTACTCCAGTATCTTTTCCAAGAAATCCCCAAATAGCATCATGAAGAGTCAGACAAAATTGAAATGACTGAATAGCAACAATTGTATCTGCTCTGATATAATCCTTGAAACATCAGCTCTTCTTAGCTCTTTTTTGGCTATTTCCTTTGCAAATGCACTTTCTCTGTGGCCAGAGATCTTTTTGTTGTTGTTGTTGTTCAACATTTGAGGCTGGTGGTCATCATGTTTAAAAATTCTGGACAGCTGACTTCTGGGTAAAGCAATGTCATATAGGTTTTCTGTTAACATAAATTTAAAAAAATTGGTTGGGAAAATGAAATCAGTCAAACTAGTTATTTAGCCTGATGTAGCCAAAATCACATAGGAGATTATTTTTTTGCCAGTAAGGTTCCTTTTGGATCTTATGTAAACAGAACATAAAAACACCTCCCTTTATAGAGAAGATTCTTTTAAGGGCATATATTTAGGGTCCTTTAGGATGGGGATTGTATGTTGCCTCTTTACATATTCCCCCATGCTTAGCACAGTGGCTAGCACATAGTGGGTGCTTACTAAATATTTACTGAGAGAATTAATATGTGTAAAGAGACATAGATGAGGTTCAAATCCAGGTCTGCTATATTCGAATAACCTCTCTGAGCCTAGATTTCTACCTCTATAAAACAAGGGTATTAGACACATTTGTGATCTCCGATGTGCCCTTCAGTTCTAAATGCTATGCTCCCAAGAAAGCTGAAATAGGCATGTCCTTATGGAATTATTTCTCTTGTAATAACAATCCCCATTAATTGAGCAGCCATAGGGATTTTCTAAGAGCCAAATATAAAAACTACCTATTGGTAAAGTATTTAAAAAATGGCTATTATTCTCTGGAGTAACAACCACCACAAATATTCATAAAACAAGTTACTTTATACTTGCTGCCCCTCTAGAAGATGGATGTTTGTGCCTGTCATTGGCAAAATAAGACTTTTATCTAGCTTCATTGGCATTTTCCCATAGATGGTCATTTTGGGAAAGACTTAACAAAACTTGAGAAGCTTCTCTCCCCCCCCAACAAATCTTGCAACCAAAGCATGCGAAATCTTGCATCTAACTTGAGAAAACACTTTGTCTTTTTGGCATGCCTGGAACTTAGCAGAAATAGAGGCAGAGTCTAGAGAATGTCACATGGCAGATACTAATTGTTCCGATTAAGGTCGAACAAGCACGCTTCCCTGCTGTTCTGAGAATGTCTCTGACTTTTGATCCTGACATCTGTGTCTTACAAGAATTTCACTCTGCTCTGACATTCCTTCTGATGCTGATCCAGGAATTAATGGATTGTGAAAAAGCTGGCAGGATATCATTTAAAAAATAGAATTCCTAGTGTACAAGTGATAAAAAGGTATCAGAACTCACTTACATTGTGTCTCATGCCAATGCAAGTCTCGGGTTTGGGTTGCTGGGCTATTTTCTTTTTCTTTCAAGAATGAAACATTGGATCAAAACAGAGGGGACAAAATTGAATCTGGGGGGAAAAAAGACCAAAAAATTATCATTGTAAAAATAGTCACACAATCACTGCTGGACTTTTACACCATAAAATCCAAATCCATTACTGTTTTTAAGACATCGCCAACAAGATCCAATGTGAATGATTTTTATCTAAATCCATATTGGTAATAGATGTGGTTGGATTATTCTCCTGAGGATGTTAGAGTTTTTCTCTATTATAGGACACGAAAAAATATGATGCTTCAGTCACATTGGGACCAGTAACATCTCCTGACATTGTTTGCGTTGGTTTTTTTTTCCTGTCTTCTCATGCATTTGGAGGCACAACCCTCTGGGTCAAATGTTGAACAACATATGACCTTTCATTAAAGAAATCATCCTTAATTGTTTAATATGAAAAGTTATACTAGAACTGTCTCAAAATGGCTTTAAATTGGGGAATTCTATTCAGAAGAAATTTTACACATCAGAAGATAGTGCCTTGAATTCCATGGCTCTGGATAATTACTAGATGCCAGTGGATAACTTAAACATAGCTTAGAGTCCTTGACACTAATGTGTGACAGGCATGGAAGAACATATTTGGTAATTTTAAATGAAAAAGCAAAAGAAATTTTGAAAAATCAGAAAGAATACCATATTAGTAAGAGAGAAGAAATAATATGATTTTTGCCAGTAAAGAAAAAAAATACTTTGATAGATTATAATGAGCAGAAACTCAACAAGTTAAACAGAAACATAAGTCAATTCCATATTTAGAGCTATAATTAATTAATAGAAACATTTTATGAGGATGGATTTTATGCATCTGTTCAAGCATATATCTAATTTTCCTATTAAAATCAACATCATTGTTTTTAAAAGCCTTGAGTTTCTTATTATTTGTTTATCTACCTTGGTTCACTAATTTAATTTTTCATACCTCATCTGTTGTTTCAAGAACTGAGTGACAAACTCAAAAAGTAAAACAACTCAGTCCCTCCTATCCCTATCTACTAATACTCAGTTTGTTCAAGTAGTCTTTTACTGCGGTTGTGGGAGCAACCTGTGATTTCATCATTGTAGGGAACTTCTGGTGTGGAAATTTCCTCTATTAAAAAGGTACTGGTCTATAGCCAAGAGCCTTAGGGAATTGCACTGAGTAAGAGCCCATCATAACTCTGACAGAATGTGTCAGAGTCAGAACAGAAACCCAAGTCTTTCTGACCCAAAGGTCAGCTTTCTCTCCTCATTACCATTCTGCTTCTCATGGTTCCTGTTATTATTGAATAATACTATTTCATTTTAAATGTGGGTATAACATTCTCACTAATCAAGTTCCCAAACTGCAGCACATGAAGCAACATGATAGAATAGAGACTTTCCTAGCTTTGGAATAAGAAACCTGGAAAGAAAGGAAGAAAGGAAGGAAGGAAGGAAGGAAGGAAGGAAGGAAGGAAGGAAGGAAGGAAGGAAGGAAGGAAGGAAGGAAGGAAGGAAGTAAGGAAGGAAGGAAGGAAGGAAGGAAGGAAGGAAGGAAGGAAGGAAGGAAGGAAGGAAGGAAGGAAGGAAGGAAGGAAGGAAGGAAGGAAGGAAGGGAGGGAGGGAGGAAGGGAGGGAGGATCATTTTAGAGCTGAGGAAAATGGGCCAACAGAGGCTAAGTGATTTGCCCAGTGTCACTCAACTAGTATGTGTTTGAGGCAAAATTTTATCTCAGGTCTTATTGACTCTAGGTCCAGCTCTCTCTCTAGTGCCCACCTGGCTGCTTCTAAAAGGGGACTGAATTAAAAGATTTCTTAGGTGTCTTGAAGCTATAAATCTTATGACTCTTAGTAGCAGCAATTTAAAGCATTAGTTTTAAGTGCTAGTGATGTGTAATATATATATTTTTTTTGCTATCTGGACAATTTATAAAAACTGAATATCTCATCACTTTGTGGGTTGGCATCATGCATGTCATGGGCACCTTGATTTGATGGAGTTGTGATTGCATCAAAGTGGATACTCTCCTAACAAAGCAGATGTTGACCAGTGCGTGGTCTTCTCATTTGGTACAATTTCTCCAAAAGTCCTTCCTAGATCTACTCAATGCCCTGGAAATGATGATCTTGTCACATTACAGGTGACTAGTAAATATATTTAAATAGAGATAAGGTCTAGAAAATGAATCCCTTTCAATCAGGGAAAGAAGTGATATGATATCCATAATTACCATCAGTAGGGGGTTTACTTTTTTTCTCGACATGTCTTTTTCATCTCTGAATTATATTTTTTCTTTTTATGCCTCAAAATCAAATAGAAATATGGTTGAGAAGCAAACCCTCAACTCAGAAACAGGTTACAAGACAAAATCCTGAAGTGCCCCACCAGAAAGTTCTTTGGGCTCATCATTGAGGTAAAAGGAATGGTATTTAAGAGCTGAAAAAGTCAGACAGAGGTAGAATTGTGTGCTCTACGACAGGCAGGGTAGAAATAAGACAGTGGGGAGCAAAGACAAGAAAAGTCAGAGCACAAATTAGACAAGACATTCATCTGAAATACAGAAGAGGCTGCAGCTCATTGCTGTCATCAGACAGATGTCAGAGCTGGCACATCTTTTTTTAGGCTTTGCACTTTTTCTACTTGGGTGTCTGGCATCATAAGAAAGGATTTGCTTTAAAGAACACTTCCTCTTCTTATATCCCAAATTTCTTTCTAATTCCTTTATGGTTTTCTTAAAAAAAAAAACTTGAAATTTTGAATGAATGAACCAACTCTGAAGTGAGTGATTATAACCATCTGAATGTCTGCATGACCATTTGCTAGTCATATATATATATACATATATATATATATATATATATAGAGAGAGAGAGAGAGAGAGAGATAAACAAGAGACAGATACATACATATATATGCAAGTATATATAAACACACACACATGATTTTTTGAGGTTTGGGAAGCATTGTAAATGTATGTTCTTATTCAATCTGCATAAAATCCCTGTGAAAATGTACTATATATGGTATTATTCCCATTTTATCGATGAAAAAACAGAGGCTCAGAGCACTTAAGGAAAGTGTTAATGTCTCAAAACTAATAAGTATTGTAAATGGACTTTTGACCATGGGCCACTGATGATTCCAAGTATATGTACTTCCTCCATAGGTAGAGTACCCCAAAGTCAAGAAATTGGGTTTTTAAATATGTGTATACAAATCTAAGGCCAAGGCTTATTGATATTCTTTGTAAATTTTGAAAGACTTTGGTTTTATTTAAAAAATGCATCAAAAGAACTAGCTCCAATGTTACAATTTTCCAATTAAATACAGCCTCCTTAGGTGACTTAATTTGGAGAATCCTATTGAGTTCTTCATGTCACTTCTTAACCTTTTCATTATCTACAATGGATGCTAGAGCAAATGCAGAAAATGATTTAATAGCCTCCTTTTGGCAAACACTTATCATGGGCAGTGCAATTCATGATGATGATACATCTTAGGAAATAATGATTCTCACTGCCTTAAAAGCCAGGCAGGTCAAGACACCGCTGGTTTTCAAAGGGTGACACCACTTGGCATGTTAGGCAACTAAAATTATGGACTATTTTTACTCCTCTTAAATTAAGTTGATTGTCTTCTTGACTTTTTAGTGGATCAAAATTGTACCTTCCTAGTTCCTTCATCTAGGCAGTGGTTCAGAGTCTTAGATTCAGGAAAGCTGGGTTCTGCTATGAAATGGTTGTGTGATCATGGACAATTCACTTTTTAATAGATTGGGGCTTCAATTTCTGCATCTAATAAATGAAGGGTTGGACTAGATGATCTCTCTGGACCCTTGAAATCCTTCTTTCCTGTAATATAGAACACACATGGGTGGGTAGGTGTATAGACACACACACACACAGATACAGGTGTCAGGAGTCAGGAAGAAGAGTTCAAATCTGGTCTCATACACAAATCTGGCCTTGAACAATTTCTAGCTATGTGACTCTACACTTAGCCCTGTTTGGATCAGTTTCCTCATTTTGTCAAATGAGCTGGAGAAGGAAATGGCAAACCACTCCAGTATCTTTGCCAATAAGATCCTACAGGGGCTCACAAAAAAGTTGAGCATGAGTGAAACAAATCAACAACAGCAGCATATATACATAAAGATGGAATATTTATATACATGTATGGAAACATACACATATACATGTATACATATTAAGGATTCATTTTCCTGGAGATGATGATTGAACACAAGAGTGCTGAGGAGACTTCCAGATGAGAGCAGAGAGCCCAGACATAACCTTAGAGGCGGACTCACCTGTAGGGTAGTGGGTATGAGTGAATAAAGGTTTAGCAAAGGAGAATGAGAAGGAATGGTCTGAACCAAATAGAAATGGTGTCATAAAAACCTAGACATATTAGAGTCTGGGATGAGAGGATGGTCAGTAATGTCAAATGATGCAGAAAGATCAAGAAAGTGAGCACTGGACAAAGTCCACCAGAATCAGTCAACAGGATATCATTGGTATCTTTGGAGATAACATCAAGGAGGTCTTGGTGAGGTCCAAGAAGCATAGCATAAAGATAGAAGATTCTAATACTATATCTGCTCATAAAATTTACAAGTTTTTGGTCATGGAAGGAGAACCCTTGGGTGATGGTAAGATCAGGGGCATGACCAGTCTTGTGTGCATATGTGTATCTGAGGAGCAAAGAGGGAGTCGTGGGAGTTAAATAGATTGAGAAACTGAGGAGTCAGAATATTTGAAGAAACATATACATTCACATACACACATGTATGCACATACATATATCCCCTAATGTAAAGGATGGTCTTGGAGTAGTAAGGGCAACCTAGAATGGCCAATAAGAAAACATTGATTTTCCAAAAAAGGTGATGAATTACATTGCATTTTCCAGAGTTTAGGAAACACTGAGGTATATAGAAGAAAGAACTTGGGAAGGCAAAACAAAGTGATGGAAAGAGTACTGATCTTTGAGTCAGAAAGACCTGGGTTCAAATTTTGATCTCATACTTTTTTAGCTTTAGACCCCTAGGCAAGTGATGATAGACTCAGTTTCCTTGTAAAGTGAAAGTAGTCATACTCAAACTGATTGAAGGATAGGAAACAGAGCTCCTTTCAGACCTGGATTGGAAGGCTTTGCTTATGAAGGTGCCAAAAATACAGCATTAGCTAGCAGAGGCTATAATGACCTCTTTGTCCATGTTTCTTGCCCTCAGAGCCCCCTTTGAGCTTAGCTTGCCTCCATATTTTTTCTCTGTATATTCATTTCCATAGGTGACCTACGAAGACTTGAAATTTAAAAACTGGGAAACCTTAGACTCCTGGATCTGTTTGCTAATCATTAGATAAAGCTGGTTTACAGTCTGGCACCTGGAGATGAAAACTTGAAAAGTGTCTTGGACATTAACCACAAGATGACTGAGGGGAATAGACTTCACACTAGGAAGAAAGGCAGGAGAAACTAAACCACGAATATGGTTCCTCGGCTTATGTTTGGGAGGTAAAGAAACTCAAAATCCAGACACAGAAGGAACAAAACAGTGAGGCTCACGCTCTTTGTATTTGTGGAAGGACGCACTCCCCACTTAGGGGACAATGTTTTGTTATTACTCTTTTATTGTGTCATTTCAGTAAATGCCTTTGTTTTTAACTATCCCCCGGATAACTATTAGACATAAACACATCAATAGAGGCTATAGTTTTAGTCCTATGTACCCCCAAATTACCCTAGACCTAGCTAGAGTAACTTTATTCTCTTAAGGACACAGCCCTATGAGCAGAAGGATGATCTCAGACACAACAGTAACAATCATCAGTGTGTTAATAATAACACAGTATCTACCTCAAAAAGGATGATGTGAGGGAAGTAATTAGCAAATCTAAAGTGTTTATACAAAAATGAGTTACTGTTATTAAATAAATCTATCCATCCATCCCAAACATACCCATTTTTTCTTCGAAGATAACTATGTAAACATTTACAAAGTTACAAAGTTCATTTAAAATAGAAATCCAGGGGGGCAGCTGAGTAGCTCAGTGGACTGAGAGCCAGGCCTAGAGACAGGAGGTCCTAGGTTCAAATCTGACCTCAGAAACTTCCCAGCTGTGACCCTAGGCAAGTCACTTGACCCCCATTGCCTAGCCCTTACCACTCTTCTGCCTTGGAGTCAATATTGACTCCAAGACGGAAGGTAAGGGTTTTAAAAAAAATAAAATAAAACAAAATAGAAATAGAAATTAAAAAATTGTATTTAGAGTTCAGTCAAGATGGGAAAATTCATCTCTTAAAACATACTGGCTAGAAGTACAGTTAGTTGACTCAGTGGATAGAGCGCCAGGTTTAGAGACAGAAGATTCTGGGTTCAAATTTGACTTCAGACTTTTCCTAGTTGTGTGATCCTGAGCAAGTCACTTCACCCCAGTGGCCTAGCCCTTACCACTCTTCTGCCTTGGAACTGATTCCTAGTATCAATTATAAGTCAGAAGGTAAGGGTTTTTTTAAAAGAAGAAATCAGAATGACTTGATTTCTTAAATAAGTAGAAGGGACAAAACTCAGAATGTTGATCTGACTATAGGCTCAGGGAAATGCCTTTAAAGTAATGTTGAAAGATTGCAGTTATGTGGACTGAATCTGATAGAGCCTCACTATGTAGATCTGAGATGCTATTCAATTTATCTGTTTCCTCATACCTACCTCCAAGATTCTATCCCAATTATCAGCTTCCCTACTATTAGATAGCAAGTGGAATGGTGAGGTTTCACATATGACACTTTAGAAAATGTTTCCATGTCAGAGGTGGGAGAGACTTCAGAGGTCATCCAGTTTGACATGCCTGACCAAGAATTCCCTCTAGATATACACAAGATCATCGAGCTTTTTCTTGAGTAACTCAACAAAGAAGGAAGCTACTCCCTCTTTTAAGAAAGTCTTTCCTTAGAGCACAACTTTTCCCCATCTCTGCAATTTCCACATGCTGATCCTAGTTCTGCCCACTGCAGTCAAGAAGAATTAGTTTAATTCCTCTTCCCAAATGATAACTCTTAATACCTTAAGGCAGTGCTCTTCTACATTATCGCTTCTCCAAACTAAACAATTCCATTTCATTTAAGCAAGCCTCATATGAGATGACTTTGGCTTTTATCACTCTAGTTACCTTCCCTGGATGCTATCCAACATCACAATGTCCTAAAATATGATCCCTAGAACTGAACATTATTCCCAGCAAAGATAGATCAGTGGGGAGATCACTTCTTCATCCAGGCATCTCCTGATTCAGCCTAATGCCTACTGTTACATTAAGTACTAAATCAATAGGCATTTAAGTGCCTACTATGTGCCCAGCACTGTGCTAAGTACTGGAAATACACAAAGAGGCAAAAGACAGCTCCTAGTCTTAAAGAGCTTACAATCTAAAGTTGAAAAAGTGTAACAGAAATGAAGACCACTGGAGACTGTAATGACCAGAAAAATAAAGGAATCTGAGCCTTCAAGGACATTAGGCAAATGGGAGAAATAATTCCAAAGAAGAAATGACATAAATGAAAACACAAATATAGGGAATATGAACAGTATGCTTGTTAGATGGTAAGGAAACTGGCCTGATAAGAGTAGAAGGAGGATACTGGAGAGCAATAGGAAATTCCATTGTATAATTAGAAAGGAGTCAGATTATAGAGCCTTGAATGTAAGACAGAGGAGTTTTGACTTGATGTAAGCAGTACTAGGGAGCAACCACAGCCTCCTTAGCAAGGGAATCATATCATAAAGATAACAACAAATTCAATTTAATTTAAAAACATATTAAGTGCAATGATATTCATAAAGGGTACAAAAATGGGAAAAAACAATTACATATACTCAGTCATTGTCTTGGAAGAGTTTATAATCAATTGGGAGAGGGTAAAAAATAAGTTCATAAACAAGCACAATTTTAAAAAGTTGAATGAAATAAGAATGCATAGTCAAGATTTTTCTGGCAGTGAGATGAGACAAACTGGAGTATGGGGAGAATATACATTCCAAAATGACCCTAGGAAGCAGTAACAGGAGATTAAGCAGGAGATAGAAGACAAGGGCTAAGGTTGGAATGACGGCCATGAGAATGCGAAAGAAAGGAAGGGAAGAAAAGATTGCAAGAAGCATTTCATAGTAAAAATCAAAAGGACTTGACAATTAACTAAATGAGGTGGGAAGAAAAGGGAAAGGAGGATACATAGATACATACTCCAAAGTTTTTGAACATTTGTGACTAACAGACAAGTGCTACCATTGTTGTCAATGAAAGGAAATATGGAAAGAGATTTAATCCAAGGGGGAAAGGGTAAGTTTGATCATTTTCTTCAGTCTTTTTCAGTCATGCCTCCATTTAGAAGGGTTTGCCATTTCCTTCTCCAGATCATTTTATAGATGAAGGAAAAAAGGAATCCTTTCCATTCTGCCTCCTAGCTACCCCCATAAGCCAATAATTTTGAGGCTAATAAGTAATCTCTTGAATTATGAAAAATTATTCTCAAGTTTCAGAGAATTGCTTCAGGGACATAAGTTTACAGATTTAAGGTTAAGAAGTTTTGATAATTTGAAAAATATTCATTGCTCATGGGTAGGCTGAGATAATATAATAAAAGTGACAATTCTACTTAAATTGATTCATTTATTCAGTGCCATACCAATCAAACTACCAAATTATTATTTTATAGAACTAGAAAAATAATTACAAAATTCATCTGGAAGAACCAAAAATGAAGAATATCAAGAGAACAAATGAAAAAAATGTGAAGGAAGATGATCTAGCAGTACCAGATATAAAACTGTACTATAAAGCAGCAATCATTAAAACAATCTGATACTGGCTAAACAATAAAGTGGTAAATTAATATAGTAGATTAGATATGAAATATACAGGAGTAAAGGACTTTAGCAAACTAGTGTCTGATAAACCCAAAGATCCCAGCTTTTGGAATAAGAACTCACTATTTAACAGAAATTGCTGGGAAATTTGGGAAACTATGGCAGAAGGTAGGTATAGACCAGTATCTCACCCCCTAATAGATATATAATTTAGATATTGTAACCGCGAAAATGTGGTTTGCCAAGACTGTGAATTGCCAAAACTGTAAAGATTTTGGCCAAACTGCTAAGATAATTTTTAGTATCTTGATTTAAAATCTAAAAATAAGTGGTTGCCATGGGAAAATTCCCAAATATGAAAATACCCAAGTCAGCTGGCTCTTCTGGAGATTTTAATTAATACAAATGAAGGAATTAAAGGGAAGGGAAAGAGAGCGAGAAAGAGAAAATAGTAGAAAGGACCTAGGTCAAATGGCCTAGGCCTGAGCCTTAAGGGAGAGAGAGTCAGTCTTTATCACTCACCACAAGATTGTCTCAAGCAAGCTCCAGTCCTTCACTGAAATCCTCAACTCCTGAATTGAGCTCAGAGACCCTCCTCTGAACTCCTGAACTCCTGACCTGAGTTCAGAGCTCCAATTCAGCTTCCAAACTGAACTAAAACCAAACTAAACTGAATTCTCCTTTTAAAGAAATTTTCTCTTATGTCACCTCCCCTAAATTTTCACATCTACCAATCACAGTAGATACTTTTTCCCAGGACTTCCCATTCTTAGTTCACATCTTCTTTGGTTCTCACCTTCTCTGGTTAGACTAAAACTTTATACCTTTTTTTGTTAAGCTTGCCTTTTGTAAGTTGCTTGACCTTTTAGTGATTAATTTAACCTTTATAGGTACTTAGCATCCTTTTGTATTAGATCTAAAAATAGACCACCTACCTTAAGGTTTTGGCTTTATTATAAGTATGAGTTGGGGACTTTTTGTTCAATCAGGAGTTTGCAACTTTATCTTCCCCTAAGGCACTGTCTGAGTAGGGTGGAGTGATTTTAAAAGTTCTCAATACATTCCTGACCAAGTACCTCCATTGTTACAATAGGGGAATTTGCTTAACCAAATCTTCTAAGATACAGTCTAAGCAGTTTTAAGATTCACAATATAAAGAGTGATACCATAACTAAATTAGGGGTACACAGAATATTTTATCTGGCAGAAATTTGGAGAAGAATTTATGACCAAAGAAGAGATAGAGGATATTATAAGATGTAAAATTAATAATTTTGATTGTTAAATTAAAAAGCTTTTGCCAAACAAAACTAATGATCAAACTAAGCCTGAAAGAAATTAACAACTTGTCTAATGTCACATGGATAGCAGAGTCAGAATTTGAATATAGGTCTTCCAATACCAGATCCAATCAAATTTTTGGATAAGGAAAATCTCTTGTTTCCTTGAAAGAATACCACAAAAGTAGCTATGGGTGGGAAAAAAACAGCCAAGACCAATTCATATTCCCTTTATGCAGTGATGGTAAAGTTTAAGAGTGAAAAACAGAAAAATATTCTCATTCCCGGTGATATAAACTTATCTAAAGGAACAAAGTTTGGTTTTAGTGTCTTATACTACCACATTTCAATTACAAAGAAACAGAGATGTTCCTGTTGTTCAAGATTATGTAAATCAGTTAGCTGCTCATGACCTTAGCTAGAGGGTTTAATTCTTTAACCAACTGATAGCTAAATGGATTTTATGGATGATAATTTTCAAAGTTTTGAAGACATTGCATAAAAGTTGATAATGATATTTTTCAAGTCAGATTTCCTTATAATCTTTATAATACATTGGGAACAAGGGTCAAGGTCAACTGACACCAAGTATCAGTTCCAAGGCAGAAGAGTGATAAGAGCTAGACAACTGGGAATAATGCCCAGGGTCTAGGCCAGGAAGTATCTGAGGTTGGATTTAAAGCCAGAACCTCCCATCTCCAGGGTTGGCTTTCTATCCACTGATCCACTTAGCTGTCCCCCTTTTCATCTTTTTCAGTGGAGTTCAGATAGGACTGATCCTAGGATAAGTTGCTATCCTGTTAGTATTGTGAATAGGTAGATACAATGGATACTATTTGCAAGTGAAAAAATATTGGGATGTAAGCTTATCTTTATAGACTCTTTGAAAGCAATTTTGATTCTGTTCCAGAAACAGACATTATGGCGATGATGATGATGATGATGATGATGATGATGATGATGATGATAATGATGGTGGTGGTGGTGGTGGTGGTGATGGTGGTGGTAATGATATTGATGATGGTGATGGTGATGATGATGATGATATATTTCACCTGGTTCCCTCATAACTTTGATTTTTTTCTTCTAGGTCTCTCTAATTCCCACCACTGAAACAGATCAGTCACTTATCTTCTGTTTGCAGCCTTAGAGAGTTATTTGAGGCCCAGTGCTTCCTGATTTTAAGACCAGAAATCCTCTCTGCTATACCCTCTCTTCTGCACTGCCTTTTAAAATTTTATTTCATTTTAACTAGACTTCTGATTTCATTGCTACAGAGAGATCCCAATAAGGAATTTCCCCTTCCATTGCAGATAATATATTAGTAATTTCTCTGCAATTTCAAGACTTGGAGAACTGCCTGGGGCACCAAAGACTTAGGTAACTTGCTTAGAGACAAACAGTTAATGTGGGGCTCATGCAGGGTTTGAACCCAGATATTCTTGCCTCTAAGATCAGTTCTCTATCCATTATGTTGATGGTCATTATTATTTCTAAAGATAATTATGAGTAATTCATCTAAACATAATAAATTTAATTCAATAAATTATGCTACAACATCTAAGGCATCATTTAAAACAGTGAAAAAATAAAAGAAATCAAAGTACAAATTTATGAAAATTTAATCAATTAATTTAATTCCTTTAAAAATCAAGTTTAATGAAATGGAATTGTTCTTCCTCCATAAACAAATGTGTCTGTACTGTACATTGAATTTCATTTATGCATGTAATGAAGTAGTGCTCAGATTTAGGTACTTAGAACTCTAAAGCAAGGGTTCTTTATTAGGACTATCGATTTGTATATATTTATAACTATATTTCAATATGATTGGTTTTCTTTGTATATTATTTTGTGCAACTAAAACTTTTTTTCTGAGAAGGGGTACATAGGCTCCATGAGACTGACCAAGGGGTTCATGATACACAAAAAGAATAAGAACCCTAATTTTAGACCAAAGAGAAATGAGTTGAGTGGTTATCACTGAGTAAACCAATAAATTACCCTATAATGTTTTTCCAGGATAATTCAAGTTTCTATGGAGGAATTGTGCCTTGTGAGACGTCTAAATCATAAATTCTTCCCAGGCCACAGACAGCATCACAGAAGGTTGTGAGATAGGTGCTATTATTGTCCCTATTTTATAGGTGAGGAAACTGAAGCAAATAGAAGATAACTGACTTACAGTTAGTAAATATCTGAGGTCAGATTTGAACTCAGTTTCTGACTCCACACCTTATACTCTATCTACTGTACCATCTAGCATCCACAGTTTCTGATGAGGGTAGTGTCAGAGTTCTATATTAGAGAAATTTTTCTGGCAATGGAGCTATATCATCTGGATTAGATGTGCGAAGGTCAATAATGAGGTTATTGTAATTGTCTGGATGACAGATAGGGAATGACACTAAGAACAATTTGGAGAAAAGTACTAAAATGCCGTCTTACCTCTGAAGTTGTTCCAGCAAACACATTCATTTTCTTTATTTTTTTATTAAACTTTATGTTCCATCTTGGAATCAATACTGAGTATTCATTGCAAGGCAGAGGAGAGGTAAGGGCTAGGCAACTAGTGTTAAGTGACTTGCCCACAGTCACACAGCTAGGAAGTGACTGCATCCAGATTCGAACCCAGGACTCCCCATCTCTCATCCTGGCTCTCAATCCACTGAGCCACCTACCTAGTCCCACACATTTACTTTAAGACAGAATCATAGAGAAGCTCAAAAGGCTTTCCTTATGTGTATTTATATGTATTTGAGTCTATAAAACCTGAACAAGGGAATCTTCTCCATAGTTAGTTCAATCCCATGAAAATCCTTCTCCAATATCTGTTCACCAGATGAATAGAAGAAGTGTTGGGATCCTCAACATTGTGTCAGTGAAGCATGAACCAAATTTTAACTGACCAAACTGGAGAAGCTTCAAATTTCCTTACTAATTATAAGTTGCAGCCTATTCACACCCTGTGTCTTTCCATTGCCCTTTCCTGACATTTATTTTTTGTGTTTTACATCTCATAGTCATAGAATAATGGTAGAATATTGGCATTAATAATAGTAATGAACACTTATGTAGAACTTACTATGTGTTATGCACTGTGCAAAACTCTTTACAATTATTATTGTTTCATTTGATTCTCACAATAACCCAGAGAATTAGGTGCTATTATAAACACCATTTTACATATGAGGAACTGAGTCAGAGGTTAAGTGACTTGTCTAGGATCACTCAGCTAATAAGCAGTCTGAGCCTGGACTTCAATTGTTATCCTAATTCCAAACCTCGAACTCTATCCACTGAGTCACATAGTTGCCTTCATTTGCTGGAGAAATTTGGAGTCACTGAAGGTGCTTTTGAGTCTGCACACTGGGAGTCTCTAGAGAATTTGAGCAGAGGGGTAATGGGGATAAGGGAACGTCTGGGTTAGTTTAGGAGCTCCCCATCGGGAAACTCTGGGTACCAATTTAGAACAATGAGTGTTCTTCAACTTACAGTCTGAGAGAGTTGCCTACGGCTCACAAAGTCATTATATGTCAGAGGTGGAACTTGATGCCAGCTCATCCTGATTCCAGGGTCAATCTCTGCTCATTTTTTAAAAAGAACAATATATTTCAATCAGTGTCTTTGCCAAGAAAACCCTAAGAGGGATTAGAAAGAGTCAGATATGACTGAAACAAAAAGAACAATGTTTTTTAGCTTAAAAAAAACTTCTTAAATTTTTTAAATATAACATCTATAACATTATATTACTTCTCTCTTTTTCCTTCCCTCTTTCTCTCTCTCTCTCTCCCTCCCTCCCTCCCTCCCTCTCTCTCTCTCTCTCTCTCTCTCTCTCTCTCTCTCTCTCTCTCTCTCTCTCTCTCTCTCTCTCTCTCACTTTCCTGTCTCTGTCTTTCTTTGTCTCTGTCTTTTCCTCACACACACAAACACACACACACACATTATTCTAGACTTGGAATGTCATCATTATAGGGAACTTCTGGCATGGAAACTGGTGGTTTCCCTGACGTAGCTTGGGCAGCTCATCTATGATTTGTAATCTTAAAGATTTTTCATTGAGAAATTAAATCATTGGCCATAGCAAAAATCTAAATTGAAGTGATCCCACTTCTGAGGCCATTCCTCGATCCATTCTCATGCAGCCTCTCATTCTCTATGTAATAATTATGAACTAGACATAAAGGTCCTGTGCTTTCAATATATATAAAAGTTCCTGACATCTATATAACTAGCTTTATTCCAGGAGAATGTAGGGATAAATGACCTTATTTCCTAAACTTGCCTTTTCAAAATGCAAAATCTTATAAATAAAAAAGCTTGGTTAAGAGTCAGAATTATTCTGATGTCCAATGACCATGCATGTCAGTATAGGGTTAATGGCCCTATGTCAATGGAAATGTAAATAGCATGGGCAGGCACCTCCTGACCAAGCTATCACAGAGAATTATGCAGATTCAGATGGGAGCCACACAGGCTTTGATTTCCCCCAAGGATTGATGAACAAGTACAAAATAATAGGAAGTGACAGGAAACAGATGACTGGGGTCTAATTTAATGTCATTTGAAAAGACAATATACCTTAAATTGGTCTTCAGAAAATTATGGGTTACAAATAAGATAACGGAAACATATGTTTTTATCATTTTTGTTCACTAATTCAAGTTTTCATCATGAATGAACAATAAAGAGATTATTTGCTTTAAAATCCTAGTAAATTTAACAGATAAGACATGCTCGTTTGGAAGAGTCTGGGCGTTGTCAATGTTACTATGTCTAAGAAATAATTGCTATAAACAGGTTATATAATTTTAAATGTTAAGGATGGAAGGATTTAATCAAAATGCCCTTAAAATATTCATAAGTTAAATTTTGAAGCCAAATGAAGTGAAAATTGTACTGTGGGTGTGCTATATTATCCAACCTGCCATATAAAATATAGGTAAAACAAACACTTTAAAAATATTTCCATATATATATATATACATATATATATATATATGCATATATGTGTGTGTGTGTGTGTGTGTATAACTGTTTGAGCCAGAAAGTCTTTATTTTTTTCCGAACCACTGAAAAGAAATCATCTTCAACAAAGTTAGACTGATAACGGGCAGTAGTTTATCTTAGGAAGGAGTCATTCTGTCTATTAAAAATAAGTATATAATTTGGAAATAGAGGTTAAAAACATGGTTTCAGAACAATTTTAACTCAAAGAAGGAAATTAATTATGACATTTTAAGATATCTGAAGATGTTCTGCTCTGGTGGGTTATAAATAGCTTCTGAAAAGGGTTTTTTAAATCCAAACCCTCAAACAACCTATTCAAGGAATAAAATTGGAGTCATAGTCAAGATGGTGGCTTAGAGACAGCAACAGCTCAGACCTGCAGCAAACCCTTCCTCATTGATCAAAAACACAATGCTTCAAGGACACTGAAAACCAAATCTAACAACAGGACAGAGCTAGGGAACCCAACTCCTGGACCCAACTTAAAAGGTATACCCCCAAAAAAGCCTGAATTCTGTCCCTTCAGGACAGAACAGCCCAAACCCACAAATCCAGGACATAATGAGTAGAGAACGACTATAGGCAATAATGGGGGAGGGGGGAAAGAAGGGGGCAAATATGAATAAACAACAGAAAAAGAAAAAAGAAATTACAGTCAACAGTTTCTATCCAGGCAATGAACAAAGGAGGATCAATGAAACAGAGGGAGATCAAGGAACACTAAGAAAACACAGAAACTCCAGTTACTTGGATGCAGGCTTTGGAAGAACTCAAACTACAATTCAAAAAAACAATTAAAAGAGTCTGAATACAACTGGAAAAAGATCTTAAAATGCAAGATAAGCTATCTGGAAACAGAGACACTTGAACTAAAATGAGAAAACAGTGTCTTGAAAGTCAAAATTATTGAGATTGAAAAATGAGACAAAGAAGATGAAAGATCAGAAGTAGAAGGATGACCAAAAAGCCAGGGATGAAATTCAATCTTTAAAAACTAGAATCCAACAACTAGAAGCAAATGACTTCACAAGGCAGCAGGACCCTATAAAACAAAATCAAAAGAATGGAAAAATTGAGGAAAACATGAAACACCTCATTCACAAAATGGAAGATCTAGAAAATAGGTACAGGAGAGACAATTTAAGAATCATTGGACTACCAGATCATGACAAAAGAAAAAGCCTGGATATCATTCTACAGGAATTTATCCAACTACAGGAAATTATCCAAGAAAACTGCCCCAACATTCTAGAGCAAGAGGGGAAAGTAGAGATTGAAAGAATCCACATATCACCTCCTGTACCTAATCCCCAACTGACAACACTCAGGAAAATTATAGCCAAATTCAAGAACTACCAGACCAAGGAAAACTATTACAAACTAGAAGTCGTTCAGATACAAAGAACACAGAATAACACAGAACCTGACTGTATCTACAATGAAGGACCAAAAGGCATGGAATATGATAATCTGGAAAACAAGGGAACAAGGTCTACAACCACAAATCAACTACCCAGCAAAACTGACTATTCTTTTCAGGGGAAACATATGGTCATTTAATAAAATAGAAGACTTCCAAGAATTCATAAAGAAAAGACCAGACTTGAAAAGAAAATTTGATGCCCAAACACAAAACTCAAAAGAATCATCAAAAGGTAATTAAGAAAGGGGGAAAAACAAAACAAAGAAAAACTTTTTTCAGGGACCCAATAAGTGAAAATGAAAATGATTGGTATCTCTATAAGAAAAAAGGATATTGCTAACTCTTAAAAATTGTTATTATCACCTGGGTAGCTAGAAGAATTATTCTTAGAGAGAACAATGACAAACTATTGAGTATGAAATGCCAAGACATATATATATATATATATATATATACATAATTAGAGGTAAAATTATATTATTATAATATATTATATTATATATTATTATATTATATATAATTAGAGGTAAAAAAAAGCAGTTATTACTCAGAGAAATGGGAAAAGGGACAAAATGAGGTAAATTTATATGTCATAAAGTAGCGCATGGCAAGAGTGGGGAAGGACACCAATACACTAGAAGGGTAACAAGGTTGGAGACAGGAAATACTTAATTCTTACATGCATTGAAATTGACTCAAAGAGGGAAGAACAATTAGATCAATTGAGGCAGAGAATTGATTTGCACCCTATAGAGAAGTAGAAGGGTAACAAATGGGCTGGTGGGGTAAGAAGCATTACAAGGGAGGGAGAGTGTGTGTGTGGGGGGGGTAGTTTAAAAAGACCATAAAGAAAATAAAAGGGGAATAAGAAGGGGGTAGAAAAGGAAGTAAAATAAGGGTAGGAATTAGGGGGACTAGTTAAAAACAAAACACTGGTTTAGAAGGAAATAGTGAAAGAAGAAAGGGAACGACTAGGATTGAAAATCAAAATGTTGGGAAATACACAACTGGTAATCATAACTCTGAATGTGACTGGAATTAACTCACCCATAAAATGGTAGCAAACAAGAAACATATGTGAGGAAGGTAGACTGACACACATAGGGTAAAGGGAAGCAGATGAAGCAAAATCTATTGGGCATCAACTGAGAAAAAGAAGGCTGGAGTCTCAATCATGATATCTGACAAAGCCAAAGTTAAAATGGATCTAGTTAAAAGAGATGGGGAAGGTAATTACATCCTGATAAAAGGCAGTAAAGACAATGAGAAAAGATCAGTACTCAACATGTATGCACCAAATGGAATAGCATCCAAATTTCTAAAGGAGAAACTAGTAGAGCTCAAGAATGAAATAGAAAAACTATACTAGTGGGAGACCTGAACCTTCCTCTATTAGAACTAGATAAATCAAACCAAAAAATAAATAAAAAAGAGATAAGAGAACTGAGTGAAATCTTGGAAAAATTAGAGTTATTGTGGAGAAATATAAGGACAAAAAGGAATACACCTTCTTTTCAGCAGCACATGGTATATTCACAAAGATTGACCATGTACTAAAAACATGGCAAACAAATAAAAAAGAACAGAAATAATAAATGCAATCTTTTCAGATCACAATGCAATAAAAATAATAATTAGCAAGGGTACATGGAGAGGCAAATCAAAAATTAATTAGAAATTAAATAATACAATTCTCCAAAATCGGTTTAAGAACAAATCATTGAAACAATTAATAATTTCATTGAAGAAAATGACAATGATGAGACATCCTTTCAAAATCTATGGGATGTAGCCAAAGCAGTACTTAAAAGGGAAATTTATATCCTTGTATTCATATATTAACAAATTAGAGAGGGCAGAGGTCAATGAATGGGGCATGCAAATTAAAAAACAAGAAAGTGAACAAATTAAAAATCCTCAGATGAAAACTAAATTAAATATCCTAAAAATTAAAGGAGAAATTAATAAAATTGAAAGTCAAAGAACTATTGATTTAATAAATAAGTGCTTAGGGCATATTGGAACACAAAAGACAACACGGCCATCCAATGCAGCTGAGGAAGTCTCCAGGTGTAACAACTTTTTGTGCCAATGGACCCAGGATTCCAATGCCGAGAGAGTGGGACTGTCTCTGTGCATCGACTTTTCCACTCAAATCTCCTTCATGCACAAGTGTTTTTGTGCACACTCATCTACATCACAGTTGAAAGCACACAAAGACAATCATCATCCTCGGTTACCAAGAGACTACTACTACTAGATGCTGGTACTTTGAAAAAACAAATAAATAAGAAAAATTTATGGTCAATCTAATTTAAAAAATGAAAAAAAAGAAAAACAAATTAACAGTATCAAAGATAAAAAGGGAGACATCACCTTTAATGAAAAGGAAATTAAGGCAATCAGTAAAAACTATTTTGCCCATTTATATGGCAACTAATATGGCAATCTACGTGATGTGGATGAATATTTATAAAAATATAAATTTTCTAGATTAATAGAAGAAGAAATAGAATAACTAAATAACCCCATATCAAAAAAAGAAATTGAACAAGTCATCAAAGAACTCCCTAAGAAAAAATTCACAGGACCAGATGGATTCACAAATGAATTTTCCAAACAAAGAACAACTAATCCCAAAATCATGCAAACTATTTGACAGAATAAGTAAAGAAGGAGTTCTACCAAATTCCTTTTATGATACAAATATGGCACTGATTCCAAAGCCAGGAAGGTCAAAAATAGAGAAAGGAAACTATAGACCAGTCTTCTTAATGAACATAGATGCAAAAACCTTAAATAGAATACTAGCAAAAAGACTCCAGCAAATGATCACGAAAGTTATTCATTATGATCAGGTGGGATTTATACCAGGAATACAAGAATGGTTCAATGTCAGGAAAACCATCCACATAATTGACCATATTAACAAACAAACCAACAAAAATCACATGATTACCTCAATAAGTGCAGAAAAAGGCTTTGCCAAAATACAACACTCATTCCTATTGAAAACTCTAGAAAGTATAGGAATACAAGGGCTTTTCCTAAAAATAATAAACAGTATATCTAAACCCATCAGCCAACATCATCTGCAATGGGGATAAACTAGAAGCCTTCCTAATAATATCAGGAATAAAACAAGGATGCCCATTATCACCTCTATTAATTAACATTATACTAGAAACACTAAAGTAGCAATTAAAAAAGAAAAAGAAATTGAGGGTATTACAAGAGGCAATGAGGAGACCATGATATCACTCTTTGCAGATGATATGATGGTCTACTTAAAGAATCCTAGAGAATCAACTAAGAAGCTAGTCAAAATAATAAACAACTTTAGCAAAGTTGCAGGATACAAAATAAACCCACATAAGTCATCAGCATTTCTATATATCTCCAACACATCTCAGCAGCAAGAATTAGAGAGAGAAATTCCATTTTAAATCACTCTAAACAATATAAGATACTTGGGAATGTATCTGCCAAGACACACACAGGAACTACATGAGTACAACTACAAAACACTTTCCTCACAATTTAAACTATATCTAAATAATTGGAAAAATATTAATTGTTTATGGGTAGGATGCACTAACATCATAAAAATGACAATCCTACCCAAACTAATTTACTTAGTGCCATACCCATCGAGCTACCAAAAAACTCTTTTTACTGAATTAGGAAAAAAACATAACAAAGTTCATTTGGAAGAACAAAAGATCAAGAATATCCATGGAAATAATGAAAAAAATGTGAAGGAAGATGGTCTAGCAGTACCAGATCTCAAACTATACTATAAAGCAGTGGTCATCAAAATAATATGGTACTGGCTAAGAAACAGAAAGGAGGATCAGTAGAACAGACTTGGGGTAAGCAAGACAATCTAGGATAAATCCAAAGATCCCAGGTTTGGGGATGAAAATCCACTATTTGATAAAAACTGCTGGGAAAACTAGAAGACAGTATGGGAGAGATTGGGTTTGATCAACAGTTCATACTGTGAATCTTAAAACTGCTCAGATTCTACCTTAGAACATTTGGTTAAGGCTATCCCCTTATTGTAACAAATGAAGGTACTTGATCAGGAATGTATTGGGAATTTTAACATTACTCCAACCATACTTAGTCATACTTTAGGGGAAGATAAAGTTGTAAACTCCTTACTGAACAATGAAAAGTCCCCAACTCATACTTATAGTGAAGCAAAAACCCTTAAGCTAGGTCTATTTTTAGATCTAATACAAAAAGGTACTAAGTACCTAGAAAGGTTAAATTAATCACTAAAAGGTAAAGCAACTTACAAAAGGCAAGCTTAAGAAAAGAGGTGTGAAGTTTTAGTCTACCCAGAGAAGGTAATAACAAAAGAAGATGTGAACTAAGAATGGTCGGTCCTGGGGAAAACATCTACTGTGATTGGTAGATGTGAAAATTTAGGGGAGGTGACATAAGAGAAATTTCTCTTTAAAAGAAGCTGGTCTCTCTCTGAACTTAGTTGGAGTTTTGCTTGGGACAAAATCTTGTGGTGAGTGGATGAAAGACTGACTAGTCTCTCCTAAAGATCAGGCCTAGGCCATTTGGCCTAGGCCCTTTCCCACTATTTCCTCTTACTCTGTCTCTCTCCTTTCCCTTAATTCCTTCATTTGTATTAATTAAAAATCTCCATAAAAACCCAGCTGACTTGGGTATTTTCATATTTGGGAATTTTTCCCATGGTGACCACTTATTTTTTATTTGATTCAAGACACTAAAATTATCTTTACAATTTTGGCAATTCATAATCTTGAAACCCACATTTTTCATGGTTACAATACTCTACACCAAGATAGACTCAGAATGAATATAAAGCAGGAAAGTATAAGTAAACTATGTGAACACAGAATAGTATACTTGTCTTTGGGAAAGGAAATATTTTAGGACCAAGCAAGAGTTAGAAAAAATTACAAAATGTAAAATAAATAATTTTGATTACATTAAATTAAAATTTTTGTATACCAATGCAACCAAAATTAGAAGGGAAGCAACAAATTAGGAAAAAAATCTTCATAACAAAAACCTCTGACAAAGGTCTAATTATTCAAATTTATAAAGATCTAAATCAATTGTACAAAAAATCAAGCCATTCCCCAATTGATAAGTAAGCAAGAGACATGAATAGGCAATTTTCAGATATAGAAATCAAGACTATCAATATGTACATGAAAAAGTATTCTAATCTCTTATAATTAGAGAGATGCAAATCAAAACAACTCTGATGTACCACCTCACACCTAGCAGATTGGCTAAAATGAGAGCAAAGGAAAGTAATGAATGATGGAGGGGGTGTGGCAAAGTAGGGACATTAATGCATTGCTGTTGGAGTTGTGAATTGATCCAATCATTCTGGAGGGCAATTTGGAACTATGAGCAAAGGGCGCTAAAAGACTTTCTGCCCTTTGATCCAGTCATAGCCCTGCTGGGTTTGTACAGCAAAGAGATAACAAGGAAAAAGACTTGTACAAGAATATTCATAACTGTGCTCTTTGTGGTGGTAAAAAATTGGAATATGATGGGATGTCCTCCAATTGGGGAATGGCTGAACAACTTGTGGTATATGTTGGTGATGGAATACTATTGTGCTCAAAGGAATAATGAACTGGAGGAATTCCATGTGAACTGGAACAACCTCTAAGAACTGACACAGAGTAAGAGGAGCAGACCCAGGAGAACACTATACACAGACAGAGACTGATACACTGTGGTACAATCAAATGTAATTGATTTCTCCATTAGTGGCAATGCAGTGATCCAGAACAACTCAAAGGGATTTATGAGAAAGAACACTATCCCTATTCAGAGGGAAAACTGTTGGAGTAGAAACACAGAAGAAAAATAATTGCTTGATTACATGGGTCAATGGGATTATGATTGGGGATGGCAACTCTAAATGAGCATCCTAGTGCCAACATCAACAACATGGAAATAGGTTTTGATCAAGGACACATGTAAAACCCAGTAGAATTGCGTGTCAGCCACGGGAAGGGATGGGAGGAGGGGAGAGAAAGAATATGATTCTTGTAACCAAGTAAAAATGTTGAAACTTTCAAAAATATAATTTCCTATAACACAACAGAACTCTATCAAAACAACATGCCACAAACTTTTCATCCATTTCCCAAATGATGAGAATCCCTCAATTTCCAATTGTTTTGATTACTAACTGCATATTTCCCATTATTCCTATTTTCTTCTGCTTAACACTTCCTCTTTTTATTGTCTCTCCTCAAAAGTCTGATTAACTTCTGACCACTGCTTCCCTTAATTCATCTTCTCTTTTATTATCCCTCACCCATATCTTTTATTTCCTTATTCACCTATTTCCTTATTGGGTAAAATACAATTGAATGTGATGTGATGTGATGTGATGTGTGTCTGTGTATCCATTCCTTGCTCAATTTTTCCTCCAGAAAATAAAATTGCCCTTGAGTCTGCTGATAAGTTCACTTTTAGAATCCTGGATTGTTTATAGAAGAAGAAACACAGAAAAAAAAAACTGCTTGATTACATGGGTCGATTGGGTTATGATTGGGGATGAAGACTCTAATTGATCACCCTAGTGCAAACATCAACATGGAAATAGGTTTTGATCAAGGACACATGTAAAATCCAGTGGAATTGTGCATGGGCTGCCGGAAGGTTGGGGGGAGGGGAGAAAAAGAATATGATTCTTGTAACCAAGGAAAAATGTTCTAAATTGACTAATCAAATAAAATTTTCAAAAAAGAAAAAAAAGAATCAATTTGAAAGAAAAAATCAAGGAATAAAATCTCTGATGAGAACAATATACATAAAAAGGCAGTCCTCTGAAATAGTATGGCAACCCATGTGTACTTGATCATGGGCTGGAGGGCCAAAAGTCACTAGTAAGGGTTTGAAAGTTTGCTAAGGAATAGATGCTGTTAACAGGAAAAGTCTCTAATAACAGTATCTAAATCCTTATCCCTACCATTCGAATTAAAAGAAAGAAATTCAGTCCCAAAAATGAAAATGAAATTGTTCCTGCGTTCATAGAGTTTATGTTCTACTGTGAGGAGAAAAGAGAAAGAAAAAAGGGAAATTCAAAAAGAAAGATGTTAATATAATTTCAGCATAATAAAAGAGAGAAGAGATTACCAACCGGAATATTTTATCAAGCAAAAAATTGGTGTGTCTTTATCCAGAATCTTTGTACTTTAAAAATTCATACGTCTTAAGAGACTGCCATAGTGAGAAATGTGGGAATGCATTTATGCCAAGAATGACAAAATCACTGGGAATTTAACTTGCTTATGCTTCTAATAAATACTGAAGCTTTTTATTACAGTCAAAGCTTTGGTAAATTGACTCAGAACAAGGACTGCGTTCACTATGTGTTACCTAAAAATACTCATTTCAAGGCTTCCAGGAGAAAATTCCTCAAAAAAAAGAAATGAAAACAATTATTTATTATTCCTTTTACTAAGTTTCTGATTTCAATCCATTGCCTAATTACTCCTATTTATCAGATTTTCCCCTCAAAAGCCAACATTTATATAACATGAAAACAATGGAAATGTTAGGGCCACATATAGCTGCCAAGATTTTTATTCTTTCTGACATCAGGTTGTTCAGGCTGCACAGAATGCCCACTGTTCACTGACATTTGCAGTAGTCATCAAAAACTAAACTTCATCTTTTGTGATATCAGAATACATATACTTTTATCTAAAGAAAAAACAAGGTCACCAAAACAAACCGGTGCTAAAATGCCAGATGTATATAGTAGGCTTGAATTGGTTAAAAATTCAGCATACAGTCTATTTGTAGTATGAGAATTCTTAGAAGTACTTTAAATTTATATAAAGTGGTTTGTTTGTTTATTTAATTTTTTAATTAAAAACAATTTAAAACTTTACCTTCTGGCTTAGAATCAATACCATGTTTTGGTTCTAGGCTGAAGAACAGTAAAGGCTAGGTGATGAGGGTTAAGTGACTTGTCAAGGGTCACACAGCTAGGAAGTATCTGAGACCAGATTTAAAGCCAGGATCTCCCATCTCTGGGCCTGGCTCTCAATCTACTGAGCCACCCAGCTGCCCTCCTTGCTTGTTTAATCTTAAAGGCTTTAAAGCTTCTTCATCAGCTCCTTCAGAGAAAGGGTAATGGAACAAATGGGAAATATCATAACTGAGTAATGAGGCATTGCTTTGTAGCAGAATTTGGTGCATGGATAAATCCTTGCTGAAATGAAAAAGGCAGCATTTCCTGATACGTGAGATGAGACTATTTCTTGTGTGGGGCTTGAAGAAACAAACAAAAGTGATTCCAGTAGGTCCAGCTGGTCTGTTTCATCTTCTCTGTATGCCAGTGGCACTTTTAAACATTAACCAATCAGCTTTGTGCACATAGCTAGGGGAAAGGTGGAATATATCAATAGAAATTTGAGTCCTTTTTATTAGAACAAAAAGTTATTATCAGATTTGGCATGAAGTTAAGCATATCCTTAGGTATTTCACATGGTAAAAGAAATTTATAGTGAAACAGTGTGAGAGTTATAAGTGTCTAACTACCAAAAAAGACAGAAAAAGGCAGAGAATGTTCTTTTTAAAATTCCCTTTGAACCTTCTGCCTCATTACTCTCCTCTTATTCACTTGAAAACTTGAAAAAGTTGTTCAAATGATGTCTCCATCTTCTCACTACCCCACTTTCTTCTTACCCCTCACCCCTGAAATTTGTATACTGCTCCTAATCACCACTGTCTTCACCATCTCAAAGCTTGACAGTGACTTGCTAAACATCAAGTTGATGGTGTTTCTTAAGTCATCCTACTTCACATCCTAGTTGTTGACAGAGATGACTATCTCCTCTCGGCTTCAGAATCTTCCTTTTCTTTCTATTTTTCTAATTTCTCTTTTATGGCTCCTTATCCTCTTCGCCATCTTATAATTCAATTGTTCTTTCAACTATATTTTATTCCCATTCTCCTCTCTATAAATGTACTCCCTTGTGGATTTCAATGGTTTGAAGTCGCCTCTATGCAAATAATCCCAACATCTATAGATCCAATTCTAACTCTTCTGATTTCTAGATTTATATCTTCAGTTGTCTTCAAGACTAGTACTTGATATAAATCTTTCATGTTGTCACTGTGAAAAAGATTGAAAAATACAGGCTAGATGATAGCACAATTAGATGGATTTGGAATGGGTTGAAATAGTTTGACACATTAATACTAAGTAGATCATTTACTTAACCCAGTTTGTCTCAGTTCCTCTTCTATAAATATGCTAGAGAAGGAAATGGCAAACCACACCAGTATCTTTACCAAGATACTAGAAAAAATCCCCCTCCCCCCAAGGGGGTCACAGAGATTCAGACGTGACTGAAATTACTGAACAATAAAAAATGAATGATTTTATGTCTACTTGGAAAGTGGTTTTAAGTGGACTGCCACAGGGGTCTATACTTGGTCCTATGCCATTTAAAATATTCTTTAAAACAGTAATTTAAATAAAGGTTATCTCATTTGCAGATGATGGAACACTAGCTGACAGATGATAGTCAGAATCTAAAAAGGTTTTCATAGCATAGATCCCAGTACTATAACCTGGCAGGATTAAACAATGTGATCAGTAGTCAAAAAATGCTAATGTGATCTTGGATTAATGGATCTTGGATATGCATTAAGATTAATCAATAATCCATCAATTAATAAATAATTAATAAGCCTCTACTATTGCTAGGCACTGTGCTAAGTGCTGGAGATACAAAAAGAGACAAAAGACACTTCCTGTCCTCTAGGGCCTTAGAATCTAATGGGGGAAATAACATGTAAACAAATAAAGCAAGCTATAGAAAGGATAAATAGGAAATAGTTAACAAAAGAATGATACTTAGAATCAAGAGGATTTGAGGAAAGATCCCAGGAGAAGGTGAGATTTTAGTTGGATCCAAGAAAGTCAGTAGGTGGAACTGAAGAAGAAGAGTGTTCTAAGGATGAAGGACAGCGAGAGGCTGTCCAGAGAGACACTGCTTCCAAAAACAAAGAAGTGAGAGTCCTTCTGTCCCAGACAAAGTCTACCTCTAGTATGGTGTCCAGGGAACTCCATTTTATTTTTGTATTTGAAAAACTTTATTTAATTGGAGTGGGTTGCCATTTCCTCCCATCTTAGAGACTGCATCAATTTGGTGCTTAAACCTCAATGATACTCTGAGTAATCCTTTAATTAGTAATCCTCCCTCCCTTGCATCACCAAGCTATATACCCTCTCTCCCCTTAACTCCTCCATACCCCATACAAACCTCCCTTTATTCCCTTGTTTTCCAATTCCCTATTTCCTTTCCCAATAAATATTATAAGTCTCAGATGCTTTCTAGCTGTGTGGCTCTGGGCAAGTCATTTAACACTGTTTGCCTCAATTTCCTCATCTATAATATGAGCTGGAGAAAGAAATGGCCAACCACACTGGTACAGAAGTATGAAGTCAGATATGATTGAAATGACTGAACAATACAACAAAGTAAATGTCTGATAGTTTGCTTCAAATGTTTCAATTTCATTTCATATTTATTAAAAGTACACAACTCTGTTCAAGGCTACTCTGCTGTGCTGAATGCTGGTTAACCCAGAAGTATTTTTTTGAAGATCACTCAACTCAAAACAATGGATTTCTGATTATGATCAGCTAGTGGAGATCTTTCCTGCTGCCCTTCCTATGAAATAACATAGACAACTGCCTCCTCCAGCTCCATAGAACACAAAGCCAGTCAAGCAAGCTACAGATTTTTTTTTTATCTAAGGTGGATTTTTAAGGGAAGCAGAAAAAGAGATTTCAGAAGGAAGAAATTTGGAGAGCTAGCATCTAGATTCCAATCACCCTGTCCATCAATTATTTTCCAGTCTTCGGTTGACCTTCAAGGGCTAAAACATATCTCAAATGAGTTACAAATAATATATATGGATGAATGCCTCCTAATCAGTCTCAGTTTAGACTAAGAGCCTATAAACTGATGAGAAATTATGCAAATAAATAAAATCATTTTCTGGAGGCTTGTGTGAGAGGTGTCTAAACTCGTGGCTAAAAGGAGAAACATTGAGGTCTCGATTTATTCTACCATCTGAACAATATATTTCAGCACCACAAGGATCTTGTGGTTTCATCAGTGAAGATATTTGTTCTCAGTGATGTAGATCAATGAGTCAGTAAATGGTTTTTGATGGATGTAGTAACCAAAACATCTCATCCTCATGGAGTCAACTTGATGACAAGAGTCTCTAAACTTGGCTGAACTTGTCCTTGGACAAAAGAAATACAACTTTTTAACAGGCTTAATCTTGAACCAATTCTGCTCTAGCTTGTATTCCACTGCCTTAATAATGGTAGGTAATCACCATGTTATGATGAGCATCCACTATGTGCCAGACATTATGCTTAGCACTTTACAAATATCCTATTTGAGAATCTTGGGTCATAGTCATGTTACAATGAGCACCTACTATGTGCCAGATGCTACTGAACACTTTAAAAAATTATTTTACTTGAGAACCTTAAGTTAAAACCCTGTTGTGAGAAAGGCATCAGAGGAGATTTTGATGTGACTTGAATATAGTTGAATTTCCTTGTTAGTAATTATTGGTTTTCCTAAACACAAAAGGATACTTTTGAAAAGTTTCATTGATGTGGTCTGGAAAATAATTCTTCACTATTTCTGTAAAACCTTCATCTTTATTGCACTCTGTTGCCATTATAATTAAACATAATGTGATTGAAAATCCTATATTTTTAAATTATTTCACATGAAGGAGAATAACATCCACTTTAAAGATGGAAGAGTAATGGGGCAATTTTCCAGGGCCTCAGGCTTTGCCTTCATTTCTATCCTCTCCTTCCAAGGCTCTGTCCTTATACTCAATAAGTAGAGGAATTAGGCATAAAGTTTTGATATCATGATGCCAAGTGCCATCATGGCACTTATTAATTGGGCCATGAGGAAAGGCATACAAAGTTTGTTGTTTCATTTCCCAAAAGCTTTCATGTGGATGACATATTCCATTTGACCTCAAGGGTTAGAACTAGGAGAAATGGGAAGAAATTGCAGGGGGATAAATATAAGGTTTCCTAGTAATTAAAACTATCCTGAAATGGTTGCCTTGAGAGTCAGTGAGTGGAAACCTTCAAGCAAAAGTTGGATGTCACTTGTCAGGGATGTCGTAGAAGGGATGTCAGGTAAAGGTTGAATGAAACCATCTCTAAGGTCCTTTCCATGCAACTTCATGATTCTATGATAAGAAGGCTTCATAATTTTCTGGCACTACTTTCTTCTGATAGTCCTATTTCTCTGGCCATATCATCTTTATCTCTATCTTATTCCTCCAAGACTCTGTCCTTAATACTCCGATGGAGCCAGTACCATAAAACTGTCATTTAATTTCACACTGTTCTATCTCCCCAGTACCCTATACCCAAAGATCGCACTCTTCACCCACTCTCAGACCTGCAGACACATTGTCTGCCATCTTAGATAATTTGATATTCAGATCCTTTTGAAGTAGCTACAACACATAGTAAAAGCTTTATCATCTCAGCCAGATAGATACTCGTCCCAATGTTACAGTTCTAAACTGATCCAGACTTTATATCCTGTGATAGTTTTATCAGTGTTTCCATAAGTCTTCCCAAGAGAAATTAACCAGTATCCTGGAGGTCTTTCTCTGGTCTTTTTTCTTGCTTTAAGACTTTCAGATCAGTCCATATACTTTTCTCTTTCTTTATATCCTTAATGATGCCTTCTCCATCCCTTCTTATATCAAAGTGATCATTATTAATATGGTTCCATTTATGCATGTCTATAAGTCTGTCCTTTGCCCTCTTATTCAATGACAATTTTGATTCTTCCCAGATCATTTCCCGTCACTCCAGACCAAATGTCATCCCCAAGAGACTCCTTTTGATGATTCATTGAAATAACCATTGTAAAAATGGAGATTTGCACCCCAGACTTCAATCCCCAAAAGTCCTTGGTACTTCCCAGAATTCCCTATAATCTCACCTGAGTTCACACCTGAGTGTGAGAACAGAATTTTTATTTAAAGGGCTCTCTGCCTCCCAAGATGCCTTCTTCCACTTCTAAGCATACGTGTCTCTCTACCTGCCATGCAAGATGTAGAGTAAGTGGCTGTGAATGAGCTATTCAGCCCTAGGCACGTGCTTTTCTTATTTTGTATTTTATTTCCTTGATTTCTAATAATCTTAATAAACCTCTAAAAATATAATACTTTTTAGTAGAGAAACTAATTTAACTGTTACACCATCATCATCATCTATAGCCAAAACTGATCAAACTCCTACATTAAGCCTATTTACCAAGCCATCCACCTCCCCAAGTCATTACCTACTTAACCCAGAGTCCATAGCCAACACTTCAATGCTGTTTACACCACATCCTATGCTTCCAATTTGAACATGTCAAACTTTACCCTCTACTCTGTCTACTTTGGTAGAACTGATCACTACAAATATGACTTGATACCGGGGAACTTCAATATAGCCCCTATTGCTGCTGGATAGTTTTTTTCACTTTCGAATGAGGTAAGAGTATGAGAAGCACTGTGTACGCTCCAGTAAGTTGTAAAAAGAGTTTAATTATATTGCGATTACTATTATATATTACACAGCAGCCAGAACTGATTGTCATTCCTCTAGCTCTTAAGCTCATCCCTCTCCCCCCCAATCACTTAAGAGATGGCACTGTTTGCATCACTATGTCTCAGATCAGCTCCACTTTCTGACTCCCCTTTTTTCCCTTGTGGTTTTGCCATTCTCTTCTTCATCTAGGCTTTAAAACTGAGTCACTTTTGACTCTTCCCTCTCCATCTGCCCCACTTCAGTCAATCAAGGGAAGTTATGTTTGCAGAGGGTTTTTTAAATGTTAAAACATTATATAAAACTCTATTATTACTACTACTACTTCAAATGCATGACTACATTCTTTAGATTTTACCTCAAAAAAGCCATTCGATAACTCTTTATTACCTACTGAATTAAATTCAAAGTGGAAGAGGATTAAATTCAAAGTGGCACAACAAGGGGGCCTGAATCAGCAGTCTATAGAAGGGCCTGCCAGGGATCATGGCCTTCTTGCTGTTGCTTACATATGAAATTCCAGCTGATTGATTCCATTGCCTATTTCCGTGAAAAACTTTGCACACGTCTCCCAGGCATAGAATGCATATATACCCCCATCAACTCTGCCTCTTAGTATCCCTAGTTTCCATCTAGTCTCAGCACAAATCTCAAAAAGAAACATGAAGCTTTCCTTATTTCCTTTAGCAGCTAGGTTCTTCCTCCCAACCCAAGTCCCTATCCCCAAATTACCTTGAATTTACTTTGTATATATTGGTACAGTGGATAGAAAACTGAGCCTGGAGTCAGGAAGATCTGAGTGCAAGTCCAGCCTCAGACAATTACTACCTATTGTGGCTCCTATGGTTCCTTGCACATTAAAAATATTTCTTCATTGATTAGAAAGAATCCACAAAGTTTCATCGAGAATAGGCAATGCCAGACTAGTTTACTTTCCATAATTAAAAGGGATACTAACCTGTAGATCAAAGTTCAAATGTCAGCAAAGTATGTGGTAAACCCCCCAGGTTAGTTTTCTGGAAAGTTGAAAAGATGTGAACTAGATGATGATAAAAATAATTTTGGGAATAACTGGATCTAAAATGAAGGTATTCATGCTTTAAACATCAAATCTCCAGTGGAACATCCTAGGGATTTGTGCTGTTGAACATTTTAGCAATGACTAGAATGAATAAAGGCATTAATTATATATACTAATCAAATTTTTAGATGACACAAAGCTGAGAGGGAAAACTGACATACTAGGTCCTTTAATTCATAAAATTACAGATAAATTATAACACTGAGCAAAATGAAATGAGGTTAAATGATAAGAGGTTAAATGTAAATTTAACACTTGGGCTCAAAAAATCAACTGCACAAGTACAAGAAGTTATATAACAGTTGAGTTTTAGTGGACTACAAACTCAATGCTTGATTTAACAGTGTGATGTGACAGGCAAGTCAATTTAAGTCAAAAAATATGTATCAAGACACTGTGTAAATCAAGACAAAAATGAAACAGGCCCTGATATCAGTTTGTATAGAGATACCATAGAAAGATCACATACCAATCACATTGACTAGGGAGAGAGGATTGTCAGATTTTCATTGTGAGCATTTATACCTCAGAAATTGGCAGAGACTCCAGTGTAGGGTTTGATTTATTTTATTGACTGCTAGACTTAAGAAAAAATGAAGAAAATGTGAATAATATGAATTAAACTTATAAGTGAGATATATGAATGTATATATATGTGCATATACATATGTGTATCATATATAAAGAGATGTATGTATCTATAAACAGGTGGTTAAACATTTACTGGCATTGTTGTTTCTGTTCAGTTTGGTTTGGGTTTTTTTTTAGAAATCAAAAACTTTTTTATTAATGAAAATATGATCATTCTCATGGCAACTTCAATTTGACCCTTCACTTACAGACCATTTTTGTTCATTTCACAAGTTGAGTTGACTCACTTCTCCCAAAACAATGATCAAAAAGAACTATCACCTTGAGAGAGCACAGTTGCACTGGCTGGGTACAAAATTTAATTGCAATTGTCAAGTTGTAAAAGATGGAAAACGAGTCCAGAAAAACAGCCAATGTGCATATATTGCTACATTAATGAAAAGGGGACAAATATGTTATAATCCACTCTCATATGTCTTCAGGTGATGTTGGGGACCCAAATATGATGCAAGACAAAGTTAAATGTGGGGGAAAAAGATAGTGCAATCACATGTTTCTTCATTAAAAACTGAGCCATGCTTATTATTTTCCATATTACCTCTAGTTGAACAGCAACAAGCATAGTCTATACTATACTACTATATGTGGTGGTGGTGGGGGGATGTGTATGTATACAGCAAACTAGTGTCTATTTCTCTATTGTCTAAGGACTATTGTTGTTGGCATTTTTGTTGTTTCTCTTCAGCCATTTTGTAGTTGTGTCCAAATCATGACTGCTTTGGAGATTTTCTTGGCAATGATATTGAAGTGGTTTTCCATTTCCCTATCCAGCTTATTTTTCAGATGAAGAAACTGAGGCAAGCAGAGTAAAGTGACTTGCCTAGGGTCATAGAGCTACTGTATGAGGTCAGATTTGAACTCAACCATTTCCTTCTCCAACTCATTTTATAGATGAGCAACTGAGGCAAATAGGCTGAAATGGCCTGCCCAGGGTCACACAACTAGTAAGTGTCCAAGGCCAGACTTGAATTCAGAAAGATGAATCTTTCTGACTTAGGCCTGACATTCTGTACACTGAATCACTTAGCTGCCCACTTTTTCTTTTCTTAACACAACACCTCATAAATACCATGAAATGATTGCTGCTTAAAGAATTCAGTTATATGTTTCTTATGTCCAGTACTAGATTATTAGGTCCATGAAGAGAGAAATTATATCTTGTTCATTCGCCTGACTTTGATTACATCTTCTGATTGCATTTTTGTTAATCACACCACCCACCCTAGATTATAATCTCCTTGAAGTCAGAGCAATCCTAGTGTCACATTTCTCCTGTGACCCCCTACAGTGCATAACAGAGCACTAAGTATATGGTAGATGTTTAATAAATATTTGTGATTGTGAGATCAATGTTATAATTTAATTCAACAACCATTGTTTAACCACCTAATATTATACAGCACTGTGTCAGGGGCAGATGGAGGAACAAAGTTTAAGTAAAGTAAGATCCCTATTCCCAGGGAGCTTCCAGTCAAGCAGCCTGGTGTCTTCCTCCATGTGTTCACTCCATTTGTGCCATGCTTGCCTTCCCAAGCTAGGCTGCTAGATCTTCCTTTTAGTTTTCTTTGAATGTCAATACAATGACTACTAACATATTTCTTTATGACCACCATATGCTACAAATTATTGTTGTTTAGTCATTTCACTTGTGTCTAGCTTTTGTAACTGTGAATCTTGAAATTTCTCAGACTTGTGAATGTTAAAAATTCCCCATTGGGGAATTTTTTATTGGGATAATTCCCTATTGGAACATTCCCCATTTAAATGTGAGAACTCTACTTGGATCAGAAATGGGAGGACCTCTACTTCACCCTTACTTAAGACTGCTTTAGGGGAGAAAACTCCTTGCTAAACAATGAAAGTACTTAAATCCATACTTATAATAAGGCAAAAAGTTCTTTAAGCCATGCCTATTTTTAGAATTAATACGATGGGATGCTAAGTACCTATTAAAGGTCAGGCAACTTGTAAACTTTCCAGGACAAAAAGGTGAGAAACTTGCTCAAAGATTCTAACCTACTCAGGTGTGGCTTACTAAAAGGATTAGTCGACTCAGCTGTGTTTTTTCTGGTTCAAACTTACTAAAGGGATTAGTCGACTCAGCTGTGAATTCAGAATGGGCTGTCCTTTGGAAAACATCTACTGTGATTGGTAGATGGAAGAACTTAGGGGAGGTGACATAGGAGAAAACTCCCTATATAAGAAAAAGGAATCTCTTGAGAAGAAGGTCTTGAGAGACAGGCTCTAAGGAGGGTCTCTTGAGAAGAATCTCTTAAAGGACAATCTCTAAGGAGGTCTCTCAAGGGAGGCTGACTCTGGGGAGACTCTGTCCCCCAGAATCCTCGCTTGAACAGATCTTATGGTGAGTGATAAAAGACTGACTGGTTCTCTCTCTCTTAAGACTCAGGTCTAGGCCATGTTGGCTTAAGGCCCTTCATATTTATACTTTTCTCTCTGTCTTTAATTCCTCATTGTATTATTAATTAAAGTCTCTATAAAACCCAGTTGACTTGGGTATATTCATAATTGGGAATATTTCCCTGGCGACCACCTTATATTTGATTTAAAACAGCACACTGTACTGAAAACATATTTCCTGCGATCACAACTTACTCACCCACTCTTATATCTACTACAATTTATATCTTCCACTATTTTACTCACTACAGTTTACAACCTCAACCATTTTAACTCTTAGAGTTTAAGGCATCCACTATTTTAAATGCCACATAACCTGATTTAGGGTTTTCTTGGCAAAGTTATTAGAGTGGTTTGCTATTTTCTTCTCTAGATCATTTTAACAATGAGGAAACTGAAGCAAATAGGGTTAAATGACTTGCCCAGGGTCACACACTTAGTAAGTGTCTGAGGCTGCATTTGAACTGTGAAAGAAGTTTTCCTAACTCCAGGACTGATACTTTTATCCACTGTGCCACCTACCTGCTCTAGAGATCATTATCAGTCTCTATAGGAAAGCAGAATTAGATCAAAAGAGTACTAGAGTAATAATTAGAAACCTTGAGTTCCAATCCAGCTCTACCATTTATAACCTTAGGTGAGTCAATTCCCATCTCTGGGATTTGCCTTCATCATCTGTAAAATTAAGAATTTGGATTAAATGATTTCTGGAGTTTCTTCCACTATAAAATCTACATTTCTATGATCCTAATTATAGATAATATTTGTATAGCACTTAAAGGTTTGCAAAGCACTTTGTATGTTATTTAATTTGATCTTCAAAAGGACCTGTGTGAAATAGGTGCTATTATTTCCCCATTTTAAACATGAGAAAACTGAGGATGAGAGGTTAAGTGATTTGCCCAGGGTCATACAGCTAAGTGTCTGAGATGGGATTCAAACTCGGATCTTGCTAGCTTCAAGGCTCAGTGTTCTATTCAAGTATGGCACCATGATTTTCTTAGTAGTTGAATGTTTGCAAAATGTTTACTAAAACTAGGATATAACCAGGAGTATAGTGGTAAATGTTAAATCATTGGCTCTCTGGGAAAAAGCATAACCCATTTTTTTAAGTTTAACCTGATTCATCAATGTTTTCTCCATTGCTCTCTCAAGCTTAGACAAATGAGAAATCAATAAATGAAGCCCTGATTCATTCAACCTTTGTCAATTCTAAGATGTAAGTGTTCACTCTGAAAATGTAAAAATTGGCTCTCATTGGCTGGTAAGAGGTGGTTCCAGCCCACCCCTGAAAACTCACCATTTCAAAGACGGTAGAGGACCTAAAGGTGTCCATCTGGAGGTTAGACTGAATACTCTATATAGTACCTGCATTATCATTTGACCTTCTAAAAAAGGACTAGATTTGAGGCTTTGTTTCACTCCAGAAAAGTGAATTAGTCTCCTCTCCTGTTGAAATTACTCTTTCTTTTTTTAAAATTCCTTACCTTCTGTCTTAGCGTTGAGACTTAGTATTGGCTCCAAGGCAGAAAAGCAGTAAAGGCTAGGCAATTGGGGTTAGGTGACTTGCCCAGGGTCACTCAGCTAGGAAGTGTCTGGAACCAAGTTTGTTATAGTCTTCTTCACTAACACCAGTTACAATGTCAATCAATGATCAACTATGAATTTGAGTGAATTCGAGTTAGTTTTGTGAATATCAAAGTTTCAGAAGGCTCATCATCCACAGATTATAGAGATTGAGTGCTTGGTCATCACTCTTTTGTTCAAGCAACCTCTCTTCTTTCATGTTTAAAAGCTAGTGCATTTAGCTTATAAATAAATATTTTGATATATATTAACATATAATATATTATAATAATATATAATAAATTAATTAAATATAAATAAAGATTACTAACTTTAATAATGACCCTGCCTCATTTTTCTTACATTTTTATTAAATAAGCTAAGGAATTTGACATCTGAATAAAAGACAGCTCTTTTAAAGGTAATTTGGTCATCTTAAAAGAACAATCATAGCTAGCATTTATATTTACATGTTATATTTGTAAATCATATATCAGATATAGTACATATATCATATATCACTTTAGTTTAGTAAGCATTTTATATATGATATCACATTTGATCTTCACAACAACCCTAAGATGTAGGTACATATAGCCTCCAACAGTTACCAGCACTGTAGCCCTGGACAAGTTGCTTAGCCCTGTGTGCCTCAGTTTCCCCACCTTTTTGCAGTTAAGGACATTGAAGCAGGCAGATATTGAGTTTGCCAAGGCTCACAAATGTAGTAAATATTTGAACTCCGCTCTTCCTAATTCCAAGTCCAATAATACCCTTTTCCTCTATGCTATCTAGCCACACACGAGAAGAGATCACTTAATACAATTTGAATGGAAAACACTTCCATTTTTTGAAGCCAACATTAAAAATACAGTGAAGATCAGATGACTAAAATATCTTGGACACATGTGTCATCTGGCTGACAAGAATAGCAAGTGCCCTAATATACAGAGAATGACTGGAATCCAGATACAGAGATGAAAAGGATTCATTCAAATTCCTCATTTTACAATTGAGTAAACTGAGGCCCAAGCAGGTCGTGACTTTCCCAGGGGAGTCTACATAGAAGGTGAAAGTGTAATCAGAGTGATCTGTAGAGGTGTGGTATTAAGGGGAAAGCTCTAGACTTTGAGTCAGCTCATTCTAATTTGATTAAGTTCCACTTCTATTCTCTGACCAGTGACAGCCTTGGGCAAATCACTTGCCCGATACCTTAATTTCCCAATCTACAAATAAGAGGGTTAGATTAGATGATATCTAAGCCCCAACTCTACCCTTGGGCCCCCTAGATATTGAAGTGGATAGAGTCCCAGGCCTGGAGTCAGGAAAACTCATCTTCCTGAGTTCAAATCTTACCTCAAACACTTCCTAGCTGTGTGTCCCTAGGTATGTCATTTAACCATGTTTGCCTCCATTTCCCTATCTGTAAAATGAACTGGAGAAGGAAATGGCAAATGTTTCCAGTATATTTGCCAAGAAAACCCCAAATAGGGTCACAAAGAGTCAGACACAAGTGGAAAATGACAAAACAGCAGTTTAACTTTAAAACTCTCTTTAATGTCTGTGAACTCCATTTTCAGAAACAAAAACAAAAATACTGCTAACTTCCAAGGGCAGAAACTAGAATCACTATATATTTAGATGTGATATTTAAGGCACATAGAAAACTTTTGACACGGTTTCATATAAATAAGTGCTAACGCTATATAGGATTTAAACTTAAAGATGCCTAATGGAGATTAATATCTATTCATTTTTTGCCATCATTTTTCGATGCCATGAATTAAAAGGAGAAAAGGAGAGGGAGAAAAAGGTGTGGGAAAAACTACTATCTCTCTGAAGAAAGAAAAGCACAGCCAAGATCTCCAAAAATAGCTTCTTGCTTCTAACTCTTTAATCAATCAGCTCTAAGACTTCTGAATAACCAGGGATGCTATTGGACCAGCAATTCAGAGCTAGCCCCATTCAGTGAGAATAGATAATATAAAATACCAATCAATCCTAAGGACTGTCGGATTTTTCTCCCTAACAATGTGACTTCAATAACATTTCAGTTCTTCAAGGGGAAGGGAAAAAAAAACAACAAACCAACATTCATATTCTTGTCCATTCACACAAGGCTCTCAGGGAGCATTGTTTTGGGAGGAGGGGGTAGCAGGCGGGGGGCCCAGGATGTTGACAGAACAGATAGGATGTCAGGTGAAGATAGAATGCTGTGCCCTCTCTAACCAGCTGAAGACTCTGTCTGATTGTTTTCTTACAAATAATACCTGTGGGTGTTGAAACTGTTCAGGGAATCTATCAAACACACTCTTTCACTTTGCAGCTGTAACTCTATAAAATTTATTCTCATTTCAAAAGAGTCTTAGGCAATAATACCTGTAGGTGGTTGAGTAATTTAAAGAAAATTTGTCAGGCCTACTTTCCCCTATTTTACCAGAACAATTCTGTATTTACTTTCCAGTTTGAAAATGCAACCGTTTGTTCTCAATGTCATTTTTTAAAAAATCTTTCCGCTCATGTTCTTTTATTTTAAAAATTGTCTTGGATTAGATGAAAATGCCCCGAAACATGACTTCCTCTGTAATTCGCCAGCTCTTTCAGAATATAGTTTTGGTCAGAGGAAGGTTCGTGTTCTTTCTACATGCCAGGGTTATTTTTATATAAATCTGGGGATCCTTTAGGTGTACTAAAAGAAACTAGTCTTGGACAACTTCTCTCCCAAGAACAAAAAAAATATTGCTAGGACCTTTGTACCAACTCGGTCCTCTCAGGGCAACCTGGAGGCCCAGTTGAGCTACACAAAACTGTCTACATAGATTTGCTGAAAGGAAAGGAAGTAAATGGAAAGAGAAAAGACTTCTCTCCCCTCCCCCCAACTTTTGTGCAGATCAGTTAAGTCAATTGGAAGTCAAGTTGTGCTCTTGTGAAATTCCATGCTTCTTGTGCAAGTTATTACAAGTAGCTTATATGCAGTCATTTCTGATTTTCTGTCAATTACCTGGCTCGCCTTTTTTGGGGTATAGCTCATGGAGAAGTCAAAATCTCTGATTCTGTTTATGTCTATGTACACATAGGCTTCTCCTCAGTTCACTTAAAATGAGCCCTAATATCAAAGCAAAAGTTTATTGAGAAAATTTTATTTTTGATTAGTTCCCCTTCTAAAAAAAAATAGACCAATTATTTAAAAAGATTAGTATGTAGGCACTGATCTTTGAAAATTCCAAAAGAAATCTACTTCATCATCATGTTCATGCTGACATTTCTCAGAGGTTCTTTTTTCTTTTGAAAATGGGAATATTTAGGGAATTTTATAAAATATGACAAATAGTATTAGATGGACTTAAAGCCTAATAAGATGCATCATGAGACAATGTGGTGTTTCTTTGTTTGGATAAACAGGCTCTTACTTCATGAGGGCAGGAGTTAATTTGAAAGAATGCTAGGAAGAAAATGCTAAAAGGTTATCTCCTTCAGCTTCCCACAAACATGTTCTGCTTCAATAAAAGATACAAGAGGACAATAAATCCTTATAGGTAATGGATTTTTAAAAACTGATTGCTAGGACAAACACTATTTAAGATAAAAATTCCACTTGAAGCCAATAAAACCATTGCAAGAATACAACAATTTTTTGGTAATAATGATGCCAAGGGAATTAGAGGAAGATGTAGGATTCTTTGTTTTGGGAGGGTTTTTTTCCCCTCTTGACCTAAAGAGCTTTGTGACAAGACAAATGAACTGCTCCCTGCAGAGACACACGTATCACTGAAAAATGATGGAAAATAAACAGAGCCATCCATATCCATTTTTGTGTTCTCCCCTTGTAGTTTCTCTCCTTGTGATAATTACCTATGCATGAACTCTAGATGGCAACATTGCACTGACTGTGCCCATGAGGAACTCCTAGCGAGTCCCCTCATAGCCTCTTTATCAACATTTTATGTGGCACAGATCTATAGCCTCTTATTATAAGTGTAATGAAGTAGAAATTATTGAAGCATTTTATTGATTGCTCAGATCACAAGTTTACTGTCATACTGAATTGGCACCTTACTCGCTCAGGCAAACTGCTGACACCTTTTTTAAAAAGTGACAACTACATCTATTTCATGACCAGAAATCCATTTTCATCTCTATCAAGACAAGAATGCAATTTTCACTTCATTTAACTGATGTTAGGCCTGCTCAAAGCATGACATTTAGAAAAAGACACAACTTTAAGGTTCTTAAAATACTTCGGATAACTAGAATGCAGCTTGGTTGCAGGAAAAAATTTGGTCCTTATGCCAATCTATAAACAACCCGATCTTCTACAAGAGGACTTCTCAGGAGGCTCAAGGGCAATTTTATGTTTTGAATTCAGAATCACTGAAACACTTTTGGAAACAAATTATTTGGAGGGGGTGGGAAATCAGGGGCTTGATTCAAGATTTTGACATCAAAAAGTTTGCTCCAAATTTGTTTCCCACATAGTGCTCTAAGCAGGCCAAACCACCAAAGGATCTTGGCTATTTTTATGCATAACGTGGAAAAAGTGAAGTGGAAATAGTTATTACCCTGTAATGGCAGGAGGAGGATTGATTTTGGATCACAACACTTTGGAGAAGGCAGAGGACAGACAATTCAATTGTCAACGTGATTTTAAAGTCATTTTGAGAATAAATGAATTAGGTTAGTAGTGCTAAATGTGATCTAAAGACCCTTTAGAATAGAGATATTCTGAACAAAAATGCTTTTTATTATTTTTGGTTTGACATTCCACTTTTTTCATAGGCAGGATTGGGAAACAGTCTTAAAGTATCCTACTTTTCTCAACAAAATTCAGAAATTTTGCTAAAACTTAGTAAATTTAACAAGCAAATGAGAATTTTAATGATTAACTCCTATATTTATTTATATAATTTGAAAAAATTATATAGATTTACTTTTATGCCCTTCTCTGGCGGCATTCCTTTCAAAGTCAGACAAAAAGTAAGAAGCAATAACAATGAATGCAGTATGAGTCTTTTGAACTTAATGCCTCCAAAGTGGAACTTGTAAAGGTTGCACATGATGGCATTCCAAAGGAAGCTGGCTTAGTGGACATTCTGTGCTGAGACACTTCTATCAACAAGATCAAACATCCCTCAGGCAGAGAAATAAACAGCTTTCACTCTCAATGCTGCACTGCCAAGTCCAAAGCAAAAGTTTTCAAAACAAAAATTGTTTTATTGCAGCTTCATAAATTCAAATAAATCATCGACTTTTCAGAGCCCAGCAGCACTTTGGGAAAAGGCTTAATTTTTATCAGTTAGAAACAGCTGACCTGAAAGACAGGTTCAAAATCTGGAGACAGCAGAGAGGGTTTCCTACCTTCCTGCTGCAAATTAAAAGCAGAGGGAACAACAAACAGCCTGCTCCTTCCCTAGACCCACAATGGAAGAAGCCCTTGGAACCTCTAGCCTATCATCACAATGCCTCTTAGGCTTCTCATCATTAAAATGGTGGGTGATCGAAGGGTTACAGTCAATTGAGTGGGTTTCTTTTGTTTCTTTTTCTATATTTTCAGAAATGGCTAGGCAATGGGTAAAAATCTGCTTTGTCCAGCTTTTTCATGATTAGAAGAGTCATTGAAAAGAATTGTTTCTTAGTGACTCTATTCCTTTTAAAAAAAAAATTGCTGTTATTTTTATCCATCCTCGCTCCAGGCTGCATTTTGTTTAAAATAAAATAAACCCAAAATAATACTTAAATTGAACCATTTTACGAAAACGAGGCCGGATGAATTTCTTCCCCCCCCCCCATCACATCTGTAATTAAGATTGCAAATCAGCTATTCCAAATAATTATTTATACATCTCCATGACAGAGCTCCAGAGACCTTCTGCATCTCCATATTGTTGTCTGGCATTTTCCCCCCAAGCCTGGCATATAGTTTGTTTACCGACAGCAACTAATAGCGTTTCTGTATGATCATAAATAAAGAAGATCAGGTTTTAAAATCACTAATATCATTTTAAAAGGTAGTTCAGTTTTGTGTTTTGGCCTCTGTTTAGCTGTGTTAGCCCTATGAATGACAGCTTCCCTGCTTGAAGCATACAGAAAGCACAGCCTTCCTCATTCACTGACAGGACTATGGCCTTTTCACACGTTCCTTCCACAGCAGTGTTTGTCCCCAAACACTGGGACTCAGCACAATGGCATTCCTACTTGAACACCCCCACCAACAGCACAACTACATAACAAGAATGCTAATGAGATGGAACAGCCCCCATCATTGAAAGTGTTAACTACATTTCATACTAACAGGTTTATGCTATTTCTAAGATTACTAATGCATTTTAATATCTCTTGCTTCACTCTGAATAATTTTCCGAGTGTTTCTATTTTTAAGAAAGAACATGTGATAAATGAAAGCCCAAGCAACTTCGGAACGTTGCATTAGATGATCTCATGGCCACGATACGGTCTTCGTTGTAAGACCACCCTAGTGCAGCAAGGCTGATTTGGAATCACTTACTGTAAAACCCAATTTAGGTTTGGAAATTGTAGCCGTGACTATGTACAAGGAGAAATAGAAAGTCACTGGTTCCAGTTTAATCTCAAAAGTTTTGGGGGGGTTTTTTCTCCAGAATTTTACTTAAAAGTAATTGGACTTTGGGGTTTTGGTTCATCGGCAGGGGAGATGGGATCTCTTTACAAAATCTCAGCAAAATATGTCTTCTTAGTTCTAAGGCTCCAAAAAGGGAGTGAGAAGCAATGCTGCAAATACAGCGGCTGCATTTTCAACAATGGCATATTTGATCAACTTCAATTTTTTCTGTTCAGGAAAGCAAAGAAGGAGGAAGCATGCCTCTTCACTTTGCCAACTTAATTATTCCTCCTTAATTATAACATCATCTCCTAAAGAACTAAGTGGAAAAGACTTTGTCCATGGCAAGGAGAAGTGTACATGGGCTTAAATGAAGCTCATCAATGCTAAGAGGGATATTTGCTGGGAAATCCCACTCCAACACAAAGATCTTGCCACACTTAACCAAAGCTGACCCAAGGAGCAAGAACCTGGTCATATATAATGGCCCCTCTACAGTGATGAGCTAAACAATGTAAATTATTTCAAATTAAGTCATTGCGTAACAACACTGAAAAAGAGACCCAACAATATAGACAATTGAGCATGTCTAAAAGATTTGGTTGACTCACATGGAAATGTATATTAGGTCTTCTTAAGTTGTGGTGTGTGCATAACCTGTTAGTGAGCTTGTTTTTTCATGGGGGTGGGAGGGGGGAGAAAAAACTCAGAAGGGGAGAACAGACACACACAAATACACGTGCACACAAAGCGAATCTTCTGAAAATAGAACTTTAAGGACTCAAAGTCAATGAAAGAGAAGGAATTTCATTTCTAGTTACCAGACTATCAGGACTTTAAACGTCAAACTATCTAGAATGTTATAGTTTTATTTGTCAAATGGAAAGCTAAAGAGAATCTGAAGATTTTTAATTGGAAATTCTTGGCATAGAGGAGCATTTTGATCTTGACTGCTAATAATGTTCTCATTCCATTTTGTTTTTCATTTGCTTTGTATTAGAATGAATTTAAAGGATTTATCATTAAAATCTTTTAAAGTGCCTTTCAAAGTTCTCCATTTTCACACAAGACTACAGAGATCTATCTACTGTGTTTTGTTTTGTAGTTGCTGGTTTTGAACTGAAGAAAAGCTATGTTAGAACTGTATTTTTGGAATACATCTCTTGTCTCTGCTATTAGAATTCCATAAGCGAGGTAGGGAGAGGATGGGGGAATATTTCCCATCTAATAAAATTAAGGAAATACTTAAATTTCATTTTTTAGATTTAATGCAAAAAGTACTTTGTGGGATTTTAATTGTACATACTTTATTTGGGTCAGTACAATTTTTTTATTTGTTAAGGTTATTCAAGATAACACAGAAACCACTTAATATAGCTATATGCATATTATATATATATATATAAATCTTCACTGAATATTTACATGTACATATATATGTGTAATATTTCAAATCTCCCAGTGAGGTTAAAAATAGTCACAATTACTGTTTACCTTTGTTCATTCACATCACTATTAATTCTAGTTAAAACAATAAAAAGTAAATAATTCAAGGTAAACAAACCAGATTTCACTGGTTTTTGTTTCTGGGTCAGTTGTATTTAGACCTGTTAGAATGAATTTAGCCTTTTGTTCCTTTCAGAGATAATAAATAGCTTCATTACTAGAGCCATTTCTGATTCTTTGGAAATTATTTAGCTTGGTAAATCATTCACCTTTTGCAAACAAAAGTTACTCAAAGGCTTAGTTCTTGCTGGCTTTCAGGATATCTTAGCTCAAGACAGGAATAGTTGACTTTCTTCCAGTCAATGCAAATTTCTCTTTTATGGACCAGACAGCAGGAGGTGCTGTGTGAACACTGTGCAGGGCACGCTGCTCCCCCTCCCTCTGCACACAGAGAGGGATGGCTTGAGGTTTGGGAAACATTCATTTTTCAGCAGTCCAGAGCTCGAGATCACAAGCCCAAATGTGAACAGAAAATTCCAAGCTGGCAATGTAACATACAATTCCCACGTGACACAGTAAGATCATGTACCTAACCCTTTAACCCAAGGCTCAAAAGACCTTGGTGAACTCCAAATTTCCTTAAAGTCCATCACTATTTAGCAGGGAACTTTTAGTTCAAGTAAATCAAGAGCATCTTTAAATAGCAATGTCCTTAGAGATGTTTATTTAAAATTCTGCATGGATATGTTAAGTCCTGAAGGGGAAAACAAGGGCTAACCATATAGAGCCATAGAAATGGCCCTGCTATGCTTCTAGATTGAATGTTCATTCACATTTAATAAGCATATACAAAGTAAAAAAAAAAATGAAATGTGTCACTTAGCTTCATTACACTAAAGTGAACCCACGTAAGACAACTTCGGTTCTGTAGAACACAATTTTTTTACACCAGCAACTCCAACTTGATCATAAAATGTTTCTTAGAAGAAAACAGTAGCCTGAATATTTAAACCTACAAGTGCATTAAAGATCTACTCATTTTCTCATTTAAAATCACTGCCTATAGAATTTCTGCAGAAGGAGTTGCCTTCGTCTTGCACAGTGTGCAGCAAGGAGAGATGAGACATATGACATCCCACACCGAAAGACAGATACAATTAGCTCCATTATTGTTGGCTTTGAGATTATAGGCGAAGCATTCTGGCTCCCTAACGGGTAGTGGAGCTCACGAAATACATGTCACAGCTCTTTATGACACAGTGCCAATCATTGCCTCTATACAACAAGTACATTTTTTTAAATGATAAAGAAAAAAAAAGAAAGAAGCCATTTTAAAAGTGGGACCACTCACCTGTTTACAATAGTTTTTTGCAGACTTTAATCGTTGGTGCAAGGCCAATAGAACTCCTTGAATATACATCTGAGCTCCTGAGGGGCTGGAACCTTCTCCCTTCTACACCCAAACAAGTCCCCGCAAAGGTATGATGGAATTTTGCAGGCGTTTTTCAAGCAGAGGAATTATACAATGGGGGGGAAAGGAAAAAAAATACATTCTTTGGACTCAACTGAAATACACTGCCAGAAACACAGCCCGACATCAGAGCTAACTCTTAACATCTATTATTTATATGTGACCTGGGTTAAGTCTTAGAAAGGCAACTCCTGCATTACTAGTGGCCACCATGAAGGATGTATTTATATCGAGACACCCCCCCCACCCCATGTAAGACTCATAAGCTTTGTGAGCACACCTGAATAGTTCTGAAGTGTGCCTAACTAGCTGCACCGAGTGTCATGGTGTGCACTGATTGCCTTATCTTCTCATTTATCACAGATGAGTTGGAACCAACCTTGCTGAAATCTACTTGCATTGTCCTGATAAAATTGTAAGATCCATGTTGTTTCTGGATAGAGCTTCCTGTTGGGGTTCTTATATATCTAAAAAATTATCTATGGAATTATTCATACAATATAATCAGCACTTACAAGCAATTTCATACTAACCTTTTCATTGCCATTATTAAAGTAACCAATCGTCCATAACATGGAGTAGCATAGACTGTTTAAAAATGGGGTGGGGGGAAGAATTTTTTTTTTCTAAATCAGAAACTAGAATTTCTACCAATTTCTAGCAATGATCATCGCTATTTCTTTTGGGTTTGGGAATGCGAAGCATTCAGGGCTTGGGTATACCAGCACACATTCTGAAAGCAAGAATACATAACGTTATGTTGTAACACAAGTATTTTGTCTGACGTGTTGCTGCATAATTTTTTTTTGCTACATTATTTCTTAATAGTGTCTTGTGAAGGCTTCCTACTATCAAACGCTCCAATAAAATCACATCCCAAAGCCCCGTTTTGCAAGGTTCAACTTCCTATTACAGATCCAGATTAAAAACCAGGCCAAACTTTTGACATTCTTAGGAAATCTACAGAAATGAAAGAGAGAGGCACCACTCTCATCATCCCAATATGAGATACATATGCAAGCATGCGGGAGACATAAAAACACTGTATAGTTACACAATCTTCATTAACTAGAGCTTCTGACTAAAGAACAAATTACATATATCACCAGCACAGAAAATGGGTTCATGCCATTGGTTATATTGCATGTTGCATATTTTATGCAGAGAGGCCTAGGAAGGCAAGCTGGAAATTGAATTACAATTAGGTTCAGCAGAGTTGCTGAGCAGCAGAGTTATACAAATGCTCTTAGAAACTAGAATTCTGCTGAATGTAATGCTCAGGAAAGAAGCTAGCCTGACATATTTTCTGGCAGTAACTTTCCCAACTTTACCAGAGCACAATTTAGAGTTTAAAAACCAACATTAAATCAAATTTTAGAATACAGAATGGGATTTTCCAAGGATTCTTTTAGAAAAACTTCAAATAATATTACTTCCTAATGAATATTTAGACAGTCTCAAATTTTTCCTGAGAAACTCACTCAGCTTGATAAATAAATAAGTTCCTGAAACTCAATTCTCAATCGCTTTATTTAACTCTTAGGGAAATACTTTTCATTACAAAATTTGTGACTGCAATCATTGCAACAGGTTTTTAATTTTTTTGACACTTTAAAAAGTAATACAACCTAGTTTCTTTTGTCCTACGAATGGCATATTAATCCAGCCTCTTCTAATATGCAAACATTCTGATCTGAGATCTTTTTTGTCCTGAGGAAAACATTAAAAAAGTCTCTGAAATGACTACCAAATTCAGCATGCAATATGCTGAATTACCATTTGTGTGCCCACTTCCAACAGTTAAACTGATGAGTTTCCTATATGAATTATTAAATAGTTAATTTAGAAAAGAATTTGTTAGCTTTGTACAAAACCTTTGCTCTTATAATCCAAAAACATTCCATTGGACATCTGAACAAGTATTATGGTTCATCTGTTAGTGATGAAGTCAAATTTCAAATTATTTATATGAGTCCAATAGATTCAAAGTAATTGTTGCAAGGCATCTCCATCACTGTTACCACCACCCCCGCCCACCTTAAAAAAAAGGAAGAAAAAAACCTTTTCGATGCCTTTTTAGTTTCCTTGGCAATTTAAGCAAAATAGACTACAGATAACCAATGCAGAAACTTTATAGGCAAGATGCTCTGAGGGCTGACAGAGCTCAAACTGGAATATATCTATTTTTTAAGAGCCCCCAAGTCCCAAATTATTTCTGTCAATGGAAATACTATGGAAACAACTTAGAGCAGGCCAAAGAAAGCAGCATTCATAAACAGATTTTTATAGGAGACTTCAGAACATTCTCTGAACTTGTGGAATAATCTGCTCAGTATTTCAGAATCTCTCTGTTGGATGCAGGGTGCTCATTATAGCCCAGGGAACACTAATAAAGGTTAGCCTCTGAACTGGGATTAAGCAAGAGCTTTCTTTGCAGATACTGCAAGCTAGAAATTTGATGATCCTTATGGAAAGATAGACAAAAGCACCCTTCAAGGACCCACAATGAATTGACTGACTAGGAAAGGATAGAAAACTGAAGGGGGGAGGCAATGATGGGTCTACAGGCAGGGAAGGCAAATTAAAATCAGCTGAGCATATTAGGTACCACAAAAGAAATTAACTAAGTCATAGCTAGAATTGTTTGTGAAATAGTAGAAAGAAATCTGTGGCCCAAGAGTTCTTGGGATACACTGGATGAGCTTAAACTACTACTTTTCAACTCCATCTGTTTCTACACTTTTTAAAGCCTTCCAAGTATATGAATTATCTAAAATGTGTATTAGTTTGCACCTGGAGATATTGGGAATTGTTGGTGTTATTGCTTTTAACCAGACTCAAGAGCTCTTCAAGTCTTCTTAGCTAATGACTTCTTCTTTTCATGTGAATATCTCTCTTCAAAGTAAAGGTTTATGTTACTATGAAAGAACAATTCAAAGTTGTTCCATGAATGAGTGAAGGGCACCAGTGACAATTTCTTGGGATTGTTATTAATTAGGAAGGTTGATTGCTGTGATTTATTTAGCACTTTTAAGCTTGCAAAGTACTTAACAGAGATATTACAACCTAATGAGTCAGGGGTTATTATTATCTTCATTTTACAGATGAGGAAACTGAGTCTCAGAGAGGAGGTTAAGTGACTGTTGTTGTTCAGTCATGGCTGACTTTTCATGACACCATTTGGAATTTTCTTGACAAAGGTATTGGAGTGGGTTGCCATTTCCTTCTCCAGCTCATTTTATAGATGCTAAGGTCATCCACTGCATCCCAGACAATCACTAGCCTTTCTGACTTGTCTTACCACTGGATTTTGATATCTTTAGAAGAGAAAGTGAGGCTGATGGCTTTGTGCAATTCTGCCTCACTTAAATTCAAATCATGCTTGAGTCAAGACATCATTCCTTGACGTCACTCCATCAATCCTCAATGAAATGAGGAAAAGTTAAGTGACTTGTCCAAGATCACATAGCTAGTAAGTATCTGAGTAAATAACTTGCCCATAGCAAATAGCTAATAAGAGCAAAAAGGCAGGATTTGTATGCATATCTCTTGACTAAAGGCCCAGTATCCTTTCTACTATACTATGTAATCTCTTTCATTCTAGTCTTAGAAAGTCATAAACTAAAGTTACAAATACTATAACATATAGTCAAGAAACCTGGAGAAACCTGAATCTCTTATAGGGAATGAACTCTGTATTTCTTCCCTCTTTCAAATTTTTGTTTAAAAAAAAAAAAACAAGTTCAGGAAGTCAGCCAAGCCCATCATCTACATACATTCCTGGGGCATATTTGCACATACTTGGACAACATTGATGTGCCCTGGATTTGGAGGCAGAAGTCCTGGCTTCAGTTTAAACTTCTACATTTAATTACTTACGTGTGAGAGCAAGGCTCTTAACCTCGGTGAGGCTTTGTCTCTTCATCTGTAAAATGAACATTCATTTTGATTATACTATGGATCCCATCGGATTATTATAAAGAAATGACTTCAATAGCATAACAAATTCTATAAATGTAAGTTATGAGCAAGAGAAATCTGACATTTTCTTCACCTATTTTTGTCACAGGAAAAAATCATTGCAAGAACCACAATTTTTCATTTCTATCTCCCTATAGTGTCTGTATAGTTGGCATTCAATAAATGGTTTAGGGGCTGTTTCGTTACTGGCTGATGCTTTCAGTCTATTGAATCTCCCACAGAGCAACCAACCAGATCAATCTGAAAAGAGAAATCCAAGAAACCAATGAGGAAAGTGGAAAATGATGGGGATTGTGGAACAGGTAGCATCCTCTCTACTAAGAAGCTATTGGAAGAGTAGCTCAGATGGATACTGTGTGCCAAACTGAAAAGCCTACCCAGTCATTTTGGTCTTATTCATTCTTAACACTGATCAGTCATGACTGAACTGATCATGTGGCCAATGGGATCCCATGCATCTGGAGCCCGCCTCAGATAATGCTCAAAGACACATGATGGCTAGTGTCTTTTGGATGAATTTTGGTAGCAAAACTCCCGACTACCTATTACATAAAGTTCTTGGTGATTTTTTGAGGTGTGATGAAAATTCAAAATTGATCACTGAATATGAATCAACTCAAAAGCCTCAGTAGCTTTGATCTTTACTTCTCTTAGCTGTTTCAACATGTACTATGCACATTTTAGCATCCCACCTCAAAGCCCTTGAAAGTCATTTGTGTATAAAATTTCAAAGTAAGGTGATCAGAGTATTTCTTGGCAGATAAATTTTTCTTTTTCTCTGAAGAAAAAAAAAACAACCCTTACCTTCTGTGTTAGAATCAATACCAAGTATCTGTTTCAAGACAAAAGAGCAGGAAGGGCTCAGCAATCGGGGTCTTACCCAGCATCATACAGCTGGTACCTTGATTTTTCTAACAAAATGCTTCTGAGATTGAAGATGAAAAAAAATAGGCATAAAACAAAATCTTACCAATGGACAGCAATAAATATAATTCATAGTTACATACTACTAAATAAAGCCTCATAAAACAATTTTTACAACAACTCTTGTGAGAGTTAGGGCAAACATTGTCATTCCTGTTTTAAATGTGCGAAAGATGAAATGAAAAGAATTTAAATGAATTATCCTAGTAGTAAGTATTAGAATTATGACTTGACCCCAAATCCCTGGCACCAAGACCTCTTGCTATAGCAGTAACACCATAAGCAGAAGCATTTAACTGAGGGCCAGAATTAGTCCTAAAATACTAAAGGGATTATTCATATTATTATTAGATGTCTCTTTTTATACCTAACAATTTCCATCTTATCCTGGAACCTCGATGGCACAATCAAAAGATCTAGAGTTAGGATAAATCTGAGTTCAAATTTCACTTCAGGAATTGATTAGCTGTGTGATCCTGGGTAAGTCCTTTTTGTTTCTGTCTGCCTCAGTTTCCTCATCTGTAAAATGGAAATAATAAGAGTACCTGCCTCTAGTTACTGTGAGGATAAAATGGGACAATATTTATAAAGGGTTTGCAAACATAAAAGGTTACTTGATAGTAGTGGTGTTGGTGGTAGTAGTAGTAGTAGCAGAAGCAGCAGTAGTAGTAATAGTAGTAGTAGTAGTGGTAGTAGTAGTAGTGGTAGTAGTTGTAGTAGTAGCAGCAGCAGCAACACAGCAGTAGCAAGGTGATTAATTCATACAATCAGACATATAATAGCATAAAAAGAAAGTTAATATAATAGTTTTCAGATGATAAACCTAATACCTTGGAATTAAATAGAGCTTTTCTTTTTTAAGAGCTCACAACACAATGAGTTCAAATGCTAATGAGAAATTGAACTGTTCACCCTTCTAGGATTTTAGATGAAAATCTAAGTCGGAGTTAAGAAGCTTGAATGTATTTGGCTCCATAGTGGGAGCTTTCCATGTTACAGAGCCTGAGAGCTCTCTGAAGAGAAGTCAGAATGCTGGTGGATTAAGGGGTTGGGAGCCTGCAAAGATCTCACTTTTTGTTAACTTCTTATCAGATGTGAGAAATCTAGATAGAGCCATGTGTGATTTTCTGACCTTTATGCTCCCAAAGGGTACAAATAAAGTTTAAAAGAAATTTAAGACCTTAGCCAAGGGGCAACAAGTGGATAGAGCAGCACACCTGGAGCTAGGAAGATCTGGCTTTAAATACATCCTCAGACATTTCCTAGCTGAGTGATCTTGGGCAAGTCAACTGCCTACCCCTTAATGCTCATCTACCCTGCAAATGATACTCAATATCTATTCTAAGACAAAAGGTAAGGGTTTAAAAAAAACATTAAGGACGCAGGTAGGCCAGTTCAGATTTTACATCTCAACATACCTTCTTCCTTCCCCCCCAAAAAATCAGTGCTTCTCCCCAAGAGGGCACACATCTTGAGCAAGCAGTTCCTCAGTGCCCTGTGTTTCCATGACAAGCGAAAGAAACAGAATAAGATGGCGAACCTTCCTTTATATTTTCCAAAGGACTGGGAATGAGCAGGTCTACTTCCAAATGAAAACAAAACAAAACTGGACACTAAAGAAATATCCCAACACCAACGCTTATTTATAAACATGTTGAGGCAGTGTAGTAGATTGGGAAGGATGGATTGAAAACCAGACACCTTGGCTAAAATCTCAGCTATGCCCCATATATACAGCTACAGAGTCCTAGCCAAATCATTTCACTTTGAGCCTTGGACCTCCCTTCAAGATCAAGTTAAATTCCCATCTCCTAAGGAAAACATTTCCAATTTTTCTTAATTCCAACGCCTTCCCGTTGTTGATTATTTCCAACTGATTTATATATATATATGTGTATATATATATACATATATATACATATATGTGTGTATGTATGTATATACATATATATGTGTGTGTGAGTATATATAAATAACATATACATAGATAGGTATGTGTATGTACACATAAATATATATTCATTCATTTGTTTCAGTCAAGACCCCATTTGGGATTTTCTTGTCAGAAATACTGGAACAGTTTGCCATTTCCTTCTCTAGCTCATTTTACAGGTAAGGAAACTGAGGCAAAGAAGGTTAAGTGACTTGCTCAGGGTCTTATAGTCAGTATGTGCCTGAGGACATATTCAAACTCAAGAAGAGGAGTATTTCTGAGTCTAGATCCTGAACTCTATCACTATAGCTTTTTCTTATACAATTATTTCAACATTATCTCTTCCTTTCCATGACCCTGTGGGTTACTCTATTCAATTGTGAACTCCTAGATAGCAAGGGCTGTCTTTTATGTTTCTTGGTATCCCTAACATAGTGTCTGGCACACAGTAGGTCCTTAAAAGTATTTATCAACTGATACTTGACAAATTACCTTACCTCTCTAAATCTCAGTTTCTTCATTTGAAAAATGGGGATGATAATACTTAATCCACCTAACTTGGAGTTGTTTTCAGAATACAATTTTACAAAGTCTATGGAAGTAAGAAGTATTATAAACAAATCAAAAGGCATTTATTAAATGCCTTCATTGTTCAGTCACATCTGACTCTTCATGATACTGTTTTGGATTTTCTTGGAAAAGATCCTAGACTAGTTTGCCATTTCCTTCTCCAGTTCATTTTACAAATGAGAAAACTGAGGCAAATAAGACTAAGTGGCTTGCCATGGATCACACAGCTGATAAAATGTCTGAGGCCAGATTAGAACTCTGGAAGAATATTGTAGGTCCAGCAATCTAACCACTGAGCAACCCAGTTTCCAAGCACCAAAGGAACAAATAAAAGGAGAAAAAGAAATCAGTTGTAATCCTCAAGGACCATATAATTTAATGGGGGAGACACCATGCAAACAACTCTCTACCAGTAAAATCTATATAGGCTAAAGTGGAGATTTAAATAATCTCAAAGGGAAAAGACTGAGAATGAGGAAAATGGAGAGAGGATTCTTATAAAAGGTGGAACTTACAAAGTTACCAAACTTAAGGGAAAAAGTCTTAAATTCTACTGCGAAGTTTATCTAAGAGTGTTTTGGTGAGGGTCAGAGACTGTTTCCAAAGGGAATGAGACTTGATTACTTCCCCCACCAGGATAGAGACCTGGAAGGAGTTTGAGTGAGTGCCAAGGTAAGCATGTGATCGAATGCATTCTCCAGCCTGTTTTAGGTGCAGTTATATGGCACCAGGTCCCCAAAGCAACTGGCATACACTAGTCAAAAGTGTGGTCTGCTGGGGAGAATGAATGATGGTGAGCATGCCGTTTTCTGTGTTGTTTAAATTATGTCAGTGTATTTTTACTCAAACAAAACTAATCTAACAGCTGCTCTGTACTTTTGTTTACAAGCTATGTGTCAAATCTGATTGTCCCTAAGGTACTTATGAGAGAAGATTTAGCAGTCATTTTCTTAAATACCGATGCCTATCCAAATTTGGATTTTTCCACCATTGAACAGAATGACAAGCCCACGATTGCTGTACTTAAAGCAATCTCTCACAGCTGCTTTGCTTTTTTCAGTGATCCCATTAAATTGACGGCATATGCCTGTGGGGTCTACAGTGTTGTAATACTGAGGAGCGAGAAGCTGATTTGCACAATGCGATCGAACAGAATAGGGCTTCATTGGGGGGGTGGGGGGGGATTGAATAGGCCATATTGTTTTTACCTGAGTAAAATTGAATTTCCGCACGGTGACCTTTACTGAACACCTGGTTATTTTAATTGCTTGTATGTGGGCGCACTTTGACACTCCGTGGGTTACTAAGTATGAAATCCTCCAAAGCCCCCTTAAGTCTCTAATGGGCGGCAGGCGTCATGGCTTTCCTTAAACTGAACCAAGTCTCTGCACATTAAATATGCTGGCGCATCTTCTGTTTGAGCAAGTGGACCGGAATGGTGTGAATTGTTAATGCCTTGCTGCTTTGGTTCACGGCTTGTGATTGATCATTTGTAACTATATCTACTCCTTGTTCCATGAAATCAAGTATGGAGTAATGGGTTCATCAGATTTGGGGGTTAAATTGAGAGTGAAGAGGTACTGTGTGTGGAAATAAGAGTTGCCATGTTCAGGGCCGGCCTTGTAACAGCATGGAATCTAAAGGCGATATTCAAAACCACTTCTCTCATCATACGCTTACTGATTCTGAATAGGGTCCATTTGCAGGGGACATTTGGTAGTTTTCCAATATGCTTTATGCCTCTTTCTACTTCCACCACCATGCACATCTTTTTTTCATACATTCCCAATAGTACGCTGGTAGAACAGGTCAGCGTGCACAATTACTTTATTTAAGTAACTTGATTTATAAAAAGTAGAAATAGGCTGAGATTTGATTGTGGGATTCCTTTTCCCTGTCTCGAATCAGCATGTGTACCTTTGAATACCCCGATGCTTTGTGGACCTAAACTCCTCGTCTCCTGAAATAAATGGCATTCGGTGATGAAGCAGAGGGTTTAATATTATATTGGCCTGAAATCAACTTCACAATGACCTAATTGAAGAGATGAAAAGAATTCATTTCACTAACCTTCATAAAGAAAATCTAAATGTCACTGTAATCAGGGAGGATATACTGCCTAGAAAGCTCTATCATCATGCCATCGTTTTATAGCATGTAGTACCTAGATCTCAAAAAATAAACCCAATGGCAACTTGGAGTAATGGCTAGCTGGAATGCTTTTGATCACACAGAAACACTCTACTGAATTTCTTATGACTACATTTAGGAAAGTCTTCACCCACTTGTTGCTGCCTGACAAATCTTTTAAATTTTTCTAATAATTTTTAAAAATTTCTCTGGTTATTTTAATGGGTGGCCATTAAAAAACCCCCCAAATGGTTACATGATTCTTGTCTCCCTCCCCTCTTCTCTTTCCCTTCCCTGAGTTCACAAAAAAAGAGAAAACAACAACAACAACAACAACAAAAACAATTCCACTGGGTTATACCTATATTATTATTCAAAACCTATTTTCATATTATTCATTTTTGAAATAGAATAATCTTTTAAAACCAAAACCCCAAATCCTATACTCATATAAACAAGTGACAACTTATGTGTTTTCTTCTGGATTTCTGCTCCCACAGTTATTTCTCTAGATGCAGATAGCATTTTTTCCCATAAGTCCTTCAGGATTGTCCTGGATCATTGCATTGCTGCTATTAACAAAGTCAATTACATTTGATTGTTCCACAATGTTTCCGTTATGCTGTATAATGTTCTCCTGGTTCTGTTTATTTTACTCTGCATCAGTTCATGTAGGTCATTCTAGTTCTTATAGAAATCCATCGATTCATCATTCCTTATAACCCAATAGTATTCATCACCATCATATACCACAATTTTGTTCAGCCATTCCCCAATCAAGGGACATCCCCTCATTTTCCACTTTTTTGCCATTACCTGAGATATCTTAAGTTTTTCACTTGTATTAATAAATGTTTGCCTGTACCATCAAAAAACTTATGAACAAAATAAAACACGTCAACCATTTGTGTGTTTGAGTTAACATCAAAATGTTTTTCTGCCTCCTTCAAAAATTAGCTCAGTGTGTCCTTTAGATGATAACAATGCAGATCTTTGATGCTTAGTCAATCTTGTCTTTTTTTTAACAGCTATGAATCTGGAATAGTATTATCTGGAACCTTTCTAACTCAAAAGGATGTATTCAAGATCAACCAGATAATTATTGTCAAGCGATCTGAGCTTCTCAAAATAGTTACTAAATCAAGGCTTTGTGTATCATTACATATTTATGTGTTTGAAATTTTATTTTAAAATGCATTTGATGAAATATGCATTGATGACATTAAGGCTTGAGAGGTATCTAGTGATTAAGATGGAGAATTGATTCCAGACATTCTTCTTCTGGTTTTCTTATATGTGATGAATAATCCACAGAGCATTCTTTAAAGAATGGCAAAAACTAGTTTTTTTCTCATTTTTTTAAATTCTCACCTTCTTTCAGAGAATTGATACCAAGTATTGGATGCAAGACTGAAGAGCAGTAAGGGCCAGGCAACTGGGGTTAAGTAACTTGCCCAAAAGCTAGGAAGTACCTGACGCTAGATTTGAACCCAGGACCTACTGTCTCTAGGCTTGGTTCTCTATCCACTAAGTCACCTAGCTACCCCTCTTTCCCTATTCTTAATGCTTTCCAGAAGCAGAAATCTCTCTCACTTCTACTACTGGTCAGTTCTAAATTACTTACAGAACTTTGTATGAAATTTTCTCTTCATGACAAGTAATAGTCCCAAGATTGCTAATGTCTATTTTCAATCTACCATAATGCATTTTTTATAATGAATTCCATTACAAATTTGAAAGGAGGAATCAGTGGCAGAATATGGGGAAGAGACAAAGAGATAAAGAAAGGAAGATTGTAAAATTGGGAATAAGGGCACTAAGATTGAGAAACTAGGAGAAAAGGAAAAAGGATAAAGATTGTAATCCAAAAGTTTTGACGAAAATCATGAGCTTTTTTATGAATATGAAACCGAAATTTTCTTTAAAATGTAAGGATAAGTTCTAAAAAAATCTGCAGACTTATCAGACTTTTAAGAGAATGTTTAGGAGACACAATTCTGTATTTAAGCACAATAAATAAGAGGCAACAGATGCAAGTCTGACCCATCAAAAAACTGAAATATATTCACAACTATACAGTATATTTCTTTAAGGTATTAATAAGCCTCAAACACCCCTTGGTAGTCTTTGTATATCTAGTCTATTAAATCAGTAAAAACTTTAAAAGCCCCAAAGCATTTGTGCTAATATGCAAACACTAATTAAGCATTAAACTTTTAAAAGGACAATAAGAGCCTTTTTACATTCTGCACTGGGCTTAAACCACAAGTCAGATGGTATAGCTACACCTCTCCTCAATTCTACCACATAATAACTTCTGATTAATTAGCATGTAGAGAAATATTAATCTAAGTAGCTATTGGATTCTCATTCAGTCAATGAACATTCCTAATCAAATGGGAGTTGACAGGTGGTACATTTTCAACTCAGTTCCATTTAATTTAGCAAGCATTTATAAAGTGTCTACCACTGTATAAAGCCTTTTGGAAGATATAAAAGAAATGCTCTTATTATTGGCCATCTGTATTTTCCTACTCGTTTCCATTCCTTAAATACCGGAAGGATCTACAATTTTGTCAGCATGGGGAACTCCTAGTGTGGAAACTCCCTTTCCAGATGAGAATACAAAATTTTTCGGTTAAAATGCAAATCAACCCAACACATACTGCCCTCAATCCCTCTGCCTCCCTTGCCAATCACCCACTCTTCCCCATTAAACAAGAAAAGGTGGAAGCAATTAGGAAGAGTAAACCTTGGACAGGCTGCTCTCCAGAAAGAGCCACTCTTTAAGAAAACACAACAAAACAGAACTATTGTAATACTCTACAAAAAGCCAATCTGGAAAACCAACAATTAAAAAAAACAACTCAGTTGCTATAGACTAGAAGTTTCTCCATTCGGATTAATTTATTTAACTCTAGAGTCCAGGGAATTTTCAGAGGCCATGCAATAACAGCTGCACTGGCTCATTTCAGTTACAGCAAACTTTTCAAAGTAAGCAATAACGCATGGCAAGGCATGCATTAAAATGTGATAATAGTATACTTCTGGGAAGAGGTGAGGCATGAGGCAAAAATCCAAATGCTTCTGGCATCCATGAATCTCCACTGTCAGGAGATCTTATATTTCTATTTGGATAAGTGATTGCATTAAAATTTACCTGGAGGAAATTAGAAATGTGGTCACTGACATTGGGCAAGTTTCTTGACATAATGTTTTCATAGATATAGAATTTTAAATAATTTACATTTGACCAATAATAAAACAGCTCTTACAATAATGCCACATTTACAAACTCCTTTAATATTCCTTTCCCCCACCCCAAGAAACTCTGTAGGTTGAGCAATGTGTTTTATCATCCTTATTTTAATTCAATAATCCTAAGACCAGTGGGTTTTCGTTCTTGGGTTTTTTTGTTTTCTATCAGTCTGTCTGATGGAAGAAAGAAGGTCTAGTTGACTGGTAAAATCACTTAACCTCCTCTTGCCTTAGTTTATACAATTATAAAAAGGAGGGTTGAATTAGATAATGTCTAAGGTCTTTTTTTAAATATATGATCCAATGATTTAAAATCATGTCCTGAGCCTCGTTGAGGAATTATTTTAAGCTTCACATGTAAAATTAGACATTTCAAGTAAATCTATTGAGACCTTTTAAATTTATTCAATTACAGTTTTTTAAAAATAGCAATAAAATGTGACGAAGTTTAGAGGAAACACAACTTAAAGGGATAAGGGAAAAAATATTCTTAAGTGACCAAATAAATGGGGAAAACCTTCAAAACAATGTTGGCTTCTAGAACATACAATTAGGAAACATAATATCAATTCAAAATTCACTAAATGACTATAACCTTCAAAGGACATGCTTAACCATTGACTCTGGTTTTAAAAGTATAATAGATATTAAGTATATTAATGTCACTGGAAAAAATGGAATAGATTCAAAGCAGAATTAAATACTCAAATGAAGTTTTGTTATTTATTTTATTACTGGTAAGGATAAAAACTGAAACAGATCTTGATTTATACATGCTATTTTATAAGAATTCATGGGTCAATTGAATTAGATATCATACTGAATATGGAAGTAATCTGTTTTAGGTAGTCAAAGTCAGGAAGTTGGCATTGCATGGTCATTTCCAGGATAGCTCAATCCCTAAATAACCTTATAACTGACTAAATCTCACCCTTAAAGCTAATGTTGCTTAAAATCTTTCACCTCTGTCAGTATTAATAGAATATCAACTCAAAATGAAGCAAGACAACATTATAGGCAAAAAAAAAGTATAAGGCATTTTTAGGGGGCATTGGGAACCATGGTATGTAGAGAAAGGAATAAAGCCTGCACACAACTGGAATAATGTGTCCCACATTTTAGGAAGGATATTGCCCAACTGGGACATATCAAAAAAGAGAGCAAACAGCATGATGGACAGACTCTAAATTGCACTATACAATGACCACCTGAATTAAATTATGTTTATTAGAAGGACAAGATGGTAGCCTCCAAGCAATTGAAGGACCTTCATTCAGAAGATATATCAGACCCCATTCAACTTGTCCCCCAGGAAGAAATGGATCAAAGGTACAAAGAGGCAAATTAAGTTCAATTTAAGGACAGACTTTCTAGAAATTGAAACTCTCTTAAAATAGAATGGTTGCCCCCAAGAAGTAACTGCTTCCTCTACCACTACCAATGTTTAAGCAGAGACTGGGTGATGGCTTATTTGAATGCTGTAGAGAAGAATCCCATCCAAGAATGGATTGGAAGAGATGGTTAGAGATTGTGTTCCAATGATCCTGACAAAATAATAGTGACAGTGCAGAAAAACCTGAAAAAAATTCATTAAAAAAGAATTTTACTTTTATACTTTATTTTTTTACTTTTTTACTTTATACATTTAAATTGTGTATATTATACAAATTTTACTTTCTACGTTTAAATATTGTATATTATACAAAACTCTGAAGAGATTGGATTTATGTCAGGAATATTGGGGTGGTTCAATATGGGGGAAACTGAATGTTTTCAACCATATTAGTAACAAATATAATAAAAATCAAATGATTTTTATTGATAGTTGCATTAAAAGCTTTTTAAAAATTATAATACATTTTTAAAGCATAGGAATGAATGGATCTTTTAAAATTATGGCAAATAGTATCTGTTCAAAACCATATTGATATTGTATGTAATGTAGAAACACTTCTGACCTTTCCTATAAAATCAATTATAAATGAAAAGAGAAGAGGAGAGGGGAGTAGAGGAGAGGGGAAGAGAGGGGAAAGGAAGTTTAGAGAAAAATACAAAGGAGGAGGATAGCTTTTAGAACTAACATGTTTAATACAGTATATACTTGTAAAAGTGAATTCTATGTCATGAGATTTGTGATTTCATAACCTATACTCTTTTCCTGCTTTTTTTTTCTTGGCATATGGAAATTCACATGTGTTTATATTTGTCCAGTTCAGAATAGCAATGAAAAAGTTTTTAATAATGAAAGAAGACTGACAGAGTGAATGCTTTTTGATTGTAGCACCTGTGGTGGGTTTTTGTTTGTATTTTGCTTTTTTATACTATAGCATTAACCTAAGGCCTAGCATATAGAAAACAATAAAAAAGTATTGACTGACTACTATCACTTTCTTCTTCATAGGTCCTTTCCCAATTACTAGCAATAAGAAAATCTTCAATACTTTTATCTCCCCAAATAACATACCAACCAATGATAACCTAATAAATAACTAGCATTTCTACGGTTTTAAATGAATTTCCAATGTGCTTTACTAATATTTTCCAGAAGAGGCGGAGAGCCTAAACACCTTGTTCATAATCACAAAGCTAGTAAGTATCAGAGGCAGAATTTGAACTTGAATCTTTATGATTCCTGGTCTAGGAACTACTACTATACAAGTAGCCACCTCTAATTAAAAAAAATAAAATTGACTTGCTCAATTCAACATACCATAATCAAAATTTCAAAAATCAAGAAGAATCACTCTATGTATTGATATAATTGATTCCTCAATAGGAGGTACAATGAAATAGAAGTGCCTTCCCCACCTTCAACCTGAACATAACCATGCTCAACCTTCATTAAATACATTTCCTTAGAGAAAAAAAATAATCAATATCATGAATTATCTGTTTGAGATTTTATCAAACATGCTGAAATCAAATCACTATTTGGACCTATAATTTAAATTTTAAAAAATGCTTAATCATTTATTTACTCAGGCTGCAGGATTATGAGTGCTGATTAGTTCTATTGTTCCTAACCTTCCCTTGATTTCATTTCTTACATTATTTTTTTTCAGAACTTGGTTTTGTAACTTTGGTTTATTTCTGACAGTTTGGGATGATGTTAAATGTGTTGGATATTGAGTCTTATTACTATTTATCACATTAGAAAAATCTGGATCCTGGAGAGAAGCATGGAAGAGAAGGTTTCACACAGTTTTCAATTGAATCCAAAATTTCTTTGAAATATTCATATAAAATTTTAAATTATATTAGTTTCACTATAAACACTGCATTACAATTAAGAATCTGTGGAAATAGCAAATTGATTTGCCTAGGATACTGGCAAAATTATATTCCAGTTATATCCTGTATATATGACAAATGTGTGTATATGTATATATGTGAGCGTGTATGTATATATGTATTTATGGTATATAGCAAAGTCAGCCTCCAATAAAACAAGTTTTACGTTTACCATAGTAGCTACGGTAATACTAAGCATAAAATAAATAGGCAGGCAGGTAGGTAGATATGCAGGGACATAGAAGATGTTTATGAAATGGTTACTGTGTGCAAAGAACTGTCAATTCTTAGTGTTTTTCTTTATGTGTCCATTTTCCTCACTTGACTAATGGAATCCTGCTAGAGAAAATCTAAACTGTTTGAGTAGTTCATTTTTAACCACTTCCGGAATATTGAACCAAGTGGCTTCTGTTGGAGAGGAGTGGAAACTTTATGATCTACTAACTCATTGGTTAAAAGGCAGGAAACATGGCATAGTTATTCCAAACAAGCCAACAATCATTTATTGAGTGCTTACAATGTGCCAGGCAATGTACTGAGTGAGGAGAATACAGATACACACAAAAAAAAAGACTACCTGCACCCAAGTTGCTTATGTGCTAGCAAAGGGAGAAACACACAAAAAGAAACTGAAGACACAGAGAGGAGACCAAGAAGAAGGTATCTGGTGGGAAGGGGCAGGAAAGAGGAGAAATGGTAGAGAAAGATCTGAAAAAGCAGAAGTGTATCCTGGAGAGGAATAAAGGAGAGAACATGTAAGGAAAGAGCCTGGGTCCTTCCTTACAAAGACGGTATTCTGAGGTACTGCCCAAGCAAAGGAAGAGACTATAAGGATAGAGGAATGAATACATGTTCTATCTTCCCATGAGATCTTGTTTTTGTATCTCAAGTACCTAGCACTTAATAACTATTTAATAAATGTTTGTTGAAATGCTGTGCTGAATTAAATTTTAGTCTTCTGAGAAAACCACAATTATATTCATTATGTAAAAAAAAAAAACCATAATGACCAAACAAAAATACTCACTGTATTCTACAAGGAACCAACCTAGCTGAAAAAGGATTATCATGCATTATTACCCCAAAAATTTGATCATTCCAAGAACAGAGAAAAGGACTCCCAGGGATCTCTTGTCCAAATTTTTGCCTCCTACTTTCATATTCTAAGATTGAGCTCACTTTGTGTGTGTGTGTGTGTGTGTGTGTGTGTATGTGTGTGTGTGTGTGTGTGTGTGTGTGTGTGTGTGTGTGTGTCCAAGGAAAGAATGTGTACCCTGGTTTGGGAGGATTGTTTTATGATTATTGTTCTTGTTATATCTTCTCAATAAAACTCTTTTGCAAAAGACCATTGATATCAATTATATCAATGAGCTGATTGATACTAGCAAGCAGACTGGATGGGGGCTCATGATCGATAGTAATAGAAACCCACAGCTCCTCTAGGTTATCCACAGCAAACCACTCCAGTATCTTTGCTAAGAAAACCTCAAAAGGGGTCACAAAGAGTTGAACAAAACTGAAATGACAAAACAGAACAGGATTAGTATGAAAGTGGCCCAGTCTTCTCATTTAGATGTTATAAATCCTAATCAATATTAATAAAAACAGCAAATTAATATATTGCCTATATAGATAAATCTGTCTTCAAACTTATAGCTTCTTCCATTTAACTGTCCTCAGTAGAAGATCAATATGAGCTGTAACCATAATTTTGAGATAAGGTGCAGCAAAAATGGATCTGAATTTAAGGTCAGAGACAGTCATTAAACATTTATTAAGCACCTACTAAGTGTAAGCACTGTGTTTAGTGTGTTTAGCTGGAGATAGAAATATGAAAAAAGACAGTCTGTGCCTTCAAGTAGCTCACAATCTATGAGAAAAACAATGCACCAAAGGAAGCTGAAAAGGGAACAAGTGCCCATACAAGGGCATGATCTTGATGGATTCTGATCCAAATAGATGAGAAGTAATGAGCTGATCAGCATAGACCCCTTTTTGTGTGTGACCTTTTGCAAATCACTAACCTCTGAGGTTGGATAAGGTTCCTTCTAACTCTGAGGTAAAGACTATATGATGAATCTTGTGAACCAAAGGAAAAAAATACACATCTCATCTTATTAGGTTAAACAAAAACCATCTTAATGTGCTAATGACCTCTGAAGAAGATTGTTTTAGTTTAAAAAATTGACCTTCATGGTCAAAGCATCAGTTAATACTAATCCAAAACTTATTTTTCTCTTACAAATTCACATCTTGTTTATTTCTTGTGGTTCAAGAAGAAAAGGTGTGTCTATTGGATCATTAATGGACATAAGCTTAGAACGACAGAGCTTGGAGGAACTTGAAAGGTTTTCTATTCCACAGGTGTCAGACACAAGATCCATTGACCACATGGCGCCCGCAACACTCTTCAGTGCCACAGATTAAAACATAATTGGGAAATGTTTTACAAAATAAATTAAAACCCAATTGAACATCGATAATGTCAACATATGGTTTTCCATAGGGATTTTTTGGTAAAATACATGTTTTAAACTCCTATCTTATATTTTAGAATCAATGTTGTACATTAGTCCCAAGGTAAAAGAGTGGTATGGGTTAGGCAATGAGGGTTAAATGACTTGCCCAAGGTCAAAAAATTAGGAAGTGCTGAGGCCAGATTTTAACCCAGAACCTCTCATCTCTAGGACTGGTTCTCAATCCACCAAGCCACCTAGATACCCCCATATGATAAGTTCCTCTTTGAGTTTGACCACTTATGTAGTCCACACCTCACATATTAAAGATGAGGAGGTCACCTTTTTACCAATTAATTGAAACTGCTAACTATGACCCTGTGGCCTCTCTTTCTTCTCTCTCTCACACAGACCAGCTTTAATGTTCTATAATTTAGTGTTCTTTAGGTGAGCATATATATCTATACAAAATAATCAATATTAATTAGATAGTGCTCTATGGTTTGCAAAGCAAAAAAAAATATCATCTCATTTGTTCCTGAGTCAGAATATGCATAGTTTTAAGGCCCTTTGGGTATGGTTCCATACTGTTCTCCAGAATGATTATATCAGTACACAGTTTAACTAATTGTGCATTAGTGTCCCAATTTTTCCACATCCCTTCCAATATCTACCATTTTACTTTTTGTTCATGTTGGTCACTCTGATAGGTGTGAAGTGGTATCTCAGAGTTCTTTTAATTTGCATTTCTCTTATCATTAGTGATTTTTTGAGCATTTCCTCATATGACTATAGTTTTAATTTCTTCATTTGAGAACTGCTTATTCATATCCTTTGACCATTTGTTAATTGGAGAATGTTTTGTATTCTTACAAATTTGGCTTGATTTCTGTCTATCTCTCTCTTTCTGTGTGTGTGTGTGTGTGTGTGTGTGTGTGTGTGTGTGTTTGAGAAACAAGGCCTTTGTCAGAAACCTTTTATAAATTTCCCTCCAATTTGTGGTTTCCCTTCTAATCTTGGTTGCATTGATTTTGTTTGTATGGAAACTTCTTAATGTAATAAAAATGATACATTTCATTTTTCATAATGTTCTCTATCTCTAATTTGATTATAAATTCTTCATTCATCATAGGTCTGACAAGTAAACTTTTCCATGTTCCTCTAATTTGTTTATGGCATCTCCTTTATTTCTAGATCAAGAATCCATTTTGACTTTATCTTGGTGTATGGTGTAAGATCTTGGTCAATGACTGGTTTCCATCATATTGTTTTCCAGTTTTCCTAGTAGTTTGTGTCAAATAGTGAATTCTCCCTACAGCTTGGATTTTGGGGTTTATCAATCATTAAGTTATTATAGACTTTAATTACTATGTGTTGGTTTCCTGACCTATTCCATTGATCCACTACTCTACTTCTTAGCCAGTAACAGATTGTTTGGATTATTATCACTTTATAATATAGTTTGAGATCTGATATGGCTAGGCCTCCTTCCTTCATATTATAAAAATTAAATCCCTTTATATTCTTGACCTTTTGCTCCTTCAGATGGCTTTTGTGACAAATTTTTTAAATTTTGAACTTCTGAATAGGTAAGTTAATTTAGGCAGGATTGTCATTTTTATTATATTACCTTGGTCTATCCATGAAAAATTTATATCTTTCCAATTATTCAGGTCTGAAGATGTATGTCTGAAGATTGTTTTTAATTGTGTTTATTTAGTTGCTGGGTTTGTTTTGGTAAGTATACTCTGAGGCATTTTATATTGTCTACAGTCATTTTTTAAAATTAAATTTTCTTTATTTCAGTAACAAATCTACCACAAGTTTTTCAAGGTTACATGATTCATGCTGTCTCCCTTCCCTCTCCCATAGTTGACAAGCAATTCCACTGGATTTTACATTTTAATGTTATTTTAAATGGAATTTTCTTTTCTTTCTTGCTGTCTAAATTTGTTGGTAGTAAACAGAAACGTTGATTTACATGAGTTTATTTTGTATGCTGCAACTTTTCTAGAGTTGCTACTTGTTTCTAGAAGTTTTTTTGATAGATTGGGATTCTTTATGAATCATCATATGATCTGCAAAAAGTGACTTTTGTTCATTCGTTGCCTAATTCCTTTAATTTCTTTTTCAGTTCTTATTGTTATTCCTAGCAATTCTAGAGTAATATTAAATGGTAGTGGTGATAAAGAGCATTCTTGCTTCACCTCTGATCTTATTGGAAAGAATTCTAGTATATTCCCATTACAGATAATACTTGCTGATGAATTTTTTTAGATAAATGTCCTTCATCGCTTTATGAAAAGTTCCTTTTATTACAATGTTTTGTAATCTTTTATAAGGAATTTGTGGATTTTGTCAAATTTTTTTCTACATCTATTGAGATAACCATATTATTTCTGTTGGTTTTGTTATTGACATGACCAATTGTGCTAACAGTTTTCCTAATAATCATCCTTGCATTCTTGGTATAAAATCCTCCTGTTCATGATCCGCATGATATATTGCTGCAGTATCCTTGTTAGTATTTTATTTGAGATTTTCACATCAATATTCATTAGGAAGATTGATCTATAGTTTTCTTTCTCTGTTTTAGCTCTTCTTGATTTAGGTACCAGTAACATATTTGTATCAAAAAAAATTTGGAAGAATTTCTTCTATTCTTCCAAATAGTTCAGGTGGTATTGGAGTTAATTGTTCTTTGAATATATCATAGAATTCACTTAGGAATCCATTTTGTCTGAGGGTCTTTTTCTTAGGGAATTCTTTGAAAATTTGTTCAATTTCTTTTTCTGTGATAGGTTAAGTATTCTATTTACTCTTTTGTTTATCTGAGCAATATATATTTTTGAAATATTAATTTCACTTAGATTGTCAGATTTATTGATGTATAGTTGGGCAAAATATCTCTCAATAGTTAATTTCTACTTCATTGGTTGTGATTTCATCTTTGTCATTTTTGAAACTAGTAATTTGATTTTCTTTTTTCCTTTTTTTAAATAAAATTAACCAATGGTTTATCTCTTTTACTTTTTATAAGACTAACTCTTTGTCTTACTTATTAGATCAATGGACTTCTTCATTTCAATTTTATTTATCTCTCCTTTAATTTTTAGGATTCCCAATTGAGATCAAATAGGGATTTTTAATTTGTTATTGGTGTTCTCTTTAGTAAAATTGTTTTTTTCAATGATTTCTTCTTTGACACCCAATTACATTTTAATCTGGTTCCTGCAGAGCATTTAGAAGCCTAAGTTTGACACCTATGATGTAAAATATTTTCTCTGTGGTGTAGAGATGAGAAAGTAAATGGTTATATAGTTGTCTGTCTTTTTGTTTAGCTTTGGGAGGGAATCTTTGGAATGTCTTGTATAGATGCCCCAAGAAAACAAGAGACTTCTCTTGTTGCTAGCTTCACAATTGGCTTCTTCTTACCCTGAGCATTCATTGTAAGCAATCATTGCTTACAACCTCTTGAATTTTTCCTCTTTCCTTTGATGGGAGATCTTTCACCTGATAGTTTCTGTGGTTCTATCATAATATTCCTGGGCTGCTAAAAAGATTCTTCTTCCAGGAGCTCACACCTCTTGGAGAAAAGACTGATATATGTATCTAAGTTCCTACTAAACAGATGTCCTTTTCTTTCCCTTTATTCTCTCTAAAACTGTTCCATGCTCCATTCTCTTCATAAGGATTAAATCACCCTTCCTCCAACTCAGATTCATCCTTTATCTTTCCCATTGTAGTTTAAAATCTAATTCCTGATAACCTGGAGCACAGAAAGGCAGCCTCTCCAAAGGCATTTCCTTTTTCTTCCATGAAGGAGATAATCTAAACTTGGAACACTGGTAAAAATTACTCATCTGGAGCACAAATAGAAAGAGTAGTGATATGTCACCATCCAATTTCCCCTTTCTCCACAATGGGTGATATTTCTGGACCTGTTTTTTTGAGACTATCCAGGGATATCTTAGATTACTCAATCCTAAGAACCTGGTTAAAATTTTTTGCAGTCATTTATTACTTCTTAATAATGTGATGACCTCACTCAAATTTCTTTCCTTTGTCTCTACAAATCTACAATCATAGGCATACCAATGTCCTTTCTGTCCCATGCTGGGCTCCCATTCATTTCACCAATTTCCCCACTCATCAATTCACTTTATCAAGTTGTTTAACCCTTTGATTAAACTCACTTACTTGTGTAGTTTTGCTACCTAGTTTCTTCCTCCTCTGTTATTTTTTACAGAAGAAATGCTTTAAATATTTTATTGTTTCCAATTACATATAAAAATAATTTTAACATTCATTTAAAAAATTTTGAATCTCAAATTCTTTCTTCCCTCCTTAACCCCTCATTTAGAAGGCAGGCAATTTGGTATAAGTTATACAATCATGCACAATATATTTCTATATTAGTTGTATTGTGAAAGAGAACACAGACAAAAAAAAACAAGAAAAAATAAGGTGAAAAAAATGAAGTAATCTTCAATCTGCATACAGACTCCATCAGTTCTTTCTCTGGAAGTGGATAGCATTTTTTATCCTAAGTCTGTCATAATTGCCTTGGATCATTGCATCACTGAGAATAGCGGAGTCATTCAGAGGTGATCCTTGTACAATATTGCTGTTACTCTTCTCCTGATTCTGCTTATTTTACTTTGCCTCAGTTTAAGTTTCTGCAGATTTTTCTGAAACATCCTTTTCTTCAATCATAATAACACAACAGCATTCCATCATAATCATATGCCATAACTTGGTCAGTCAGTCTACAATTGATGGGCATCCCCTCAATTTTCAATTCTTTGCCACCACAAAAAGAAGTTAACATTTTGTACCATAGGTCTTTGCCCACCCTCCTTTTTAAATCTCTTTGGAATATATACCTAATAGTGGTATTGATAGATCAAAGAATATGCATAGTTTTTAGTCTTTTGAACATAGTTCCAAATATACCTAATAGTGGTATTGATAGATCAAAGAATATGCATAGTTTTTAGTCTTTTGAACATAGTTCCAAATTGCTCTCTAGAATGGTTGAATCAGTTCATAACTCTACCAAAAGTGCTTTAATGTCCCAGTTTTCTCACATTCCCTTCAATGTTTGGCTAATATGACATAAAGGGAAAATGACAATCAGATAGGTATGAGGTAGTGCCTCAGAGTTACTTAAATTTGCATTTCTCTAATCAATAGTGATTTCAAGCATTATTCCATCTGACTATAGTTTGATTTCTTTTGTCTGAAAACTGCCCATTCATCTCCTTTGACCATTTATCTATTGAGGAATATGACTTGTATTTTTGTAAATTTGATGCATTCTCAATGTGAGAAATGATGCTTTTATCAGAGAAGCTTGCTATAAAAATTTTTGAGTTATTGTGAAAATTATTTAACTGTGCATTTCCCTCTATCCTATTTCCACTCTACTTTATCCTTTGTTCTCTCTTTTCACCCTATCCCTCCTCAAAAGCATTTTGCTTCTGAACACTGCCTCCTCTAATCCACAATCCCTTCTATAGTTCCCTCCCTTTATGCCCTTCCCCTCTCACTTCCCTGTAGGGTAAGATAGCTTTATATACCCAATTGAATACCCTTCTTTGAGCTAATTCTGATGAAAGTAAGATTAAAGCACTATCTGCCATTTTATTCATCTTCCCCTCCACTTTAAAAGCTCTATCATGCCTCTTTTATGACAGAATTTGTCCCATTCTACTCATCCTCTACACTTCCCTCAGTGCATCCCTTCTTCTTATCCCTTAACGTTTTTTAGATATCATTCCATTATAATGTACTCACACTCATGCCTTCTTTCTATGTATACGCTTTCTAACTGCCCTAATATAATAAAGTTGCCAGGCTTTACAAGTATTATTTTTGCACATAAGAAAGCAAACAGTTGAACCTTATTGAATCCTCTTTCTTTTTTACCTTTTTGTCCTTCTCTCAAGTATTGTATTTGAACGTTATATTTTTTATTCAGCTCAGGTCTTTTGATCATGAAAGCTTGAAAGTATTCTATTTCATTAAATATCAATATTTCCTCTAAAGGGTTAAACTTAATTTTTCTGGTGGGTAATTCTTAGTTGTAATCCTAGTTCTTTTGTCCTCTGCAATATATTCCAAGCCCTCTGATCCTTTCATGTAAAAGCTGCTATATCTTCTGTGGTCCTGACAGTGGCTCCATTTTTGAATGGTTTCTTTCAAGCTTCTCACGATGTTTTTTCCTTGTCCTAGAACCTCTGGAATTTGGCTATAAATTATTCTGGGAGTTTTCATTTTAGGATCATTAGGGGATGATCAGTGAATTCTTCCAATTTTTACTTTACATTATTTCAAGACACTTTTCCTTGACAACTTCTTGAAATATAATGTAACCAATCTACCTGGGATAAATTCTACTTGGAGGGAGAGGGGAAGATGTTATCAACTTCTTAAGTCTCTTTCAGAGTTTTGAGACTTTAAAATTTTTTTTCATTTTAATTCAATTCCTTACTATCATTTGGGAAGAAAACATTTGAAATATTTGTGGAGTGGAGGATATATGTTTTCTTTTAAAGGCACTGCCCCTCTTTTGTAATAAGTGAAATACATTTAATTTATAGTGTACTGATATACAGATATAGATAAAGATTGTATAATTGAAAATCTATTGCCCTAAATAAGAGCTACATTTCCTGGGAGCCCACCAACTTCCTGTCATTTCGTACTTCCTGAAGACAGGGGATATTAGGTGGGGACATGAAGGGTCCCGCCTCTAGCTGCCTCTAATATAAAAAAGTAAAGAATGCCAGTGGTCATCTATTCAGATCAGCATCTTGATCTGATGTTGGTATCATGGAATACTGCACAGGACATTTTTATGAAATAGTGGTCATGCTCTTCAACCAAATAAGCCTCAAAGAAATATAGATATAGAACACATCTCTAATTCCTCTTTTTGGATATGTCACTTGAAATGCTATCTGAACCTATTACATCTATTTAATGTTTTGGGCAATACTGAACTATAGACTGACCACTCTTTGAATAAACAGTTGCGTGTATTCACTAGGACTATGTAAAATGACCACAAGACTTTCTCCTTCAAGCTTTAACAGTTTTTCTCTCATCTTTATATTTCAGCAGTTAGTGAAGAAGTCCAAAATTTTGGACTTTATTTCAATGTTACCTATAGACGTAATCATGTGGGACTCCTTTCAGCAGCACAAGTCACCACTATGCAATTTAGAAGTTAAGTTTTTGAGTCATCTGTGGTGCAGAGAGCCTCAGTTACTTGTCTATAATCACTTTAGTAGATATCAGAGAGATGATTTGAACAAGGTCCTCTTGACTACAAATTAGACTATTCTACTCACTCTCCAATGCTGCCTTCTCTATATACATTAATAACCAAAAATAAATAAATTGACATTCCTTTTTTCTATCTACTATATCAAAAATTACCTTCTTCCTTAAGTCATTTATGAGGTATGGAAAAATTATTTTTGTATTTACTGTCATTTTTAATTAACCATATTCAATAATTGTCTCTAAATCTCACTGCAATAATCTATATTGTGTTTATAGACCTAGCCGCTCCATTAGAATTATCTTTAAAATTATGATTAACGGCAGCATCAAAGATACTGACCTTGCTAATTTTCACCTGAGTAAAAGGGAGGAAATTTGCATATTCAACTGTTCTTTATTCCCTTATGTTTGTACTATTGCTTCAGCAATTAATTTGTATGTTTATGGATTCTCTTGTGATCAAATAGCTAACATTTCAAATTTTCCTTCCAAAATAATTTCCATCTTGACCTTTTCTTTTATTTTCATAGCCTCCCCACAGTAACTAAGGATTACCTCTTCATTTATTACCTCACCATAAATCCATCCTAAAGTGGTATGAAATGAACAAACATATATTAGTTAAACACGGGAGTCAGTAAACTATATTTAAAAATGTGAAAACCATTCTTAGTTTATGGGCAATACAAAAACAAACATTGGGCATAATTTGGTCTCTGGGCCTTTGCTAACCTCTGACCTAATCCATTTTTTAAAATTCCAGAATTATTTAGTTTTGTAAATTTCTATCAATTGTGCAAATTCATTAAATTCCAAACATATTCTGGTCATAAATTCAGTCATAAATATAAACAAGATTACTTTTATCAACTTGATTTAAATACTTTCAGAAAGTATGGTAGTGATCTTATTTATGTATATTTAACCTCTTACCAAAGAAAAGAAAATGTAATTGTTCAGGGGTGATTATTATACTAAAAATTATGGTTATAAATATTGATTTCCCCTGAGACAGAAAATCACAATTAATAAGTTGAAGTGAATTCTAGAGGTTACAGAATCATTTGTTTCTTCTTTCTTCAGGGCAGACCACACTTAAATAATCCCAGACATATGTTTATCTGAACAATTTTTCAAACCTTTCAGAAATGAAGACATCAGAATATCCCTTGGTCTATAAAAGAATGCATATTCTTTGATCCAGTAATAGCACTACTCCCCAAAAAGATTTAAAAATGAGAAAGGACAAGGACCGACCTGCTTGTACAAAAATATTTATAGCTACTCTTTTTGTAGTAGCAAAAAAATTGAAACTACAGGGATGTCTCTCAGTTGGGGAATGGCTGAACAAATTGTGCTACATGATGGTAATGAGATTCTACTGCGTTATTAAGAAATGATGAACAGGATGATTTCAAAAAAAATCTGGAAAGATCTCCATGAACTGATGCAGAGTGAAATAAGCAGAATCAGGAAAACATTGAACATAGTAGTAGATATATTGTGGAAGGATCAAATATGTTAGACTTAACTACTTTCAACAATACAATGATCCAGAACAAGACTGAGGGACTAAATGAATGAGAAAAAATGATACCTACCTCTAGAGAAAGAATTGTTGGAGTGGGAATGTAGATGGAAGCAGATGATTTCTCACTTGTTTATTTGGGTATATGTTTTGGAGTTTTAGTTTTATCAGATTATTCACTTATAAAAATGAATACTGTAGAACTATGTTGTGCATGATAATATATGTATAACCCAGATTGAATTGCTTGCCAGCTCTGACACTTTGGATCATATAACTTCAGAAAACATATAGAAACTTGTTATTGAAATTTAAAAATTTTAAAACAACATAAAAAATTCTTTGGTTATTTGTTCTAATTTGAATTGTAAGAACACTTAAGAGTCATAAACTTGATACAATTCTTCAGATAACAAGGCCAGGGATGATTTCTTAAGAAACATATGTACCCAGTAATAGATCAATCCGAAAGGAATAAGATTCCTTAGTTCTCACCTCTCCACCCACTAAATAAGACCACACCTATCGTTGGACAACCTCACTTTTGTATAGTAGTCAAAATAGCAAAATCCCAATGTAACAAAATAATAGAGATGGTATTTTGGAGGTTATCGTTCTTGTGTTTGGTATATATATTTTAAGATGCTTTGCCAATAATAGTAAAGAGTCAACTTGGTTCAAACTATTCTTCTTATTATTATTATTAACAATAACTAGAATTCATAGAGTATGTTAAGGTTTACACAATGCTTTACCAATACTATCTTTCTTAAAAGATATGATTTATTAATAAGACAAAAGCTTAACTTACTCTATTTTCTTAGCTTACAAAGATAATTTATAACTGAATAGCTTTTAATTTAATTCTTTATTTGGAGACATTTCCTAAATGGAACATTGAACATTCTTCTGGGCAGCTGAAAAAAAAATTTTTGATGAACTTTTCATCAGCTTTTAGGAAAATGAAATTTCCTTTTATATCGATTGACAAAAGAAATATAGTAAAAATAAAAATCAAGTTGACTCTCTAAGAAATGTTGTATTTTGTCAATATTACCTGTCAGTGCATTCTGCCCCATTGTTATCTCACACCCACCTTGACCCATGCCATTCTTAAAAGCCTAAACTGATACTGAAGTCTTCTTAGATTGTTTCTTCTTTCTATTAGAAAGCAAAGACTTGGTTTTCCCTCTTTTGACATCAGTAGGTAACATCAGGCTATTCACTGTCCAAGTTACTTTCTTTATTAACAACAGATGGTCTAAAAGAAAAAAAATGTTTAAGTCAAGTCAATATTTGGCTTCCAAATTAAAAATGGACCCGTTATACTTCCCCTCCCCCTTTTAGCTTCCTCATCTCCACTGGCCAGTCTCCATTTAGATGCTGGTATTCTGAAATGTTACCACCAGTTTCCCACTAACCGTGACATAAGCTGTAGCAAGCTGTCTGCTCTGATAGCCTGCATAAATCATCATTCCTGAAGGGAACAGATGTTCAGGGTATGAAAGAGTAATACCACAATTTAGTCATAATTAAAATTCACCTTAGCATGCCTCTATCACTGATCAGAGAATCATTTAGCTTCTCACCTGTACAAAAGCTCTCAGTTTCTTTTCCTTTATTAATCTGATTCCTCTAAATTTTCTGTTCTTTAAAGCTACATGTCCCTTTTGTTTAGAACAGACATTTTTCTCTTTCAGAACTTTTTTTTCTACATCCTTGTTATTTTTCAGAATATGACCTCTAAAATGGTTAGCTGGTGCTAAATGTAATCATTGTCCTTATCCTAGGAATGCAGGTGCACGTTAGGAAATCTGTGGTTGAGGGTCAAATATCTCACTGAAGATTAAGCAAACGCTTTTCATTGACCATTCAGATCTGTATGTTTTCAAAGCTAGATGCAAGAATTTAAGTTTCAAAACTTTCATTGATATTAATGGGAGGGCAGCTAAATCATCATTGTGAGTTAGAAGATGTAAAAGTAAGCATGCAAGCATAGAATATTCCACACTTAGTCACTATTGAGATTTCTTCTTTTTTTTCCCTGAGTTTTATTTCATAGATCATTTGCGCCTGAGCCATTCATGATGTTTACATATTCCTTTTAGATTAAGTATTCTTTTGAAGAAAAAAGTAAAATGGATAATGCTTCCTTGATCTGATCTGTATTTATTCTAATCAAGGAAGCTTAATTCTATTTACATGTAGCTGAAAATAATTTTATTTATTTAAATGCTAAAATTTCCTAAGAAGTCTTTTCGAGAGCATCTCCCTGAGCTTAATAAAACTTGTACTTAAATGATCTTTCAGATTGCCAGGGAGGGTTTATGATTTCTCCTCTTAAGGGTAACCCTAAGGCTTTGTTGCCATTACTCATGAACTCCCATTCAGTGTGTTTCCCAATATTTTCTAATCAGCTGATTGATCCCCAATCAAGATCCACTAGATTTTGCAAGTGGATATTTGCTCAGTAAGTATAGCAAAGATTAAAATATCCATATGTTATCTCAAAAATTTGGGTCAGACTCTCCCACAAATACACAGAGTCCTGGGAAAAGTAGGCTCAAGTTTAGGTAGTATAAATGGCAAAAAGGTAACACATAGCCCTATGGAAGGTTTTTTTTCCCCTTCCCTCCTGGAGTACTCCTGAAGATCCCCTTAGGTGGTTATAGCTCCCTTTTGGGATGTAAGAGTTGTGCCTTTTCTTGGTTTATCTAGTCTGTCCCTGACACTTGATGCAAACATTACAATTAGCCAGTACTGTTCTAGGGACTGGCATTCGCATGGGGAAAACCAGCTCTAAATTATGAAAGCCTCACGCTAAAATTACCCACCAGCATTTTAAACAATTACTGACCATTCCCATATCCCTTTGCCCATCCCCCAACTGATTACATCTCAGAAATAAGACTTTTCCTCCCTATATAAGAATTACACTCTTAACAAATGTTCATCCTGGATACCGATGTTTATAAAGGCATGCTCTCAGTTGTCAGAGTCAAAAATTCTTCAGACCCAGAGGAAATGTGGTTCTCATATGGAAGCACCCAAGAGGACCTTGGAACCCCTATATTCCTTGTCCTCAATGTGTATCTGAGATCTGGTCAACTGGAATCACATCCATCAGTAAATGCTACTTGAAGCCATGATTGTTCATTGGGTTATGCAATACTGAAAAATGGAGAAGAAAAACTGATCACCTCTCCCTCACTCAGAAAACCATCTCCAATAAACCTAGCACATTCATTAAAAGCCCATGGCTAGCTTGGAACTCTACATTAGATTGGAGAGAGTAGCCACACTATAAGTTCCTTAAAGATAGGGGTTGTATTCCATCCAAATATTCTTTCTTTTGCAAAAAAGAAAAGAAAGGGAAAGGAAAGGAAAGGAAAGGAAAGGAAAGGAAAGGAAAGGAAAGGAAAGGAAAGGAAAGGAAAGGAAAGGAAAGGAAAGGAAAGGAAAGGAAAGGAAAGGAAAGGAAAGGAAAGGAAAGGAAAGGAAAGGAAAGGAAAGGAAAGGAAAGGAAAGGAAAGGAAAGGAAAGGAAAGGAAAGGAAAGGAAAGGAAAGGAAAGGAAAGGAAAGAAAACCCTCCTTACTGTGGCATGGAGATGGACTCCATATCTCTGAAGGCTGTGCTGCTAGAGTACAAACACTATTTGCATCTGCCAAGCTATAGAGGTTTTAAGTATGGCCCTGGCAATAATCTGTATCTGCTTTCTGAGAGCAAGCAGAGATGAGACATCAAGTGGCATAGCACTCCCTAGAGATAGTACATCCAATGAAGCTGTAATCATCTGAAATAATCTACTAGATTGAGACAAGAGCAGAAAAGACTTAGTAGGATACAACCAAAAGAGATCAGCTGACCAACAGTGTTAGAGGCATTGCTTACCACATGTGGATTCTGCCTATGTGTACTCTCTGAAAAATTGCCCTTCCATATTTGTGTCCCAACCACATATACTATCTATGTCTGGGGTCCATCATGTGTGTCTACTCTCCTGAGTAGTGAGCTATATATATATATATATATATATATATATATATATATAGAGAGAGAGAGAGAGAGAGAGAGAGAGAGAGAGAGAGAGAGACAGAGAGAGAGAGACAGAGAGAGAGACAGAGAGAGAGACAGAGAGAGACAGAGAGAGACAGAAAGGCAGAGAGAGAGGGAGACAGACAGACAGACAGACAGACAGACAGAGAGACAGAGAGAGACAACAACAAAGAAAGAGAGAAAGGTAAAAACAATGAGAGACAGAGACAGAGAGAGACAGAAAGAGACAGAAAGGCAGAGAGAGGGAGAGAGAGAGAATGTATAAAGGTATTCCATATTGCTTGTGGATAATGTTCTATTGCAACTTTTCCAACTTTGCTATTCATTAAATTTCTATTCAACTAAATGCATTCCCAGGCTGACTAATAAAGGTAAGCAAGTCAACATGGATTTGTGAATTATGGTTTCGAGTGTCTAGGTGGTACAGTAATTAAAATGTTGAGCCTAAAGATCTGAGTTCAGATCCTGCTTCAGACACTGACTGCTGTGTGTGCGTATGTGTGTGATTTTTAGGATTTAATTTATTTGCCTGAATTTCCTTAACTGTAAAAAGGGGATAATAATAATAGCAATTACCTCATGGGGTTATTGTGAGGATTAAATGAGATATGCATTTAGCACAGTTCCTGGCACATAGTACTATATAAATGCTTATTCCCTTCCCTTTCTTTCTAGGGACCCACTTGGAAGCTAAGCCATCCTTGTCTGGAGGACCCATTCTGCAAGGATGGGGGTTACCACAGCTGCTACAAAGACAAATACACACGAAACAGTCCCTCTAAGGTTAATTCTCTTCCCTACTCTGTATTTACCTCTGCTTTATATGTTATATCCACAATCAGAATGTAAGTTCATTAAAGACAGGAACTGTTTTGGCCTTTTCATTGTATTCCCAGTAGTTATTCCAGTGCCTAGAATAGTCCAACTGCTTGACAAATATTTGTTGATTGATTAATGGAAATAACTATGCCAGGCATTATGAAATTAAGTGCTTAAATGAACGGTACAGGACGAGCCCTTGAGAGATAGGATCTCACTATAAACTAAAGTGATGAGAAAGTAGATTTTAAGGGGAGTTCAGACAAATGAATAAGATTTTGACGTTCTCTCTCCTGGTTTTGTCCCTGCCTAGAGTCATTCCTGGCAATGAAGGGTGTAGCAGCTGGGACTTAGCATAGGGGATTGACCCATCCTTGCAACAACCTAACCTGCCTGAGCCTTAGAGCATCCTAGCTAAGCCTGGTAATGCAAGTTTCAAGAACTAGGGGCAGGCAGAAGAGCATGAGCAAGTGAAATAATTTATCCCTGAGTTCTGTAGATTCTGTGCTTTGTCCATACCTTCCGAGGGAATAACAAGCACTTTTGTTACATGTTAAAGTTTGCAAAACTCTTTACAATTATCTAATTTTATCCTCAGAGCCACCCAAGACTAAGTAGGATAGAATTAGGGAGTGGATTATAGTTCTTGATTGGTCTGCTTTATTTAAAAGGAATATGATTAAGAATAATGGACTTGGGGTGGCATAATAAAGTAACCAGAAGTGGGACATATGACAGAGAATATTTGGATAAAAGAAAAAGTAGTGAGAAATAGAGATTATTTTGGACAAAACAAAAACAGATGAGAAATTTAGGAAATAGATCCGAAATATAGCACTGAAACCTGATAAACTAATCATGAGGAACTTGGACTTACCCAAAAATCTTTTACAGCACTCATCCTGCTAGAAACAGAGCAACTAATAACTTCCTGATTTGCCTTAGTGACACGTTCACCCTTCAGAAAAGTGGAGGAATCAACAAGGAAATATTCATTCATTTTCAGATTCTTACTAAGAGGCAAATAAATGTCAGTTGCTGGGGTAAAAATGATGGGAGCCTTAGGAGTTTAGGAGGAACTGACCACTCCATCTGAAAGGACAGCATATTTTAATGGTTTCATAGGAACTATAGCTAGGATACTCTGAAGTAAAAAGCTACAGAAACTTATTCTTTGGATTGTGAGCTCCTTGAGGCAGGAACTGTCTTATCCTTTTCTTTATATCCCTAGCATGAGCACAGTATCCAAAACATAGGAGGTACTTAATAAATGTTTATTAACTAACTCTATTGTATGGGAAGTCTGTTTTGGAGGACTGGGAATTAAAGAATTATGAAAAAATGGAATTAGTTTGAAAAGACTGTTGTGGATGTACATGGAATTCATGGAGAAATATAGATATTTTTTAAAAATCCTTCCTTACTTTCTGTCTTGGAATTGATACTAAATATTGATTCTAAGGTAGAAGAGCAGTAAAGGATAGGCAATGGGGGCTGAGTGGCTTGCCAGTGTCACCCAGCTATCTGAGGCCAGATCTGATCTGGGGACCTCCCATATCCAGGCCAACTCTCTATCCACTGAACAAATGTAGATTTTAAAAAGAAAAATAGCAAAGATGGAAACTAGGCCAAGTATTAGAGAAAGAATATAAAAACATAGCACAGACTTGTAAAAACAATGTTGGGATTGCTAAAGCTCATAATAAGCTGAAATTGGCAAAGGAAACTAAAGACAATTCGGACAGCTTTTTAAAAAAATTATATTGAAGCTTTAGCAATAAGGAAAGGAAAATAAATTGAAGGAATTAAAGTAGGCAATAAGGAAACTAAACTATCACTCTTTAAAGATGATATGATGGTCTACTCAGAGAATCCTAGAGAATCAACTAAAAAGCTAGTAGAAATAATAACTTTGGTAAAGTTGTAGAATGCAAAATAAATCCACACAAATTATCAGTATTTCTATATATTACCAACAAAGTCCACCATCACAAGTTAGAAAGAGAAATTCCACTTAAAATCACTCTACAATATAAAATACCTGGGAATCTACTTTCCAAGGCACATGCAGGAATTACATGAACACAATTAAAAACTTTTCACAAAAATAAAGTCAAATCTAAACAATTGGAAAAATATTAATGACTCATGGGTTGGTTATAAAAATTATAATTCTATCTAAATTTATTTATTTATTCAGTGCCTTATCAATCAAAATACCAAATAACTAGTTAATGGAACTAGAAAAAATAATAACAAAATGCATCTGAAAAAACAAAAGATCATGAATATCAAGTGAACTAATGAAAAAAAGATGTGAAGGAAGGTAGCCTAGTAGTACCAGATCTCAAACTATCCTATAAAGAAGCAATCACCGAAACAATCTGGTCCTGGCTAAGAAATAGATTGGTAGATCAATGGAATAGATTATACACATAACATAAAACAGTAAATGACCTTAGCAACCTAATGTTTGATAAACCCAAAGAGCTCAGCTTTTGGAATAAGAACTCACTATTTAATAGAAATTGCTGGGAAAATTAGGAAACAATATGGCAGAAGGTAAGTACAGATCAATACCTCACACTCTATACCAGTGATGGCAAACCTTTTTTAGAATCTTTTAGTAACTATGTGCCATACTCTGCCATTCCAGACTGGGTGCCATGCCCCATATCCCAAAAGACTAAATGCCCCCTCCCTGCCACCTTACTTCCAGACAGGGGTGGGAGAAAGGGAGGGAGTGGCCCAGGTGCTTCGCTCAGGGGAGAAAGTAAGTGCTTCCATTGGGCTGCTGGGCAGAGGAGTGGGGAGGTGTAGTGGAGAAGGCAAAGAGATCAGCTCTGTTGGAGTCCCTCTGCCTTTCTAGTAACTAATTCTGGTGGACAATGGTATACATGGCTACAGAGAGGTCTCTGTGTACCATCTTTGGCATGTATGCCATTGGTTTGCCATCACAGCCCTATACCAAGATAAGGTCAAAATGGATATATGATTTAGATATAAAAATGATAACATTACTAAATTAGAGAAGCACAAAATAGTTTACATGGCAGATCTTCAGAGAAGGGAAGAATTTATGACCAAATGAGATAGAGAGTATTTCTAAGATATAAGATGAATAATTTTATCACATTACATTAAACAGCTTTTGTAGTGAGTTATGTATATTAAAAATACAAGCTGCCATCTCAGATATGTTTAAAGTTTTCTGTGGAAAAGTAGGCTATAATGTTTCATTCCTGCTTTAAGCATTATGTTGAAAAAATGCATGAAACTGACTAGCAGCAATGGAGAAAAACAGAAATCAGGCTTTTATAAAGTTTTATTTAAATTTAGTTATTTAAATATACAAGGAAAAAGTCATACATTATTTCTTATTTGTACGTGTCTTAGATTCTACATTTTAGCTCATTGCAAGTGACATCTACATTGTTTGTTGGTGATATTTGGTATATTAACATTGTACTTAATTTTCCCAAACTGGAATGAACAGTTGAATTATTTCATTACCTAACAACAACAAAAATAAAAAATAAAAGGCTTTTGTGCAAACAAAATTAATCTAACCAAGATTAGAAGGGAAACAACAAACTGAGGGGGAAACTTTTTAACAAATGTTTCTGATAAAGGTACAATTTCTCAAATTTATAAAGAACTAAGTTAAATTTATAAGAATACAAGCCATTCCCCGTTTGACATATGGTCAAAGGATATGAACAAGGAATTTTCAGATGATGAAATCAAAGCAATCAATAATCATATGAAAAAATGTTCTAAATCATTCTCAATTAAAGAAATACAAACCGAAACAACACAACACTAAGGTACCACCTCACAACTATCAGATTGGCTAATATGACAGTAAAGGAAAAAGCAAATGTTAGAGGGAATGTGGCAAAATTAGAACACTAATGCATTGTTGGTGGAGTTGGTAGAGAGCAATTTGGAATTATGTCCATATGGCTACAGAACTGTTCATACCCTTTGATCTGGTAATACCTTTACTGGGTCTGTATCCCAAAGAAATAATAAAAAGGGGGAAAGACCTACTTGTACAAAAATATTTATAGCAACTTTTTGTAGTGGAAAAGAACTGGAAATTAAGAGGAAGTCCATCTATCAAGGAACAACTGAATAAATTGTGGTACAAGTTGGTGATGGAATATTTTTGTGCTATAAGAAAGGATAAGCATGATTTCAGAAAAAAAAACTGTAAAGAACTGTAGGAAACTATGCAGAGTAAAATAAGCAGAACTGGAAGATTGTGCACAATAACAGCATTGTATATAATAACAGCAATATTGGAAAATGATTATTTGTGAAAACTTGGCTACTCTCAGCAATGCAATGATCTGGGACAATCCTGAAAGACTTATGATGGGGAATAATATCCACCTCCATAGAAAGTTTTGTTGGAGTTGTCTTTCACATCAGTGTATTTATGATTTTATTTTGGAATTATATATAACTTTGCTCTTACAACAATGACCAATATGGAAGTATGTTTTACATGACACTAAAAATAAGATTTTTTAAATTACATTGGGAGAAATGGTGGGTCAAATAAAGTATAAAATTTTTGCTTGTGATTTCTGTTGATCAGTCATTTCAATCATGTCCAGTACTTTGCAGTTTTTATTGGCTGAGATACTGGAGTAGTTTGACATTTCCTATTCCAGCTCATTTTACAGATGAGAAAACTGGGGCAAACAAGGTGAAGTGACTTGCTCAGGGTCACACAGATACTAAGTGTCTGGGGCTAGATTTAAGTGCACAAATGCCTGCCAATCAGAAGCCCCAGGCTCCCCAGAGACTGCTGTCTCTCTGCTGAGCTTCAGTCTCGTTTTACCAATGGACTCTGTAACATTTCAAGCTAGATATCCCATAGGCATCTTAAATTCAACATGGCCAAAGCAGAATTTATTCTTTCTTTCTTTTTAAAAATTATTTATTCAGTTACACAGAGAAGCACTTTTTGACAATTGTTTTCTCACATGTTAAGATTCCAATTTTCTCTCCTTCCCTTCTCCCCCACTCCTTCCTTATCATGATAAATAGTCTGATATAGATTATACTAGTACATTCATTCACTACATATTTCCATATTGTTCATGTCATCATAGAAGATACATATCACACATACAATAAAAAATTCATGAAGGAAATCAAGTGGAAGATGGCCTGTTTTGATCTATAATCAACAGTTCCTTCTTTAGCTGTGAATAGCATTTTTCATCATCAATCCCTTGTGGTTGTCATAGAAATCTGCTATGCTGATAATGGTTTGGTCCCTCACAGTTGAAAACTACAATATCTGTTATTGTATATATTGTTCTTTTGATCCTGATCACTTCACTTTGCATCAGTTCACACAAGTCTTTGCAGATTTTTCTGTACTCATCCTACTGATCATTTCTTATGGCACAGCAGTATTCCATTACAACCATTTATCACAACTTGTTCATCTCTTTCCCAACTGATGGATACCTATTCAGTTTCCAATTCTTTGTCCCTAGAAAAAAAGCTGCTAAAATATTGCAGTACAGATGGATCATTTTCCTTTATCTCTGATCTCTTCATGATACAGAACCAGCAGTGATATCAAAGAGCCATAGTTTTATGGCTGTTCAAATCTGGTTCTATATTGTTCTCCCAAATTATTGTATCAAGAACTCATTATTTTCCTACTAAATCATTCCCAGCTTGCTAAAATGACCTTTCAAAAGTGCATCTGAAGGGGGCAGTTAGGTGGCACAGTGGTTAAAGAGCCATGTCTGGAAACAGAAGGACATAGATTCAAATTTAGCCTCAGCTATTTCCAAGCTTTGTGACCCTGGGAAAATCATTTGACCCTATTGCCTAGCCCTTAGAAACAATACATAATATTGATTCTTAGAAGGAAGGTAAAGGCTTTTTTTTTCAAGTACAATGGAATTATGTCTCTCTCCCACCCAATAAACTCTAGAATCTATTACTTTTAGGATCAAATAGAAATTCCCTTTTTTTTGGTAGTTCAATGTCTTCACAACCTAGTTCCAACCAGTCTTGATCCATTCTATGGTCCAGTCAAATAGGGCTCCTTTATTCACATATATAGTTCTCTATCTTCTATTTCCCTGTCTCCCATGAGTAGAATCAATTATTTTCTCACCTCCTAAAATACCTAGTTTGCTTCAAGGTTCCACTCAAGAACTACCTTCCATTCAACATGATGCCTTCCCTGAGCTTTCCACTTGCTTGTATTCCCCTCAAAATTAACTTGTGTTAAATTAACTATAAACTAATAATAAACTATATTCTATATATATATGAACTGTAAACTAATAAAATAAACTATAAACTAAAAATTAACTATTTTTACATATCTCTTATATACCTATAGATATATGTACAAAAATCTTTCAGCTATTTCTGAACCATTCTTCAGGGCAGTTTAAGAAACAGTATTTGAAATCATCCCATGTCCCTTAAGCCTTCAATAAAGCAAAAAGCACAGAGGGAAAAAATTAGAAAAGGCAACAAGAAAAAAACAAAGGAAATTGGAAAATCTTGAACTTTCCCCATCCACCCTTAAAGTGTTTCTTTTTTAGGTATGATAACTTTTCTGTTAACTGTTCTACACATTATTGTGCCTTCATATTGTCTCCATGGATGCAAAAGTCTTCAGAAACCCACTATGAATCACTCATCTTACCTCCAAATAAAAGTTCCAATTTGCCTCATCAATATTTCTCTACTAAAAAAAAATTTACTTTTCTTAATCAGGAATTTCTGTGCTATGGAAGACAATCCTTCCCTGTGGCACTTGGAGAGCTATAGTTGTAAGTTCTATAGCTCTATTTGGCAAAATATTGGGACCACAAATTGAATTTATATTTTCCACATAGCAGTACAACAATTATTTCATTAAGTTGACCCTTATTTGAGTTGTAGCTATCCTGTATTTTTGGAAGAGATTAACCTTTTACTAATAGTGATTAATTAGCGCTTTCATTATCCTGTCCCTTATTGCACTTACTGGAGTCTGGGTCCTGGAGGACAGCCAATAGTAGAAATGAGAAGGTCACACACAGGTAAAGTCTGGAAAATATACAGGCTTTAAAAAAAAGGTACTAAGTTAAGAGGGAAAATGGACAATTCTAAGGATCTAAATAGAAGGTGAGAGTAGCATAGTAGATGATGAACTGATAGTCAACCTCATAAGTAATATAACTTTATTCTGCAGGAAACATTAAGAGATTTAAAATTGGGAGAACATAGGAGTGAAATATTGAAAATAGATGTGTGCCCGGGTCTTTACTATCAAAAGCAAGAGAAAAAATAATCTCATATGAGAATTTTAGTGACGTGATTACTAAATTTACTAATAGAGTGTATTAGAAAAGAAAAGAAAATGTTTTGAAAATTGTTTTTCTTAATTAAAAAAAAACAAAATATCATTTTCAATGTGTTGGTAAGTTGTTGTGTTGAAAACACTGAATGAATTATTCTATGACTGCCACACAGCGGTAAGGATCACATAAATAAAGACTAATGCCAATCAGTTCACTCCCTCCTTAGAACACTGCAGAGACTCATAATTGTTTCTTAGAACACATTAACATTCCTGATCTTTGTTGAAGACTTTATGTTCTCCACGCAACCTTTTCAGGCAAGACCTAGTCACCTCAATCACTGCAACAACCCTTTCGGTCTATTTTCTTCCTCTCAGTTTCTTGATTGCTAAGTTCTTTGTAATCTTTGTGTAATTATCTCTGGATATTTATATCTATAACTAGAAGAATCGTTGAATCAACTCCGCCTCAATCCAAAGTTTTTCCTAATTCTCTAAATCACTATCTAGTCTCAATTGGAGTTCTCCAGTCCCATGAGAAAAACTGACGTGCCATTTTCTTCAACAAATACTTCATTCCTCCCTTAAACCAATGCATTTCTATTTAACCTTAACAGTCATTTTTTTCTTTTCACATATATGTGCGGATACATATGTGCATATATATCTTCATACATGAATATATATTTATCTAGGCATAAGGAACCATGGAGGTCATAAATAAGATGAGGTTCTGACCCTCAAGCAGTTTACATTTTCGGTTGAATACATTAGATATGCACCTAATTGTAATCACAGGTAAAGCAAAAAAGGATAAAAGATAGGTCCAAAGTGTCACAGGAATTTAGAAGGGAGAAAATCCATTTTCATTTGGGTAAATCAAGGTAGACGTCATAGAAGGGGTAACCTTTGAGCTGGGCTTTTAGAAGATGTATATGATTTTGATAAGAGTCAGACAAATGGTGGTTTGGTCAGGGAGATGTCAGGAGCATACTGGGACCTCACTAATATGTGACCAAGGAAAGAAGAGGGCGTTAGGAACAACGTGAGAAGAAAGCGAACTGTGCATATTTGTGATTTGTCAGGAAGACTCTGGTTATTGGAATTTTAGCAGGAAGAAGCTAGTTAAAGAATACCACACTCTGGCCCCGACAGCTCCCATATACACGTCTTCAGCCAGTCTCTTCTTTGTCCTTTCCAAAAGGAATGAGGTGACATTAGGAGAGAGGCTTTTTGATAACACCGTCCCCCTTGTCAATCAATACAAAATGATTATTGCAGGTTTACCTTGGGAATCAACTTTAGATTGTCATCATTTCAGAGGCAACAAAACTTTTACACCCTCTCCTAAAAAAATATTCTTCCTATTTTCTTGAAATACTTTCAGTTTCCTTAGGAGTAAACATAATTACAATCAGGCTTGGGAGAAGAAAGGCTTTTTAAATAGTATAGGGAAAATAGCACAGTTAATTGCATTTTTTTCCCTGTGCAAATTATATCAGAGTGGGACAGCAAGTTGGCTCAGTGGATAGAACATCTGCCCTGGACTTAGGAGGTCCTGGGTTCAAATCTGCCCTCAGACACTTCCTAGCTATGTGACACTGGGCAAGTCATTTCATTTAACCCCAATTTCCTAGCCTTTTCACTCTTCTTCCTTGAAACTAATAATAGATGTGATTTCCAAGATGTAATTAAAAAAAAAAAACCACTTCCCTTACATCAGTCTTTCCTTTTTTGATAGGGAGAATCAGAAAGCTGAAGAATACTGAGTACCTAAAACTGGAGAACAAAGCACGGTCTAAAGGGGAAAGGGAGGGCTATGATTTGCAAAAACAAATTTCTCTTACCTCATAATTGAGGTCAGGAATTTGATGTTGTTGTTCAGTCATTTCAGTCCTGTTTGACTCTTTGTGACTCCATTTGGGGTTTTCTTGATAAAGATATGAGAATGATCTGTCATTTCCTTCTCCAGAAATCAAGAATATCTAAGTTTGAATCCTACCTCAAACATTTACTAGAAAATCACTTAACCTTCCTGTGCTTCCATTTCTTTATCTGTAAAATGGGCATATTATTAATAGTACCTCCCTCAGAAAGTTATTGTGAAGATCAATGAACTAGCATTAAATTGTTTTGCAAATTTTAAAGAATTATTATTCTATCAGAGTTATTTATCTTTAAATGTATTCAGAAGCAATACTGGGAAACATCTGTGAGGGTGTATATACTTGTTTGTGCATGTTGCGTGTGGTAAAGTCAATTTCTTATGTTTCTTGACTACTACCCATAACTCTGCTACCTCTTTATGCCACACTTCTCTGGACCTGTTTTCTCATCTGAAAAATGAGGAAGCTTGGACAAAATTACCTCCTGGTTCATTACAGCTCTCAATGGCTGTCTCATGATTAGAAAGTGGTGGAAACAAAAAATTGTCCTTATAGGCAAATCTTCCTCTTCAGGATTGCCCAGAATGTCAGTCAACGCTCTCCTCCCTTTGCCTATCCACAAAAGTATACTGATATCACCTATTAGGTATGCAAAGCAACTTAGGAAGGAGAAAGAATGAAAACTATGTAGATGAAAATACGTTAATTCCTTTTGAAAGGTGGAGACTTGAGGAGGGCCACACCGTCTTGTGAGTCTTTTTTAAATCACATCCCACGTTTTCTTAAGATTGAGGTGTTTCATCATTTTTTGTTGCTTTGGCTTATTATCAAATAATATAAATAAATATAAATAAATGACTTTACCATTAATTGGAGGTGGGAGAGAGACCATCAAGGACAACCAAGTCCCTACTATGGGTAGTCTCTTCTCTGGATTCTTCCACTTGCCATGAGACTGATCAAAAGATACTGGGAAAGGGGAAGTTAAGACAAAAGGAGATGCAGTTATTCTCTGATGTCAGCAATGCTGATGGTCACCTCTAATTTTGCCATTTTACTTTTTGGTTAAATGGACTCCTTTGTATCCCAATCCTTAGGGTCTGATCCTTCTGTAATATTTAGCTACTTTATTTTCCAGTCTGAAGTCAGTTATTTTTCTCAACGTCCCGACCTTTGGAAAGCATAATTCTTCTTCAGCCTCAGAATTCTCTTACGCTTTAAGTTTTTTAAAATGTTTAGTTAAGTCTGTTTTCAGGAATGCCCTTTGCCCTGCTCACAGAATTTCCTCACCCAATTCCTCCTTTTCTAGGTGTAGAACTCCTTGCTAAATTCCTGTGAGCTGTCCCTGAAGTGGCCTTTTGTACTCTAGGAGAACTTCTCAAAGCCCTAGGGTATTTCATAATTGAACCCCAAAGCCTTACCATATGGGGGTTCCAATCTACTCGACAGGGTCAAATCAAGTCAGCAAGCATTTAATAAGCTCCTATGTCCATAAGTATGTGTCTCCCACCCCCCTTTTAGCCATTTTCTCTTGACAGATAAATGTTTGCATAACCATTAGTGCCTCTAGAAATTAATTACTCTGTGGCTTACTCTGGCCTCCATCCAGACTTCTGATATGCCCAAATCTAGACATGGATTTAGGGGAAGGGATTTTTCACTGGCTGATCCTATCAGTAAGATTGCTTGAATGTGGTCTCTTTGTTGCCCATTGTTCTCTTTGGTCCATCATCCACACAGACGATAGGGACACCTGTCTTCTGGTGTGATATTCTGTCCAAAGCCATCCAGGTGTCCATCTATGACTCTACCACATAAATCTTATTGAAAGGGAGCCTGGCACACACAATACCATTGGTAGAGTTATGAGTTGGTCCAATGGTCCTGTGAAATGATTTGAAATTGTGCTAAAAGGAAACTTCATAAAATGCCCAATCCTTTCACCTAGAGATTCCATTACAAGCCACATGTTCAAAGGAAGTCAAAGATTAAAAGGTCCCAAGCATGACAAACTATTTAAAGTAGCATTCTTATACTTATAGGTGGCACAGGAGATAGAGTGTTGAACTTGGAGTCAGAAAGTCCTGAGTTCAAATTCAATCTACCTCAACCACCAAGCTAATTAAGCTCAGGGAAGTCACCCTTTATCAGTTCTAGTTTCCTCATATATAAAATGGGGAGAAATAATAACACTTACTTCAGAGAAGTATTACGAAAATCAAATGAGATAACATACAAAATACTTTGCAAATCTTAAAGCTCCATTATTATAGATATTATTAGGAAGAGTTACAAAGAATTACAACATAGATTTAGAGCTGGGAGATACCTTAGGAACCATCTAGTCTCACCAAATGCAGTTCAAACAAGATATGTCACTTTCCCAAGGCCATATCACAAGTAGCAAAGTCCAAATTCAAACCAGGGTCCTCTGACGCCAAATCTAGCTCTCTTGTTAACATTAAAAATTAATATCCAAATACTCCAAGTATTATATTTAATAAGATTTATTAATAATAATTTGAAGTAAAGGAAAATAAAAAAGCTAGAGCAAAGAGGGAGTTAACCCAGCCATGGTCGCAGAAAAAGAGCGAGAGAAAAAAGGTGGAGTTACAGAACTTATAAACAATATATAAAGACCCTACATGGAAAAAGGGAAGAGGATTCTGGGAGATGAAGTCCAAGGGTTCAAGATTTTCTAATTATGCACTCTTATTAATTGCAATATGCTGCCTCTAAACTAGCTGCCCTTTGAATGAAGAACAGCTGAACAAACTGTTGCATGAATTTAATGGAATATTATTGTACCATAAGGAATTATAAATATGAAGAAAGCATAAGAAAGTGTGGGAATATTTACATTGGTAGATGCAAAGCAGTAGTTAAATAATATCCACAATGATAACTATATAAAGAACAAAAATATATGAATCTCAAGCAATTGTAGTAGGCATGCTTAGCTCTGAAGAAGAAAAGAGAACATTTTTCTTCTTCCTTTCCTTGTAGAGGTGAAGGGCAATCGATAAAGAATTGTGCATTTATTGTCTGAATGGGTTGGTGTGGTGGGGGCTGGCCCATAGCCCTCTCACGAAAGGAAAGATAGAAGGTTGACCTTGAGGGAAGGACTGGAGCCAAGGAGATGGATAAGAAGCAGGCAGACACACACACACGTAATATTCAACAATCGAGCTCCACAGAATAAGCTCAGCTACTTAGCTTTCACTAGGACATGAACCAGTTAAGTAACTTTAAACTAACATACAGGAGTAAGCAATGAACAAGGAGACTAGCTGAAAGAAAAGCCATGATCCCTTACAGCCGGGGCTGCAAGCATGGACCAGTCCAGCCTGAGGAGAAGAGATTAAGAAGGATATCACCGGTTCCTTAGAGCTGGTACTCTAAGCAAGAACCACTGAAGGATAAGAGATTGAGGAGGAAAGGTCTTTCAGGAAGAGAGAGAGAGAGAGAGAGAGAGAGAGAGAGAGAGAGAGAGAGAGAGAGAGAGAGAGAGAGAGAGAGAGAGGAAATTAAGGAAAGACAGAGACAGGTGAGGGGTGATAAGGTAAAGAGAGCTGGCTTTCTGTGGACGCTCCTATTTATTATTATTGAGATGCAAATGTACACAATACATATGGATGAATACATAGTGGATTGCCATTGGTTAATTGTAAATAACAACACCATAGGGGTGCAGTTGGTCTCAGCCAGGTAAGCACAAAGAAACCTGAGTTCGTACCTAAAACTGGCAGATGCTGGGATCAAGGGTCAAAGGCTTTACTTGCCATGCGCAGGACTGAGCATGCGCTCTCCTAAGACAATCTTTACATTTTAACTATTTCCCTTGACCATAGATAGGTGTGAACTGCTACAGTTGGGTTGGTTTTTGCTCAACTGCATTTCTTGTTTTAGTCTTTTCTACCAGGGATTGCTTTCTGGGGACAAGGATAGAAAGGGGAGGTTTGTAAATGAGGACAATATAAGGGAGAAAGTTCTCAGAAGAGTGAGGAAATCCTGAGTTCCCTTCATAATCATTCCAATAATTTCCATCTGTGTTTGGATGAGTTTTCTTAATAAAGTCTCTATCTATAGACTATCTATCTATCTATATGATATATATATATATATACATATATATATATATATATGTTGTTGTTGGTTGTCTCTCAAACCAAGGATGACGATTGTCTTTGTGCGTTTTTGTGCACAAAGACACCTGTGCATGAAGATTTAAGTGGAAAAGTCGATGCACAGAGACAGTCCTACTCTCTCGGCGTTGGAAGCCTAGGTCCATTGGCACGAAAAGTCGTTACACCTAGAGACTTCCTCAGCTGCATTGGATGGCCGTGTTGTCTTTTGTGCTCCATCACGCCCTAAGCACTCCACAGTGCCTTGCTGCATCGCCATCTCAGCCATTGAACCTTCTTGTTGGTTTCTTCCACCTGTTCTGCGGAAGCAGTCTTCACATGCTAGGTGAGCAAAGCCCTAGTTCACCAGGGATCGATGACCCAATGGCTACCCTCACAAGGTTTAGCCAGCCTGCAAAGCCATTAAAGATATATATATATATATATATAGATAGATAGATAGATAGATAGATAGATAGATAGATAGATAGATAGATAGATAGATATAGATATAGATAGATATAGATATAGATATAGATATAGATATAGATATAGATATAGATATAGATATATCTTTTAAAATCTAATGGAGAAAGGGTGAGTAGAAATGGTGATGCCATCCCCCCATGAGAAAAGGCTGGGGAGCCCACTTCCAGAAAGGCATAAGTATGTACAACAGAAGTGTAGATATTCCATAACTGGTTTTAGTTTGCTAACTTCATGATGAAGAGATCATTGTAACTGGATGGCAGCTAGTACTGGAAAGCATTTGAAAGGGGCCAACCAGCCAGGACCACTTTCGTGGTCTACCTCCTGCCTTGGTGCACCTCAAGAAAAGATAAAATTACATAATGGTCTCAGGCCCTCCACATCAGAACCTGGCAGGTAGCCTGTGAACGTGAGCCTCTGTTCTTTCTTTGAGTTTGTTCTTTCCGGTTTTAGGTGAAGAAGATTGGAGATGGCCATATCCTTGACAGCTTCCAAAGAGTCAGGACAGTAAGCCAGGAGAATCTGGAGTCTGGAGTCCAGCTCAGAATCTGCCTGAAGCCAGATGTTGAAAATCAAAGCCTCAAGCAACTAACTCAGTCTAATCCAACTATAGCAGAAACATAGGTTCATCCATCCATCCATCCATCCATCATCAGCCATGCTATGTGGAAAATGTATAAGTTTGAGCCTATTCTCCCTGAGGACCACAGGGGGTAAGGGGAGAACAAATTCCCCACATATTGGGGGAGTGTAGAAATATTTGTGCTTTCATCCTTATTAAACCTTTAGAGCATATAGATCTTTTTTTTAATTCTTATCTTCTACCCAAAAGAGAGGGTTAATTAGGCAATTGGAGTTAAGAGTCTTACCCAGGATCATACAGTTAGGAGGTTTCTGAGGGCAAATTTGAACCCAGAACCTCCCTTCTCCAGGTCTGACTTCCTATCCACTGAGCCACCTAGTTGGCCCTAATCCAGTCCTTTGTAATTAGACAGTAAACAATTCCAGAACTATCAAACAAATTTTGGTGAGTTAATGGAATGTTAATATTTTGTAAGAAAAGATGAATACCAAAAGAAGAATAGACAGACAAACATGAAATGACACCAAGTCAAGTAAGTAAAGGCAAGGAAACCAAGTAATTACTAATATGTGAACAGAAAGTAAAATAAGTACCAAACAATCCATTAAAAGAGTGTTACAAAATTATAAATGACAGGCCCAGCTTCCAAAGCTGGAGGTGGGAGCACCAGTAGGAAATATTGCATTGAATGTCAGATTTTTCTTTGATGTGCTGATGATTGATTTTATTTATTTTTCTCATCCTGTTTTTTTTTAATTTAAAAGATATTTCTTTTTAATTTTTGTTGTTTTATGTGGGACAGCTCTATGTGAGGGAAAGAGGAAGGTATGCAGGGTGAAATTTAGGCAATGGTAAAAACATAAATATAATTATACAAATGTATTTTTAAAGATAATTCATGTTAATTGGGTAAATGTAACTAAGGAGCTAATTATCTATGGTTAACAAGAGGGAAAAATACAACAGAATAGCAGCTTGTATTTAATTGGTTGGTTGGTTGTTGTCTTTAGTACTTGAAAAGGACCAAAATAATATGACTGGTGATGTCTTTTGACCTGTGCACAAATTGGAGTCAAATGAGACAGATTTGCTAAAAGTCATTGGCCTCAAAAAGGACTACTGGTGATGGCTTTGGATGAGTTTGGCTTCTTTGGTGTCTAACCAAGTTCTAAGCACTCCACAGAGCATGTTTTGGCCACCTTCAGGGCCCTTGGGAAGAAATTGTATTTTTTTCCACCCTGTCTGCCAGGTCACATGTGTGAGCTAGACACTTCTCTATCTCACCTATGGGTTAAGACTTCTCAGCTAAAATAACATTTAATAGAGATCCTGAAGGGGAGATGTGGCCATTCCTACTCTGAGATAAGTTCCGAATATAGCTCTCCTTATATTATTACTAAAAGAGAGGAATCTTCTCTTCCATATAAATTATTTCACCTAACTGCAAGCAACACCTTGAAACTAAGTGGCACAATGGATATAGTGCTGAATTAGGGGTCAGGAAGACCTAAGTTTAAATATGACCTCAGATACTTACTAGTTGGGTATTCCTAAGCTAATCATTTAACCTCTCTCTGCCTCAGTTTTCTCATCAGCAAAATGGGAATGATAATAGCACCTAATTCCTAAGGTTCTTGTGAAGATCCAATGAGAACATATTTGTAAAGGACTTCTAAACTTTTAAATATGATTTAAATGCTAGCTATTATTACCACTGAATGTATTAACTATATGCAGGGTCTAGAGCCATGCTGACAAACCTATGGCATGTGTGCCAGTGCATGACAGAGGGGGCCACTCTTTCCCCCTCTCCATGCACACCTGAGAACATTTGTCACATCACTGGCCCCTCTGCCCAGAAAACCAATGGTAGCATTTCCTCCCTCCCCTGTCTGGAGTAGGGCAGGGGACTCACATGCAGTATGAAGGTTGTAGTTTGGGCACTTAGTCTCTAAAAGTTTCACCATCACTGATCTAGAGCATCATATTAGTTTCTAAGGCTAGAAAGGCATAAACAAAAGGTCTCTGAATTCTGAGAGCTTCCTATATTCCAATGGAAAAATAAATGGTAAATGTAAATTATAACACACATAAGAAGTGGGGAACCTGGAGTGAGGAAGATTCATCTTTGTGAGTTCAAATATGGCCTTAGCTAGCTATGTTACCCTAGATAAGTCACTTAACTTTGCCCCAGTTTCCTCATCCATAAAATGAGCTGGAGAAGGAAATAGAAAGCCACTATAGTATCTTTGCTAGGAAAACCCCAAATAGGGTCATGAGGAATCAGATAGGATTGAACAACAAGAAAACAGCAGGCAAAAAATCCCTTTGGATAGTAAGGCACTAGTAGCTACAGAGACCAGGCAAGGACTCCTACAGAAGAGGGCACTTGATCTAAAGTTTAAAGGAAACCAGGGATTTCAAGTGATGAAAGAGTGAAGAAACAATGGGTTTAAAAACAGGAAGCATCATGTTTGAGGCACAGCAAGGAGGCTGAATCAGAGATTTTGTGAAGGTCACTAATATATAAAAAAGACTGAGGAGACAGGAAGACGGTGAAATGACAAACAGGTGTTTATATTTGATCTCAGGCAGCCACTGGAGCATCCTGAGTAGGGACTACCATGGTTACATTTGTGCTTTAGGAAACCCATTCCATCAACTATGTATGTGGAGGAGGAATTGGAGTAGGGGGAAACAGAATCAGAAAAAAACAAATAGGCTACTGCAATGCTGTAGGTAAGAAATAATGGGAGTTCAAGCTGGATTTGGTAGCTATATGAGTGAAGGAGATATTGTGAAGATAGAAATGACAAGGATTAGCAACTGATTTGATATATAGTGTGATGAAGTGTGAGGAGCCAAATATTATTATCTGAGGCTGAAAACTTAGCTAAAAACCATCTTGGGTAAAAGGAGAAGTATGGAAGGTATAGAAGTTCTGCTTTGGACACACTATGTTTAGAACCCATGGAACATCCACACTGAAATGTTCCGTAAGCAGTTTTCAGTGGAGTGCAAGAGTTTAGGAGAGAGAATATGGTCAGATATGTATGTCTAAAATTCATCTACTGAAATGATAATTGAACCTAATGGAACCAAGTCATCAGTTGAGAGTATAGAGATATAAGAGGTATATGTGCAGTGTGGTATTATTTTGCCCAGGTGGATTATTTATGTCCATGTGCATCTATCTACATGTGGCTCAAAGGAAGGGAAGAATGGACATCTCTAGTGTCTCCTCCTTCTACCTTTCTCCAAAGGAGATTTTGATTCTTGCCAGGAAAAGAAGCAGGAGGTTGGGGCCAGAAGCTGGCCACTCTCCTCTCCTCAGAGAGAAGGAGTATCAGACTAGAATTATATCCATCTGTTCCCTTAAATATAGTTAGTCTTGGGGAAATAATTTTTAGGTTCAAGGTGAGCTTCTACTCACTCTCCCTTAATAGTGAAATCTTCCAAGGGGCAGCTGGGTAGCTCAGTGGATTGAGAGCCAGGCCTATAGACAGGAGGTCCTAGGTTCCAATCTGGCCTCAGACACTTCTCAGCTGTGTGACCCTGGGCAAGTCACTTAACCCCGATTGCCTAGCCCTTACCACTCTTCTGCCTTAGAACCAATACTCAGTATTAATTCTAAGATGAAAGATAAGGGTTTAAAAAAATAGTAAAAGCTTCCAAAGCTTCATATCCAAGGCTTCACTTCCTTCCCACCAAATAGAAATTCTGTAATGAACATTCATAGAGAACAACCAATAAACTAATATATCCAAGTCCTATAGCAAAATTGAAATTAAAAGTAGGAGATGTATGCCAGACTATGCATAGAAAAAATAAAATCTCCCCTTAGGAACAATGTAACCCAGCTCAACAGAGAAAGAAAATCTCAGAATCTGCCTCTCTAACTGGAAAATTACCTAAAATCTCCTGTAGTAATCTGGATAGAGGAACATGATCAAAGTGCTGGTTCCTCCACATGTTGTCTTCTTCCTGAAGTAGAATCTGAAAGAAGCCTAGAACCCACATGTCTCCTCTCTCAAAGCAGGAAGCTAGAGTAGGATTTGTCTTCTCTTGAGCTTTTGCCCACTAGACCCCTCTCACAGCTGTGGAGCATTGAAGTAATCAGCCCCCATAAATAAGGAGAACCCTATGCAAATGGAACTTTGAGCTAAAGGTTACAGAGGAAAAAGAGAAGAAGGCCCAGGAAAGAACCTCAAAGTTCAATCCTAGTTCATGGATGAAGAACCAGAAAAGCAGAATGAGAGGGAATGGGCGGACATGGGAGGATAAAAAGACACATAAAAATCCAGTGGCGGGACCATGCCCAAGAGAAGAAAATGGTCAACAGTGTAGAATTCTGCAGAGAAGTCAATATGGATGAAAATGAAGAAAAGAACATGAGATTCAGCAATTAAAAGATCACTAGGTAACTTTGGACAGAGACGTTTCCATTTATCATGACATCAGAAGTCAGTTTGCTGTAGGTTTTTTCTTTTATAATGAGGAGAAAAGGATAAATATCAAAAGAGTTTTGAAGCAGTCTGGCTAAAAGAGGAAAAGAAAAGGATGATAACTCTACCCAGAATTTCAGTCTACATTTAAAAATATACTTCATGAAGACTTAAAGAGCTGATTTGATAATGGGAGATTATAAAATGATATAATTCACACACCTGTGATTTCCCATTTTTAACGTATCCTGTCACTGTGGAGAGAGCAAGGATTAAGATGTCAAATCAATAATATTATAAAAACCATATTGCCTTCCCCCCACCAAGTTTATCCTCTTGCAATTGGGTAATACATTGAAAACATATTAATGTTGTTGTGACTGTCAGATAGTTATAGATAATGGCATTAAGTATGAAAGAGCACATCATTTCTTTGGAGCATGATGAGTTTTTAAAATATAAATGTTCTGACAGTAAGAAAACATAATGTTATATTCAATTATGTCATCTGCCCCAAATACAATTGCTTCTGTGTTTAGTAAATAGATTAGATCCAGGTCACATTCCTGTGTTCAATGGAGTTTCTAGTTACTCCCTTTTCTTTAAATGCTTGAGCTCTTTGTTTCTGCATGTTCTTTAGTGTCATCCTTTATTGCCACAGGCACAATGGCTATATTTAACTAATAATGACAGTGGTTGTCATTAGATTTTAAACTCAATAACATTAGCTTGACATACTATTTGAAGTATGTCTTCAATTTAAATTTGATTAAAATTACAAACATCCCATCTTTTGTGTCAATCAAAATGTTGTCACCCTTTCCCTGAACTTTTCTATGAACTCTTCTTAAATAACTTATGGCAGCCTCTACTCCTTAGGTTTAAAGTTAAGTCTAGCCCTAGGACATGAAAAGATTTGTATACACTACTTCTGCAACAAAGCACCTAAAAAGGTCATTTTAACTAAACCAGGTTCTGAGCCCAATTAAGGATTTCACCCAACAAACCCACAGAGGTGTGAACCAAGTTTAGGAGAGAAGAGTAAGTGTCTCCTACACTCCTTTCTGTTCTCTCCTATGGCAAGACCTCATTGCAACCAAAAGCTCTAGAGAGGAATTTCAAGGTTAATTTCAGAAAAATATAAATGTTTCTGAATAAGCAGTGAGTTCTGGAAGAAGTAACTATAATGTTTTTAAAGGAACGTCAAGGGGACAGATTGGAAATTGGGGCTGCTGGGAAGTCATTCCCAGAAACGTTTTTCTCCCTTGACTTCTTAGGCAAAATTGTAGTTGGCATTCAAAGCCTTTTATAATCTAGCCCCCTCACACCTTTCCAGTGTTCTTATAGGTTACTCCCTGACACATACTCTACAATCCAGTATAATTAGCTTTTTCAACACTTCATAAACAAGATACCTCATCTCTCAGCTCTGGACACTTTTTCTGGCTGTTATTCATGGCTGGAACTCTTTCCTTCCTCTGCTCTGCCTACTGAAGTCTTTCACTTCCTTTAAAACTCAACTAAAATCTCACTTCTACAGAAAGCCTTCCCCATCCCCTCTTAATTTTAATGCCTTTCCCCTGTTAATTATTTCCCATTCATCCTGAATGTAGTTTTTGCTTTGTTTGCTTGTTATCTCCTCCATTAGATTGTAAGCTCCTTGAAGGCAGGGACTGCCTTTTGCCTTTGTCTATCCTTTTTAGATAACATAGTAGCTGGCACATAGCAGGCACTGAAATGTTTATTGATTAGTTGGATGGTTTATCTTACAGCGTACATGGCAGATTTTTTATCTGGACCTTTTAATGCTCATTTTAGAAATTTGCTAGTCTGGCATCTCATATTGCTGGAGATGAAGTTGTCTCACTATTCCTTCTCTATTTCCATTGTTAATTCTGCCTCCCAAAGACTATCTCTTCTGCTAACTCTTGGTTATCTTGATAAATGTATCCATTTCGATAATTTCAATCATCACCAATATGGTGCCATCTCCCCAATCTCTGTTTTTCAACGATGATGTCTAACCAACACTTTGGCCTCATGTTCATTCCTAAGTGTCAAATGTTCCACTGCCACCTTATAGTTAATGAATCAACCCACCCAAACATGGTTTTGTTATCTTTCCAAAGATCAGTCTATGAAACCACTCACTGTCATTTCTTGCTATGAAACATCCTGGATTTACTGGGTCTGTCTCCTACCTGCCATTATCCAACTTGTAAAACCTTATCATTTCATGCCAAGATTAGTGCAATGTCCTCCTCAACCTCCTGCCTCCAAACTCTCCAATCCATCCTCCTAACAATGTTACCAGACTTTTTCCTCTGTTCAGAAATCTACACAAGATCCCTTCCACTTACATCAAGCCCTCACCTCCTATGCTTTCCTGGCTTTTGAGGACACCCCTTATGTGGCCCCTAATCTACTTAGCCAAACATTTCTTTTTACTCCTGTACATGTGAATCTCAAATTAGACTCATTCTAGCTGGTCATGTTTATTTACTGCCTATCTTTCCCCTGCCACATACAGCATGCTCATTCATGTTTTTGAGAACTAGATCTTTTCAACTCTGTTCTTCTCTTTAGGTAAATTATACTCATAGAATCACAACACTTAGTTAAACAGGGCCTTAGTAATTATCTAATTTAACCCATACTTGAAAAGATTCTTCACTATAAAAATGCTGAAAAATGGTCATCCTGCCTCCGTTCAAAGATCTTGAAGGAAAAGGAACCACTGCCTCTAGAGGCAAGCCATTCAATTTATGGATAGCTCAGGTCGTTAGGAAGTATTTTCTAACTTCCCAATAGCAAGACTAAATTTGATTCTTTGCATCTTCCAATGACTACTCCTCGTTTTGCCCTCTGGGGCCAAACAGAACAAGACTAATTGCACTTCAACATGACAACTTTTCAAATACCTGAAAACAACTTTTCAAATACCTGAAGACAATTCTCAACATATCTCCCCTTCCATCTCTAATCCCTTCCAATGCTTCTCTCTCCGGGCTAAATATGTTCAGTTCCTTCACCTCATCCTCATAGGACATGGATTTAAGGCCTTTCACAATTCACACAGCCCTCCTATGAAACTTCTTCAGCTCAAACTTTGCATCCCAGAATTGAAAACAATATTCCAGATGTTATTTTGACCAGGGTCAAAGACAGAATACAAGGAATCATTTCCTGATTCCTAGAAGTGATATCTCTCTTATTGTAAGCCCAGAGTCCATTAGCTTTTTTTTTTTCTGCATTGCTCTGTTGACACATGTTGAGTTTGCAGTCCACAAAAATCTCTATATTCTTTTGCAGACAAATTCTGCCTAAACATGGTTCTGTGAAACTGTATATTTAACCCAAGTATAAGACTTTCCACTGCTCACAATTGAATTTCATGTTATTAGATCAGTGCTCTGTTCTTCCGAGATCTTTTTGGATCCTGATTTATCCTATAAGGTCTAGCTCATATCCAATCCTCTCTATTAGACCTTCCCAACTACTCCAACATATACAATTCATAGGATCTTGGGACATCAGAAGTAGAAGCATTTCCAGAGAAATGATACTTGAACAAAAAAATCCTTCTACAACATACCAAACCTTTTTCTTCTCTGATCTCCTTTTTCTCTCATTTTTGTGTTTTCAATTAGTAATTTCTATCTAAACTCTAAGTTCAGTGAAATAAGGAGCAATATATTATTATGCTTCTTTCAGATCTCCAAAGTACTTCACGTTTCTATACAAATATCCTCTTATAGGTCTGTCCCTAAAATTCTGCCATTACTAATTAATTTCTTTGGGTCATAGGAATATAGATTTAGACCTATAAATATAGGTTTAATAACCTCAGTGGCCATTTTTCAGAAATTGAGGCTCAATGAGGTCAAATGGCTTTTTTCTGAAGTCACAGATAAATAGTAGGGTCAGGCTCTTTGACTTTAAATTCAGTGTTCATTGTCTTGTATCACCTATTTCTTGATGACTTTTGGATCTTTAAAAAATTTCTATTAAGACCAGCATAATCCTAGCAAGGGTAATCTCTTAGATCTCCATCAGTTAGTGAAAAGCTATTAATCATATTTCTTCCCTTTCTTCCCCATTGTGACCCATGTGAACAAGGATCTTCAGGAAAGGACACAGGATGGGGAAGGAGAGCAATCTTTTACCATCTTGTGTATTATTAGCATTCAACTGCAAACCCAATTGTATAATAATGGAAGTCTGTTGAGTTATATATCTAGTAACATAGTCAGAGCTGTCAGGTCATGATATTTTGTGTCTATCTTTCCTTCCTCTGAAGATTTAAATGGGAGTAATGGATACAATTGATTGCTAACAAGGTATTTGTTCACTAACTCTATGTAAGATCCCTGCTTTTGAAATCATTAATGAAATTTGAATTATTTGAAATCATCAGTGAAAAATAGACTGACCAGGCAGGCCCACACATCCTACATTCAATGTACAACTGAATATATCTGCATGTAATCCTCCCAACAAGGGGATCCCTTGAAAATCAGTAACGTGGGGAACTACACCCTAACATTTCTCTTCAGTTTTTTGAATCAAGTGATATAGTTGAGAGACTAAGCCTTAGATTAGGGCAGCTAGTTAGTGCAGCAGATGGAATGCTGGGCCAGGAGTGAGGAAGCCTCATCTTTGTGAGTTCAAATCTCCCCTCAGACACTTACTGGCTGTGTGACTCTGGCAAGTCACTTAGCCCTGTTTGCCTCAGTTTCCTCATCCACAAAATGAACTGGAGAAAGAAACAAAAAAACTACTACAGTATCTTTGCCAAGAAAATTCCAAGTGGGGTCACAAAGAGTTGGACATGACTGAAAGACAACTGAACAAAAAATTTAGGATTGGCTTTTGAAAGTCTGAGGACTTTTGGTATAGTTAGTCCTATGGAACTCCTGTAGAATTAACAGTAGATGGATTGTGTTAGTGGTAGGTCACAACTTTGAATTTATGCTTAATCAAAACCATTTTGAAATCAACAAACTGGGCTAATGTAACAATATGATGAATCTAGGTTCATTAAACTAATGCATTTTTTGAAAAACAAAGAATGACAGAACATTTCCTTTTCATTGCAGATATCAGCAAATGTGTTAGGCTGCTATTTAGAATGTGTCTTAGAATTGAAACATTTCCAAATCATCAATAATTAAAATGATGAGAATCCATCATTTCCCTGACACTTACTTCGGCAAGAAAAGATGCCCTATTTTAAACGTGCTCACACATATTCTTGTCAATCACAAGCTGTCACAGCAAATTATTTCATTTTGTAGATCACATGGCATTTAGCAGAAAATCTCTAGGTTTAAATTTAGATCTTGGGTACAGTATCAAGAAATCTTTTCATAGATTTTCCCCCTGTAACTCTGTCTTCACAATGCATTATATAAAAGATGTAAAATCTTATTCATAGTATTCAGTTTCACTTCTGCTTAACAAAACTCATGACTGATATGAATCACTATAAATTATAACCCTGAATTCAAAGTAGCAGAATGGGCTATAAGAAATAGTACAAATGTATAACACGGTATTTAAATAGCAATCACACCTCCTCCATATAGTGGAAATTCAGGTTAAGGCAGTGAGCATAATGGCAGACCCAATCAATTTCTTCCTTAACCTTTTCTTAAAACTTTAATCTCTTTAAAGACAGAAATATGATGGAGAGCAGGCAGAACTTAAGAGTCAAGCCATCTAATAAAATTCCCTCATTTTATGTTATTTTTATTTAAACTCTTTCATTCTGTCTTATTATCAATTCTAAGACAGAAGAGCAACAAGGGCTAGGCAATCGGAGTTATGTGGCTTGACCAAAATCACACAGCTAGGAAGTGTCTGAGGTCAGACTTGAATGCAGGTCCTTCCAATGAAAGGCCTGGCACTCTACATACTGGGCTACCTAGCTGCCTCATAACTCTCTCATTTTAAAGCTGAAGAAATGAGGTCCAAACATGTAAAATTATTTGCCCAAAATATAACTACTGATGGGATGTGGTATAACTAGGATTGAAATCCAAATCTTTTGACTCAAAATCCTTCATTTCTTCCACTATCTTTCAAATCCTACCTCAGACCTCAAAAGTTGTGTGACCCTGGGCAAGTCACCTTGCTTTTCTTAGATTCATTTTCCTCTTATCCAAAATGGAAACAATAATATTTGTAACACCTGCCTCCCAATCTAACATTAATGCAGCATTTATGATGCTAAGCACTTGACAATGATTATTTCAATTGAGCCTCACAACAATATTGAGAGGTGTATGCTATTATTTATTCCCATTTTACAGATGAGAAAGTAAGGCAAACAGCAGTTAAGTGCTCCATCTGGTGCAACACCTAATTGTTATGAGTAGATCATTTAGACAAGATGATTTCAGAAAAAGCTGAAAGACCTACATGAACTGATACAGAGCAAAATAAGCAGAACCAGGAAGATATTGCTCACAGTAACAGCAATATTGTACAATGATCAAATGTGAAAGACTTAGCTACTCTCAGCAATGCAATGATCTGGGACAATTCTGAAGTACTAATAGCAAAGAATGCTAACCACATCCAGAAAAAGAACTGTTGGAGTCAGATCAAAGTATATTATCGTCCATATTAATTTATTTATGCTTTTATTTTGGGGTTTTGCTTTTATGTGAGTATCCTCTTACAGCAAAGACCAATATGGAAATATATTTTGCATGGTAGTACATGTATAATCCAGATCAAATTACTTACCATCTCTGAGAGGAAGGATGGGATGGAAGGCGGAGACAATTTGAATCTTATCATTTTAGAAAACAAATTACATGTAATTGGGAAAGTAAAATGTCTTTGAATAATAAAAAAGAAAAAATGATAAATCATACAACTATTTATTGAGCACCTGCTAAATCAGCATTTTGTAAACCTTAAAAGACTATTTTATTTTATTTAATGAATGAATTTCTTTTGGTTCTCAGGCATTGGATCTGAGAACTTCACAGAATAAACATGTTCCTCAAAAAAGCCAAAAAACTTTGAAGTTTTTAATAAGACAAAATATGGGGCAATGAATCAGAAAACTTCCCAAGTGGATTAATAGATGATGGTCCCTTAATATCTCTCCATGATTTCAGTAAAACAATTAAATTGCATGATCTGTAAGTGCCACTACTATCAGAATATTGGAAAGAAATAGGAAAAATGTAGGAAAAGATGCCTGTTTTCTAAACCTGAATTAATTCAATTAAACCTGAGATGGTATGATATATATAAAACATTAAAATAATAGTCCCTGCCTTCAAGAATCTTACAATCTAATGAAGGATGGTTTGGGGGAAGGCTTCATTGCAGGAAGCTGACATTAGATCTGACCTTTGGAAGGGACTTAACAGATGGATTTTAAAAGGGAGAAAGTCCATTTCTAAGCATGGTACTGGATAGGATTAAAGGCAGAAAGTAAAAGTGGGTTAACAGAGAGAATTCTAGCCTGGTGGAGCATAGAAACATTTGAGGAGGAGTGTACAGAAATGAATGCTTCTAAAATATTTATATGAACTCATCATAAAAATGTGACATTGGCCCTAAAATTTAATTTCTACTCATAATCTTTTGTGTCAGTCTTGACCTTGACAGTGATCTCAATAAGACCTTTTGGTTGGGGGGATTTTTTTCAGGTATACAATAAACAAATTACATACTCAGAGCCTGGCCATCGGTGATGATCCTGGGAAGGGGGAAGAGGAGTGTGGGGCAGTAGTATAATAACGAACATATATGATATTTCCCAGTAGAGAGATTTTAAGTGTAATTCACAGGCATTCTCCACTAATTCACTTTTGCCTTTCTCATCTCAAGAATGAAAAAAAAATCATAATTTTCTACAGAAACCCAATGGTTAGATTTTAGGTATTGCTATTTATTTGCCTTCCCCTGCAACAAGAAATGAGCTTTCTTCTTCTGAGAGCCCACACATGATGCAATCTCTCATTCTTTGTGTTCACATTCAAATTTCTTCTCATCCCAATAAGACTGATAACTCCTTGATATGTCCCCAGGAGGTGAAGAGCAAAATTGACGTAAGTGCCTAATTCTAGGCACCTTATAAAAGTTCAACAAGTATTTATTGAAAGGAATTAAATACTAACTGTCTCAAGAGGACTTAATGTTAAAAATCTGGCCATCACAATCTTGAACAATATCTTTTTGGATCGTTATTTATTAAAGATTCATGCACAGGCAGGAAAGGTACATCTGAGATACCCAATGTTGCCAGCTGTTTTCAAAGCAAACTTCAGGATGTTCTTTTCTTCAACTTCTAAAAAAGACTCCTTGCTCTGAATTTTCCCCCAAACTTCAAAAGAATTTCCATATGCACATTGATTTGTCCACAACCTATGCTTAGAACGGCAGTCTGATTTTGATGAGTAAGATGCTACACATTTAGGCATGCTCTCAGTCTTTTGAGATGCACTAAATGTCCACATTTTGATTTTCTCAGGAGTTTAACTCACCATGAGTGATATTTTTACTATGACACTTATCCTCGTAACAATCTTCTTAATGGACATGTGATGTGTTATTCTGTGTCCAAGCTCACCTACTATTTCTTTTCTCCAAAGACGAGACGCATCTGCCACCTGCTCTAGTCTGTGTCCCAGCAACAACTGTCGAGCAGCAGAAAGATTGATTATCAGTCAAAAACCATTGCACAACACCAGATTTTGGTAGGTTAAGCTTGCTGATCCAGCAAGAGATGGTGTGAAATTTTCAGGAATGTGTGCCAACATTTTGGTGCTAAAAGAACAGCAGTGCATTTCACAGTGAAACACAGCCAAAGACATGCAGACAAAGCAGAGAAGTTTTTGTTCTGGACTTGGTTTTAAAAGGCAAAAAGAATTACAATAAAGAGAAATTATTTCACAAAACAAAATCATCCCCAATGTCTGGTCATGTACATAATGATGCTATTTGAGGCATCATTGAGGTCCAGGAGATTTTCTTTAAAACTCTAGCTAGGAACAATTTTTAAATATATCTATTCCAACACACCATCCATATAGAAAAGGCAAGAATGCCTTATTAATCAAAGTAATTTAAGAACTTAATGAAGCAGTACATGAATATTTAAATCAAATTAAGATCATGATGAAATAAAGCCCAAGTGTTTTCACACTTGCAGATAGCTCAATCAAAGAGTAAACAAAAGTAGTCATATTTTAAACTTCAATGAATATACGATCAAATACAATTCTATATTGTCTGGCCAAAGGTTCTTGCTGAACCTCACAGCAACAAGTTTCTTCAGGAAAGTAAAATTGGCTTGAAATTTTTGTCAAGTTCAAGAAAATAATTTGTTGTATGCTCAAGGATGAAACTATACTATTTCATCCATAACAAGCTCCAAGATAAATTTATTTTTCTTAACTTGTGTAATTTTCTATCCAGAATTGACTTTTGCTCTCCAGTCTTAACAAAAGTTGGGGAAATTTCTCCTTTGCTTTTAAGATGAGCAAAGCAATTAGATGTTCTTAATTTTTATAGGAAAGTTCCTATGACATTTAAACCAGGTTGCTATATAGAAAACATTGATAATAACAGACTCAGTGTCCAAAATACTTTGAGGGATTAAATAAGCAGGGTAATTCATTTTTTTTAAATATGAGCTGGATTCTTTCCCCCCTGAACAGTTCTAAATTTGCATATTTAATCCCAAAGGCCAAAATATCAGAAATAATAAGTGTTGATTTTTTTTTTTTTTACTCACTAGATTCATTGAAACCATAAGGTCAAAAGTGAAGCCAAGTTCCATATTTACATTACAGAACATTCCATTAGGAAAACAATGTGCATATATCAATTGTAGGAGTGTCTCAGGCTACATCTCATAATTATGTTAATATTCTTTGAACAAAGGTTGACTGCATAAATGAATAAATGAAACTTGAAACTTTGAACTATTCTTTTTTTTTCCCAAAGAATAAGTCTAATGAATTGTGTCTGTTGGGTGTCACTGGAACTAAACAGTAAATTCAATAATCTCTGATTTAATTTATTATATTTTCACCATTTAACCTCCTGCAGGCTCCCTAATGTCTATTCAGATCTATATTAAATTAAGCACCAATGCTAATGAAGGGCAATAAACGTGGCTGTCAGTAGATTTTTCTTTCATTAAGCACATTATCCTCTTACTGAGCTGTAAATGAGTAAACATTAGTTTTGTTAAACCATGCAAAAAAGACAGGATGAAAATCATTTTTAATTGCACCCCTTAAGCTATTTGCTGGGTTTCTGGGTTGTTTTTACCTTTAATTTTTTTTGAATGGATCTAAAAAAGAGTTCTCCATCTGAAACAGAAACGTCGACATCGTGGGGTCTATCGGCAGGTTCTAGGGCTGCCGCACTGTCTGCCAAGAATGCTCGTCATGCAGCCATGTTCTGTTGCAGCTTTTGAGAGCCCTCCTCCAGCAGCTAAAAGGAGAACCAGAGGTAAGTAACGCAACATGATTAGAATAAAGGGAATCAACACATTTCGAACAGACAAAAATCTCAAGGCTCAAAAAAGAAGCTAACACTTGGTTAAATAACTAAGATTAAGTAACTGAAAAAATGACCTTTGTCCAAAATGCCCAGCTATTTTCTGGCGTGTGTTTTTGGCATGTGGGACAGTAATGGGTGAATCATGGCATCAAGAGAATTTTTAAATGATTATTGAATTTTATTACCAAACCCTTTTCTATATCTCAGAATCTAACACCTACATGATATTAAAATGTCATACGTGTGTTTAATTTAATATGTTACTTAGCTGAGAAAGAGAATCTATATGCACATAGTTACATATGTACAGATGTTAAATGGAGCAACAATAGCAATTTTCAATTATTCTTCTCTTCTCAATTATCACAGACTGTTTGTGTGGATAGAATAAAGAACAAGAAATTTTGGAACAGCAAATGCCAGGATAATATTAGGTACCACAACTTTGGTACTTTGTACTCCAAGATCCATTTCTCTAAACTATTATCCTAATCACTCTTCATGGATATTTAATTCTTTGGGGGCATTTTAGATATATTCTGAGCCAATTATAATTTTGGAGACCAAAAGTCTAAAGAAATCTAAAAAAGGTGCATACTAATAAAAAGAAAATTTAAAATTTCAACACCAGCTTTAGTTTTGTAGAAACAACACTAAAGGACTGTTGACAATGTATTTAACTGACATTTGCTATTTTTCGGTAAATAAGTCTATCAGAAAACTGTCAAATTTTATAAGATCTGTAATGTGCATATTATATGAAATATATTACATAATACAAATACTAAAATATTATATGAGCTTAGATAGATAGATAGATAGATAGATAGATAGATAGATAGATAGATAGTCCTAAGTTGTTTTTATTTTATTTTCCACCCCTATCCTTTATGATTATGTAATGGTAAGTTTAAACATTTTTAAACAAACAAAAACAAAAATCTGACCTTAAATCAAATGGATTAGAATTAAATTGCTTATACAAAATCAAGTATCTTTACTAAGTTTCATGTTAAACTGCTTTGGAATGGAGTAAAGACTGCATTGGAATAATACTTTTTAAGTATTTTAACCTTAGATAAATCAAGTTTTCTATTTTCTAAGTGAAAAATCTAATCTTATAAACTTCCCCAGACTAAGATATCAAACGTTTAACAACTTTTTAAGACAAATACTTTTCACCTCAAAAACAAAATATTATAATCAAAAATATAATTATTAACCAAATCAATCTTTTGTCATATTCCCATTTTAGAACTAAAACTTCCAATAAATTAAAATCACAAGGCCCTTAAATATTCAAAGATCCTTAAAATGGTGGAGCAATTGTCATTAAAATCACAGTCCATTTCCTTATTTCTTTTTTGTTAACAGATTGTTTCCTGCTTACAAAAAGTTATTTTCTTGAATTCTGATGTTAGTCTGTGATTATTATCTATGTGGAATCATATACTATAGACAAAGATGATTTGCAATGAGTTCATTTCAATTAAAATTTTGTCAAAATAGTGATGACACAAAAAACTTTACAAGCAAACTTTTAATATCAGTTTTTTTAAAAATTCAAAACTGCAAAATCATTTTTATAGTACAATTGCCTTTATGCCTTAAATGTACTTTTAAAACATACCCATTGAAATCTACGTCATGAATTTTAAAATGTATCATTAACATATTATTTGAACATTTTACAGGCCAGAAATTGGTGATGAGCTGCCTCTTTATACTCTAAGTAGTCAATTGAATGATTACAAATTCTCAAAAGGAAGGGAACTTCCACCATTGTGGTTAAAAGCTACACAAGAAGGACGGCTTTGATTACCTCAGCTGACCCAGTGGAACACTGACAGGTCTGCTTCTCTTGGATGATGATACAAGACAGGAATCTTTTGTACTATTTGATTTTTGGCCGTACGGGTCTGATATTTCATCATGGCTATGATCTGATTTTGTTTGATGTGTGGAACAGTCTTGAAGCCCTGACCCTCTTGATACTTCTGCCGATGGCAGACAGATGTTGGGGCCAAACTGAAGCTGGCTGCCTAGAGTTTTGCTCTTCTTTTATTATTGCTCATAGCTGAGAAGATCTATATTGTCTGAAAGAATAAATATGTGGGAAATTTAGCGAAACTATTTCTTCTTATTTATGGAAACAATTATTATTGTTAACTCCATAATAGGTATTTATTTCAAAGTTACAAAATTTTGAAAGCATCTCAAGTAATATTCCTCATGTCAAGTTACTTTTAAAAAAGTAAATTAAGTAAGACATTTCTCTACAGTGGGAATAATAGGAAATAAAGAATTATCTAGCTTTGGCAACTGTCAGTCAATAATTTACTATTACCTATTGTGTATCCACAATTATTGCAGAGTGGGAGAAGGCATATAAAGACAAAATTAACAGTTATAAAGGAGTAAGAGGAAGATTAAAACCTAGACCTGGGGTGGTGACACAGGATAGGACACTGTGAAAATTCAAGTTAATTCAAGGAAGTTCACTGTCATTCCTGAAGATCTTGGGACAGAGGAAAGGGGAGGGGTATGGGGGACATAACATAAGGCAGGAGGCACAGAAAGGAGAAGAGAGGTTGCTGACTGCACATTGGGGAATTTGTGTAAGAAGAAACTATCAGGCCATAACTGATGGCACATCTTCCCTGATGAATCAAGGAGTCATATCCACATGTGGAGGCTACCACAAGATTAAAGAAGTGAAAATGTCATCCCCGAAAGGGAACAGAATAACATCTATAAACTTTAAATGAACAAGCTTAATTTTAATTACTAGGGAAAATTTTAAAACTAACAACAGATCATTTAAGATATGGTTAGCAAATATTTAGAAAAGGAAGCAGTGATTACAAGAAGCTAACATGACTTGCACAAAAACAGGTCATACCAGACTAGCCTTATTTCCTTATTTGACAGGAGTACTAAAACTAGTATATCAGAGAAAGCTTATATAATTTAGCTAGATTGTAATGAAACATGGGATAACCATGATAGAATGGCAGTTTCAAATATCAGTTGAATATCCAGACTCAAAAAGTATTCATTCATGGCTTCTTATCAGTGTGGAAGGTAATTCTCCAGTGAAGTACACAAGGGAGCAATGATTGGTCCTAAGCTATTTAATATTGTTATTAATGATTTGGATAAAGATGTAGATAGTATATTCATTTAATCTACAGATGATCCATTCAGTGGCAACTATGAGGTACAGTGAATAAACTACTAAAACTGGAGTCAAGAAGATCTGAGTTCAAATTTCATCTAAGACACTTACTACCTATGTGACTCTGGGCAGGTCACTTAATCGCTATTTGCCTCAGTTTCCTCAGCTGTAAAATGAGGATAATAAAAGGACCTGCTTCCAAGGATTGCTGTAAAGATTAAAGGAAATAATATTTGTAAAGTCCTTTGCACAATGCCTAGAACATAGCATTACATAAATGCTAGTGATTGGTAGTAGTAATAAAAGTTACAAGCAATAACTAAAATATTGGATGACAGAGCTGAGATCCCAAAAAGATTTTGGCAGGACTGAATGAAATCTAAGAATATAAAATTCAACAGAGATTATTATACCCATTTTACAGTTGAGGAAATTGTTACAGAGTGGTTAAGGGAGTTGTCTTGGGTCACATAGCCATTAAGTATTTGAGGCTGGTTTTGAAATCAAGTCTTCTGACTTGGGGTCCATTGCTGAATCCATTGTGCCATCTAGTTGCTTCTTAAGGCAAATAAATTACAGACAGATAATTTAGGTAAGACAAAATTTAGCTATATAACTTGTATATATACAAGTTGATGAATTACTAGTAGAGAGAGTTTCCATACTGAAAGTTACCACTAATACGAAGACCTATCCAGACTGTGCATTAGATGTAAATGTAGATAGACACTTAAATAGAGAGATAAAGGCAGGAATTAGAACTAGAGAATCTGTGATCTCCCTAGTGTGACTATCTCCTCCACTGAGGCAGTTTTCACTCATTCACACCTGTCAGTCCTTATCTGATACTCATCCAAGTTTTCCAGTAATTTTACCAATGAAGAATCTATGCAATGTGTTCAACTGCATTTTGCAAGGACACCAGTGCAGCTCACAGTTTGTTCTTTAATTGCATCATCTGGACACTTCGCCTATTATTCTTTTTCCAGGCATGTATTTCTCTGATGATACTTTATATATGACTTCTTCCATATAATTTCTCATTTGTAAGGAGTTGGGGACTATTCTTTTCTACTGCATGTACTTCACTGATTTGGGGGGAATCCTCAATTTTAATTCTTCAGAGCAAGAGTTTTTCATGACTCCCAGTCCTACAGCATCATCAGAAAAGGACTAATGTTAAAAATACATTTCTTTGTTTCAGGAAGGAATGAGGTCACTTAGAAGAACTGTGCAATTTCCCAAAAGCAATCCTATCTGATGATCTTTAGTTCAACCCTTGGCCTCACTCACTGTCTGAAGATTAAGAAATATGTACTTTTGGACAAACTCTATACATCGTCCATCCAATTGCAAATCAATGGCAGTCTTCACCTACATGTTTATTTTTCTCCCTCTTTTGTGGATAATTAACTCAATTAGGAATCTCTACCATGTACTGGGTTTTGATGCAAACAACGTAATACCATTCAAAAACAGAAGCACATATATGTTGGGAACTTGTCTTGGACTTGGACTTTAATCTGTACATCTTCCATGACAATAACAAACACCCTAAGCAAGGAAATTTCTCTCTCTTTTGTATCACATTTGACATTACCAATCAGAGGGTCATTGAACATAGTATTCATTGGAAATAGAAACCAATTTAGAGCTGGAAGGGAGCTTAGAGGCCATTAAGCCTAATTTTTCCTTTTTACAGATTAGGAAACAATCACAAGGAGATTAAATTACTTGGTCAGGATCATACAACTAGGTAATATCTGAGGCAGGATTTGAATGCAGGTCTTCTTGACTTAGAATCTAGCATTCTAAATACTGTGCAACCTAGCTGCCACATCTGGGAGAAGAGGATTGAGGCAGCATATCACTCTAATGAATATTTTCTTAAATAGTCAAGAAACAACAAAGACAATAGATTCTTTCCTATAAAAAATAAAAATATAATAAAAAAATAAAAATATAAAAAAATACATTTTTCCTATATTTTCCACTTTTGTGGATATGTTTAGTGTGGGGCATTACAAAAATTTTATGTAGATGAGAAAGTAGACTTGTGGACCAATAGTAATTTATATTCTCTCTCACTTTGGGGGGATAATAATAAAAACTATGATTTGTTCCTATACCTCTGGTATCTTACCCTTTATCATCTATCTTGGGAATTGATCCCTCAATTTCTCCAAAACCATGCTGCCTAAAGCATGGCAAATTTTGGGGTACTTGATAAAATTCAGCTTCTTTTCCCACTTTTTTCTCTCTTCAGAAGTGTCTGCTCCCAGCAGAAGCTGTAAACCAGAATCCAGAGGTGGTGGCACCATTGCTCTTGAGGATAAAGAATTTGTAAGGATAAAATGTTTATAGGTTCTTTCCATCCTCCTTTTTGCTTTCTGGTTTCATTCTTCAATGCCACTGAGATCATTTGACTTAGTATATCCATCTCTTGCTCAGTGGGTCGCTTTCAAGATTTTTTCCCCTTTCACTGCTTTTAACTTTTTCAGGAGGCAACACTACTCATAATTTTGCAGCAACATTCCCATAATCTTTAAAACATGTTAATATAAAGTGGCCCAAAAACCTTAGTACAGTTTAATAGTTTAAAATGGCACTCAAAATTTTTAGGTAGTTCTTACATTAAATGAGTTCAGCCCTTGAATGCCACAACCCTCCAGTTCTGTCAAGGAAATTGTGCTTCCTGAGGTCTTTTTAGACTCTTTTGGTCTCATTATAACAAATTATTTCCATCAATCAAAATTTTGTATGAAATTGTTTAACCTGTGTCAATGTCCTTTTCCAATCTATTTCCCAGTTTGGAGTGTTGATTTAAGTATGGTTCAAATGGTTTTGCATGTCATCTTTCTTTCATTTTCGTTCCTTCTTCTGGCTTTGTATTGATTTTAATCTTTGCTCTAACAAATGAACATTCTAAATAAGTGTTGATAGCTAATTCAAGAATAACTCCCACAGTGATAACAAGTTATTTTATGTTGGTTGACATATAATTCCTTTTTGGTAATAATACTTGGAATTCACCATGTCTAGAACTTCCTGAATTTTTACTCAAATAAAATATTCATACATGTATATGTGAATATGTATGAATACATATCCATATACACACTGATATACAAAATTCTGTATACCAATATCTCATTTACTCTTTACTTCTAACTCACTGTTTCCAGCATATTTTGCTATGCCTATCATTCCCAATTTTGCCGTCAAGTCTCTAAGTATCAAAATATTAAGTTCATTCAGTCTTGAAGATAGTAACAAGTTCTTCCCAGAATTTCTCTCTCTCGTCGTCTTCTATAAGTGATGCTGATTCATAGGTTCCAACTATTTTCATGGAATTCTGTGTTTTGCAACCATAGGTCATCATGGGAGAATCCTGGATTTAAAAGGTAGGCTTTTGTAGTAGTAAGCAGCTTGGCATCTACACTACCCTACAGTTTGCTGACTGTGATCCAGGGTCATCTCATATTCAATACTAGCTCAGCTCATTGTAATCTACAGCACTATGAAATAAAAGTATGAACCAAAATCACTCTTGCGAGTCTCCAAGTCTCTTTAGTGATAATAGCATGGCAGAGGAAAAGAGGGCAGAAGGTGTCAAGAATCATAGAATTTTCAGAGTATCTATAAGCATGAAGCTAATTATTGTAATCCTACATCAGTGATGTTGAACTCAAATAGACCACTAAACAGTATAGAAAGAGACCTATGGGGTGCATATTGACTTGGTTTTAAATGGAATGTTATTTATATTTTATTTGATTTTTACTGATTTGTTAAATATTTCCCAATTGCATTTTAATCTTTTTCAGGTCAGGCTCTAAGTATAGTTCTTGAACCACATATTTGACACTTCTGTTCTACATAATCCAGCATTATGAAATGGCCCAATATTCTATAAAATGAGCCCTTGTGTGGGCATCTCCAAGGAGAAGAAGTAAACCAAGCTTCTACTTAGCAGCCATTTCCTTTTATGACTGAGTTTAATTTATAGAGTGAATGTTCAAACGGATATCATTCAGTCACTCTAATATGTCTAATTGGACACTGGACAAGGATCTCACACTTGGAATAGCAACAGCATAATTAATATTATAGAAGATCTGAAACTGTGGAATTCTTAGTCTTCTCTGCCTTTTTCAACTATTTCTCCCTCATTGTGGCATAAATTACAGCAAACCCACTAAGTGATGGTCAGTGTATTTTTCGCTGTTTCGTGAGTTATCATGAGTATACATATATGGGCAAACAGATTGTATGTATACATATGTGTGAGGACAAATATGCATATGTAATTATTTTACACATGTGAGATCCTATATATGTGCATGAGTATAATTATGTGTATATATATATGTAATTTATATAGCTGTGCATTTATGTAAGTATATACATATATAGATACATATATGTGTCTCTACCCATGGACAACTACTGTATACCTATACATGTAATATATCCACATACATGTACATATATCCACACGACATACAACACAATACACATATATAATACAAAACATGTTTAATTTATTTCTGTATAATAGATATGAATATATTAATATGGTATAAATAAATAAAATATATTAATATATTGTAAATAAACATATTAATATAATTGCAAATATATTAATATGGTATAAATAAATAAAATAGATTAATATATTATAAACATATAAATATAATACAAATGTATACTAAGTAAAAATCACCATGCAGAGCCACTCTTTGAACTGAGCTCTCATCCTCACAAACTGAGTCTCGAAAAGGCAACAGTTTACAACTCTCCTTCAGGAGTAACCCTGAGGATCTGTGTTTCAAATACTCTGACTCACAAGCCCCTACTGATGTGCATCCCATTGCTAATCAGCCAGGCTTAGTTGGCAAAAGGCATTTCCTAAGACAATAGAGGAAGTACAATTGTTATAAAATATTCCCCCCTCAAATAGAGATACAATTCCTCTTTCCTCCTTTGCATATAAGGCCAACAGGGAAAGTTGGCTCAAATTAATAAACAAAAGGAGAAAGGCATATGTGAGGGAAAATGTGTGGCAAAGGAGTAACTCAGCAGTTTTGGCATGGGGAGTCCTTTTTCCCTGTGTGGAGTATTCATAAGTTCCCCTTAAGTGCAGCTCTCTGCTGTGGTCAAAGGTTCAGGGTCTTTCTAAATTCTGTATGTGGTCATGCATAATCCAGACTGAATTGCTGGCCAATTCTCCGGAGGCAGGGAAGAAGGAAAGGAGATGATTTGGATTGTAGAATTGTGGAAAACTCTTATGGAAATTTATTAAAATAAAAAAAATTAAAATCTCTATGTGGCATCCTCTCTGCTAAGGATCCTTATGCTTCTTCTCTAAGGTAACTATGCTTTTGCATGTGTATGTGTCTATGATTGCCCATGTGTGGTCTTCCTTTTTTCTCTTTGCTTCTGAATTGTTTCAATCTCACCAAAAACATGGTAAAGACTTTAGGGGAGAAGTTTGGAGAGGAGGAAGGAAAGCTAATACTCACCAACTGTGTTGCTGCCTTCTGGAATGAGTACAAGGATATGCCTCCTCAAGACACTCAAAACTTCATAACAATTGCATAAGTTCCTACCTATCTTGGCATTTACAAAGGCCTCCTTCATCCTAAAAACAATAAGAAAAAATGGAATTGAAAATCAAGTTTCTCAGCTCCAAAGAGTAGTCTGGTTTCTTTAGAACTTCCAGAATATATGAGGTCTTCCACTTGGGGATTGGGAAGCTGAAGTGGAATGGAAATCATCCCTCTCACTCTGATCCAGAAGAAAACTCTTTAGCATATGAGATGATTCAATTGGAGATCTGTATAAAACATTTCCTCAATTATATGCAGTCTGAAACATACTATATTTAATTTTCTTCCTTTTAAAAATGTGAGATCTCTTCCATGAAACGACTAATCCAGAACACTGTTTTATTTGATTACACATATAAAATCTACATCAGATACCATCTTAGAGAGGGGCAAGGGAGGGAGGTAGTGAGAGAGAAAAGATCAGAAGGAGAGGAATTAGAACTCAAAACTTTAAAAAATGAATGTTAAAAATTGTTTTTACATGTAATAGGGGTAAAATAAAATATTATTAAAAGCAAAATATAACATTTCTTCCAGGTGTTCCACAGCACACAGAACGCATCAAAATATCTCCAGAGATTGCTTTTCATATATGAGGCAATCTTGATGGAGGTAAAAGCAAAAATTTCCTCTGGGTAGCTTCATCATAAGATACTCATCTGTTAATGCATAGGGCAACGCAACAGAACCCCAAGTTTCTAACTAACCTCTAACTAGGATAAAAGAGGTTATTTGAAAAGGAAAATGAACTCAGAAAAAAACCCAAGAGGCATAGGGCTCTGAGAAAAATACTGAACACTTTTATTCAGTTTTTAGACTAACAGTTAAAAGCTTATTCTAAAGATCTGCATTCCATAAGGATCTTAGACTAACCATTTGGACTCATCACAAATAAGACAAACAATATAGGTTTGCTTAAAAAAAAGAAAAAGATTTCAGAGCAATAATAATGTTCTAAGGCAAGTCAAAATGCATTATTAGGCACCTAAGTGCTAGGAGTACAAAGAAAGACAAAAACAATTTCTATCCTCAAGGAGCTTACAATTTAATGTAGACAAAACACCTGTGAACAAAAGGTAGATGGATGGATGAAGATGGATAGACAGACAGAGATGGACAGATAGATCGATCTTTAGATATATATGCACACATGTACACATATACATATATATAAAAACAAATGTTCATATGTGTATATAAATATGTATATATAAAATTCTAGATAATCCCAGAGGAAAGCCACTAGCCTTAAGGGGGAACTCAGAAAGGTTTCTTGTTCAAGATGGATGTTTGTATATATACATATCTTTCTTTTAAAATTTTTTTCCTTATTTTATTCCAGTAACAAATTTATATGTAAGTTTTCCAACATTACATGATTCAGGTTGTCTCCCTCCTCTCTACTCTCTTGACTCCCTGAGTTGACAAGCAATTCCACTGGATGATACATGTATTATCACTCAAAACTTATTTCTATATTATTCATTTTTAATAGAGTAATCTTATAAAACAAAAACCCCAAATCATATATCCAAATAAACAAGTGATAAATCATATGTTATCTTCTGCAATCCCACTCTAACAGTTCTTTCTCTGGTGGTTGATAGCATCCTAGATCATTGTATTTCTGTTAGTAGCAAAGTCTAATACAATTGATTGTCCCACAGTGTATTAGTTTCCATATATGTTTTCCTGGTTCTGCTTATTTCACTATGAATCAGTTCATGTAGGTCTTTCCAGTTCTTTCTGAAATCATCTGGTTCATCATTCCTTATAGCATAATAAGATTCTATCACCACCATATTTGTTCAGCCATTCCCCAATCAAAGAACATCCCCTCAGTTTTCAATTTTTGCCACTACAAAAAAATACAGTATAAATATTTTTGTACAAAAAGATCCTTTCCCATTTTTTTTAACTCTTTGGGATATAGAAAAACTTTCATGATTTTAGAGAAAAGATGGGGGCACATAAGATAAATGCTAGGAAGGTAGAATTGACAGTACGTGGTGACAGATTATGGGAAGGTGGGGTGGGAGAAAGTGACACAGGAATGACACCTAGGCTTAGGTGACTAGAAGGCTTATGAGGCCCTTGACAATAATGGGGAAGATGAGAAGAGGGAAGGGATTTTGGTGAAAAGAAAAGAAAAAGAAAATATGGGTCTCTAAGAACAAGAATCCTAGAATGATTATCTCTCTAATGGGCTCTTGCCCATTAGAGTCTTGAATATTATCCTGGAGAAGCCTCAACAATGTAAACAGGTCCCAGGGGCCACTCTCCCAAATGGGCACTCCCATTGATAGTGTGGAATCCCCAGAGGGATGTTGACTACTACCACTAATAATAATTATTATTATCATAATCATTATTTTTATTAACATTTACATAGCACTTTTAATTTTGCAAAAGACTTTGCTTTTAATTAAATTAAAATGTTAGCACATTTAATTTTTACAACCTTGTGAGGTAGGTACTATTTAGTTGCTCCCTTTTTACAGACAAGGAAACTGAGGCTAAAAAATTAAATAATTTGTCCAGGTTTATCCAGCTAGTTAGTGACTGATTCCAGATTTAGCATTCTATATCCTGCACCATCTAGCTCCCTACTATGTCACTAAGCTACCTACTACTCATTTAGACGTAATCCTGAGGGCTGTGTTTTAAGCCCCCAATGCTATGCCTCCTGGTGATAATTAGCCAGACTTTATTATCTTTTTAGCAAAGAGCATTTACGAACGTGGTACTGTTAGATCAGTTGGACTTCTGACTTCCAATGTGGGAGAGGACACCTGGTTGAGATTCTCTTTGGGTGGAGGTTCCTAAAGGGAGAGAAGCATTCTGGGAAGAAGCCAAAATGTAGAAGAATCATCACCTGGATCATGTCACCATATCCTAGAGATTTAAGGAAATTTCCCCTTTGTCTCCAGCTTGTTGTTCAACTATTAGTCATGTCCAAGTCCTTGTGGGATTTTCTTGGCACAAATACTAGAACTGTTTGCCTTTTCCTTCTCCAGGTCATTTTGTGATGAGGAATTGAAGCAAACAGGGTTAGGCGACTTGTCCAGAGACACATGACTATTAATTGTCCAAGGGCAGATTTGAACTTATGAAGATGAGTCTTCTTGACTTCAAGACTAACACTTTATTCATGGCTCTGGCACCATTCATTCACTGTCCCTATCTAGCTAGTTTCTGACATCCTGTACTTCTACATCAGGTTTTTGCTTCCTTCTGAGCATCCCTTTGCCCCCTCCTGCACCCTTCTCTTATAGCAGAGCTGGATAACTATCATAAAAGCCTTTTTTAAAAATTATATTTTGTTTTGAAATACAATTTGATGTCTGATATTTGGGAAATTAATTTTTAACCAAACAAGTTGAAGATAAGTCCTTACCTTTAAGGAGACTGTAGGTGCAGGAAGATCTAGAAAGTTGTTCCATCTTGCCTTTGCTCTTCCATCCCCACTTACTCCTCATTCACTCTGTGCTGGGAATGGACAGCATCACCACTTAGGTGTGTGTGCAGCAGCAACTTTTGATCATTTCATACTTTTCCCAGGACATGTTTAATTATAGGATGTGGGCTGTATGCCAGTGAATGGAAATCCTAGAGAAGTCAGTGAAGGGCTAAAGTCTAGGTGGCAATGTCTGCACTGTGGCTAGCAGGAAGTCCTCTCCCCCAAATTTCCTTTAACTCTCCCAGATTTGAACTCCAGGTCAAAGTAATCAACCAAGCCAAAACTCATTGCCTAGACCGTACTACCTTTTTGCCTTAGAAACAATACTTAATATTGATTCTACAATGGATTCTATTTGGTTTTCCCCCTTTATTTTGAAGCAGTTTACTGAAGAAATGGCCAATCTCCATGTTCCTTCAGAGTTTAAAAAGAAAGAAAAGAAAAAGCTAGGACACTTCAAAAACTTGGATTTGCCATTTTACAAAAACCCTTCACCAGATCACCAAAAAAAATGAAGAAGAAGGAGGAGGAGGAAAATGAGGAGGAGGAGCAAGAGGAAGAGGAAGAAGAGGAAGAAGAGGAAGAAGAGGAGGAAGAGGAGGAAGAGGAGGAAGAGGAAGAAGAGGAAGAAGAGGAAGAAGAAGAGGAAGAAGAAGAAGAAGAAGAAGAAGAAGAAGAAGAAGAAGAAGAAGAAGAAGAAGAAGAAGAAGAAGAAGAAGAAGAAGAAGAAGAAGAAGAAGAAGAAGAAGAAGAAGAAGAAGAAGAAGAAGAAGAAGAAGAAGAAGAAGAAGAAGAAGAAGAAGAAGAAGAAGAAGAAGAAGAAGAAGAAGAAGAAGAAGAAGAAGAAGAAGAAGAAGAAGAAGAAAACGAAGAAGAAAACAGCTGCAGCCGCAGCCCTACACTGCTGGAAAGACTTTTATTAAAGCCAAGTGTACTTGAAATGATCCATTGAGTTTGCAAAAAAGATGTTAAGTAGTTTCAATGTCAAATGACATAATCCATTCTGAAATAGTTGGTTGACTTTTTTTTTTTTACATTTTGAAGCAATTCCCTGAGACACTGACCTCACTCCATTCTCCTGAAGGATGCTCGATGTAGCCTTCTCATCTTTGCTCACTGTGTGCTGGATAACTCCAAAGCTTTGTTATATCTGAATCCCTTTTTTAAAACAACAAAGGCCAATGGTGTTTTGGAAATGGGTAAGGAGGTTTTGGAGGAGTTTTTTGGTTGTTATAAACAAGAGAATCTTTGGAAAGAAAAGCTTAGTAAAGTTTGCACAGATGGAGCTCCCACAATGTTGGATTTTGCTTCTTTAGTGAAAAAAGGAAGCTCTTTGCTCATTGCTTTTTACACAGCTATACACTGCCAACAAAGACGCTTCCAACAATCCTTAAAGAAGTTTTGTCAACAGCTCTAAAAAGCCAACTTGACCAGAAGCTTACCCTCAGAACATGAAATACTTCTTTATGATACAGAAGGTCACTTGCTTTCAAGAGGACAACACTTGAAGAACTTGTTTGACCCATGGGGAAAGAAGATTCACTTTTTCTAAAGGAAAAAGAAAACCCGCTTTTGGAATACTTTAAAAGAAAGAGTTTTGTCCCTAGGTTGACTTGAATGGCAGCTATTTTTAACTATACAGATGAAGAAAATTATTCTATTCAAGGTCCAGAAGTAGCCATTATAGAGGCTACTAAAAATGCAATTTATCTTAGCTAGGCTGATGATATAGAAAAAAAGAGCAGAAACTAACATCTTTGCAGACTTTCAAATACTGGGGAAAGTGTATTACCAAGATGTGGTTGAGATACACAATTTTCTGTAAATTTCACTAAAACAAAAAAAAAATTGAAAACCAGAAAGAACTTCAAGATTATTTCTAACTTGATAGTATTAAAATTGATCCAATGACTTACGATCCTTTTTTCATATATAAATTGTATCTAAAATATTCACAGAGCAAAATATGAATTCATTGACCTCGGGACAAAAAAAACATACTACAATTGGAGCTAAATGTTAAAATTGCTTGAAAATTCTAAAATTTCTTGAGAGAAGCATATCCTCACCTTCTAAAGCAAGTTAAGGAAACTTTTGTTCCTTTTGCAACAACATATATTTGTAGAGTGGATTTTTAATACTTTTAGCCAACAAAACAAAAGATCAATATGTATTTCCTGGTCAAAGACTGTAAAGCAGTCTTCATACTAGCATCTTTTAAAAATAAAATTCAACTTTTACATGATTATAATTTCAATATAATGCCTTATTACATAATTAATTAACAAAGAGCACATACTACTTATAAAAAAAAAAAGAATGATTTGAAGTATTCCTTTGGCACACATGCTGCCTACAGTTATGTCCTGGGGGGAGTAAACTTCTGCTTTGGGCTGGATGGTTTGGGTGATGTGGGCTGGAATGATTGGATTGTGGCTCCCCTGGGTTGCCTTGCCTTAGCCAGAGAACTACACTTTCCCACTCACAGACTACCTTAATTCTATCAACTATGCCATTGTTCAGACCTTGGTGAACTCAGTCAATCCTAGCATCCCTTAAGCTTGCCATGTATCCTCAGAAAAGAACTAGCATACCTAAAGCTTGTGTGTATCCACAGAACATATCCATTCTATATCTAGACGAGTATGACAAGGTTGTACTTAAAACCATCAGGAGATGGTGGTAGAAGAACATTGGTGTGCTGAGCCTTGAGCAGCTCTTGGTGGGAAAGAAAGAGGACATACACATGCACACGCATACACACTCCCGCTCACCCTCTCACCCGACCCCCTACCTTCACATACACTGCTCCCTTATAGCTGGACTTTTCAATCCTTTTTGAAAAAGAAAAGCAACATCTTAAGCATTCACTTTGACCTTATTATTTTTGGCATAACGTGTAAATGTTTGATCATATTGATGTATATTTTGACAAAATATATTTACAACCATGTATTAAAAGTAAAATATCATTATTTTAAAGGCAAGTTTAAAAAAATATTTATTTTTATTCTTTTCAATAAACCTGCTTCCCTCTTTTTCCTGCCCACAAACAACCCAAACCAGAGGTGCACTCTCCACTGAGAATATAGTAGGAAAGATATGTGTCAAAGGAGCACCTCACAAGGCTTCAAAGTCATTTTTTCCCTTTGTGGAGTCCTCATTAATTTCCCTGTAGGTGTGGTCCTCTGATAGGCTACGAGGATCAGGATCTTTCTCATATCCAGGGCTGGCTGGCTTCCTCTCTGATAGGAGGGGCCACACTCACTGAAGCTGGTCTCTAAATGCCCCATTGGATTAACTATACTTTTAAAATATAGCCCAAGAGGTATAATTTGATCTCAACCAAACCATCTAGTCTAATTACACTTTAGGAGGAATTCCCTCTATAAAATTTCCAATATTCATTCTTTTCTTGAAGTCTTCTAGTGACAAATAGTCCATTCTACATTTAGATTCCCACTGATTTCTAGGGAATTTTTCCATCTCTCAAGTTGAAATGTGCCATTCTATATACATTACTACCTTCTACTGTATTGCTATCAATAACCTTTGAGGGGTTCTTTGTTTCTACAATTAGAGTTAAACTGAAAGTCTAGAGAATTCAAACATTGCTTGAGAGAAGCCTATCCTTTAAAGTAAAGCAAACTATGCAAACTTTAATTCCATTTACAACTACAAACATTTGTTTTCTAATAAATTCAGTCTACTATCCAAAGCCTTTATCAACCAATCACACAATACCCCAACTCACTATTCCTTAACAATAACCCTTCCACTCCAGCCAAACTTGCTATCTATATTGCTTGCTCAATAATCACCAGTTCTTTATTCAACACCTTCACTCATGACATTCCCTTACTATCAATTAATCAATAATTAATGAGTAAAAGTTAATTACATACCTACTATGTACCATGTACTGTGCTAAACTTAAGAATACTTTTACTCTGCTTTTTCATTGAATCATATCTATTACCTTCTATCAGGTAGGTATAAGTATATAAATATATGTGTATACACAAACATACACACATATATACATGCACATATCAACATATATACACATTATATATAATATATTCTAGGGATATTATAAAGGTATCCACTGGAAGACTTTCCTTATTAAACCCTTCTGATTATTTATTGCCTTTTAATATGTGTGAACAAATATACATATGTAATATGTGTGTATAAAAATACATATACATATATTTTAATATCTAAATTCCAGCAAAACCTAAAAAGGCATTGCCTCTGAAGAACTAAAGATGAACACCCTAAAGATGAGAGAAAAATGGAGAAGAGTGTGTTGGATATAAACAGACTACACCATATAATTTGAATGAACAGGAGTAAAATTTGTCATCAAAGACTACAACAAAAAGAGAAGATGGATTAATCATTTGGCAAATGTAAGATAACAGGATGGGCAAAAGTAAGCAAGGCTTCTTGTATACAGAATGGATACTGAGCAGAAATTTTGGGATTATCTGGAGGAGAGTTTCACAAGATGAGGGAGTATGATTAGGTTGTATGATCTGTGTCAATGTCAGGAATTCATAAACTTATGAGATCATAGATTCACTTGAGGACTTCGGCATATTTACTATTTTTTAAACCTTTACCTCCTTTCTTAGAATCTAAGTACATGCCAATTAATTTGGTCATGTCTGATTGAGCCATGAAGCTTACTCAGTTCTTGGGTTGAAACAAGGAATACTGTATGAATAGGTCAAATCACCTGCTTAATGGACAAAGGGTACATGGAAAAATAACATGACATTTCTACTGAGGGTCTACCCATCTTTCAACCTCTGAGATAACCAATGCCAAAACTGTCATAATAGCAATAAGAAACCAGGAAATTTGCATGTATGGTTTGAGGTTAATCAACCTTGAAAACCTGTAGAAATTATCAGTGGAAGGTGTGACTCCACAAGAATGCATCATTTCATTTTAAAATTTTTTATTATTAATAGAATTTATCTACAAGTGTCACATAACCAACTCTCTGTCTCCTCCACTATCTTTCTACCACATCTCCCCCATCAAAGAAAGCATCATCCAGGAGACAGAATGTTTGTACAAATTATGTCTTTCATGTTTAGACCTTTCAGTTCATTCTTTGGAGCTAACATTCCCAATTTAAAATATATCAGTTAATAATATCATCGGGGGGGGGGTGTGTCATAACATTCCATGGAATGGAACCTACCTTTAAAAGGGCTGGAAAAATGAGCAGACATAAAAAAACCTAACTATAGAGAATTTTAAGGAGATAAAGAACAAGGCACAGACAGAAAAGGGGATAGTGAAAGCAAAGCAAAGACACTCAATATCCAAAAGAAAAATATGAATTGGACTAACATTCTGTAAGAGCTTAACAAGGATTTAAAAAGTCAATTAAGGAAGTCAGAGAAAAAATGGGGAAGAGAAATTAAAGCAATGCAAGAAGAAATGGGCCAAATGAATAAGGAAGCTCAAAAAGCTGAAGGAGGAAAATCATTTCTTAAAAATTAGAATTGGGAAACTGGAAGATGAATTCATGAGATATCAAAAAATGATAAAATAAAGTAAAAAAATTAAAAAACAGAAAAAATGAAATATCTCATTGAAAAAAATGGACTGAAAAGTAGATGCAGGAGAGACAATTTAAGAATTATTGGACTACCTGAAATATTCATGATAAAAAAAATATCCTGGACATCATAATACAAGAAATTATCAAAGAAAACTGCCCAGATACTCTTGAAGATGAGAATAAAATAGAAATTGAAAGAATCCCCACAACACCACCAGAAAGAAATCCTCAAATGACAACTTTCAGGAATAGAATAGCTAAATTCAAGAGCCCCACCCCCCAAGCCGAGGAGAAAATACTGCAAGCTGCAATAAAGAAACAATTCAAATACCATGGAGCCAAAATCAGGATCACACAAGACTTAGCAGCTTCCACATGAAAATCTCAGAAGGCATGGAATATGAATATGAATATTCAGGAAGGCAAAAGATCTAGGTTTATAATCCAGAGTCATCTATACATCAAAATTGAGTATATTCATTCAGAGGAAAAATGGTTATTCAATAATATAGAATATTTCCAAGCATTCCTGAGAAAAAGGCCAGACCTAAACAAAAACTGAAAATTTGGAGTTTGAACACAAGACCCAAGAGAAGCTTAAAGAGGTAAATAAGAAAGAGAAAATTTAAGGGACTAAGATAAGATTGAACTATTTGTATTCCTACATGGACAGAGGATATTTGTAAGTCTAAAATTCTTATTAGTAGTAGAGCAGTTAGAAGGACTATACTTAGAGGATGTGGAAGTAAGCTGATTATGATACTATGATATACCAAAAAAAATCAAGGAGTGAGAAAAGGGATTGCACTGAGAGAAAAGTAAAGGAAGAGATAGAATGAGTTAAATTATATATAACATAGAGAGAAATAAAAAACTATTATAGTAGAGGGGACAATTAGAGTAGTGATGGGCAATGCTTAAAATTTACTCTCATCATAGCTGGCTCGGAGAGGAAATACAAATCATACCCATTGGAGTATGGAATTCTATCTATCTTACCCTATAGTGAAGTAGAAGGGGAATAAGACAGGGTTAATAGGAGGGAGGAGGAAGTGGGGAGGGTAATAAGTAAAACACTGGTAGGAAGAAATAGAATGAATGGAAAAAGACTGGGATCAAAAGAATGGAAGGAAAAACACTGTTGGTAATCATAACTATGAATATGAATGGGATGAACTCACCCATTAAATGGAAGTGAATAACAGAGTAGATTTAAAACCAGAATCTACTATGTGTTTGTTTATAAGTAACGCATCTGAGTCAAGGTGGCATATACAGAGTAAAGGTAAGAGGCTAGAGCAGAATTATTGTGCATCATCTAAAGTAAAAAAAGTAGACATAGCAATCATGCTCTCAGACAAAGCTAAAGCCAAAAAAATAAAATATCAGGTTAACTAATCAGGATTAAGCCTTAAAATCCAACCAAACAGAGCAAGGGGACCAAAAATTATAACACATGAGTTGTATGAACAATATCTGAAATACAATACAGAGCATGTCACAAAATATGAGCTCTTTGAGAGCAAGAATTGTCTTTTATATTTATATCATCAGAGCCTAGCACTGTGTTTTGCAAATAACAAGTGCTAAATAAATGCTTTATTAATTATTCAGGGTATACAAGATTTTAAAACTTCAAAACAGTTTTACACTAAAGACACATCATCCTCTGATGGTACCGTCATTAACACATATGCACTAAATTTGCACCAGATTATATGGCAAAGCATATCATTTTGCATAGGTTATATGTTACTATATACATGTTTTATCTCTTCAACTTATTAGGAGGTAAAGATTTCTATCTTTCATGTTCCTTACATCAGTTCATACAGTCTTCATCTCCAAGTAGATATCTAATGATAAAAGCAATCCTAAAATCATTTTTTCCCTAATATGCATGGCCAATGACAGGAAACAATCATAATCTACAAAGAATAAAGAACAAAAAACTAAATCCAGCAGTTCCTTCTGCCTTCCACTAATAGCATAACATCACTTGCATTCAGAAAGAAAACATTACAATATTTAAATCTCAAATTTAATTAAAATAAAATTCTAGTTATTTAATAATCAGTTCTCCTCTGTATTTTTAAACATATTGAATTAATTTCATACTGACAAGCTTTATGCTAGTTTCTCAAGAGCAGTTCTTGAGTAATCAGGAAAATTTTAGGCAAAAAAAATATTTCAACATAAGCATAAAATAAGACTTTTTTGCATATGTAATAGAAAACAATGTAATCAATTCTAGATTTTTTTGTTTCAAATATGCATTAGCCAACAATTCTATTACTAAGTGGGGAATGAGGCTACTTTGACAGACTCCGGTTCAATAACAAATATGCAGGTCTAAGTTATTACACACTTTGGATGTGAATTCAACAGAAGGATAATGACAGTTGCCAAGGATTTGTACTTGCTGTCGCTTAGTACCAGTGTTGCCTGTCAAATTGTCTCTTTTTCTTATACAGAAGCCATAGAATTTTTATGGATAGCAATTACTTACAATATACAAAGAAGTACATCAAACTTAACAACCACTCTTTAGCCCTTCAGTATTTGGTAGTCTCTTTGTTATATCTAGTCATCCATTTTCACCTAAATTATTTATTTATACTCTATATTTGACAAGCACAGATTTCTTGCTTTATATTCCTATGGTGCTTATACTTCCCTGAAGAGATACCATGATTTATTTTAATATGATTATATTTTAAACTCATCTTTATCTTATTACTGTTTTAATAGTAATTAAGCTTTTTGTTTAAATAAATATACTAAGAGAATATAAATTCAAAGGAATACAGACCTATGGGTATAAATTGCATTCTGATAGGCTAAAGTATAATAAAATTAAAAATAAAATAATTAACCATACAAACATTTAGCATGTTTTAAAAAAATTCTCTGTTGCAAATAGGGCACAAAGACTTTATTAGTATTCTTGTATCCACAGTTAATTCAAACAGTAACTTCCAAAGACACAAGAGTCTTTTGGCAATGGGCACATGTTTTTGGATGAACCTTAAAGGACATCTTAAGAAGAGAATGAAACAAAGAAAGGGGTCTTACTCTCATGTCCTGCTGTCAATATTAGTGGTTGGCATCATCCCACTTCAATTCTAGGGATGCAATTTTGATTTGGGATAGGCTCAGAGGGAAGATCACGGTAAGTTCTAAGATATTTGGTTCTGCCATCAGATCCTTGAACCCAATGCGACAGATTTTCTACTTTACTGGTTAGCTACATGTGCCTCCAATTTAAAGTTTTGCCCTAAAGTCGAGTTAGGGACTGGACCCATGACTTAATCTGTAGACATACTTCTAGAATGGTGAGTCTACCTGCCCTCTCCCAATTGTAGGTCAGCACTTTCTCTGCAATTTATGGTCTCAGAAAGTCTCTTAAAGTGCTGGAAGGTCTGGTGACTTGTCCAGGATTAAAAAGCCAGTTTGTGTCAAAGATGCATCTTGAACAAAGTCTTCCTGGTGCTAATGCTGGGCTGACTCCATTATAGTAGAAATAAATTCTCACTATTATTGAAGAGTTTGCCTGCCCCAATGGATATGGAACTTCTCTCTGAGGAAGGAAGATCTAACAAAGCCTGGTACGTACAGAGTGACCTTACACAGGTTATTTAACCTCTCAGGGCCCTCAGGCAATTGGCTAATCTTATAAACTGAGTAGACAATTTTCACTTGGAAGGTTTCCTTACTAAATGTTGAAATCATAGATTCCTGAAACATTAAAAAAGTTAACAATTTACTTAATAGGACAGGGAAAAAATGAGAACAGGATAGAGTAGCTATAATTGATTATTCATTAATCTTAAGACATTTCAATGGGGCCAGCTAGGTGGCTCAGTGGATTGAAAACCAGGACTAGAGATGAGAGGTCTTGGGTTCAAATCTGACTTCTAACATTTACTAGTTGTGTGACCCTGGGAAAGTCACTTAACCCTCCATCACCTACCTTTTACTGTTCTTCTATCTTGGAACTAATACAAAGCATTGATTCTAAGATGGATAGTAAGGAGTTTTTAAAAAGATGATGTTATATCACTTATATGACAAAAATGATGGTGATAGCAGCTATCATTTCTAAAATACTATGAGATTTACAAAATGCTTGGCTCACAGTAACTATGCAAAGAAGGCAATGGAATTATTTTTATTCCATGTTATAGATGAAAAAATTGAGACTCAGAAAAGTTGTCATTTCAATGATCTAATGACACAACTGAAATGTCAGAAGTGGGACTAGAATTCAGATTACCTAACTCCAAGTCCAGTTCTTTTCACTAGACCTTATAACTATTCAAAGGATTCCCCATCTGCTCTTGAATGTTAAAAGAAAAAAAATTCAAAAAAAAATAATTATGGTGAGGATTTATGGAGTTGGACAGTTAGGTGGCACAGCAGATTGAGTGCTGGATCTGGAGTCAGAAAGACTCATCTTAATGAATCAAATCTGGCCTCAGATACATTCTATCTGTGTGATCTTGAGCAAGTCATTTATCCTTATTGGCCTCAGTTTCCTCATGAATGGCAAACCACTCCAGTATTTTTGCCAAGGAATTCTAAAACATGAATATAAAGACTCAGAAAACACTGATAATAACAATCAATGGTGTGCTCAACAGAAGAAAATTATGACAAGAGTATAATATAGGTTACTCAATTAAAAGGAAGCAATAGATGATAAGTCTGAGTAACAGATCTTGAACATGGCATAAAAGCATGATATAATACTGATGGGCAATTTCAGTTCCCCAAACACTGCTAAAATTCTTTCTCTTCAAGAATATAGCAATATTTTTTTAATTTTATCTTTCTATTAATTTCATTCTTCAAATTGTAGGGGAAGTAACAAGGGGAATATGATTGTATGGATTGGATTCTGACCAACATATAGGAATTAGTTAATAAATGTCAGAACTTTAGGAAGAAGTAGTGATACCATCTTTCAATTCAAGAAAGGTAAGGGGGAACAAATAATCCTGGCAGTCTGACACATGCCATAAATTTTTTTGGAAGCACATTTCAAAGAATAAATTTCACAATACGCCTTGAACTATGCTATTAAAAAAATTAATCAGTAATGTTGATGAAGATATTTTTTACATGCAGGTAATATTTCCAGAATATACAAACATGAGAGGGACAATTGATGTATTAGGTGATCAAGTGAAGATCTAAAATTATCTCAACAAGCTAGAAAAATTAGCTAAACTGATTAAGAGTAAATGTCATAGGGACAAATATAAAATTCTACAATTTGGGTAAAAAACCCCATAGATCCTTTGACAATGGTTTGTATCAAAATGTGCATGTTTTCAAGGACTATAAAAGCAATATGAATTGATAAGATGATGTGATGTCTCTCCTTAAAAGAATCTTCTGCAATACTTTTAAGTTCATTACAGGATAATGGAGATAATAGTAACTAGAGGTGGTCTTGAAGTGAGAGAGACTTGGATACATGACCTATCTTTGATACATACTGACTGAGTTAATGACAGAAAAAGTCAATAGTGAGAACAACCAAAAAACTTAGACTGAAGTTTTTGAGAAACTGAAGTACAAATGGAGCTAACCTGGGAGAAGTGGCATAGGTCTAGCCTAACAATGAACTTTTCAAGGAGAAAGGACAGAGGAACAAGATGGTTATCATCCTAGTGCCATCTTTTCTTCTGTCTTACTCCTAGCCATTTTTTACTGAACAAGACAGGTACCTACTAGCAAGGCTAACTAATGGTTAACCATATATCCAGGACAGACAATTCAAGATCAACAATTAGCTAGACCCAGAATTGAACAGGAGATGGTTAGGAAGATGGAAAGTTAGGTACAACCACTTAGCTGGACACTCTCAACCTTCCCCTCCAAACAATTTTAATATAATGCCTTGAATCAAATTTTGGAATAGAAGAGCCAACAAAAAGTTGGGGTAAGATATTTTTCTAGCCTAAGAAAACTTAAGAGCTAAACAGAAGTCTATAACCTCAGGGTGGACATCTGATGGAGGTCTGTTCAGAATCCACACATATGGTAGAGACAGCAGCAACAGCAGTTTCAGGAGCTCTTACCCCAGAGATGGTGAGAGGATTGGACAATTACTCAGAGACACTAGGAGAGGTCTGTGACATCAGGGTTGTGGCAAACCTAGAGCACATTCAGGGGCAGCACCAGCAGTGGTTCTTAGAGGTGGTTATGACAGTAGAAGCAACAGCTTCAGAATTCAGGCCAGAGACACTAAGAGGTTTGGACAACTGATTAGAAAAATGTCATGTGGGTCTCTTTTCTGGTATGGAGGGCAGGACTAGGCATTCTGGCAACTCTACTGCCCAAATACAATTCTGGGTCACAGTTCTAGGAAGGAGAAAAAATGCTTCTAATTAATCACAAAGGAGCAGAGAAAATGGTCTCAGTCTTAATTCTGAGGCAGGAAGAAGCATTAGCACTTAGAGCTTCAAGAGAATAAGGGACCTTCCTTGGTAAACATAAGAGAGGAGACCATAATAGCACTGTCCATACCTTAATACCTCTTTAAGAATCAAATCACCTTGGAAGAACCAAAAACTGGTAGACCCACAGAACAAGCCTAGAAAATAGAAGCATGAGAGAGCTTGGGACAATACCTTTCCACTCTCAAGGGGAAATTTGAGCAGAGCCCAAATTTAGCATGAAGTTAAAAGTCAAGAAATAAGGTGGGAAAATGAACAAACAATGAAAAAGGACTTTGACCTTAAAAAGGTACTATGGAGGCAGAGAAGACTAAGCCATGAACTTAGATGACAAAAATGTAAAAACAGCATCCAAAAAAGCTTCAAAGAAAATGCTAATTGGATCCAACCCCAATAAAAATTCCTGTAAGAACTTAAAATGAGTGAGAGTGATAGAAGAAAAATTGGGCAATGAAATGAGTGCTCCAAAAAAAAATGAAAATACAATTAACAGCTTGGTAAAAGAGGAACAAAACATACTGAAGGAAATAACACCATAAAAACCCATAACTGGCCTAATGGTAAAAAAGACATTAAAATCCACTAAGAAGAACTTCTTTAAAAACAGAATGTATTAAATAGAAAAGAAGAAACAGAAATTCACCAAAGGGAAAAAAAAAACTTCTTAAAAAGTAGAATTAGCCAAGTGAAAAAAAGAAGTACAACATCTCAATGATGAAAAAAAAAATTCTTAAAATTAGAAGTGGAAATGGAAGCTAATGACTCTATGAGGCATTAAGAAACAATAAAACAAAGACAAAATAATCATTCAAAAGGAGAAAATGTCAAATATCTCATTGCAAAACCAACTAATCTGGGAAATAGATCTAGGAGAGATAATTTAAGAAAACTGAACTACCTGAAAACCATGATCAAAGAAAAAAACCTAAAGACAAAGGAAATGAACCTAAGATTATAACCAAAAAATAGACTACTCAGCAAAACTGAGCATAATTTTTCAGAGGGAAAAATGGATATTTCATGAAATAGAATAATTTTCAAATATTCCTGAAGAAAAGGCAAGAACATAATTGAAAATCTGACATTCACAAAAACAAGACTCAAGAGAAGCATAAAAAGTAAACAGGAAAGAGTAATAATGTACTCAATAAAGTTAAATTATTTACATTCCTATTCAGGAAGATGATATGTGCCACTTCCAAGAACTTTATCATTATTAGGATAGCTTAAAAATGTTTACATAGACAGAGGGCATGAGAGCGAGTCAAATACATTGGAATGATCTCCAAAAAATGAAGATGGAAGAAAAATTGAAGCACTGGGAGAAGTGAGGAAGGAGAGGTAAAATGAAGAAAATCTTCTCACATAAGAATCATACAAGGAAGAGCTTTTACAACAGGAAAATTGGTGTGGGGGTATCTGTCAATGCTTGAACCTCATCAGAATTGGTTTAAAGAGCGAAGAACACACAAACACGAACACACACACACACACACACACACACACACACACACACACACAGAGTGGTGTATAGAAATGTAACTTACCTAATAGGAAAATAGAAGTGAAAAGGGATAAGAGAAAAGGTAGAAGATAATAAATTAGAAGAAACATTTAGGGAGGCAGTGGTAGTAGTTAAAAGAAAAATAGACTGAGGAGTGATAGTATAAGAACAGAGAAGAACAAACAGAAGATAATGGTATGGGTTGTGAATCTTAAAACTGCTCAAGCTCTACCTTAAAACATTTGGTTAAGGCTATTCCCCATTTTAAACAATGAAGGTACTTGGTCAGGAATGTATGTGAGAACTTTACATTACTCCACCCATACTTAGGCATACTTTAGGGGAAGATAAAGTTGTAAAACTCCTTTCTGAACAATGAAAAAGTCCCCAACCCATACTTATAGTGAGGCCAAGCCCTTAAGCTAGGTCTATTTTTAGATCTAATACAAAAGAGTGCTAAGTACCTCTGAAGGTCAAATTAATCACTAAAAGGTCAAGCAAACAAAAGGCAAGTTTAACAAAAGAGGTGTGAAGTTTTAGTCTACCCAGAGAAGGTGATTAACAAAAGAAGATGTGAATTAAGAATGGTCAGTACTTTGGAAAACGTCTACTGTGATTGGTAGATGTGAAAATTTAGGGGAGGTGACATAAAACTCTCTTTAAAAGGAAGTCAGGAACTAAGAGCTGGGGTCTCTCAGTGAGATCTCTCCGTGGCTGAATTTAGTTGAGCTCAGGAACTGAACTGGAGGGTCTCTCTGAACACTAGAGTTTTGCTTGGAAAGATCTTGTGGTGAGTGATTAAAGACTGACTTAGTTTCTCTCTTAAAGAGAAAGGCCTAGACCATTGGCCTAGGTCCTAGCCTTTTCCTATTATTTCCTCTTACTCTGTCTCTCTCCCTTTCCTTAATTCCTTCATTTATATTAATTAAAATCTCCATAAAACCCAGCTGACTTGGGTATTTCATATTTGGGAATTTTCCCCATGGCAACCACTTATTTTTGATATAAAATCAAGACACTAAAAATTATCTTTACAGCTTTTGGCAATTCACAGTCTTGAACCCATATATTTTCATGGTCACAGTTTATGGCAACCACTCTTTTGTCTGTAACAGGGTATAAATAAAGTTAGTAATCAACCATTAATGTGAATGGGGCTTGCCCATAAAATGGGTAGAAATAGCAGAAAGGCTTCGAAACCAGAATTCAACAATGTTATTTATAAGAGATATACTTGAAACAGAAAGGCACACACATTTAAAATAAAAGATTAGGGCAAAATCCAATCTATTTTAGCTGAAATTTTAAAAAGGCAGCAATGAGGGTTATCTGGGTTGCTCGATGGCTAAAGACTGCTCTTCTCCCTTAAAGTTGATAGTACCAAGTCTAAGAAGGCAAGGGATTAAAAAAAAAGGCAGTGGTTGCCATCATGATCTCAGACTACGCGAAAGCAAAAACAAACCTAATTAAAAGAGAATAAACAAAAAAATACATTTTGCTACCAGATACCATAGACAATGAAGTAATGTCAAAAACTTTTATAACAAGTTTATCTGAGAAAGGCAACATTTCTTTTTTTTTTTAAACACTTACCTTCCATCTTGGAGCCAATACACAGTATTGACTCCAAGGCAGAAGAGTGGTAAGAGCTAGGCAATGGGGGTCAAATGACTTGCCCAGGGTCACATAGCTGGGAAGTGAATGAGGCCAAATTTGAACCTAGGACCTCCCTTCTCTAGGCCTGGCTCTCAATCCACTGAGCAACCCAGCTGCCCCCAACAACATTTCTTAAATATACATCAAGTATAGAACTGAGTCAAATTTTATAAAAATAACATCTATTCCCAGTTGATAAATGGTCAAGGATTATGAACATTCAGTTTTCAGAAGAGAAAATCAAAAGTATCTATAGTCATATCAAAAAATGCTCTAAATCACTATTGATTTTTTAAAATGCCAGTTAAAACTACACCAAAGTAGCACCCCACACTAATCAGGAAATGGCAAATGTTAGAGAAAATTAATGTAAAATAGGTTCACTAATGAACAGTTGGTAAAGATGTGAACTGGTTTAACTATTCTGAAAAATAATTTGTAACTAGGCCCAAAGGGCTACAAAACTGTGCATACCTTTCAACCATAAACACCACTATTTGGTCTATATCCCAACGGGATCAAAGAAAAATGGGAAGGACTTAATATGTTGAAAAATATTTATAGGTGCTCTTTTTTGCAGTGGAAAAGGACGGGAAGTAGAGGGGATGCTCATCAGGTCAGGAGGGGCTAAACAAGTTGTAGTATATGATCATGATGGACTAGTATTGTGGTACAAGAATATATACAAAGGGAGTGGTTTAAGAAAAAACATGACAAAACCTATAGGAACTGATAAAAAATTAAATGAAAAAGGAGAAATATTGTATGCATAGTAACAGAAATGTAATGATAATCAACTTTGAAAGACCTTGGCTTCTTCCATCAACACAATTTCAAAGGACTCATGATGACAAAAATGCTATCCATCTCCAGAAAGAATGCTGAACTCTAAATGCCAATTGCAATACAATCTTCTCACTTTATTTTTCTTGTTTTTAAAAAAATGTCAGATAGGGAAATGTGTCGAATTATTTCACATGTATAATTAATATCATAATGTCAGCCCTCTCACTGAGTGAGGGAAGAATGGGAAAGGGAGAGAATTTGGAACTTAAAATTGAAAAACTAAAGAATATTAAAATAACTTATATGCATATGTAAATATAAATAACTTTTAAAAGAATGGAATAAAAGAAAGAAAGAAAGTAGGGTAGTTTTCTTTTGGAAAATTTCATTGCATTTTAAATGACCACAAGCTCCTTCCTAAAACAAAAATATATCCTTATAGAGATTTTCAAACCTCCAAGGATTTGCAGTATCCATGACTATAAATAATAGTATGCCAAAATCTCTAAATATTCAACCTAGAAGATCCCCCAAAGGACAATGGTGAGGTGTACAGTAAAGAGATATCAAAGATGTGTGAGAGGGAGAAGATGTGAACCATTACAAAATCATATAATGACTCAGGATAAGAGACTAGGTGATATACTAGAATTGATATGATTTGTAGATTAAGGCCTCCGGTACATTTTGTAGTCCTTCTCATGGAGGATTTATTGGAGAACACTGACAAGAGTTGTGAGGATGAGAAAACATTGAAAGAGTTGTGATTCATACAACTGGAGAGAGTATCTGTAGCCAGAGTGATGGTAGAGCTATTCACTGGAATAGACTTGATGGGAATTACACCCACAAAGTAATACCTTTAATTGATTTAATTAATTAATTAAACTGTGCCTACTCTTTGACCTAACTGTAAAACAATCAGGCCTATGTCCAAAGACATCAAAGAAAGAGGGAAAAGATCTACAGGCATTTTAAAGCATGTATAGCAAGTCTTTTCATGATAGATAAGAATTGGAAACTAAAGGAGTATCTCTCCTGTTAGAGAATGACTAAACAAAGTGTGACACATAGATATAATGTTATTCTATTATGCTATAAGAAATAATGAAATAGGGGCAACTAGGTAGCTCAATGGATCTTTATCCTATCCTACAGCAGGGGGTCCTTTGTTCAAATCTGGCCTCAAACACTTCCTAGCTGGGGGGTCTTGGTCAAGTTACTTAATTCCAATAACCTATCCCTGACTGCTGACTGCTTGGAACCAATATTTAGTATTGATTCTATGACTAAAAGTATGGGTTAAAAAATAAAAAGAAATGACAAAATAAACAATATCAAAGGAACTGAAAAGATGTCTATGAAATGACACAGAGCAAAGTGAGCAGAAATAGGGAAATAATTTTTATAATGATGACAAAATTATAAAGAAAAATGAGTTGAAAATGCTTTAGAATTCTGATCAATACAGTGATAGACCATAAATCCAAAATAATGAAGATAAAATATGCTACTTCTTGAGAGAAAGGTGATGAACTTAAAATGCAGAAAGAGACATTCATTTTCAGGCATGGCTAAGATGAAGGTTTGTTCTGTTGGGCTCTATAATCATGTATTGAAAGCTTTATTTTTCAGAGACTTTTGTTGTTGATTTTGAAGGAGGGAAAGTAATAAGATGGTTAGATTATTTTAAATATCCTATCCATGGGGGAAAAATCAAAAAAGGCATACATCATTGAGATCACAGATCACTTAAATGATTCAGGTAGCATTAATTGTTATTTTTATTTTTAATGATAATTTAACTCATTTGTATTGAATTTTTCCTTTAATGTTTATAAAAGACAAAAATATAATAGGTTAATTGATACAAAGAAAGAAACATATGAAAACAATTCTTTGTTCTATAATCTTATAAAGAGAGGTAACATCTTGGTATTTAAAATTAATCAGATGAACAGTTCTTTTTCAAACAACCACTTCAATCATTGAATGAACAATTTCACAACTTAGAGTTGATGAAATGTCATGTACTGAAAAAAAATGTGCCTTTTATATTTAACATTTAACTAACTAATAAAACAAAAGCAAGTTACTCTTACCCTAGTTCTGGATGACTTCTACGTCTAGTAGAAATCATGTTATGCTCCTTAAGGGCAAGGATAATTTTATTTTTGTCTCTGCTTCTCCAGCATCTAAGACAATGCCTTCACCATGAGAGACTCTAACCAAATAATTAGTGAATTTAATTGATTGACCAAATGTAACAAAACTTTTAATAGATTAACTAAATTGTGAAACACTTTTAAAAATTGATTTTGTAAGTAAGCCTGGTTAGAAAACAATGAAAAGTAATAGAGTTGTTTAGGAGATACTAGGGGTTTGTACCATGTTTCTAAAGACATTTCATTAACAGATCTTAAAAAAGGAAGGTTGGTGTAGTCACTCACAAGCTAAGCCAAGGCATGAACTTTAACTTGACCAAGTAACTTAAATTAGCCCTCAGACAACAGAGGTTTTCTCCCAAGTTCCTGTTTAGGGCTACATCTGTAGATTCTGTTCCATTAGAACTTCTGTGCACATCTCCTTAGTATATTCTAGTGAAGCCCCATCATCTCCAGGAGAATATAAATTCTCCTGTCTGGCATTCAAAGCTTTTTGCAACCTGATCCCAATAACTTTTTATCCTTACCTATTGCATGTTGTGCAATACAGCCAAATTAGCCTCTCTAGTTCTTCATACACAGGACTGTATCTCCTCCTGCCATGACTATGTCTCCCTTTTCTGCCATAAACTTTCTAATTGCCTCCATCTTGGAAGCCCTAATTTCTTTCCAAGTTCAGTTCACTGTCTATAACTTTTCCTGAAACCCCCAGTTGCTAGTCCCTTCCACTCAAAATCTTTTATCTCTCTACTTACTCCTGTACCTATTGCTTCCCTAGCTAGACTGTAAGCTCCTTGAGGGCAGGGACTATTTTTACTTTTGTCTTTGCATACCCAGCATATGGAGCACAGTGCCTAGCACATGGTGGGCAATTATTGATTGACTGGTTAAAGACCTTGGTCCCTATTAGACTAATGCTTCTGTACCTCATTAACAATTTCTGTCAAGGACCCTATTAAGACTGATATTTAGGACATCTGAAATCAAATTGTTGAAGGCTTTGAATGGTAGACTTAGAAGCTTGTATTTAAAGATTATCTAATTGATTAATTAGCTATTAATTTATTAGTATTTTCATTATATCAAATGGTTGGTGAAGACATGAGAATGTCTTCAAAAAACAAAGTAAATATCAGTAATCCAAACAGAAAAAAAATCATGAAAAAATAATATCCTCCATCAATTCCAGAATGACTTTTAGACTTTTGAAGAAATACTGTATAATGTCAATATCAATAGGTGAATTACCATTTGTAGGTGGTCTAAGAAATATGTGATTCTTATCAACTTTGGTTCTCTTTTAATGTGTTATTTGTAATGTGTATGTGTTGTAATGTATACATGGACATGTAATGTAATATGCAAATGGATTATTTACATTATTGAATTTTACTTTTTATTTTAAAGATGCTTCAAGTCTTTACTTCTTAAATGTACTGATATTACCAAAGAAGTGGAAGAGGGCTTAGCAAAAATGAAGATCAAAAAAATTCATCGCTGAGTAGTCAATCTTCATGTGTAGAATGCATCCTTAGCTACAAAAAAGATTCACCAGTGAATTTGAAATTCAATTCAATCAAACTATTTGCATTAACATTCTCAGGAATACAACTTATGCAACTCTACAGCTTTTCTTTTTTCCTGCTGCAGAAATAATAGTGCTGGATTTCATCATATGATAGAAACATTTCAATAGTCTTTGGAGTGTTTCCTATATGTACAATATTTAAAGGTTCTTGACAATTTCTTTTTCTTGAAAAGAGTTCTAAAAATGTGAAATTGATAGCATCTAAGTGGCACAGTAGATTGAATGTTGAACTTCAGCATCAAGGAGACCTGAGTTTGAATCCTGCCTTGGGCAATTACTATGTGATCCTTAACTTCTCTCACTCTCAGTTCCTTTATCCACTGTAAAATAACAAATCCTTCAAACAGCAACTTAAGTATCTAGACCATTCTGACAAGATAACCAAATGAGACATTGTTACAAGAGACTTTGGAGCTGAAAAAATTATACATTTAAGAGGGGAAAGAAAGGAAAATGAGGGGAGGACTAATTTAAACCCAAAAACCAAAGACTTTTACCCACGAAATCCTATAACACTCAAAGATACCAGTCCTGGGGATGGGTTTAGCAGAGATCAATATCAAACTTCCAATGACTTTATATTCACTGAACCAGAGACTGCAAAACAATGTAAGGGAGTGGGAATAGAAGGGTCTTTGATAGTTAATAGCAGACATGTATATATATATATATATCATAATAATGATCTAATCCAGTAATATAGATAGAAAGGAAAGTTGAAATACTAACCATTAATAGACAAGGACAGAGTAACTTAGGGTGGAAAAGGGAATATTGTAACTAGAGAGGTAACATAGAGACAGAATAAATCAGATTTCATTAGATACAAGTTAATATAAATATATATATATAATCTATAAATGTTATGAATTGTTACATTGGAATTAGCATTATATAAGGCATAGGATAGTTCAATTTTACTTAAGAGTTAAATTTTATATTGATTGCAATAGGGATGACTTTTGTATTAAGAAATCATTATATTGTAAAAATTTTGTTGGCACATAATCCTAACCCTCTTCCCACAACTCAGTCTTAGCATAAGATAGGAATTTAGATTAGCAAATAGACAGATTAGTATAAGATTTATTATTTTGGGAGGGGGAAGTTAGATGGGAACAGTAAGTAGCATAGATATATTAAAATAGACATAGAAGATAAGTAACTGGAGTAGGCCAGGGTGGCACCACGCAAACAACAGGAAATGGAGGATTTGTGATAGAGTCTGGTACTAGAGAAAAAGTGCCAGACTGAAGAGTATATGAAATTGATCACCTCAATGGGGGAGGGGCCGCAGGAGTGAATTTCCTGAAGAGAGAAGACTCTGGCTAGAGAGCAGTGAGGGTCTCTCCCTCTTGAGACATTGAAGAAAAAAGGTGGATAAAGACTTTCTCCTGAGGTTTACCCACTTTTCCTTCTGGTGACTGGAAATCCTTCCTCCAACACTTCTCAATTGAAGGGATTTTCTGAAGAGAAGCCTGAACAGACTTTACCTCAACCCCTGTTGCCCAGGGGTGAGTCAACCTGACTTTCTCTCAGGGGCTCAAACTACCAAGGCCCAAGTTCCTCCCAAACTCAAGGAGGGAAGGGAAAGGGTTTAGATAGAGACAGGGACCCCCTTTTCCCACTTTCCTTTTCCCATTCTTCCCTGCCCATTATTCCTTTTGTATTATCTGATTGAGTTAACATTGAAGTTATCTGTTCCCCAAGATGAGTGTGAGTGAACGGGATCAAGGGGAGACTTTTTGGTCTCGAGTAGTAGAGGGGGGGACAAGAGGGACAAGAGTGAATTGGGGAGAGCAGCTTTAGCTAAGGAGGGAAGGCAGAAGGAGGAAAATCTTCAAATCCCCTCTCCTCTCTCTGAGCCAACTCGTTACAGCTGCTGTCTCCCCCTGAACCCCACTTTGTTTCCTCTCTTTCCCTCTCATATCGTGGTACAAACCTCCCTCGGGGTACATTCCCTTCCCTTTCTCTCTTTTATTTTTATTTTTTAAACAGTGGTACAGTAGATTGAATGTTGAACTTCAGCATCAAGGAGACCTGAGTTTGAATCCTGTCTTGGGCAATTATTATGTGATCCTTAACTTCTCTCACTCTCAGTTCCTTTATCTGTAAAATAACAACACCTACCTTTCAGAAGTGTTGTAAGGATTAAATAAAATTAACATAAGTAAAGTACTATGCCAACCTTACTGAACTATATAATATAAGGTAAGAGACAGTAATGCTAGGTGGAAGTGATTGTACTAATATTACTAGTAGTATTTTAGAAGTAATACTAGTAGTAGCAGCTCATCATTATTTAAATGTAATATTTCTTCTTTAATGTTAGCAAAAAAAATAAAAGTACAGTTATTAGAAATAGGATACAGCCATAAATTAATGAGAGGAGAGTTTGAGAAATGCAATAGAAATCACAAGACTTCCAGCTATTATATCTATATCTATATCTATATATCACTAATTAAATGATGACTATTTGTTAATTCAAAATTTAAAGAAATATAAATGTGTTAATTTGACACAATTTAATTTCTTTGGCAAAGATACAAGTACTGCACTGTGTGGTATTAACACATGTATAGTTCATTTGTTAATTCTCAGGAAAAGTGCTATTTTCTTTTTGGCCCCTACCCTTGCACAAGCTTTATATGACTATACTCCTCAAAAATGCTTTATTATGAATATATTTTACCATTCAGTTTTACCCCTCAAATCTTCTACATGAGCTCTGTCTCAACTTGTATTATGGAGACATCCAAGAAAGAAGGACAAAGCAGTTAGCTCTTATCTTTTTTCTGGTGATAAAGGAACATTTTAGGAAGAGGTAAGAAGGAAAGATCTAAAAGAAGAAAGTCAACAAGCTTCATGCCTTATTTGACTCTCATGGGGATCTAGGTTTTCTGGCTTATCAAATTCTCAATTATTGCTTTTTCAGCCTATGAAAATGAGCCACTATAATGCAATGGACAAAACTAACAGTTATAAGAAGTGTCCAGATTCTATCAATGCCATTAACACAGTGCTGGAGAAATGCAGGGCAAGTTACTAAACCTCTCTGAGTGAGGCATGCTAACATGACATAAAATCTATAAAGTCATTGTAACTGAGAAAACCATTCTATTTTGAACAAGAAACGTTCATCTAATTTACTGGTTGTTTCATGGAAATGATTAGATCTGTTTGTGTCTTTCATCTACATTGTCTTACCTATGTATTTAATTTCTTTACCTAGTAAAATAGTTTATCCGCTGTGGTTAGCCTCTTAGTTTTGGAGGTTATCCTATAGAATCGGTCTAAGATTTTGCCAAATAAAACCTATTTTATTCTTTTGTTGACAGTTTATAATAAACAGTTTGAAATTTTTTCATTATTTTTTTTTATTTTGTTACTCCTGGAATCTAATAGTAAAATAAGACACAATGAATAACAGTACTTTAAGAGGCTTGTACAATGCTCATCTTACAATTGACTTCATAAGTTATGAGCCTTGTTCATTCTTTTTGGACTTAAAGAAATTATAACAGAGATTGTCTTCTAAAACAATAATTACAAAATACAGCATATTTCCTTTAGAATTTACAAAGAAACTGAGTTCAAAATAATCTAATTAGCCCAATGCCCCCTTCCTATATACATATGAAGACATACCCAATTATCTTGAAAAAGGCAATTAAAAATACAATTAATAATCTTAAGACATGTTATAATTCATTTGATAATTACATTTCTCATGAAGATACTGTCAACATAAACTGTGAAACTGTAGCTCCATCATGTTTATAAGTATCATGGACAATATGTTCACTGCTCTGTTGTTCTTAAATGTTGTGTTGCAGTTTTTCTTAACAGGTAATAAGTGACATAAAACATATCTGATGTCCTGATTCATAATTTCAGTTCTATCAAATATATTACTATGAACTGATACTTTCATTTTATGCACACTAGAAGATGAGTTAAATGGCCAAACTAAAAAAAAAAACACAACAAAAAGCTAACTACACCTTTACTTTACATGCAAAAAAGATAAAAATAAACATTAGTTTTGACATACCTTTTAGAGAGTCATCGCCAAGATAAAAGCATAAAGTATATTTTCTAATTCATAGAGCATAGCATACGTGCAGTTCTAATTGTGTTTTCATCTTCTAGGTCTCCAACCTTCAGAAATAGCCAGTAAATTTGGTGTAAGTCAAAAATTTAAAATAAGTCACACGCAGAAGACAATAAATATGGAATGACTTTGTATTCAATGATACTTCATTATTTTAAATATATATCAATTTTGGGGGGTTTTGTGTGTGTTTTTGCCATGAGGAAAAAAGGTAATTATAGTAGTTTTTAAACATGCTGTCAGAAAATGTACTATTTAAGCTGGGGAGAGAGAGTCCATCCTACAAAATGTTATTTTTCTTTATAAAATGTGTAGTAGAATAAATATTTTTTGAAACAGCAAAGACTATACAGTATTGGTATATTTATTTCTTTGAGAAGGTGCTCTGAATCTCAGACAGCATAAATATTATGGAATGTGATGGTTGCCATGGTAACAAATAAATAGGAGCAGGCAATCCATGCAATCTTTTCAGCGGTTTGACTTTTTTTTTCATAAATATGCATATTTTATAGATAAAGGATCATTCAACCCCTTCCTCAGTTCTCCTTTTACAAATGAACCTATTAGTTCTTTATTTAATTATTCTATACAAATATATTTTATCACTTAGCAAGGGAATAGGTTTAAGAAATTAAATAATTATATGTAAATCAATTAAAATTTTTTTACAAAATTATACTTTAAAAAGTACCTTTAATTTTCATTCTCACTGTTTTATTTTAGTTAAATGTAAGGATAAGCCGCCTGATTTTCCTCTGAGATATAAAATTTACATTTATTTCATTTGAATTTATCTCACATGGATCTTGTACCACTTCTGACTGGGGAATGTTAGATGAACTTGTCTATCAGAGAAAGACAGAAGTTGTGCATTTATAATTTTAAAGAGTCTTTTCTGTTGATATTTGGATCTAAATACCTTCAGTCTAATTTTCTAAATATGCACTTAAATCTTGCCCAATAACATACACACTGCCTCAGAATAAAACAGTACAAAAAGCCTTCTGTATCTGAATGGAATGTGATAACACTATTTTAAGAAGTTATGCTTTAAGAAGTTCATTTTGAGATAGTGCTGGGGCACCTATCCAACAGGCCTATTTACAAAATGTTTTCCGGGTGCCCAGTATTGCACTAGGTTGCACCGGAATTTATTAAGCACCTACTATGGCCACTAATGTCAAGTACTAGATATATAGAGAAAGACAAAATCCATTCCCAGCTCTCAAAAAAATAAGTTTTGTAAGAGGGATGACAGAGAATGAACTATGGATAAATAAGATCTATACAGGACAAATCAAAGAAGGGAAGGCAGTACGACTGAGGAGGGCTCAGCAGAAGGTAGAACTTCAACTTCAACTTGAAGGAAGGAGATAAAAAGTAGAGATGATAAGGGAAAAGCATAGTGCTTAAGATAGAATTTAGAAAGTTGAACAAACAAATATTTGGATAGATACATAGACAGGCAAAATCAGTAGAAGAAAAGGCCTTTGCCCTTTGGTTTTGAGGAATGCAAAATGAAAGTGAGGGAGCAAAAACAGACTTCTTATAACTCATCCACTCAAAGATTCATTAGCATAGAAACAGAAAAAGATAGTCACTTTTTCGTTATGACTTTTTTCAATTCAAAATATCTCAGGGTTGGGGAATATCTCAGAGGTAATCTAGTCTGATTCATATCTATAAATGATTCCTTTCTAAACCATACTTGTCATGCTCATAGATGCATTGCCTGAAAAAGTCTACTCATTACCTCCTGAGGCAGCCTATTCTACTGACACATACCTTGAATTACATGGAGCCTAAATCTACCTTATTTCACTACTCCTACTTCTGCCTTCTAAGGGCAAACATAAGTGTCTTCTCTCATTCTGTGGGACACTCACTCTTCAAATACTTGAAGACAGCTAGTATGGTCTTCTCCAGGCTAAAAAATACCAGTTGTGTGTTCATAAGGGGTAATTTTTCTTCTGATTTTTAAAAACTTGTCCACAATCCCAGCTGCTTTGTTACAGGCTGTTACATTTTCATCTTTATATTCCTAGTGCCCAACACAGCATGTGTATGGCACACAGTAGGTGTCAAATAAATTATTGCTTATTGATTGATTTTAGACTTTGCCCATTTTCTTTCTTTCCAGATCTTTAACTAATTTATACAAGTTTTTATAAATACTACAATTAGCTCTACCAAACAGGATGCAAGACTCCGAGATGCCAGAATTTTAGAGCTGTAAGCGACATTAGGGATCAATAAACTTATTTAACAAGTAATGAAACTGAGCATCAAAGGGTCCATCTGATTTTGGAGCCAAGACTGAAGTCCATTCTCCTATACCAAAGGGATATATATTTCATATGTGTCATCATCATGCTTTCTCTCCAGCCATATTAATAACTCAGAATGAAAAAAAAAATTAAATACCAGTAACCAACGAGAGCATGACAGTCTCAATGCACTTTACCTTCTTCTCTAAAATATCTGTAAATGTATCCTAACCTTAAATAAGCATTTTCTGTTGTGTTATCACACTGATGACTCATCTTTAACTTGTATTTCACAAAGGTCTTTTCAAATAAAACATATAATAACTACTATTTAAATAGTGCTTTAAAGTTTTTAAAAAGTGCTTTTAAAAAATTGTCTCATTTTTTCCTCCTAACACTTGTAGAAGTTAAATGTTATTATTCCCCATTTTACAGATAAAGAAACAGAGAGTTTAAATGACTTGCTCAGGGTCACAAAACTAGTATCTCAGCCTGAATTAGAACTCAGGTCTTCCTGACTCCAGTTCCAGTGCTCTATTTACTTTCCCCATCTACCAGCCTAAACGTTTTCCATATTATATTGTAGAAAATCAACTTCAAAAGTGTAAGACTTCTGGACTTGTAAGAGTAGAGTCCATCTTAAATAAGCAGTCAAATTGTATGTGGCTGGTACTTAAACCAAACTGGAATGCTTCTTGATTTAATCATATCAATTAAAGACATCTAAATTAAATGTGAAAAGATCTCTTGAGATGCCTCTGATGTGTCACCGGATAAACAGGATTGATATTTCACCAGGAGAATGTGATATTTACTCAGGAACATTGGTCTTTCTCTAGGGGTCACCTAAAAATTTTAAAGCTAGTTTAGAATCAGTTATTCAAGAGATTGGGGCAAGTGTGACATTCAAGTAAAAAATCCAAGGAAGAGCTGCCTGTGGGTGAGGAGAGTGCTTCAGATAGCCTAGATCTTCACTCTCCTCTCCTTTGACCAAAGAAAGACAGTAAGGGTTTTGAATAGAGGAATTTGGACTTTTCTTATAGCCTCTTTTCAACCTTTATTTTCTTAGAACCAAAACTAAGTACTGGTTCCAAAGCAGACAGGTAGAAAGAACTAGATAGGGTTACATGACTTGCCCAGGATCATACATCTAGGAAGTGTCTGGGGTCAAATTTGACCTCCTGTCTCTCTACCCACTAAGACACCTACTTTCCCCTGCCCTTTATTGTCTTAATGTTCTCCAAGACAACAACAAATGTGACACAGGTAGGAAATTCAGAAAACAAACTATTCCATGCCCAAGGGAATCTTCTAAAATACCCCATAAAGAACAGAAGAGAGTTTCCAGAAGCTAAGAGTTTTGAAATATACTTTGCTGAATATTGTATAAATGTTGATTTTGAACCTTTGGATTTCTTCTGCTAGAAGTCCCTTAGTATTTCCTAAAATTCCCTTTAATCTCTCCTGCTCTTCTATGTTTGTGTGATCATGTTATTTTTTTATAAGTTCTATATCTCCTCCCTCTTCCTCTCTCTTCTTTCACAAGCCAGCTGTGTTAGCACCTTTTTTTAGCTAGCTCTTTTTTACTTTCACTATTATTAATAAATCTTATAAATATAATACTTGAGTTATTGAATATTAATTTTAAAATCCACAATGTATTCTCTAAGCTTGAGTCCATTTTTCCAATAATATGTATTTGTGGGAGAATTGTAGACTTTTGGGGGGATGTTTTAATCTAGTGTTGCCATTGTACCATATCAGTCAATGCCCCTTTCTAAGGTTGGCTAACTTCATGGATACTCAGCTGATAATTTTGGGAATAAGCACAAATTAGTGAGGGCTTGGGACTTAAAGCGTTAAAAAAAAGGCAGTCTCCAGCCTCTTGTGATTAATTCTAAAGCCAGGACACAAATTGTTAGTGGAGGTGGGAGTTGAGTATCAGCGCATGTGCAACATTATTTTCCCAAATAACTTTATCTTAGATTTGGTCCAGTGTTATAGCTTGTCAAGTTGTTTTTGGATGTTGACCTGATCATTCAGTGCATTAGCTATCCCTCCCAGCTTTTTATCATTAGCAAATATGACGACAAGCAAGCAATATATGCTTTTATATAACCCTTTGATAAAAAATATTAGACCATGTGGGACATTTCGCTAGAGACCTCCTTCCTATCTGACATTCGGACAAACTATTAGTGACTTTTTAAAATCTAGACACACACCTACCTCCATCTTGTCTCAGAAGCAGGATGGCAGATTCTGTCAAATATTTTGCTAAAGTCCAAAGGAATGCTTAGAATTCTATTGATTTCACAGTCTTTTGAATCTTGTCAATAGAAGAAGTATGGCTAGTCAGGTATGGCTTGTTTCTGAAGAAGCCATACTGCCTTGATGGGATCCTCATTTTGTTTTTTAGCTATTCTCCAGCCATATGGATAGGAACTCTTTCTGTGATTTTACTGGTAGAGACAATTCCCAAATAAACTCTATCAATGCCGTTGGTACCTTCTCTACAACTTATAGCTTGTTTTTTTAAACATACAGTTTCCCAAAGTGGTTAAGTGATTTGCCCAAGTAAGAAAGCTAGCCAATGTCAGAAGTAGTCTTCTTGGCACTAAGGCCAACTCTCCAACCACTAAATCTCTCTCTCTCTGCTCCCCCACCCCGTCTCCGCCATGCTTCCAGTTCACTCATCCAAAATCTAAGCTAATTTACAATGTCTCCATAATCACATCCTCAGGTTCTTTTAGTCTAATGAAATGGAATTTGTCTGAAACTAGGGACGTCAATTCATCTAGGCTTATCAGATTCCCCTCTCTTCTGTATTGTCTAATAGCAAGTATATACTGACTGTGCATATGATAAACATGCATCATGTACAATAGAAAAAAACCCTAACAAACCCATAAACAATTTACATTTATGGTCTGGCTTATACTTCTCGTGAACAATATGTTAAAATCAGAAAGATACATCTTTATTACATTTGTTATTACATGAAATACTTTTCTGAGCTTAGAGCTACACCTCTTAAAATATTTAGCTTTGATAACACAACTATAATTTAGAAATTATTTCCTTTTATCTATTTATTCAGATGATCATTAACAACTATTTGTTGAATGTCCACTGGCCTGTGCTAGACATGCTGATGAGCTTTCAGAGATGCACATCCCTCTCATAAGTTTAATAGTCAGTGCTCCACTTTTAGCCTTGGTATACATAAACATGAAAAAACTAGGGAGTATTCATTCTCCAAATAATGCTTTGGGAAGTGAATTACAAGTTTCTGTAAGACAAGAAGACGGTATGGAAAGAGTATATAAAGGCAATCTAAGCACTATAAATCTTTTGGAAAAACTTGACAGAAAATTAGAAAAAAATTGACAGAAGGGATTAGATATGATGCATCTTTGAGTTTTGGATACTTGAGGGTATTAAAAATACAAATAATACACAGAGAGACAGAGATTGGGCAGTATGGCATAGAGTACACCAAGTTGGTCTTGAAGCTATGGATTGACATGGGATACATGAAGCCCTGGATTTGAGTCCCATTCAAAAAGCATTCTGGCTGTATAATTTCTCATTGCTCTAGGATGCCTCCTTTTCTATTAATAGAATTTATTTCCAGGTATCTCAGCCCCTCTCTACCACATCATAGAAGGCATCATCCAGAATACAGATATGAATATATATGTTTTTCATGTTTCCACTTCTCAGTTCATTCTCTAGAGGTGAACATTTACAAATAATTCTTCAAATATTAAATCTGTAGCTGTATATAATGTTCTTTTGTTTCTACTCATTTCACTCTTCATTATCTCATGTAGTTTACAAAATTAATCTGCTCATTATTTCTTATGGCACAGTAGTATTCCATGACAATCATATATCATAATTTGCTTATTACCCAATTAATGGGCATCCTCTCGATTTCCAGTTCTTTTCCACCACAAAGACAGCTGCTATACATTTTTTGGAACATATAGGATCTCTTCCTTTTACCCTGATCTTCTTGTGAAATAGACCCAGCAATAGTATTGTATCTATAGTGCCCTGGGCATGATTCCAATTTGTTCTCCAAAATAGCTGGATCAGTTTACAGTTCCACCAACAGTGCATTAGTGTTCTCACTTTTCCACATGCCCTCTAACATTTGTCATTCTGTCCTGTCATTTTAGCCAATATGATGAATGTGAGATGATACCTCAAAATTTTTTGGGTTTGCATTTCCCTAATCAGTAGTGATTTAGAGCAATTTTTATGTGCCTGTATGTGGCTTTGATGTCTTCGTCTGAAAACTGAGTGTTCATATCTTTTGCCCAATTAGCAACTGGGGGATGGCTCTTATTCCTATAAATCTGACAAAATTTTCTATATATTTTAGACATAACGCTTCTATCCATCATTCTCTGTGACACCTCCCCCCAGATTTTATGCTGTCCTTCTAATATTGGCAACATTTATTTGTACACAAACTTTTTAATTTAATGTACTCAAAATTATCCATTTTATATTTCAATGCTCTCCACCTCTAGTTTACTCACAAATTCCTCTCCTCTCCAAAAAAATCTGATAGGTAATATGTTCCCAGTTCTTCTAATGTGCTTACACTATCTCTTTTTATATCTAGGTCATATATCAGTTTTCATCCTATTTTAGTGAGTAGCATAAGATATGGGTCTTTACCAAGTTTCTGCCAAATTACTCCTTAGTTTTCTCAATAATTTTTACCAAAGAGTGATTTCTTATCCCAATAAGCTGGATCTATTTTGGGGGGAGGTCAAATACAAGGTTACTATAATCTTTTGCTCTGATTTGTTGTATGTCTGTCCTATTCTACATTTCTATTTCTTAACCAATACCAGATAGTTTTGTAAATTACACCTTTATGGTATAGTTTAAAATGTAGTACTATTATACCTTCCTTTTAAAGGGCTGCCTCCTTTATGAGCAAAAAAGAAAAAAAGTAATGGTGGGAGGGGGAAGTTTGGAAACTCAAGGAATAGAGAGCCAGACCTAGAGACAGGAAGTCCTGGGTTCAAATATGGCCTAAACACTTCCTAGCTGTGTGACCTTGGGCAAGTCATTTAACTTCCATTGCCTAGTCCTAACGGCTCATTTTCCTTGGAAACAATACTTAGTATCAATTTTAACACAGAAGGAAAGGATTTATTTTAAAAGACATTAGGTATAGTGGAGCAGTGGGCCAAGAAGCAGTGTCATTTGTTTGCATAAATTTCTAGAAATGGTACTGTAGATTTCTATTGAAATCTATTGTTCTTTGAACTGGTGTTGGGTGGGGGGAAATGACAACAGTGAAGCAGGGAATGTGGATGGCTATAAAATGGGGCAGTAGATCTGGATCTAAGCAAGATAAGGTGGAAAATCCATCTATATCCATGATCTCCTGAAGCACCAGAGATCACAGCCCAGTTCTCAGAAAATGATGATGAGAGTGGAATGGAGATAGCCAGAAAATATCATACCCACATTTGCATACATACAACATAAATATACATGTTGAAGTTGTTAGCTTAACAGTTTCAAAGGAAACAAGGAATTCTAAAAGGATTCTAAAAGGTAAGAACACATCTTGGGTATATGTAGAGGGCAGTCATTGCAAAAGTACAAAAATGGTAGAGGAAGGAAGGGAGGAAGAAAGGGAGGAAGGAAGAGAAGAAGGATGGGAAGAAAGGAGGAAGGAAGACAAAGAAGCAGGAAGAAGAAAAGGGAGGAAGAGATGGAGGGATGGACATAGGAATTGAGCATTTATTCAGTGCCTCTATGTGCAAGGCACTATGCTAAGCACTTTATAAATACCTCATTTGATCTTCACATGGCAGGTAGAGGCTATTACACTCCTTTTATAGTTAAGGAAACTGCAACAGACACATGTTAAGTGACTTGCTCAGGGTACTGCATCTAGTGTCTAAGATTAAATATAACTTCAGACCCACTCCTCTATCTACTGTACTACTTAGATGCTGTTCAGAATTTGAAGAATGAATAAATGGTTAGAAAAGTAGACTGTTGCTTGGTTTTGAAAAGTTTTAATAATGAAACAGAGTAACTTGTATTTGATCCTAGAAATAATAGATAGCCTGTGGATTTTATTTAGCACATTATATTGCTTTTGAAGTATGGACCTGAGTATGGCATACACTCCCAAATCTTTCCAGGATCTTTTCCTGGGTTATGGATGGCTTGTTCGTGTCACCTGAACCCTTTCTGGAACACCAAAGTGGTTCCATAGACACAGATACAAATTATTCTTAAAGCCCTAGGAGAAAGCCTAGTATGAGGGAAATACATATCTTTACCTTCCACTTGTAGTTTATTTATGAGGTCCTACTGGTGTGCTTTCCATTTATACAAATCAATCAGAAAGATATTAAAAGTCAAGGCAACAAATTATCAAACATTTATTAAGTATTTTCTATATACCTGGCATTGTGCTAAGCCCATTAACTCAAATATGAAGCACAAAACAGGAATTCAAAATTAGTAATAACCATAATATAATATTTGCTTAATAGAAGATAAAAGTTTGAATCTACACCTTTCAGTCCATTCAGAAATCTGGGTAACACTCTCCCAATAATGCATATGATTTTTCTTTTGGGAAAAGTAAACACAAACAGAAAAACCATGAGCAAACTTAAAATTATGGATATAGAAATGGATTTCTGCACTCTTTAGAGAATATTCTGCAGAGAGCATTAATTATTTACTGGCTGGGACCCTTCTGCTCCATTGCTGATGAAAACTATCACTTTGGGGCTACTAAAGTAGTATTAAGTCCTTTTAGTTTTAACTGCAACCTTCAGCCTGAGATCTCCAGAGCTCCCTACATGCTGAGGCAGCATGACCCTCAGTAACAAGTGGTTCTCTTTTTTTACTTGAAACTTATATTATTTTTCCCCAATTGCACATAAAATAATTAATAACATTTTCAAAAGAATTTTGAATGTTGATTTCTCTTCCTCCCTCTTCCCCTAGGCTTTATATATGATTCATGTAAAGCATTTTCCCATATAAATTCTTTTGTGGAAGGAAACGAAAAAAAAATTAAGAAATTAAAAAATTTGTTTTGGTCTGGATTCAGACTCCATTAGTTCTTTTTCTGAAAGCAGATGGCATGTTTTATTTTTAATCATGAATCCTTTGGGATTGCTTTGGATCATTTTATTGCTGAGAATAGCTAAATTATTCACAGTTGTTCATTGCACAGTATTCCTGTCACTTTATACAATATTTCTCCTGGTTCTGCTTATTTCACTCTGCTTTAGTTATTGTCTTGCAATTTTTTTAGCTTCTACTGTACATCATTTCTTATAGCAAAATAATATTCCATTACAATCACATACTATAACTCACTTAATCATTCCCTAATTTTTTAAGCCCATACCTTCCTTCTTGGAGTCAATTCTGTGTATTGGTTCCAAGGCAAAAGAGTGGTAAGGGCTAGGCAATGGGGGTCAAGTGGCTTGCCCAGGGTCACACAGCTGAGAAGTGTCTGAAGTCAGATTTGAACCTAGGACCTCCCATCTCTAGGCTTGGCTCTCAATCCACTAAGCTACCCAGCTGCCCCCAACCATTCCCTAATTGATTGGTATTCCCCCTCCCCCATTTTCCAGTTCTTTGATCCCACAAAAAGAGCTGCTTTAAATAATTTTGTACATATAGCTGCTTCTCCTTTTTGTTTTTTATCTTTGGAGGATATGATCCTAGTAAAGGTATTGCTGAGTCAAAGGATTATGTACTGTTTTATAGCTATTGGGCACAGATCCAAACTGCTCTCTAGAATGGTGAAATCAATTCATAACTCTCCTAATATAGTGCATCAGTGCCTCAATTTTCCCACATACCCTCCAAGTATTGTCATTTTTCCTTTTCCGTAATAGCCGATCTGAAAGCATGGGGTGGTAACTCAGCGTTGTTTTAGTTTCTATTTATCTAATTAATATTGATTTAGAACATTTTTGGCATGACTATAGAGAACTTTAATTACTCTATCTAAGAACTGCCTGTTCATATTCTTTGATCATTTATGAAATGGAGAATTACTTGTATTCTCAGACATTCCACTCATTTCCCTATGTATTTGAGAAATGAGGTTTTTTTAAAGACTTGTAAAAATAATTATGGTTACTCTCCATCCTATTTATCCTTGGTTAAATACCCACATCCCCAAATTTGCCTTTCTTTCCATCAGAGCAACCCCTTCTGATCCCTTCTACTTTCCTGTAGGATGAAATAGATTTCTATACCCATTTGTGTATGTTCTTCCCTTATTAAGAGAATTCCAATGAAAGGTTCACATACTCTACTCACCTCCCCACCTACACCATTTCCCCCTCTACTGTAAAAGCTCTTTCATGCTTCTTTTATGTGCATTTACTCAATTCTATTTTCCCCCTTCTCCTCTTCCCAATGCATTCCTTTCTCATGCCTTCATTTTTTTATATCATCCTATCGTATTGTTAGAATGGGATGAGAGGCTTGGGATGAGAGGCTTGGAATTCTGAGGATGACGGACAGGAGTGGAGTGGTAGTTTGAAAAGCAGAGGCTTGTGGGACAAGAACAGTTGGCTGAGAGGATTCTAGAAGGGCCCTTGGTCTTCTGCCTTGAGACCAGGAGCTGGAAAGTCCAGTTTTGGAAATGTTGATGGATTTCTGAAGGCACAAGGGAAGATCCAGTTTCTTTCCTCAAATTAAATATCTATTCTCTCACCAGATATTAAACCACTGATTCCCTCCACTTGCAGCAAACATCTCAGACCCTTTGAAGGGGAGCTGATTGGACTCTCAAAGCAGAGCCTGGCTTTCCTGACCCTCCTTGTCACCCAGAATTGTTCCTTAATTATTTATTTAGGACATTTTAGCATTTAAGACAGTAGAAGGGGATATTAGCTGGGAAAGGGGCAGAGACGTTTGTGGGCACAGTTGAATCAAGGACTGCATAGGAATTGGACAGGGTTGACTCCACTCTCTCCCCTCAACCCTTTTACCAACCCTTGATAATAAATCCCTTAATAGCAGTTAGATCTCTGTATTGACTTTAAACCTTAAAGGAAGGGAGCTTCAAGTAACAGGAGACAGGTCTCAAGCTTGAGGCCAGTCCCACAGTGGTAAGGCCTAGATAAGGCCAGCCACAAACCCCTCAGGGGAAAGGGTATAGTATCCTACCTCTTGGGGTGCTGACTTGGAGAGTGTCATCTTATCTCCCCAGCCATTATATCAAGGGGATTCAAGTGATAACTGGCTGCTTGTTATCAGTGGGGGGGTGGGGGGAGCTGCCATTCCTGCTCTCACAGGCTTTACCACAATTCCTGTTCCTGCTCACATAATTCACCCAATACCTCACTGGTATAACACTTCAATCAGTGAGCCAATCTACTATTTTAACAAGAAGATCTCCCATCTTTATAATCTTCAACACATCCTTGCCTTCTACCTATGCATAATCCTTCTAGCTGCCCTAATAATAATAAAGTTCTTAAGAGTTACAAAAAGCATCTTCCCATGTAAACTATTTCATCTTATTGAATGTCTTTTCATTTCTTCTTCCTGTTTACCTTTTTATGCTTCATGAGTCTTGTACTGGAGAGTAAAATTTTCCATTCAGTTCTAATCTTTTCATCAAGAATGTTTGAAAGTACTTTATTGCATGAATGTCAATTTTTACCCTGAAGGATTATGTTCAATTTTGCTGGGTGATTCTTGGTTGAAGTCTCAGCAACTTTGTCCTTTGGAATATCATATTCCAGGCTCTCCAATCCTCTAATGTAGAAACTGTGAAATCTTGTGTTATTCTGTGATTCCATGATATTGGAATTATTTTTCTGGCTACGTGTAATATTTTCTCCTTGACTTTGGAATTTGGGAATGTTGCTAAAATATTCCTACGAGTTCTCCTTTTGGAATCTCTTTCAAGAGGTGATTGGTGAATTCTTCCAATTTCTATTTTACTCTTTGGTTCTAGAATATCAGGGCAGTTTTCCTTGATAATTTCTTGAAAGTTATTGAGTCTCTTTTTTTTTTTTATCATGGCTTTCAAGTAGTCCAACAATTCTTAAACTGTCGCTCCAAGATTTATTTTCCAGGTCATTTATTTTTCCAATGGCATGTTTCCCATTTTATTCTATTTTTTATTCTTTTGACTTTTAAAAATTTATTTCTTGATTTCATTAGCTTCCATTTGCCTAATTCTAATTTTTAAGACATTATGTACCTGAGTGATTTTTTATAACTCCTTTTCCATATGACCAATTCTACTTTTTTAAAAAGATTTTTTCCAACACTAGCAGTAGCAATTAGAGAAGAAAAAGAAATTGAAGGTATTAAAACTGGCAATGAGGAGACCAAGCTATCACTCTTTGCAGATGATATGATGGTTTATTTAAAGAATCCTAGAGATTCAACCAAAAAGCTAATTGAAATAATCAACAACTTTAGCAAAGTTGCAGGATACAAAATAAACCCGCAGAAGTCATCAGCATTTCTATATATCTCTAACCCATTTCAGCAGCAAGAAGTAGAAAGCGAAATACCATTCAAAATCACCCTAGACAACATAAAATACTTAGGAATCTATCTGCCGAGACAAACACAGGAACTATATGAACTCAACTACAAAACACTTTCCACATAGCTAAAACTAGATCTAAACAATTGGAAAAACATTGATTGCTCATGGGTGGGACGAGCTAACATAATAAAAATGTCAATCCTACCCAAATTAATTTACTTATTTAGTGCCATACCCATTGAACTACCAAAAAACTTCTTTAATGAATTAGAAAAAAAACCATAACTAAGTTCATTTGGAAGAACAAAAGATCAAGGATATCCAGGGAAATCATGAAAAAAATGCAAAGGAAGGAGGACTTGCAGTCCCAGATCTCAAACTATACTATAAAGCAGTGGTTATCAAAACAATTTGGTACTGGCTAAGAGACAGAAAGGAGGATCAGTGGAATATATTTGGCGTAAATGATCTCAGCAAGACAGTTTATGACAAACCCAAAGACCCCAGCTTTTGGGACAAAAATCCATTATTTGATAAAAATTGCTGGGAAAACTGGAAGACAGTGTGAGAGAGATTAGGTTTGGATCAACACCTCACACTCCACACCAAGATAAATTCAGAATGGGTGAATGACTTGAACATAAAGAAGGAAACTATAAGTAAATTAGGTGAACACAGAATAGTATACATGTCAGACCTTTGGGAAGGGAAAGATTTTAAAACCAAGTAAGACTTAGAAAGAGTCACAAAATGTAAAATAAATAATTTTGACTACATCAAATTAAAAAGTTTTTGTACAAACAAAACCAATGTAACCAAAATCAGAAGGGTAGCAACAAATTGGGAAACAATCTTCACAAAAACCTCTGACAGAGGTTTAATTACTCAAATTTACAAAGAGCTAAACCAATTGTACAAAAAATCAAGCCATTCTCCAATTGATAAATGGGCAAGGGACATGAATAGGCAGTTCTCAGCCAAAGAAATCAAAACTATTAATATAAACACATGAAAAAGTGTTCTACATCCCTTATAATCAGAGAGATGCAAATCAAAACAACTCTGAGGTATCACCTCACACCTAGCAGATTGGCTAACATAACAGCTATGGAAAGTAATGAATGTTGGAGGGGCTGTGGCAAAGTAGGGACACTAATTCATTGCTGGTGGAGTTGTGATTTGATCCAACCATCCTGGAGGGCAATTTGGAACTATGCCCAAAGGGCGATGATAAAAGACTGTCTGCCCTTTGATCCAGCCATAGCACTACTGGGCTTGTACCCCAAAGAGATAATAAGGAAAAAGACTTGTATAAGAATATTCATAGCTGCACTCTTTGTGGTGGCCAAAAATTGGAAAACGAGGGGATACCCTTCAATTGGGGAATGGCTGAACAAACTGTGGTATATGTTGGTGATGGAATACTATTGTGCTCAAAGGAATAATAAAGTGGAGGAATTCCATGGAGACTGGAACAACCTCCAGGAAGTGATGCTGAGTGAGAGGAGCAGAACCAGGAAAACATTGTACACAGAGACTGATACACTGTGGTACAATTGAAGGTAATAGACTAGGGACAATGCAATGTCCCTGAACAATCTGCAGGGATCTAAAAAACAGTATCCACAAGCAGAAGATAAACTGTGGGAGTAAAAACACCTATGAAAAGTAACTGCTTGACTACAGGGGTGGAGGGGATATGACTGAGGAGAGACTCTAAATGAACACTCTAATGCAAATACCAACAACAGGGAAATGGGTTTGAATCAAGAACACATGTGATACCCAGTGGAATTGTGCTGGGCTATGGAAGAGGTGGGGGGGGGGGGGAGGGAAGAAAAGAAAATGATCTTTGTTTCCAATGAATAATGTTTGTAAATGACCAAATAAAAATTAAAAAACAAAAGATTTTTTCCTCAGTGAATTTTTGTACTTTTTTTGCATATTTTTCTTGGAAGCTGTGCATGCAGCAGTGTTGACTTTGTTGTCTTCTTCTGAGTTTGTGTTTGGTCTTCCCTGTCACCAAAATACTTTCTTTGTTTAATATTTTTTTTAATTTGCTCATTTTCCAACCCTTTTCTTTTCTTCTAACTTAAAAAAAAACTGTTAAAATTGGGCTCTATAACTGCTTCAAGATTCAGTTTCTTCATGTAACTGCCTTCAGAGCTAGGGGATCTATCTGCTTTCAGTTGTTCCTAGGTGGTATGATATAAGGAAAGATGTGTTTAATGTTCTTCTGGCCTGTACTCTTGTCTGTGAGTAACCACAAGCATTCTCTTCCTCTTTAGAATTGTGACCAAGGTTCCCTGCTTCCCCAAGGCTGCAAGGGCTGGTTTATGCTAGTGATTTTCTCTATATCTCTTAAGGAATAATTTCTAGTGCCAAAAGGTAAATTTGTAATTCTAAAACTTTATTAGAATACCCCACTCTTTAATGAACAATGCAGAATGTTTAGGTAAAAGTAAATGCATGTGTGGTAAATTGCTTAATAAAAAGTTAAATCAGAATTCCTTTAAAACCAGAATACTAGTAAATAAAAAGTGATTGCATAACATAAGATAACTAGCAAAGTCAAATAATAAAGAAAGTTCTTGTAAGTGTTAAACACAAGTATTACAGAATCTGACTTATTTCTCATACTTCATATCGTAATCCAAAGTTGTACTGAATGAGGAAGCAAAAAGAATGCATTGTTGAATATATTTGAAAAATATTTTAGGTATAACTTGAAAATTAAGAGAAAAATGAATGTGTAGGAAGATAATGAATATGGATGTTTCTTCTCCATCTTTCTTTTTTACATACTTCTCTTCTATCTTAGTTCCATCTCTAGGTACCTACTTTTCATTTCTACATCTTTTTCACAAAAGATGCATCCCAAACAAAAATATAATGATTTTTATCTAAAGAAACTATAGGCCATATTTCCAAGGTTTTCATCCATTTAAAAGAAGTACTGACTGGTGAATGGAAATTAAAAAATTGTATGTTTGTTTGTTTTTTTTTTAATGGGAGAAAAGAATGGCTTCAATAATTAGGCAGATAAGTTTATCCTGAACACAGAAAAACACAAATAGCAATAATCAACCAATACCACTTTATAAGAGCAATGCGACAAATGTTTTACTGTGTTAAAGAAAGGCAAAGTTCTAAATTCATCTTGATATCAGTAAATATTTAGACCCCATTTGATCATGCTATAATAGATTAGCTGGGTTCTAGGAAGGATAAGTGGCAAACATATTTAAGAATTAATAAGTAAACTACCACTCTCTGGGGAAACATTTCAAACAGTGTCCCAAAAGAACGTATTCAGTTATATTAAATCCTTTATTGATGATCCAAATCATTTGGAGTCCTTTACCTTGATCTCTCTTTCCATAAAGTTATTTCCACAATTCCTTTAAGAAGTACAAATTTTTCTTTCTTGAGGTTCATTTTCTCCTTGTTGTTCAGGCCTTCTTTCTCCGCTTAGGAAACTGACATATTGTAGTCATAGGGTCACTTGAGTTAGCTGAAAGATTCTCTACTTAAATTGGACAGAGCCTAATTTATGAGGGGAATCTGGGAGAGGCAGAGAGAAGGTTTGTTTTCTTCCACAGTTTAGATGGCACACTTTTGTAAATGTGATAACAATATTTTTTTCTTCCCACTAGAAAATAATTAGAAGGCTACCTGCTTGGTCTTCCCAGTGTTTAAAATGTAAATGTTGGTAGAAGTAAATGAGATAAGACATCTAAGGCATCTGAAGTAGGGAGACCAGGGAGACCCCAGTCAGGTAGATGAGGGAGAAAACTAGCCCATTGTCAGTATAGTGTTTTGGTAGATGTGTTATCTCCTTGATGTGAATATTTCCTCCAAAGTATAGTCCCACTAATGTCTCTTAATCCTGTGGGGCACTTCCCCATGATGTTTTATAAATCCTCTAAATGGGTCATTCAAAGTACGGAGAGAATTCCTCTAGATAATTTGGCACTACATGGATCTAGACCATTCAACTCTTGGTAAATGATTGGCTTACCTTCCTTTTCAGTCATGTGACTCTCTGATGTTATCAAATCTGATAAATATTTGTATCTATAGATATGACTTATGTCTATAGAACTATGCCAAGTGTTGGAACTAGACAGTTGTTTTCTTCAAATTATAAAGCACCTAATTTTCCAATCCTTAGACTATCTGCTATAAAAATGAGTTTGGTCACTGAAATGTGTTTGAAGAAATATATTTTCAGTAGTAAATACATATCAAGTAAGTGGGACACATGGGAAAGATGGTCCTCAACAGGATCAATCAAGGTAGTAGAGGCAAGCCAGGTAGCTTCTTCTTATCCCTTCCCCACATCAGCAGAATTCTTATTCTATCATAGTATCCTATTGTAAGAAAAAGATTTAGCAGGTTTAAAAAAAACTTATATTTTAAAAATACATTTTAAAGCTAGAAATAGATTTTAAAAAATAGATTTATTTTGCTGAAACTTTAACCAACAATTTGATCTAGGTAATAACATTAGCATACTAGATACATCACTACATATTTTGAATAGTCATTTTAATTTTAGATTTTAGTCATTTTGAACTCTCAATTCTATTAATGAAAAGTTACATGTGCCATTTAACTATTATCTTTTTCACATAAAAACTGACATGTATAGATGTTAGAATCAATCATTAGAATCATTCCACTCATATTAAGACATTTCTTTTGAAGTAAGAATGGTTCAAGCTGGTCAATATTCAAACATTTTTGTTTCATTTAGGTCTGTGACTAGCTAAATACATTTTCAAGAGAAACAGTACACCAAAGGAAAGGTAAGTGACCCCACAGGTCATGGAGGGGAAGACAGGAGAAGGGACCAAGTAAGCATATCCTATGTGCCAGGTGTTGTGCTAAGTGCTTTATGAATATCATCTCATTTGCTACTGAGATTACAAAGTCATTTCACTAGTATAGTTCTAATTGCCTGACCTAGCCAAAAATAGTTTTTCAATTCAATTAGCATCGGTGGCATAGCTGTCTATGTTTCCATATAAATGAGAGAAACATCAAATTATGAATAAATTTATTTTCATGAAAATGAATTCACAAATATTAATTTTAGATAAAATGAGATGCAAATACTTCAAATTTCATCAATATTTAAGTGCATAGTTCAGGACTGAAAATTATTCTCAAGTTCCGAGGCCAAACTTTGACCCAGAAACTGAAGATAACAACACTGAAACCTTGATAGACACTTGGTTTGGATTTCATTTGCCCTGAGGCAAGGGCAGAAGTGTTTGGACATGATTGGCATGGTTAAGGTCAAAAGCATGGGCAGAGGATTAGAAAGAGACTTTTTGAGCATGGTTACAATTTCCTTACTTCTCCCTTTCAAAGAGACTCTGGAATATCACTGAACTAAAAGTGGCAATCTTATTCTAGTCCAAGATTTGTTCAAATATCTATTTCGTGAGATTATAAACCTTAATCACCTCACTTCTCTGTGCAATGGAATTCTATAGTCTAACAAATAAGTCCTTGGCCTAACGATAAAGGTCCCCTTGGTCTCTAGCCTTTCTTTCCAGCTTTATCTTCCACTACTCCACAAGATATATTACACGTTCCAGTCAAGCTGGACAATTCAATAGACTTTCTCTGTAATTGATGCTTCCTGAAACCTGCATCTCTTCTCACTCTAAACTTGTTGTGCTCAGGAACACTGCTTCCTCCTTCTCTCTCCATCAGCGTCTCTTGAAATCATACTCAGTAACCTTAAGATCAAGCTCAAATGCCACTCTTCATGAAGTTTTATTCTATCTCCTCCCACTTCTCCCAGCCCCATCACCAGTCATACCTGCAATTATCATTATGGCAGTCATGGCTGGTGGTACTGATGATCATGGCAGTAGTGATAATGACAATGGTTGTGATGATGGTGATGCAGTGAGAACTCACATAGAATACAGAGTTCAGCAATCTGTACCTCTTCTATGCACTTGCCATGTTTCATTTAATATCGTAGTTATTTGTATAGTTCACTTCTAGGGCTCGTATCTTAGATCATTTTTGTGACTCAGCACCTAGCTCATCTAGATACTTATAAATGTTGGATTATTAATTTAATTGATTATTCATTTTCTAAATTTGATTTTATTGTTGAATTCAAACAAATGTGGATAGTAAAGTCAAATTTTTGTAATATATTCAAACATGGTAGGTATTAAAAATATACCTCAAATTCATATAGATGCATACTAAAAAAAGTATAGTTGAAAAAAATGAATATAGTTTAGATGGATTTATATAGATTTATCAGCATTTATATTAGAGACAAAGATGGAAAGTCAAGCAACCTTTAAATTATTATATGTGACTGCATTTTCTCTAGTGCTCCTGCTCACCTGCAGCACATTAGACAAGGTAATAATTTATGATAATCATATGAAAATATACAATTAATATTCATCACCTCTCATTTCTCATCACTTTAGATGATCAGTAATGCAGAGTAAAAATGCTGTCAGATTTCTAATTGCTTTGTAATGGGCTTGAAACAGGGAAATCATTAAAGGCAAACAATCTGTCATTTGTCTGTTACTTTAACTATCACTAAAAAAAACTCATTAAAGAAATTGCTAATGAGCTACAAAAGACTGTACTCAAGGTGCTTCTGCAGTACATTTTTAAAACAATAATGTAAATTGCTTAAATGATTCCCAAGATATATTATAATATTTTTGTGAAAATTCATCAGAAAACATTTTTTCAGTGCATTTTTAAAAGCTATTTGGTTTCATTATTTTGACATTTCATCCATCATTCCAATAATCACTTTAGGAGATAAGTCTTTTTTTTTCATTAGCCTTTAAGTAACTAAAGTAAAAGGTTGAAAGAAGAAGCCAAAACACAAAATTTGTTACTTGCAAAGTGACATTCATTTAGGAAGGAGGATTGGGATAATCGAGAGAATAAAATCAAAAGTAAACACTTAGCTTTGATTTTTTCTTTATCTACTTCTGTCAGATTTTAATACTTGAATTTGCAATGCTTCATGTGGTTTCCTTTTCAGTTGCTGTTTTTTCATGAAAGATTTTTATTCAGCTTTAAATACTGAAGGGCAAATGCATTTGCTAGATCAAGATTTTGATAGCACTATTCAAGATGCATGTTTCAAGATAACTTTTCAAAGACAAAAAGCAGGTCAAATATTCTTGATACATTTTGTATTTCTATTTTAATGATGGGTTGGAAAAACTATACTGATGCTTTGTTAAATGAGATAACCATTGTTGTTGCTGGATGTAGAAAAATGAGAGAATGCTTTTTAGTGGCTTTACATTTTGGAGGATAAAAGATGACAGTTCAGTGGATATTTTTATTATCTTTTGATCATGAGATCTACTTACTGTATGGAAAAATACAATACTCATTAGTAACATTTGACCAATGTAGTGCCTTTGACATAGATAGTATTGAATAAACATTTGTTGATTTTAATTGATATTCACTAGAAACTACAAAAAAGTAAAAATAAATAAAATAGAAGATTTAATCAATTGTTGATGTACTCTACAGTGAATCTAAAGCTAACTTCAAAAGGTTTCATAACACCCTGGAAACATCTTCATTATACTCTCTAATTGACTTAAACAGACTTCATATCAACTGTTTAACACATTTTAACCTACAAATTAACACCACTTGTTCATTCAGATTAACCTTTCATCTGTGAGCCAACTATGTGACAAAAATAAAATCAACTTTTTTAAAATTCAGGTTTAAATTATAATAACTAAGAATAAGTCAGGAGGAGGGAAGAGGTTTCAAAACATAGAAATGTTACACATCATAAATAGCTAGAAGAGAGCAGCACAAGGTCAGAAGGAAAGTTCTGGAACAATTGGAAAGCTCAGAGATAAGCCAGAGAGGACTAATGAAGCCAAAGAAATTACAGATCACAGAAAGAGTAGTTAGGCTCTTTGTGGGAGAAGGGTATGGAGAAAAGAGTAACTATGTTAACCTGAAATAAAGACATTGTTAGTCAAAAAAGAAAAAAAAAGATCTATAACAGGTAATACAATGATTCCACTACAGAATTATATTCAACAAACATTGAGCAACTCTTATGTGCCAACCATGGTGTAAGGTGTCAAGAATACAAACTTGAGAAACAATATGAGTTCCCACTATCAAGGAACTTAGAGTATAGTCTGAAGTTGAAGTATATAATATAATAATTATAATTTTAGTTAGAAAAATGGTTTAATAGCCTGAAAGTGGTGATGAGGGAAAAACACTTCAAGATGGGAGGATAAGAGAAAATTTCATGGAGGAAAATAACACCAGACAGCATAGTGGATTAGAATGCTGAAGTTAGAGTCAGAAAGTCATAAGTTTGAATCCTGCCTCAGTTATTTATTTTTTAATTTTATTTATTTATTTAGAATATTTTTCCATGGTTACTTGATTCATGATCTTTCCCATCCCTCTTCTCTCCCCACTCCTGCTAACAAGCAATTCCACTGGCTATACATGTACCATTGTTCAAAACCTATTTCCATATTATCCAAATTTGCAATAGAGTGATCCTTTAAAGTCAAAACCTCAATCATACACCCATTAAATCATGTGATCACTCCTATGTTTTCCTTCTGCATTTTTACTCCCACGGTTCTTTCTCTGGATCTGGATAGCGTTCTTTCTCATAAGGCCCTCAGGATTGTCCTGGATCATTGCATTGTTACTTGTAGAAAAGTCTGTTAAATTCGATTGTGCCACAGTGTTTCAGTTTCTGTGTACAACGTTCTCCTGGTTCTCTCCTTTCACTCTGTATTAGTTCCTGGAGGTCATTCCAGTTCACATGGAATTCCTCCAGTTCATCATTCCTTATAGCACATTAGTATTCCATCACCATCAGATACCACAATTTGTTCAGTCATCCTCCAATCGAGGAGCACTCCATCACTTTCCAATTTTTTGCCACTATAAAAAGTGTGGCTATAAATATTTTCATATGTATATTTGGGGCATAATTCCAAATTGCCTTCCAGAATGGTTGTATCAATTCACAACTCTACCGGCAATGCATTAGTGTCCCAGTTTTGCCATATCCCCTCCAACATTTATCCTGTCTCAGTTATTCACTATCTGGGTGACTCTGAGAGAGTCAAATAACCTCTCTGTGCAAGGAAGGAAGGAAAGAAGGAAAGAAGGAAGGAAGAAAGGAAGGAAATAAGGAAGGAAAGATAGATGGATGGATGGGTTAGAGAAATGCCAATTAAAACATCTCTGAGGCACCACTTCCTACCTATCATAAATGACTAGTGTTAGAGAGAATGTGAGAAAATAGGTGTACTAATGAACTGTTGGTGGAATTGTGAACTGATCCAACTATACTGGAGAACAATATGGACCTATGCCCAAAGGGGTCTAAAAATGTGCAAACCTTTTGAACCACTTATACCAGTACTAGGTTTATATCCCAAAGAGATCAAAGAAAAAGGAAATGGACCTATATGTAGAAAAAATATTTATATAATTCTTTGTGGAGGCAAAGAACTGAAATTAAGAGGATACCCATCATTTGGAGAATGGCTAAACAAGTTGTGGTGATTGTAATAGAATACTATTGTGCTATAAGAGATGAGAAGTGAGGTGTTTCAGCAAAACCTGTGAAGTTCTATATGAATTGATGCAAGGTTAAATGATTAGAACCAGGAAATAACTGTACATAGTAACAGTAATATTGTAATGTGTTATAAGATGTAATAATGAGAGATTTGGTTACCCTGATCAATACAATGATCTAAGAAAATCTGAAAGGTCTCAAGATGAAAATTGCTATCCATTATTATGAAGAGAACTAATTAATTTGAAGTACATAATGAATTTGACTTCACTTTATTTTTCTTCCCTTTTTTGGTGAAATGGCTAATATGGAAATGTTTTGCATGATTTCACATGAATAATAGGAATCATATTATTTGCATTTTCAGTGCATATAAGAAAGAAGGTAGAGGGGGAGAAAATTTAGAATTCAAGATTTTTTATCATGTTAAAAAATAATACATTGAAAAATATTTTAAAGAATGATAAATGGAAGAGATGAAGAAAGTGTTTCCTTTGTGTTCAAAGGCAATAGGGAATATACAAGGAATATCATCTCATGGAACACTTGTTCATTTTGTCTCACAGTGCTCATAATGAGCATAAGCAAAAAGAATACCAATAGCAACTTATTGCCAACATCTGTTGCAGAGGATAAAAGAGGCAGCATGGTGTCATCAGTGCAAATGCTTGTTCTTACACTTATTATTTTTGTGATCTTAGTCAATTTACCACACCAAGGTTTTGTCCAGCTCTAAATATAGGTTCCTATATAAAAACTGTAGGAAAACTTGGCAAAATTTTCCAAATGATGTCAAAATGTAGTGTGACACTGTAAATTCAATGTCAAGTGGCTTATCTGTGAAGGCAAATAATTTCACAAAATATTATGCAGGTTTACAAAACAAAAAAAAAAAGCCAAAGGCTAATCAGAGATCTCATGTTTTGTGTTCTTCCCCTTTATAGAGTATAATATGCTTTTAAGGAAACAAGGAATATTTCAATTTTTTCTTTGTTTCCCCAGCACTTAGCACAATGACTGATGCATTGTAGTCATTTAATAAATGCTTATTTACTAATTACAATACACCTTGAATACTTTCTTCCAGAAGAGAGGCAGGAGGTACTAGACATTTGGAGAAACATTACAAAAATTGATACTGTATACCTTAACCAACCCAAAAGGGATATGAGTACATTCATCAGCTGTCTCTATGCAGTCAGACCACTGGCTAGTTAAAAGAAATGTCCAAATAAGCATCTAATTAGAAGTGAAGAATATGACAAGAAGACATTGCAAACAATTATCAACAGCTTCAACTTGATCCATTCCAATAAGTTATTGATGCCCAAACAGGCTGTGGGGTGGGAGAAGAGAAGATTGCCATCATTTTATGCAAGACTTTCACTGATGTAAATTATTTGCCACAGTGAAAAAGCTGAAAGCCCAGAAACTGGAGCAGGCAGCAAACATATTATTTCCTTGCCAAGAAAAGAGAATAATCAAGGGTAAGGCTAGTTTAGAACACAAACTTATTTGTAAAACCCTACAAAAAACAATAAAAGAGTATGAGCAGCATCACATGACAAAACAGGGCAAAGACGTGAATGCAAAAACAAGTGTACAGGAAGCATGGCATCAGATTGTACTGAGACACACTAGCCTTTAGATCCATATGTGAAAGTGTCAGGAAAACGACAAATAAGTAAATGAAATTAGTTTCTCAGTTTTGATAGGAGTCTCTCTTCATCACTAGTGCCAGAGCAATTCTTATATTTGGATCGAAATACCTCAGTTTCCAAATTACAGAGAAGTCAAAAATGGGAATTAAAGGTCATAATCTAGAAGACTGACTGGACAAGACAAAATGGCCACTGCTGATCTTCATGGAGGAGAAGATACAATTTTGAAAATATAGAGAAATCATTTTATAGATATTAAATCAAAGGAAAGGGGAAAACAGTAGATCTATTTATTTATCAAAAAAAGATAAAGAAAACATCAATAACTTCTGGTTCATATGTCTACTTTTTAATTTTCATTAAAATCATTTGTATGTATATTATGTATATTAGTATGTGTGTATGTATATTAGTACACACATAGTGTATACTAAAGGCAGTACAGTGCACACAGGCATCAGGAAGACTCATTTTCATGACTTCAAATCTGGCATGGGCCACATTCTAGCTATCTAATACTGGGCAAGTCACTTAACCCTTTTTCCCTCAGTTTCTTCATCTGTAAAATGAACTGGAGAAGGAAATGGCAAATCACTCCAATATCTTTGCCAAGAAAACCCCAAATGGGGTCACAAAGAGTCAGACCAAACTGAAAATGACTGAACAATATTACCAGAGATCAAGAACCAGTGTTCTTGATCAAAATACATGGAAAGGAAGTACAATTTTCCATAAACTACTTTCTACAGTATATATCTTTACCGTTATACAATTGACAGAAAGATACAGATAATACAAGATAGCATTCTATTGTGTTTATTATAAAAAGGCAAAGCAAAAAAACAGTCTTAAAGACTCTCTTCCAGGAAGGAATCTCCAATACATATGTTAAGACCATACAAGGTTTCTTGAATAATGCAATAATGGAAGTAACTGCTCAATGGACTTCAATTACTGTCATGAATTGAGGTATAAAATAGGAAGATGAATGTTCACTGAAGTTGTTTGATACAAAGAGGAAATATTATATGGATTAAAATGAAAGAGAGATTCCCTATAGATAGTGAGGTCCCACAGAAGCTCATGAGCTAGGACTAGGACTCTAACTAACTCCCCATGCCCTAACTCAGTGTGCTGGAGTCATCTGTAACTGGCTTGCAAAGCCAATTGTTAAATTTTTAGTGTGAGTATTTATACCAAGTACAAATCAAGACTTAATAGATTATTTTGTTGATTGTCTAACCTTAAAGTTTTAATAATGAGATGAAATTTAAGTGTATGTGCCTACATTTTTTTACCTTAGACTGTCCAGTCATTAAATATTTACTAGTACTGTTGAGCTGGCTAGGTAATGTAACAAGCAAAACACTGGACCTAGAATCAGGGGACATATACTCTCTGCCTCAGTTTCCTCATCTGTAAAAGAGGAACAATAATAATATCTGTCTCTCATAGTGGTTGTGAACATCCAATAACATAATTGAGATAAAATGAGATAATAATGAGGTAATAAGAGATGACAAAATCTAAGATATGTAAACAGATATACTTTTCTAACTATTTCAAATATAATATTTCACTTCCTACAACTTCTCAGAGATAGTAAGATAATAGTAAGATAATTATTGCGGTTGTTGTTACCCTTAAAAAAAAAACAACAAGCTTATTTTCCATCTTGGAATCAATACTGTGTACTGGTTCCAAGACAGAAAAGTAGAAAGGGCTAGGCAATGGGGATTAAATGACTTGCCCAGAATCACACAAGTGTCTGAGGCCAGATTCAAATGTAGGTCCCTCAGTCTCTAGATCTGGCTCTCAATCCACTGTGCCACATAACTGCCTCTTGTTGTTATCTTTTTAAGAGTGGGGAAACTGAGGAAGAACTAACTTGTCCAAGTGAGGAAAAGAAAGGAATAAGTATTTACATAGAGCCTATTATATACTGTGTACTTTGCTAAATGTTTTACAGATATTGTCTCCTTTCACCCTCACAACCTGAGAAGTATATGTTGTTATTATCCCTATTTTACAGTTGAGGAAACTGAGGCAAGCAGAGAAGGTATGCAACTTGCTTAGGGCTCCATTGCTAGGAAGTGTCTGAGGCCAAATTTTAATTCGGGTCTTTCTGATTCTAGGCCCAGAGCTCTATCCAAAATGAGTGGAACTAAAACTGCTTCTTTTTGCTGTACCAATTAAAAGATGTAATTGCATTTCTAGGTCAGAAATCTGATTTAGTATTTTAGTTATTTAGAAATTTAGAAATCAGTTCAATTAAAAAAAAAGTTGATTAAAGGGGCAGGTAGGTAGCTCGGTTGATAGAGCACCAGGCTTAGAATCCAGAAAACCTGGGTTCAAATTCGATCTCAGAGACTTTCTTAGCTGTGTGACCTTGGACAAGTAGCTTAACTCAATTGCCTAGCCCTTGTCATTCTTTTCTTAGAGGTAATTAATACTAAGACAAAAGGTAAGGGAAAGGAAGAAAGGAAGGAAAAGGAAGAAGGAAGGAAGGAAGGAAGGAAGGAAGGAAGGAAGGAAGGAAGGAAGGAAGGAAGGAAGGAAGGAAGGAAGGAAGGAAGGAAGGAAAGAAAGTCATTAAAGGACAAAACACCGCATTGGACACTAGAGATAGAGTAAAAAAAAAAACAGAAATAATTCTATGTCTGTAGGGAATTGAAAAGAAACAATATAGATAAAACAAGGAAATACAAAATAATGAAAAAGCAATTTAAGAGGAGACTATTACCAACTGAAGGACTCACGGAAGACTCACAAAACAAGTAGCACTTGAAACACTCCTTTGTGTGACTGGGGAAGTCACTTAAAATCTCTTCATCAGTAAAGTAAGGGTGTCCTGTTAGATGGACTCTGGGTTCCTTTCCACTTCTAAATATGTGATCTTAAGGACTTCTTTAATCCATGTTTTGTTTTGTTTTTTTCTCACCTGCAAAATGGGAATGACTCACGTCCCTCTGGCTCCCCAGGACTGAAGAGGAGGTAAGTGATGCGAAAGCTCATGCAAACGCAAGGTGCCCCTCCTTAGAATTAATTTTGGTGCCCAGCTTTGGTCGTTGCTGAGCTTCTCCCAAGTCTCCTTTCTCTGAGAAGAACCAGGGAAGCAGCATAACTTCGGAGACTTGGAGTTCTGCCTTTGGAAATTATCCCGAGACCAGGCTTCAAGTCCCTACGTGCCGCCCCTACTCTTCGGGGCTCCAGGTCCTCTCCATTTACTCAACCCAAGGCTGGACCAAAGGAAGCCCTGCGCTCAGAGTAGCAAGATACAAGGGCTGAGCCTGCGCAGTGGCCCGAGCGCCATGGCCCGCTCCGGCCTGAGAGGCGTCTGGTTACCATGGAGACGGCGTAGAGGTCGTGGATGTTACGTCCACCTGGTGTTTCGGCCTTTCTGGCCCGGCTGGAAACGAGTCTTCCTCTCAAGCCTAAGGGTTAGAGAACGCGGGGGAGGGAGGTCTCTCGACCTACTTCCGCCGGAAAGGCTGCTGCCCAGACGCCGGCGGCCCAAACCTCTTCGCTATCGCGACTGGGAATTCTGGTAAGACAGTTCCTCGTTGGGTGCAGGGACCGATAGGTGGTGGAAGGAGGCTGGAGGCCGAGGAGCCGCGGGCCCGATGGAAGGTGGGAGGAGGACCTCCGGAGGTGGCCTCAGTTTCGGGACCCTGGCACAGGTCCGGAGCCGGAAGGCGTCCAGCTGTTCCCACTCCCTCCTTTTACAAATGGGGAAACTGAGGCCCAGAAAGAGGAAGGGTCGAAGTTGGCTCCATTTTGGAGGTCTTCGCCTTAGGGCTTGAGTTGGAAGGTGCTCGAAAGGCCGGCTGGACCCACCCACTCCTTTTAAACATAGTGAATCAGAGACCCAAAGAAACTTACCCATTGTCAAACAGGTAGAAAGTGGCCAAATTAAGATTCACAATCAGGACCCTGTGGCAAACAAACTCTTATATAGACCTAGTTCCTATCGTGTGCCAGGCACTCTGCCAAGAGCTTTGTAAATATGAATCTCATTTTGTTCTCTCAACCATTCTGGGAAGTAGGTGCTATTATTATCCCCGTTTTACATATGAGGAACCTCAGGCAAACAGGTCACACAGCTAGTAAGTGTGTGAGGCTGGCTTTAAATTCAAGTCTTCCTGACTCCAGTCCAGAGCTCTTATCTACTGCCACCTTCCCTAAAAGAGGAATCCTCTCCTTTCCCACTCTTGGTACCCTTGTCCTGCCCCTAGCTCCTGGTGGCCCTTGGGATCTCTTGCTGGTGTATTCAGACAGCTTTTAGTCTTAATCTGGTCATAAAAACAATGTATATTAAAAAACAATGTGATACAATATATTACATAATAACATAACAAATAATATAATGAAGTATGATACAATTTATTATAATGTATAATATAATAATACTTTTTAAAATCGAGAGAGGATTCACCAATTTTATTTTCCTTCATGTTTTGGAGACAGTCTTAATAAATAAGAAGAGCTCCTTTAGAAATCATTTTCCCACACTGACATTATAGTAAACAAGCATTTAGTTGTCAGGGTTTCATAGATTTAGTGTTAGAAAAGGGCCCCTAGTTTTCCTGAAGTTCAAATTGCCATTTTCCAAATGAGGGAACTATCATGAGTATTATAGGTTTAGGGGCTGTTAGCACAGTGGATAGCACAACACTTGGAGATGGGAAGTCCTGGATTCAAATTTGTCTGGAGATACTTCCTGGCCCTGTGACCTTGGGCAAGTTACTTAATCCCAAATGCCTAGCCCTTGATGCTCTTCTGCCTTAAAATCAACATCAACTCTTTAAGGCAGAAGGTAAGGTGTTTTGTTTTTTGTCTTTTTAAAGTACTATAGGTTTAGGAGTGAATAGGATAATGGGTCTTAGGCACCAGCTGTATGACCCTGGGCAAGTCATTTAATAACTTCCTGACTCAGTTTCCTGTTCTGTAAGATTGGGATAATAGCACCTATTGTGAGGGTCAAATGAGATCTCTATAAAGCAATTAGCTCCACCCCCTGCATCTGAGGGTGGGGCCAGGCTCCCAGCTGGCCAAACCATGGACCTGCATGTGCCCACATAGAGGAGTCTGTGTTCCTTATTTGGCATGCATGCCTTCCGTCTGCCATCACAGACCTAGATTACATCTAAAGATTGATGGAAGGAGTTTTCCCATAATTGTGAATCTAAGCAACTCAGATGTCTTATATGAAAGGTGACCCCATTCAAATCAGCTGTTGTTTTCTATGTTCTTTTGATTGTTTAGAGTTACTTGGCAGGGTTTGTGGGGACATTTCAGCCCACACCATATATATAGGGACTGAGGCCTTGGACTTGAGATCTGGAAGATTTGGTTTTGAATAATGTATTGCCTTTGGGACTGTGGGCAAATTCCTTAACCATACTTAATCTCAATTTCCTTGTTTAGGAACTATCATTATTTACCTTACTGTGTTGTTATGAGATAAAAGGCTATAAATCTCTTTCAACTTTAAACCACTCTATCAATGTAAGAACACTGAATTGTTAGAGGAGTACAGTGATTTTACCTCGTGTGTGACTGAGCAAGTCATTTAATCTTAGTTTCCTCAACTCTTAGTTAAGGAATTTGGACTAGATGGCTTTCAAATCATAGAATATTTCATCTAAAGCTGAGAGAGACTTCAGATGCATCCAGTCCAACCCCATCATTTTATATTTGGAGAAACTGAAGTCCAGAAAGATAAAATTATTTGTCCTGGGTCATACAGATAATAAGCATGAGATAAAAGGTTTGAACTGAGGTCTTGGACACCAGAACAAATGTTTTTTCAGCTGTTCTTCTTCTTTAGCTCTAGATCTTTGAACTTACATGAGCTATTAACTAAATCTGTGAATTTGTGTGAGCTATTATCTGAATTGGTTTTCTTCACTTTGTCTTGGGTAAAAAAGTTTGATTTATTCTCTTATTTATTTTTTAAAACTTTTACCTTCTGTCTTGGAACCAATATTATTGGTTCCAAGGCAGAAGAGCAGTACGGTCTAGGCAATGGAGTTTAAGTGACTTGCCCAGGGTCACACAACTAGGAAGTGTCTGAGACCAGATTTGAACCCAGGACTTCCCATCTCTAGCCTGGCTCTCAGTCCATTGGACTACCCAGGTGCTTCCTTGCTCTATTCTTTTACCTTACGTTTAATCTTATATTTCTTTGCAAGAGTTGAATTAAGACATAATTGTCAAATATGTATAACAATTATAATTTAACTGAGGTAAAGCAGGTGTAATGGAAAGGAAAATGTTTTCTCTACTATAAAATAGGGATAATAACACTTTTGGGATTTAGCCTAGACTTTAGTGACAGTTTAAACCAATGATGACAAAACTTTTAGAGATGAAATACCAGGCCCTGCCCCCACACCACCCTCAAGACTGTGCTGTGCCCTTCTCTCCCCAGAGATGGAGTGTCACACCCCTCCTTCCCTTATCCCAAACAGGAAAGGGAGGAAGTGCTCCCTTTGCGTTGCTGGCAGAAGGGCCAATGATGAGGAGTGCATGTGAAGAGGGGGAGGAGAGTGGCCCCAATACTCTTTCCCCCTCCAGCTCTTCTGCTTATGAGCTGTCCACTTTACCCCCTGTGGGCTCCCATTAGCCTGCTAGGCAGAAGGGTGGGGATCTAAGAAAATGTCTTCAGACATAGTAGAGAAGGGGAGGGAGCAGCTCCACCCAAGTCCCTCTGCTTTTCTAGTAGCTAACTTGGGGATGGGTAGACCATGCGCCCAGAGAGAGGATGCTATATGCCATCTTTGGCACCCCTGCCATAGGTTCGCCATCACTGGTTTAAACTAACCCTTTTATAAACGAGGAAACTGAATTTCCAAGAAGCTAAAGTGACTTGCCCAGAGTCACAAAGGTAAGATAGAGCAGAGATTAGAACACAGGGCTTCTAACCTGAAATCCAATGCTTTTCACATTACACCTATCATGCTATTTATAGAAACCTACCTTGTTGCTGCTTTTGACAAGCTGGCCCCAAGCTATCATTTTAGCCTTATTATTATTATTCCCCTCCCCATATTTTGTGATCCAACTTGACTGGTTTTTTCTCTATTCTCACTCTTGACACTCCATCCCTCATGCACTCACTCCCTTCTTACCTTTGCCTCATAGAATCCCTCTCTTCCAGATACCATCCAAATACTACTTTTTCCATGAATCCACTCTTTGTCCCACTCTCCCAACAGGTACTGCTCTTTCTCTTTCCCAAACTGCCTTATATTTATTTAACTTTGGAAACTGGGAGGCAAAGTTGAAAAGGGAGAGCATACATTATCTTTAGATTGTAAAGTACTCAGAGGGGTCTAAGGTATAAGAAGACTGGAAAGGCTTAGCAGAGAATTTTTGTGTTTAATTTTGGAGGTAATAGGGAGCCACTGGAGTTTATTGAGTAAAGAAATATGACACAGTGAGCCCTAAACTTTAGAAAGATCACTTTGACAGCTGAGTGATAGACAGATTGGAGATGGGGACACTTGAGGCAGGATGAGATCCAGAAGGATATTTCAAAAGTTCAGGATAGAGGTGGGGAGAGCATTCACCAGGGTAGCAGTTGTGTGATTGGAGAGAAGGGGACGTATGTGAAAGATGTTCATAGATCCAATACTCTTGTCGAGTATAAAAATGCCTAAGAGGTGTACCCTGGGGTATGAGAGCCCCTAGGCAAGAGAGATCCCTTTTATTTGACATTAGAGAGGGTGAAACTTATGAAGGAGGAAGTGGTTAGCTGGGCCCATGCATGTATTCATAAATAATATTTATAGTATCTATGTTAATTTATATGTATATATATTTAGTATATATTATGTTTATATTATATCTTTAGATATGAATGTGTTCTCCCTAACAGTGTAAATTCCTTGGGAGTGGAGATTGTTTCATTCATTGTATTTTTTATCTCCACCCAGTACCTAACACATAGATTCTTAATAAATGCCTATTGATTGATTTTGTGAAGATCAAATGAGATGACATTGTAAAGTGCTTCCCAAAGCCATAAAACTTTATAAATATGGACTCTGTAAACATTTTCAGACTTTCAAATCCAATTGCTTCCTGCCTTTTCCATTAGATTAATGTAAAGTGCAATGAAATATTTTCAATATTTTTAATGCAGTACATTAAGGAAAGGCCTTGTGCAATGTACCATGGCATTTGAACCCTTCGCACAAAAGGACTGGTACAGTGTTCTGGGTGCAGAACCATCAGCAAGTTTGAAAGACCTGAAGCAAAAATACCAAAAGCTCATTTTAATGGTAAGTATTTTTAACTTGATTTTGTATCATGTCAGAAAATTTTTGAATACCAAATAATATATACATAGCAAGGGCAGAATGATATAAATAGTATAATTAGAATGATAGTTTGATTCCATTTAAGGTTTCATTAATATTGGGGGAGAAAAGATTATCAGCAGTTTTAACTACTTTTCATTAGAATATTGATAAGCTACTTTTCTACAGAATCTTTTAAAAATTTTTAAAAACCATGATGAAATATATCATTCCTCTACTTTTTTGACTGTATCAAAGACATTTTGCAAACAATTTTGAAAAATGAGAATTGCTATTTTTAATATTCTGATATTATGTATTATAAATTGTAGGATGGCAAAAGATTACTTTTAAATTGTTTCTTTAAAATAAAATTTAGTGCTGTGTTTATTTTTATAGTTCTCCTGCCATTTAATTGTCTGTTCCAGATAGCATATATTTAATGAATGTCTTTTGAATTACCGAATCAGTAACATCAAAGTGATTTTAATGTCTAAGAATTTCACTGCAAAAAAAAATTGTTGAAATAAAAAGATTAGGCAGAGCTAAAAGGAAGTATATGTTTTAGTCTTTTGCCATCAACTTTAATTAGGCATGTATGGCCATTGTTCAGCCTCTTGTTCATATCAGGAAGAAACAGGGACTAATTTGAGGTTGTAAAGAATTAGAATGAACAGTAATGGGACCCTTCAAAAAGGTTTGAGTAGATATCATTCTAGAGCTGCAGAAGCTCTCAGAAACTGCCATCTAGAGCAGCTTTTACCTGAACAAGAATAATGTCTCCCAACAAGTAAACCAGATATTGTGTGAAGACTTCTAGTAAGGTAGAGCTGATTATTTCCCACAGTATCCCATTCCTCTTTTGGATGGATCTATTTTTCAGGAAAGCTTTTCTTCTTTAGAGTTTAAATGGGAGAGGCTGGATCCCAGGAACTGAGGAGTGTAAAGGTTAAATTTAGTGGTAGGACTTAAATTATACGAAATATAATTTGGTGGTCACCAAAATTATTATATCTCATTTTAGAAGGTTAGTTACCAAAATAGAGGGGAAACAATAAAGTAGAGAAATGTGAGAGAGGTTAGAGAAAATACCTATACTAGTCCTCAGTTAGGAGGGCCAGTAGTGAGTAACTATGAGGCTTCCTCCAAGATGGAAGCTAGTCTCTTAGGAAACTAGGAAAGGAGTCATCCCTTTTCACTCACCAGCAAAGTAGTCCAGGAGTCAGAATCTAAGTTGAAGCCAAGCTCCAAGCCCACAATCCAAGTTGCATTCTCCAGCAAAGCTCCCTTGGAGACTCTTCCCAGTCAAAAGACTGTCTTCAGAAGGCAATCTCTTCACACTATCTTCTCCAAGACCATTTCCTCAGACTGAGATCAGGGCTTGCTTTTATGGTGACTCCTTATCTCCTCCCCTCTTCACAGGGGCCAATCACAGCTTCCAAATAGCCTAGCACTGCCCAGAGGGCAGTGTTAGTGGGAACCAGCTCACACTTTGTGGGAAGGTGAATACTCATTGAAAGGGTTCACAGTTTCTGAGGACATGAACTCTTAAGAATTCAAAGTTTCTGGCTGTTTGAGTTAGAAAAAAGGATGGAGCTCTCCAAATATCTTGTTGGCTTCTCACCTCGCACTAAGTGGAGTGTGAATTCACTAAGCATTTGAAAGTTCTTCTACCTAGTTCAAGCTGTGTTGATTCAATCAAAAGGTAGACAAAGGAGAGTTAATCCTGTCTTCACAATCTAGTGAGGTACTTAAATTAGTGTTAACCAAAGTTTTAATTCCAACTAGGCAAAGAGAATAAAGGATTCCCTTTTCACAAATGTAAACTCAGAATAGACAAAGAGAACCAAGAATTTCCTTTCACAGGAGTAATAGGAAACTCTTAGGATTGCAGTTCTGAAGGCTGGAAAAACAAAACAAAACACTTCTAATAAGGAAGAAAAAGGAACAGTTATCTGAAGAGGCAAGTAGATATGTGGAGGATTTATCACAACTTATATTTAAGATGGAGAGAAATATACTTCTATGTATTCTTTGAATGATGGAAGCAGTGAGAGGTAATATAAGATATAAGAAAATATGAATCCCCCAAATATCCTAATCTAATAGAGATACTGTCCAAAGTGTTAAGACTCCAAGGATGACCTAAATAAAGTAGGAGAGTGGAGGACTCCATTTTCTTTGGTAGGGTTGGGGGGACCAGGTAAATTGTGGGAGAGGGGAAAGAGGATCAGAGTCTGAATTAGCGCTGATGAGATGATGACTGACAACACAGAGGAGACAACTGTTATAGTTTTGACTATTCATCTCTTTTCTGTAGGTAGGAGAAAAATTTTGGGGCTGGAGACTTCAGAACAAAATGGCTAATAGGGAGTTGGTAGTCACAATAGGTATGGAGGCAGAAGGAGATTATTTAGCTCTTAAGGATGAATTAAGTTCTTTGGTTTAAGGTAGACTTCCTAGTAAGGAACTAGAGGAACTGGCAGTTGGAATTGTGACACCACCTCTAGGAATATTGTTTCAGAGATTGTGAAGAACAAAAGAGAGGTCTTGGGGCCAGAACTGGGCACTTGTTTTTGGTATTCAAAAGAGGGAAGAGAATGGAATCTTCCAAAGAGGCCAGCAATCTTTGATTCCTCAGAAAAGTCTGGAACATATTAAAAAGATGACTAGTGAACTTTTAGATGAAGAAGTAATGACTACAAAGAATTATTGTGACTTCAAGAACAAGTTATGCCAGAAGGCCCTTATTTGCTGTTTTTGAATGAGCTTTTAAACTGATTGATCTAGGGTGATGATCCCATTTCTATTTGAGTTTGACTTCACTGGTCTAAACTATTTATAATCTGTGTCTTCTCTGCTTATGACATTGACCTTCACCATTATAAATGCTCACCTCTGCAAATTTAGCAGCTTAACAATATCTTTCTGAAATCATGAGACCCAGACCTAAAACCATACTCCCAAAGAGCAAATGGAGAACTTGGCCATTCATTGAGCTCTGTCTAGAAGTATACCTCAGAGTGTACTTTTCCTCCCTGTTCTTGCACAAATTCCTAGACTGAGAGGTCACTTCTCACCAAGGTGACCATCACCTCCATTTCAGCAGCCTCTTTCTTTTATTAGATCTGGAGCAGGTAGCTCTTTCATACCTAGAAAAGTGCATCAACCTCTAACTATGGCCTTTTCACTAAGATTTACAAAGAACTGAAATTCATCCCATCAACTTTTGGAGAATTTTCAAAAGTGTAAGTATTCATATATCTCCTGTTTTCAGATTGTACAATTTTGGATACTTAGTAATACTCTCTGATACTTTATCAGCTGAAGAACCATAAAACCTGCCATCAGTTGGTAACACTTTTCTTAAGTTTATGCTAAGTAAGGGCCTTGGAAAGGCCCAGCATCTGATAGTCAGGTGTCAGTGATAATCTTGCCACATTTACAAGTGGGAGCCCCTGCTATATTGATTTATTAATTCTTTTGACATCAGAACATCTCTCCATTGCTCAACTAGCTGTACTACTCTGGGGCTTTACTGACTTTTCTCCCATGCTTCCTTCCCTTGGCACTGCTGAACGTTCTCACCCTCCCCCCCCCCCCCCCTTTTTCTTCCTTCCTTTTATGTAGGTGTATGTGTGTTCTCTCATTAGATTGTAAACTACTCCTTGAAGGCAGAGATTTCTTTTTTCGGTATTTGTATTTCTACTGCTTATGGGGAGTTTTACTCTATAGAATAGAGGTAGGAGGTTTTGAACCTATTTTATGTCATAGACCCCTTTGGTAGCTGAGTGAAACTTGTGAACCCAAGGGGCAGCTAGGAATCACAGTGAGTAGAGTGCCAGACCTGGAATGGAAGGACTAAGATTTAAATCTGCCTCAGATACTTCCTAACTGTATGACCTTGGGCAAGTCACTTAAAAGTCCACTGCCTAACCCATGCCACTCTTCTGTCTTAGAATTGATACTAAAATAGAAGGTAAAGGTTTATAAATAAAAAAAAAATAAACAAATACGTAAATGAAAATGAAAGAAAAGAAACCTCTGGACTCAGAATAATTGTTTTAAATTCATAAACCAATACATTAGATTATGAAGGAAGTCAATTATTTCGAAAGTTATCAAAAGTAATTTTAAAACATATTCCCAGATCCTAGATAAAGTAGTCCTATTTTAGAGTATCTATCAAACTATCTCTAGTCTGTCCTCTTTCTAGTAAGTCATTCACACAATTTACCAAATAATTTTTCTAATATGCAAGCCTAACAGTGCCTTATCTGTTCACAAGCCTTCACTGGCTCTCTGTCCCTAATAGTAGACCTAAACTCTTCAGCCTACCAGTTTAAGACCCTTCAATATATCTCTAATCTATTTTTCAACCTTTCTTCTTGCCCATACTTGTGATTTCAGTTTCAGTTAGGAAACTCTTAACTACTAATACATATGAATATTCTTGTATATGAGGAAATGAGAAGTTAAGTGATTTATCCAGGGTCACACATCCATCATGTTTATGTAGTAGGACTTGAACCAAGGTCGAGCAGGGTCTTCTTGACTGACTCCAAGACCTATCGCCTCCACCACACTAACTCTCTATCAGCCTCATTTTATCTTTACCCTTTATGTTCTTATGTTTTAGCCAAACTGTTCTGATTTATAAATTTGACCCTATATACCATCTCTTGCTTTTATATGTTTGGCCAGCCATCCCTCTGGCCTAGAAAGGGTTCACTCCCTTTATTGAAATGCCTCTTTTATGAAGGCTCAGATACCATCAATTATTTATTCCATGAGGAAATTTCTCTGTTTCCACAGCCACAAAGACTTGCTTCCTCAAATTATCTGATAGCAGTTTGTCTTGATCTCTATGACCTTTTCACATACTTCTTTCTATTATATTTATGTAAATATCATAAACACTTCTGGTAGGGTTTTTAAGGTATTTCTAACAACTAGAAGGTATTGACTTGTATAGCGAGTGCCTGATTTTTTTTTAATGAAGTCAAATCACTTTGTAAAATGAAAATATATTGAATCTTATTATTGGCTTTAATTACTAATTTGTTAATATGCTATGTTTGAAATAACTTCAAAATTAAATGTGATAACATTCAATAAAATTCAAAACAACTTGAATTTAAAACTCTTTTTTAAGGTTGATAAAATAGTTGAGACCTAAAGAAGAAAATATAACTTTTACCTCGATGACTTCTAGCTTTTTGGTGCAATGTAGGAGATTGTTGTCCCTGGGCTGCCATTTCTCCCTATATACAATAAAAGAGTTTTGACTCCATGATGGTGAAAGCTCTTTCTAGGATTCTTTAATTTTTCATTTCAACTAGAACTTTTGATCCTCATCTAGGAATCCTTGAAAATATTATAGATTAGGTTTCACAAATGTAGACCTGGAAGGGACTTAAAGAGTTATTCTGTCTAATCTCCCCATTCCAAGTCCTCTGCCTGCAAATCTTGTTGTCTTTCACACTCCAGTGGCACAGTCATGCCGTGTGAGTTCATCTCCACACATGGAATAAATGAGGATATTGCTAAACTCCTTGAGCTGAAACCTGGGTCTCTACCATCATTCATTGCTGAGTGAGAAGTCTTCGACTTCTCTAATTGTCTTTTTTCAAGTCTGGCCTGGTTTGTAGTTATTTGTTAGCCAAATATAGAGGGGAGTCTCGGTACTGAGATTCCTTTGTACATCTCTATACATCTCTAGCCTCAGGAAACTTATGCCAACCATTGCTCTTCTTTTATATCATTAGCTGGACCAGAATGTTGTTACTGGTTAGTCTTTCTTATGGTTACTATTATATACAATTTGTAGCTCAGTAGCTTACAGCAGATACTTAATAAATGCTTGTTGATTGATAACAGTGATGAAATGTTAAAGAGAGAGAGATAATTATTCACAGGTCACTTATTAAGCAACATCAGTTATCTAGGACATAGCTAAAAATCAATAAATCGTCCAAAAAAAAAAAGGTGCGAGAGTAGCCAATATTGATATTATAAAAAGCTGTACATAAAATCTATTTTGGGGATGGATCCTCAGCCATGATTCAGAGCCTGATCTTATCAGTTATGATAAGCTTGATTATTTTGTTCCTTAGCCCAAAGCAGATTAGAAATAGCAAATCAAGAAGAGATGTGAGCTGGTAGAAGTAATAGGAAATGACACGACAGCAAAGAAAGCAGAACCTTTTTTTTTTTAAATAGCATAAAGTTTTTTGGGGGCTTGAAAAGGGCAGCTGTCACAGAAGTTACCCCTGTGAGGGAAGATCTACCAGTGGTGGAGAGGAACCTGTGTGGGTGGCACTTAGGCCCAGTACCATCAGTGAGGCATTTCTCAGCTATGTCCTCAAAGTCTTCCACAACAAACTTGGGGATCCCCCTTCTTCAAGATTGGAACCTTCTAGTAGCCAGGGTATTTGAACTTAGCAATGGGCAAAGCCTCAGGCCCACTTTCTATAGAACAGACATGATGTTTTAGCCAGAGCATCTGTGGGCTCAGGGACCTCATGCTTTCTGATGGCCCCCTGTGACAGGGAACCTGCCACCTTTTGAGGCATCACAAGTATAGTCGTGGATACTTAGTCTTGTCCGGAGTGTTTCCTGCCACCTGACCTCGATTTGCGACTTCTCATTTCTTATTGCTCCTGGTTCTACCCTGTGAGGCCAAGTAGAACAAGTCTAGTCTCCTCCTTAAGATAGGCCTGAACTCAGTAGAATGAATATTGTCTTTCCTGAGTCTTCCTTTTCTCAGTCCATATCAGTTCATTATTGAGTGCTTACTAGGTGCCAGCACTGTGCTAAGCTCCAGGGATATAAGAAGAGGCCAAAGATAGCTCTTCCCTCAAGGAGCTGACAGTCTAATGGGGGAGACAATATGCAAACAACTACACAGATGCATTACAACAATGAAAAGAGGGGAAAACCCTGGAATTCAGAGAGCTAAAGGAAGGCTTCCTCTAAAAAGCCGGCCTGGCTTTTCTCACATAGGCTGAAGGGCTGAAGACCCTTCACCCACTCAGACATTCCCTGACTTCTCAGCATTCTCCTTTAAGTGGTGTGTCCAGAGCAAGCCTGAGACCAGCAGAGTGTAGGGAGGCTGCCACCTCCCTGGTCTGCAGCGGAGTCCTTTTTCATGTTGTCCCAGGTCGGTACCCCACGTCATATGAAGTTTGCAGACTGCTCATAGCCCTGGATGTTTTTCAGAAGAGCTGCTGACTGTTTGCTGTCCCCCTTCTCACCCCCCCTAACTCCCCTGTTGTGAGATCAACTTTGTACTCAATGTGTAATGCTTTCCCTTTACCCCTATTGAATTTCATCTTGTTAGATCAGCCCAGGTGCTAGCCTGTTGAGATCTTTGTGAACCCTGGCTGTTACCGAGTGTTATCTGTTCCTCCCAGTTTGTGTCATCTTCAGATTGGGTGACCATATCCTCCCTGCCTTGATCCAGATTACTGAAAACCCTGTTAAATAGCATGGGGTCAAGCAGGGATGCCTGACTACTGAGTCTGGCCTTCTGACCAAGGCTGCCTCCTTCTGCTTCTTATTATCTAACCCAAATCTCTTCCCATGCTCCACAAGAAGAGTATGAGTTACTTTATCAGAAGCTTTGGAATAATCTAGGGAAATGATATCAGCAGCCTTTTCCCCATCTAGTGTAGTACCTCTGTAAAAAAGGCTGTGAGGTTAGTATGGCATGGTGTGCCCTTGTGGTTATGTTGGCCCTTTGTGGTGCTGCTTTTTTTTCTCCATGTGGACTAGCTGCCTTTTTAATGATCTACTCTGGAACTTTCCCCAGAGTGAAAGTCAAAACTCTTTGACCTGTAGTTTACAGATTCTTCTTTTTCCCTTTTTTGAAAATTTAAAATACATTTGCCCTTCTCCAACATTATGATACCTCTCTTCTTTCCCATTATCTTTCAGATATTCCTGACTGGCTTGGGAATCATATTTGAGGATTCTTTCTGGGCCTGAGAACGCAGTTTATCAGTGCTCTCATTTCCTCACTTATCTTGGGTGCCCTTGTTTATTGCCTCATTCCAGTTCTTTGCTGAACATTACCTAAGATCTAATTAGATTTTTTAGTTGCCATAGACCGGATTTTTTTTTTCAGATAAATGCTCAAATAAGAGATTATACTAGAATTATTTTTTGGTCATCATTTTGTGGACCAATGTTTGGTGTTTACATTTATACTTGGCAATTTGAATGATCTTGTTTTCTCAGTCTGTGTTTTCAGCATTAAGGAACAACACAATTGGATAGTGTTAAAAACAGAGGACATGTGACTAGTATCATTCAGCATCCAACTTTCATAAAAAGGCACATTTATTATTTATTTACACTTAGTCAAGTATAGAAAACTTCTCATTTAACACCTATTAATTAATGTTTCTAGTGAAATATTCAAAATAACCAAGAATACGGAGTTTACAATACATGGTGAATTAGTAAAGATTGCTTGTATGTTCCAAGTTTCATAATTGTTTTATACCCTCTCATTGAATTCTTATTAATAATTTTCTTTTCACAAACTTACCAAGAAGCTACTATATTCTCTGTGCCCCATGCTGAGGAAAAAATGATAAATAAGACATAGTCACTATCTTCTGGGGGCACATAATTTGGTAGGGGGGGAAAGAGGATATGTGTACAGATAAAGACAATACAGATAATACAAATATATATAATATGCTTATGAGTTTAAATAAAGTTGCATTTTAATAATAATTTAGATAGAATTGTTATATGGAAAATAAATTTGAAAGATGTTTCTCTATTAACCAGCAACATTTAATATATTGTAATTTACAGAATAAAAAATTAAGATATTTTCAGCTGATATTTAACATTATTGTACTTGTAATTTTGCCCATTAATAATGGGATGACTATCTTTTCTTTTATAACAATTAACTTCTATTATCTTTGTTGTTTTCCACCAATAATAATTTGAATAATTTGTTACTTTGGAAGTTTTAAAAATATTGGCTCTTTAGTTATGTTATTTCAGTCTTTTTTCAGCTGTTAACATATTTGAAAATTGCTGTTTACTGAGGATAAATCTTCCCCCCAAAAAGCTTTGTCTATTTGAAAATTGGGTGTCTATTCTTGTTGATGCTGATAATATTATAGGATACCTTTCAACTGGAAAAGAATTATTGTGTAGGAAAATTATATGCTGCTGTTACAATATGCTCCCTAATCTTAAAGGAAATCCGTGTAATTTGAGCAAGTAGTGTACAGGGTGTTCTGATTCTTAATGGAGGAAGGGTATAAACTGCTGCTTAATACTTGGGTGGGTATTCAGATTTTATTATCATGTTTAGCGGTTATCTATAAACTGGGAAGACATAGTAATAAAAGTCATTTTAATTCCTACAGGAATATAGAAAGGACTTTTATATCATAGTCTTAAGGAAAATTACCACATCAGAAAAGGAGAGACTATGCAACAATTAAATCTTCATGTACGGGTCTGTGGACCATTTTAAAAAGCAAAATCATTATGGAATGATACAGGAAAAGTTTTAGGCATAAAGGCAAATTTTATGAAAATGTGAGAATGTTTTAAATAAAAATAATGAATTTTGTTTGCATTTTGTAGATGATGTTACAAGTTTAGAAATGTAAGTCAGTTAATTTTTTAACTGCTTTTTAGATCCTACATGGTACAATATAAAAGATTTTTTAAAAACCAATTTATTTCCCAAATATAAATATGAAATTAAAAAAGTAAGTACATTGCCCTTGGATCAAAAAAAGGCTCAGAAAATAAGATTGTTGAAATGTTTAAAAGTTACAGGTTATAAATACTAAAATCATTTTGAAAATATGTTGTGCACTTCAGTCATGTGACCCTCCCCCCCTTTTTTTTTTTTAGCAAAGATACTGTAGTGGTTTGCATTTCCTTCTCCAGCTTATTTTTCAGGGTAAGAAACTGAGACAAATAAAGTTAAGTGACTTACCCAGGGTCATAAAGCTAGTTGTGTCAAAGGCTAGATTTGCACTCAGAAAGATGAGTCTTTCTGACTCCAGACCTAGTGCTCTATCCACTGCTCCAAATATCTGCCATTTATTTAAAAAAAAAATGGTACATCAAAAACAAATCAATAGTGATAATAGTAGGGAAGCAGCATGGTAGAAGGAGTATAAGATTCTTGCCTGACTGAACAATCCTCAAAACCAATCTGCCCCAGCTTCCTTATATAAAATAGAGGAGATAATAATTGGACTAACAATCTTCACATATTGTTATGAAAAAAGTTCTTTGTAAATCCTTAAATACCAACTAAATATGAGTTATTATTACCATTATAATAGTAGATACATACTATGAAGAAACTGGAACCTGGAGACTGCTCAGTATCACAGAGTAAGTTGTTGATCTGGGACTTTTGAATCTAAGACAAGCACTATTTCTGCTCCAAATTTCCTGTGATTTTTTTTTCTTAGCAAATGTTAACATTTGTTACGGTTATATAATTCTATTCTTTATTTTCTGATATAAATCAGTAACGAGTTACTTATGGGTAATACTATTCTGGATATCTGAGGTTTTTAAATAGCTACATTCTTTCTTCCTTTTCTCTTCTCCTTCTGGCACTTCTATGCGTCTAACTTTAGTATTGATAAGACTTTAAATTAAATGAAAAACTTCTTTCTTTCTGTTGGTCATTGACCCTGGTTGTCTGATAAGAATTTGAATCTTTAGCATTTTTGTATGTTGCTTTATGGGGGCAGCTGGTGGTGCAGTGAATAAATACCAGTCAGGAAGACCTGAGCTTAAATGTGGTCTCAGATACTTGCTAGTTTTGTTACCTTTCCAAGTTACTTAACCTTTGTTTCCTTCAGTTCCTTCATCTGTAAAAATAAAGATGATAATAAAAATCCTGACCTCCCAGGGCTGTTGAAAGGTTAAATGAGATACTAGACATCTTTCTGGTCCTTCTAAGTTCTGTCATATTCAAGTTATTATTTTTCTTTTTGATAGATTTGTCTAAGTCTTAAATGAGTCTTCTGAGATCCCCAACTATAATTTCATTATCTATTTTTCTCCATAAAATGATTAACTTTTACTTATAGTCTGTGTCATTTGGTACGTATACATTTAGTATTGGTTCTTTTTAAAAAAGCATTCTCTTTGATAACATCAAACATAAACATACACATTTCTACTCTTATCTGGCATCATACCTGTTACCCTTGCTTTTTAAAATTCATTAAAAGCATAATAAATTCTACTCCTGTGCTTTATTTTAATTCTGAACTTTTTTGTTTCAAGTATACTTTCCCTAAATAACATATTATTGGATGACTTCATCCCTAAATTAAGGTTCAGGATTATGTTCATTATTTCTATACTTCCCTTGTATCTTAAGTTAGATATATTTTAATTGAGATAACTTACATTTTGGTTTTTTGGTCTTGCTTTTAAATGCATCCCCCAAACATTGGTATGATATTATTTTTGTCATTCAGATAGTTTTAATTTTTTCTGATTTGTTTTGTGTTACTCATTGCTTTAGCTTTCATTATTTAGTCTTTATTTGGTTCTTTGTCTATTTCTTATGCTCCTTGTATTTATAGGTATCTTTATTATGTAATGGTTTATAAAGGATGTGTTTAGTATGTTTGTTTTTTAAAAAAAAACATTTATTTGCAGTTTCTTTGTTCCCATTGTAAAAGTATTATATGCTTCTAAGAAGTATAATTATTCTTTAAATGCAAAGATGCCATACATTTCTAGCTCAGTTTTCCAAAAGTTTAGTTCCATATTTTCCATTTTGTTTAACTGTTACATTTCTCAGCTTTGACAATAAACTACCCTACTATTGGTGTTACTACTTATGCCTTTTTCAGTTCAGTTAATTTTTCTACCATGAATTTTGATGTTATGCCATTTAATTCATGTTTAATATTAATATTGGCTTATTATTCCTTTAATCATAATGTAATTTCTTTGTTTATGGTTTGATATTTAAAATTTTTAGTTTTGTTCTTTCTGAGGACATAATTGCAACTTCTGCTTTTTTGGACTTATATGATGCACAGTAAAATTTTTTCTTGTCTTTTATTTTTATTCTATGTTTGTCTGATTTTTAGCTATTCTTTTAAGCCACGGGTTATAGATTTTTATTTTCTTATCCATCCTGCTATTGTTTTCCTATTTTTTTAATTGTTTAGACCATTCAGGTGTGAAGTTATTGGAGTTTAGTTTGTTTTTCACCATTTATGTTTCTAGTATTGTTTTTAGAAAAAAATATTTCTTTTTATCTCCTTCCTCTTGACAGTATTTTGTCTCTATGACTAGTTTTGTTTTAGCCTATTTTGATGTAACTTCCATTGGAGCCCTTCTCCCCTGAACCCTTCCTTACTCTCCTCTTTATCCTGTTCCCTAGTTTTGAGATTTTTCTTTTTCCTTCCCCCCATCCTTTTTCTTTTTCTTTTCCCTTTCCTCTTTTCTCCTCCTGTCTCGTCTCCTTTTCTGTCTTCTTACCATCTTTTATCTTATTTTTTCTTTTCCTTCTTTTTCCTCCTTTTCTTTTTTCTCTTATTAGTATCAGTTCAGTAGCTAGTTCAAAACCCTCTTCCTGTACTCTTTAACTTTTTGTTTATTAGTTCTTTTTTAACTGTACCTTTCCATAAGATTTTCTTTCTCCATTCTCTTAAACCTTACCTCCTTTTCAGCTTCTTTTTTATGTTGCCTTTCCTAATTAGAGTGTGAGCTGCTTGTGGGAAAAGATTATCTTTCATAGTTGTATTTGTATTCATGATCCTTTGCGTAGTGTCTTGCACATAGTATAAGCACTTAATAAATGTGTGCATACTGTCTCTATCTCTTTCTTCTTTTCATTTCCATTAGTGTGTATTCTAAAGGTTTATTATCTGATTTTTCATTTTTACCATTATTTATTTTGTTCTTATATAGCTCTGTGTTCCTCATGGAGCTAAATCTTCTAAAGTACCAGTTCTGAGGTTCCTTCTAACTAGTTTCTGTTTTTGCATTTGTAGATTTTGCTCCATCCCTCTTATCTCTATTGCCTCACACTTATAAATATTCATTTGTGAAGGAGTTAATGTGGAAAGAAGCCATGCCCCATGATGTCATTTAAGCCTAGGTCTCAAATTATGTACTCCATTTCTATACTCTGCTCTCTCTCTCCACAGCTCGTATGGGAATTTGCCCACTGGTGGCATTTGTTTATCAGTTGTTGTTTGTGGTGATGAGCAACTCTAAAGATTCTCTCCTCATCTCCTATAGGTTCTAGTGGCTATAGTTGTTATTCAAATTTCTCTTTTTTTCCTATATTTGGAGATCTTTCTCCTAGCCTCTTTTGGCATTTGTTGTTTGTAATATAGATTGTTAAATTCAACTACTATTTGTGTTAGAGTTAGAAACTTAGGCCTCTCCCTCTTCTGGAGCAATTGGTATTTTGTTTTCTGTATTCAGAGGTTCTGGGCAATTTTCTGATATTATTTCTGGTATTGTGTTCAGATCTTTTTTTAATTTGTCATGTTCTTCTGATATATACATGATTCTTGAGTTTTCTCTAAGCATTGTATTACTGGCTTTGATTTATGTAGAGATCGCAAGTTCTTTTAATATTGTTAACTTCCACTTTTCATCTGCCAGATTTTTTTTTCCGCTATATTTTCAAGAGGTTTTGTTTGTTTTCTGTTTTTTCAAATCTGTTCATTTTTTTTTGTTTCTTTGGAAAAATTTTCCATACACGTATAGCCTATCAGATTACTTACCTTCACAAGGAGGGGTGATGGGGAGGATTGGAGGAAGAGAACGTGGAACTCAATGATTATTAAAACTTTTTTGTTCATGTAATTTAGAAAAAATAAAATTTAAATTTAAGAATAAAGAAAAATTCTCCATGAGTTTCAATTTTTTCTTATCATTATGGTATAATAGCACTTTAAGGTTGCAAAATACTTTATAGATATCTCATTTTATCCTCACAGAAACCATATAATATAGGTGCTATCTTATACTAATTTTACAGATTGATAAAATGAAGCAGATAGTGGTTAAGTAGCTTATTCAAGGTCTCAACATTAAAGAAGTTAAGGCAGAATTTGAACTCATGTCATCTTGAATACAGGCCCATCACTCTACCTTCTACATCAGCTAGCTATTTACTGTGTGACCTAGTTGCTTATGTGATGGAGGGCTATAAATTTTTATTAATCTCTTATTTAAGTAGTCTGGAATTCATTTTTTCTTTTTATATTTCATAGGATTCTATATTTCATACTGTATTGATTATCCATCCTTTGTTTTGGAATATTTGTTGAGAGTCTTGTAATTTTTTTCTGACTCCTCTGCCTTTTGGGGGGGGGGGTATTACCTCTATCATTTGACTGCAGAGTTACCTAAGCATTCTGCCACAGTGGGGGATTTAAGTTTCACCAGCCTCGGTACTTGTCCTGAGTAATTCATCGGGATGGAATTGGCCTCATATTGGTTTCAGTCCCTTTACCTTCTTGTCCATGTTAAAAATATTTATTATTTACTGATGGTTGGCTTCCTGCTTTAGGGTTTCCCTTAGTTCTCTTTTTATTTTCTCTCTAGGCTGAATCATTGCTTCTTATTTTTTGCAGATTTGGAGAAGGGGAAAAAGTTTTCTAGACAGCATCTTTATAGCCTTGGGGTTCAATAACCTAGACCCTAGGAGTCACTTCAAGTTAGAAGGCAAATTGCCTTCTATTTCCCCATTCAAGATGAAAAGAATCAATGTTCTTACCTGTTAGGAGGTAAACAGTAAATTCCCTGTAGCAGAGAGGAATTTGTGGTATTGGTTCAAGGCACATGTCAAAGGGAGGGAGCAAATTTAGAATTCAAAAAAGATTTTTTAAATTGTTTAAAAGTGCTGATTGAGCACTTTAAGGATTACCATTTCCCAGTATTAATTCATAAGAACTTAACCTTATTGAGTATCTTCTTTTTTTGTCCTTTGAATTCAGCCTTAATTGTTCTATATCTGTTGCATAATTTCCCTTTTAGGTTTTCTCTAGATTTAGTGGGAATAGGAAAGTATTTAGTCTGATCTAACTTTGTTGATCCATATCCTTTTTTCAAAAAAAAAAATGCCTGTTATCTAGAATTTGAATTGCAGTTGAATGGACAACCATTTGAGCTGAGAAAAGTTAAATTCCTCTTATTTAATTCTGACCCAAGTTCAAAATGTTTACCCAAAATATATTTATCAATAGATAGCTCAAATGGTTGTCCATCCAACTGCAATTCAAATTCTAGATAACAGGCATTTTTTTTTTTGAAAAAAGGATATGGATCAACAAAGTTAGATCAGACTAAATACTTTCCTAGCTCAAATGGTTGTCCATTCAACTGCAATTCAAATTCTAGATAACAGGCATTTTTTTTTTTGAAAAAAGGATATGGATCAACAAAGTTAGATCAGACTAAATACTTTCCTATTCCCACTAAATCTAGAGAAAACCTAAAAGGGAAATTACACACACACACACACACACACACACACAAACCTTTAAGGTACATGCTTCTTCTCCCTGACCTGAAATAAAATCCTATCTTGTAACACTACTGTTCTAACTGTGCCTAAAAACAATGAGAAGCTGCAATATCTAAATAAAATCGTTGGTGACCCAGAGGACAGTAGAGACAAGCATTGTGGATATTGATAGTATCCAGCTTATTAGCAGGGATAATTTGCATGCATGGGGTGGCATAAACTGTAGCAAGAGGGAGTTGTATGATCCTGAAGAGGAGGTATAGTAAGATACTTACATAGAAAAAATAAAGGATAATAGAATGGACAGCTTCACTATTGCATTGACAGTTACCTAACAGTTACTGACAGACACATGAGGAGTAGATCCACTGTGATGCATTATGGGAGGATACAGATAAGAATCCTATAGGATGAAAAAGCCTGTGTCATCTGTGATCTGTGTCACTGGAAGGAGGAATCGTGTCATTAAGATCACAACTATAATGAAATATTGAATTGTAAGAGTGTTTGTTTATGACTTTTTTTCTGAAAGCTGATTTTGAAAATTAAGAATCAAGCCATTATCTAGATAATAGCCATTAGTTTAATGTTTTACCAGACCTGGGATCTGTTGGAAGGAGTAAGAGTGGTTTACCTCTTTTCTGGTAATATATTCTTTAATAATAGGTTTTCTGCCACTTATTATATAACACAATGTGCCTCTCCATTGCTCTTTGAATGAACCCCACATTTGATTCCTTGAACATTATTTATGGTATGCCATGTCCAAAGTCATATAGCATTACTGGAAGAATATAAATTCAAAGTGAATTTTAGAGATTTTAAAAAGCAAAGAGCATCATTAAGCATTTAGGAAAATGCATAGGAAAGAATAGATGGAAACATAGACTAGCAGAAAGGCCTTGAAAACACCATGTTATACAGTTGGAGGGAGAGGCAAGCAGATTTGTGGCTGCATCTAAAACCTTTTATTCTTCTTCATTTTATATGGAAATGATAATTTATTTGGTATTTAATTCAGAATATATCAATTTTTAAACATCTTTAAAAGTCAGTATAGATTAAAAGAAGAAAATTTTTAGTTTTATGTATATTCCCCATTTTCTGACACATGTTCTTGTTGATGATTTTCAAGTTCATAATAATATTTTTAAATGGAATTTAAAGAAAAGAAAGTAAGGGACTTATTCTGGATGATCTAAAGTTCCTTCTAAGTCTAATTCCAGTGATCTTGTGATACATATTATTTTTTATGTGATTTGTAAGTTGGTTAGTGAATTCCTTGTATTTTTTTTAAAACAGATTTTATCATCGTAATTGTTTTTCTTTGTGTTTTCAAAATTTCATTCTTTAGACCTTTATGTCCTTCCTGGGCTGACTTGCTGAGTTGAATTTTAGAACATATGTTATTGCCTATACTTTATCTGAACCTTCTGCAATCTGATCTAATATAATGCAGGGTAGATCTCAGATTTTTCAATGAACAAACATTTATTAAGCATCAGTTCTATGCCAGATGCTATATCAGGAATTCTTCTATGAAATGGTCACTGTACCCTAAGGTTCCCATTGTTTTTATGCCATCACTCAGCTCCTTCTTGATGGTGATAATCAGATTCTAGATGAAAGTCCCACTTGAAATAGTCCTTTTATTTTTAGAAGAATGAAATTGGGAAGATCATTTTGATTAGGCATGTATGCAGTGAAGACAAAAGTGTCAAATAGTTCATTAGCAACACTCTGGAATGTAGCTTAAAACAGATTAAAATATATTTGGGGAAATATTTAACAAAATGAATGAAAAGCCAGTAAAATGGAAAATTGTATTTTTTTTTCTGAATCAGTATGTAAGCTATAAGGCTACTTAAATACAGTCAGGTGGCCCTATTTCTATTTGAGTTTGATACCCCATGAACTTGGAATTGTGAAAACTTGAATTTGAATCCTGCCTTAGACTATACTAGGTTTGTGACCCTGGACAAATCACTTAACCTTTCTCAGCCTTAGTTTCCTTGTATATAAAAGAAAGAAATTATAGCACCCACCTCACAGGGTTGCTAGGAAAATAAGATGAGAATACACATACACATAACACATATAGAGTGTTCTGTAAACCTTAAAGTGCTATCTATATATCTATCTTTATCTGTGTATTTATGGTACTTAGCTTAATGGATATATGTTAGTAGTATTCTTACACTCACTTTAAAACCTTTCTTTTATTTGTAAAACTCAAATATGTTTCACCAACTTTTGTTTAGGTGTGCTTCATCCCTGATCAGCAGCATGTCATTCCTGTGTATGTTAAGCAATCATCCAGGAATCCAAATTATGTTTTGATGCCATTTTTAAATTTGCTTTTTATCTCAGATTTTCTAATATCTTGACTTCAATAAGCAGGAGTCATGAGACATCGCCTCCCCTTAAGTTCTATAGATTTTTGCCTAACAAACTCCAGCAATGCTTTTTATATACTTTATGGCAAATCATTTGTCCCCAATTGAATTATCAAAAATGGATAATAGTCATATTGCTTAACAAATCCTAGTTATATGCCATGAGAAGACAATCAACTTCTCTCATTGTTATCAATACAATAATCAAATAAATCACTAAATATTTATTAAACACCTACTATGTGCCAGCTCAGGCACTTTATATGCTACAATATAGAACCACAACCACTACTCTATGCCTCCTTCCATTACTGGATAATCTTTCACCTGAGAGAACTCCTGTGGGTTGACATGACCATTCCTTGGAAGGTTAGCAGTTACTACTTCCAGGGGTCAGTGCCTTCCCTTTTAGAAAGTTCCTTATATTTATTACAGTGGATCAGATCTTTTCTTTTAGTAACAACCTTCCTTCTTGGTCCTCACCTAGCACACTGTTTTGTACTTTTCTTGTATACTTAAGCTATAACATGTATGTTGGCCATATGCTTTTCTGCTATCTTTAGAGGTATTTGACTACAAGTATAATGAGGGAAGGACCCTTTGTTACCTAGGTTTTGTATTTCAGTACCTAAAGTGCCTTGCACTCAGTAAGCACTAGCAGATATTTGTAGAATTTGAAACCTTGCTGAACCAGAGCTTTTTCTACTGCATTTCTCACAGATTATTCACATTATATGTGTCCTTAATTACAAAAAATAATTAAAAAGGAATTCAGTACCTACAGTTATGTTAAATAGCTTAGAAATAATCATACATTTTTTAGTTTCACTAGTGTTGCATAGACCAAGTTGATAAGCATATCCAGGTAATATTTTACTAAGCATTAGGTGGCAGTAGTGTGTTGTCATTAACTGTGTCTTTGTGATTGCATTTTTTTCATCTTCCATAATCTTAATGCAATGTTGAAGTATAAAGAGCCTTACTATAATATATTTTGTATTTAACTATTTTATAGCATACATATTTTGTTATAGGATTCTCATTAAAAAATATATATGTGTATATATATATATATATATATATATATATATATATATATATATCAGTCCATGTGTATATCTCCCTAACTATATTCAGAAGTCATTAGAATTAGTACTGCACCATCTTCAGATTAACAGCACTTCACCAAATGTTTAATGGCTGCTTCATAATAACAGTGATTTGCAATAATGTAAACTAAAAATTATCTCAGAGGATTTTTATAGACATCTTGAGAAGCTTGTTTAGCCTTTTACTTAAGAAAGAGTATTTAAAATTCATTGAATTTTGCCAGTCCTTACAAGCAATTGTTTTTTTTCTCTTTCCAATTATGTTTGACTCCTGTCTTCTTTAAAAGTCGAGTTTATTGCTCTGTTATAGTCAACTTAATCAAATTACCTGGAAGGTTTACTTTATTTAAAGAAAATTAACATATTTTGGGTCCAGGGGTTCATTACTATAAGCAGGAATGAAGCAAAGTGTTTTCTGTATTATATCAAATCTAAGCTCTGTAACTATTTCCTCTCTTTCCTTTCCTCTCTCTTGCTTTCCCTCCTTCTCTCTTCTTTAATTCCTTCTTGTATCTCACAGGCAAAGGAGTTCAGGGAATTCAAGGCCAATGTAGTGGTGTCATTAATTTGGCAGAATGATCAATTAATAGAAGAAGAGCATGAAAGCGTTGACAGAACATGCTGCCTAATTAGTATTTGATGAACCATGTCGGCCACAGAGCAAAGTGTTCAGTGTTGCTTCAGGGTAACAACTCTTCAGGACCTTTAAAAATAAATCACTACATATGTTTAGCTAGAATGTCTTAGTTTAGTTTCACTTTAGTCCTTAATTATGTAAAAATCATGTCTCATTGTACCCAGAGGGCAGGTGAAATCAACCAAAACTCTACTGCTGATTAAAATCTCAGATATTGAAGGCAGAGTGTTCATTTTTTGAATCTCTTTTGTGGGCAGTAAAGCTTTTGATTATTGAATATAAATATTATTTTGTTGTCTGTTAAAAGTGTATATTTAAGTTTGACTCTATATTTAAATGTCTTGAGATCTAATCTGCTTTAAAACTTATTAAATCTATTGACTTAAAATTTTAAAATATAGTTTATATTTATGCATCAGTCTGAGTGGAGGTGTTGATTATATTTGCATATACTTAATAAGGTATTATGGTCAAGGCTTTACCAGGATTGTTATTATTGTTCTGATTTAGAAATGTTTTTGTGCACCCAAGATTAGAAGAAAAGCAGAAAACTGGGGGATTTTTTTTTCAGCAAGTTTCTCTAATAAAGGCTTAATTTCTCAAATATGTGGGCAACTGAGTTGAACTTGTAAAAATAGAGCCATTCTCTAATAGTCAAAGGATGGAAACAGGCAATTTTCAGAATGATATCAAAGTTATCTATAGTTATATGAAAAATGCTCTAAATCACTATTGATTAGAGAAGGGCAAATTAAAATAACTGTACCACCTCTTACCTATCAAATTGACCTACATTATAAAAAGGGGAAATGATAAATGCTAGAGGGGATGTGGAAAATTGGGACATTAATGCACTGTTAGTAGAGTTGTGAATTGGTCTAACCATTCTAGAAAATATGGAACTGTGCCCAAAGGGTTATAAAACTGCATAACCTTTGATTCAGCAGGATCAGTTCTAAGGTCTGTATGCCAAAGAAATTTTTTTTAAAAAGGAAAAAAAACATCTATATGTATAAAAAATATTTATAGAAGTTCTTTTTGTAGTGGCAAGGAATTGGAAATAAAAGAGATGCTTTAAGAAATGATGAGCAGAATGGTTTCAGGGGAAAAAAAACCTGAACTTATCATGCAAAGTAAAGTGAGCAGAACCAAGAGGACATTGTATATAGTAAGAGATTATTATAACATGATCAGTTATGAAAGACTTAGCTACATTGATCAAGACAATGATCCAAGAAAATTCCAAAGGACTTATGATGAAAAATACTCTTTCCCTCCAGAGAGAGAGAGCTAATAAAGTCTCTAAGTGCAATTGAAAGTGTAATTGTTTTCATTTTCATTACTTTTCTTGTTTTGTTTTTTTTCAAAATGGGTAATTTGAGAATATGTTTTGCATGTTTTCTTGTGTATAATGGGTATCACATTGCTTGCTTTATCAGTGGATGCTAGAAGGGACTGGAGGAAGGGAGAGAATTTAGAACTCAAAAAAATTTTAATGAATGTTGAAAATAAGGAAATAAATTATTTATTAAAAAGGAAAATTTTTGCTCTTGGGCTTACTTTTCTTATCTGGCAGTGGGGGGAGAGGACAGTTGATGTTAGTGATAATAAGGATGATGATTTAAGAGATAGAACAGAACTGGAAACAGTACAGGCTTCAAAAGAAAGTGTCGGAGAGGGGGCAGCTAGGTGGCTCAATGGATTGAAAGTCAGTCCCAGAGATGGGAGGTCTTGGGTTCAAATGTAGCCTCAGATACTTCCTAGCTATGTGACCCTGGGCAAGTCAATTCACCCCTATTGCCTAGCCCTTACCACTCTTCTGCCTTGGAACCAATACATAGAATTGATTTCAAGACAGGAGGTAAGGGTCTAAATTTAAAGAGGAGAAGAAGAAAGTGTAGAAGAGAAGAGGTACCAGGTACATCCTGAAGATCTACAGAGCCATTGTGCTGACCTCATTGTCGTATGCCCATGAAACCTGACAGTATAATGGTGCTGTGCCAGAAAATTGAACTACTTCCATTTGAATTGGCTCAGGAAGGTCATGGAGATTGCCTGGCAAGACTAAGGGACCAGGCACTGATGTCCTTTCTAGAGCTGAACAGCCAAGCATTCAAATGCCATTTCAGAGAGTGCAGCTCTCATGGGCTAGCCACATAGCCCAAATATCAAGTCTGTGCTTACCCCAAAGACTGTTGTTTTATGGAGAATTCACACAAGGAGCATTCATAAGGACACTCAAGTTATCTTTGAAGAAAATGAGTGTTAACTGTGAGACATGGGAAACACTGACCCAGGACTGCCTTGCCTGGTGTACCTGTATCAAAGAAGGTACTCTATTCTGTGAACAGAGCAGAACCTAGGAACCCAAAGGAAATGTGAGCTGCCCAAATCCAGAGCCACCTTCCTTCTAACAGACCACTTGTACTTGATCTCTGGGAGCGCCTTCTAAACTTGTTTTGGACTGATCAGCCACAGGTGAACTTTGTACCTAATCTCAACATCATGTCATTGGTCTTTTTCAAAAGTAAAAGAACAACAGCTGATAGACAAGAAAGTCCGGCTCTTCCTGGGATTTTTGGTCTTACTTTCCCATTTGTGAGAAATGCTTAGAGCAAGAGTCTCCAAAGTGGGGCCAGGGACCATTTGGTATTATGGTCTGAGCATGAACAATTAATTAAAGGGTGGGAAGGTGACTTACAACACAGCTACCCCATGAGAGCTGATTGTAGAGCTACTTTCATGCCCTAATGTGCTCCCCTCTTTTCTTATCCCTTCACTGTAGAGTTCCCAATACAGCCCTTTCTGTACCCAAATTCCAGGCCCAAGTACTTTTAGAACCTATTCTTTCCCTCCCTCTAAAATAGATCATTCCTGTTCATTTGTTTCAAGTTGTATATAATTGCTTGTGACTCCATTTGAACAGGATTAGGTGACTTGCCCAGGATCACACAGCTAGTATGTGTTTGAGGTCGAATTCAAACTTGAGAACTTGGGTGAGTGGATAGCTGGCTTTCCCTTCCTGTTTTCTAGAGAGAGTTTAGTTGAAGGTCAACAAGTCCTGGCTGAGTGGAGCATCGGAGCATTAATAGCATTATTTAGTTAGATAGGTTAATGTTTTCTCTACCTTTTTGTATTTCTCTGCTTTTACCCTTTCCACCTCTTTTGTAAATAAAAGCTATTAAAGTCATTTCAACTTTGAGCAATATTACTTTGAATTTGCAACCACCATTATTATTTATAATCTTCATATATTTTAGTCAAACCATTAAAATTTAATTATTATAGTATTGAGGTTTTGAATTAAGTAAATAACTGCTTTAGCTAGGTAATCATTGTTAGTCTAGGCCTCAGTTTGGAGCCTTAACCTTCAAAATTGCTGTATTACTCACCCTCAGCAATTATTATGGTCTTGAACTTGTGGATCCAGTATATGTCACTAGGCCTGACCCTGGGTTCAAAGCCTGTTACTACCCAACACCACCTACTGTTATAATTTACATCACCAGTCCAGACTCCCCCCTTGTCTAACAAGTAACTTTCAAGTTATCAAGTGACTTTTCCCAATGAAAAGTACATCCTACTCTCTTTTTAACATGGTCTTAGATTATCTTTCATTTGGTATATGTGGTGATATTCTTTGGGGTATATAAGAAGATCTCTCAAAGTGCTCTGGGTCTTTTGGTCTTGACCAGAAGTCTGGCTTTATTGTGAGACCAGCCCTCTTGCAATAAACCTATTTCTTTATGGCTTGGAGATTTTGTTTATCTTATTTGCATTCCTGTAGTTAGAAATTATGCAGCACATGTATTTGTGTAGCATTTTTTAAATTTAAAAAATTAATTATAAGTAAAAACAGTATTAATATTTTTTTAATTTGAATATCAAATTCTCTTCCTCCCTCCTCCCTCATTGAGAAGGCCAGCAATTTAATAGGGATTGTATGTGTACAGTCATGCAAAACAAATTTACATATTAGTCATGTTTGTTAAGATTAAAATTCTCTGGAAACTGTATCTTAGTTTATATGTATTAAATAATTTTAAAAAGCACGTCAGGGAAAGAAAAGGCACTAGCCACATGTGGCTGGCTATCCTCTTTGCAAGTTTCCTCCCCTAGCCAGGCCTTGCCTGCATTGGCATTCTTGAGCTACTTTCACTGAGCCAGCTGCAGGGTCATACTACAGGTGCACTAGTGCTCACATAGCCACCTCCTCTCACTGTGATTCCCAAGCAAAAGAGATCTACTTCCTTCCCCTGGTTTAGTTTTATGCTCCTTGTGATATCACTTTTCTGAGTTCCTCTGATTTGTCAGACTTGTAACGTCAGACCAAATCATAAGCCTGACTTCTAGACTCTGTCACGTGGGCCAAGAGACAAGCATCTTCCAGGTACGAGGGAGCCACAAGGCCTCTGGTGTCCCCCCAGAGTGAACATACTTTCCCCCTTGTCTTAAGTAGGTTATTGACAGATAAAGCATCTGCTTTTGTTCTTAATTCAGTCAAAGGATGGGGTTCAAACTCAACATGACACTTTCCCTTCAAAATCCAAGGCTGATTTTAGAGTGCCAAGAGAAGTAAAAGGGGGTCCAGGCTATTGTTAAATTCTCATATTGTAAAAGAAAAAGAGACAACAAAAGTGTGTTTCTCTTTGCATTGAGTCCATCAGTTCTTTGGAGGTGGATAGCATTTTTTATCATGAGTCCTTTGAAATTGTGTTGGGACATTGTATTGCTGAAAACAACCAAGTCATTCACCGTTGATAATCCTTACAATATTGCTGTTTCTGTGTACGGTGTTCTTCGGGTTCTGCTCATTTAACTCTGTATCAGTTTGAGTGAGTACAGGTTTTTTCTGAAACCATCCTCCTCATATAGCACACTAGTATTACATCACAAATCATGTATCACAACTTGTTCAGCCATTCCCCAATTGATGGGCATCCCCTCAATTTGAAATATTTTATACGTATGTCATTTTCTTTTTTTCAAGTCTCTTTGGAATACAGGCCTAGTAGTGATATTGCTGGGTTAAGGTTATGCATAATTTAATAGTCCTTTGGGCATAGTTCCAAATTGCCCTGCATAATGGTTTGGACTAGTTCATAACTCCATCAGTAGCCCTTTAATGTCTCACTTTACCCATATCACCTCCAACATTTGTCATTTTCCTTTTCTGTGATATTAGCTAATCTGATAGGTGTGAGGTGGTACCTTAGAGTCGTGAAAGACTCAGGAGGAAAGAAAGGAGCTGTGATCCTGGACAGCAGTGTGTATCCTGGGGTCTCTACCCTGTGGTGCCTGCAATACCAGCAGAGCCAGATGCCAGATCTGACAAAAAGAATTGTTTTAATTGGCATTTCTCCAATCAGTAGTGATTTAGAGCTTTTTTTTTTCATATGACTTTAGATAACTGATTTCTTCTTCTACTTGTTCATATCTTTGGATATTTATCAATTGGGGAATTCTTCCTAGTTTCCCTCTGTTTATCTTTCTCTCCCTTTCTCTTCCTCCCATTTCTCCTTAAAAGTATTTTACTTCTGATCACCACCTCCTCCAACCACCCTCCCTTCTCTCAGCATCCCTTCTACTTCTCTTTAGGGTAAGATAGATTTCTCTACCCAGCTCAGTACTTTTGAGCCTATTCCCTCTTTGAGCCTATTCCAATGAGAGTAAGATTCAAGTGTTGACCTCTCTCCCTGCCCATTTTCCCTTTCACGGTAAAAGCTCTTTCTTGTTCCTTGTATGTGAGATAATCTACTCCATTCAGTCTCTCCCTTCCCCTTTCTCCTAGTTCATCCTTTTATTTTCTCTAAATTTATTTTGGGGGGAGATATCATTACATCAGTCAACTCACTCCTATGGTCTCTGCCTACTCCATCTAATGTCCTAATAATGATAACGCCCCAAGGAGTTACAAGTACCATCCTCCCATATAGGGATGTAAATAGCTTAAACTTTTGAATCCCTTATGATTTCTCTTTCTCATTTACTTATTTATGCTTCTCTTGTCTCCTATTAAAAAATCAGAATTTCTATTCAGCTCTTATCCTTTCATCAAAAACTTAAAAGTCCTCTCTTTTATTAAATATCCTTTTTTTTTTCTCTTGAAGGATTACACTGTTTTGCTGGGGAGGTGACTTTGGGTTGTAATTCTATGTCCTTTGCCCTCCAGAATATGCTATTCTAGGCCTTCCAGTCTTTAATGTAGAAGCTGCTGAGTCTTGTGTTAGCATGACTCTGGCTTCATGAAGTTTGAATTATTTTTTTCAGAATGTTTGCAATATTATCTCCTTGACCTGGGAGCTCCGGAATTTGGCTATAATATTTTTGGGGATTTTCTTCAGGAGGTGATCAGTGAACTTTTTTTTTTCATTTTCTATACCCTCTAGTTATAGGATGTCAGAGCAGTTTTCCTTTACAATTTCTTGAAATATGATATCTAGGCTCCATTTTTTGAATTATGTGCTTTCAAATAGTCTAGTAAGTCTCTCAGATCTATTTCCCAGGTCAGTTATTTTTCAAATGAAGTATTTCATGTTTTCTCCATTTTTCATTCTTTTGACTTTTTATAATATCTTGCCCAATTTAAGGCATTATTTTCTTTAGTGAGCTTTTGTATTCCCCTTTTCCATTTGTCCAGTTCTACTTTTTTTTTGGAAGTTCTTCTGTGAGTTTTTATACATCTTTTCCCATCTATCCAATTCTGCTTTTTAAAGTGTTCTCTTCAGTGGATTTTGAGTATCTCTTTTGGTAGATTTTTTTTCCCCCAAGAAAAAATATATATACTCCCTTTTGTTCTGCTTGTCCTATTCTATTTTCTAATGTGTTATTTTCTTCAGTACTTTTTTGTGCCTTCTTCACTGTACTATTGATACTTTCTTTCATGATTTTCTTGCCTCACTCTTATTTATAATTAAAATTCTCTTAAGACTCTATATTAATTTTTAATTATTTATTAAATAGCGAAAAACAGTATCATCATGTTCCTGGTCACCTAGCTAAGCCAAGCTCATTGCTCACCTCGCATCGCTGTTCACTACCACTGCTTACCCAGGACAGACCCAGGTTGCTTGGCCAGACAAGAATGCTCCATGGCCAGGAAAAAGACCTTCAAGCTTTCTAGATCTCTTACTTATACCCCCTGTGACATCACTTTTTCTGAGTTACCCTGATTGGACAGACCTGGCCTCAGTCTGGATCAGAGGCGTGTCTTCCTGATGCCAGGAATCAAGTGGGACAAGAGGCAAGTGTCTTCTAGGAGCCAGGCTTCTGATTGGCATCTTCCTTATACAGATAAACCTATGGCATTTTTCTTAATCCAGTCAAAGGGTAGGGGCTGAATGGAAACCCAGTTCACTAGAGAAACACCTTAAGATTTTTTCTTTTTTTCCTTTTTTCCAAAATAAAAGTATATGTTTTGTTCTTCTGTTATTTTTTGCATTGGTATAAGATGGGGCAAAACTATTAGGTAAAATACTTGTACTTAGTTTTGTGATTATGCTAATATGGGTATTTTGTCCATTAGTATGGATCAAGATCCATGTCTTCCCATTTTCATTGATTCTTTTCCATGTTCGGCTATAAATTCTTCAATAGGGATTCATCTTACATGCTGAGGGTGAGGTGGAGAGGGTCGGACTTTGTAGATCTCTTGACTGTATTTAAGGACCAGTAGATAACATTAATTATTTATCTGTTATCCCTTGTAGCCTTTACATAACTAGTTTGTTTTGTCCAGTAGACATCTAAGGTTTCATTCCATTCAACAAACATCTATTCTATTCCTGCATTGTGCCAGGCACTATATCAGATTCTGAAGACACAAAGACAAAATCAAGAGTTTGCATTCTACTAGATGATATCCTTCGTGTCTCTTTTACTGTTAAGTTCTCTAGTGATATGTTGAAGGTTATCCTCACCCATCATGTACTACTCTGTTGTACTTTAGGTGACCTGAAGCTAATTCATTAGAGATTTTAATATTCCATGACTCAGACCATATTATACTAACATCCAGAAAGTATTGATGTTAAAAAATAGATTTTTGTTTCCAAGAGAAACTTTGGTTTTCTTAACTCCTAGATTCCTCAGTAGTTGGATGCCTTTGCTTGGAATGATCTAAAGAATCTAATATATGAAGATAAATTGGCTTAAACAAGTGATAGAGTTAAAGCACTTTTTTTAAAACCAAAATTAAAAGGAAAAAAAATAATTATTTTGGCCTTGTTTGTAAACCAGCTTCCCTTTCAAGTATGAAACTATTTGAATCAATGTCTAGATTAACAGGCTTGATTCCATTCAGCAAACTTTCTTAAGTCCCTATACATGTGATCAAAGAGCCATATAGCAAGAGCTTAAAGGGACCCTAAAGATTAAGTCTGAGCCCCTTGTCTTATGCTGCTACAGGTATAAAACTAAATGCCTTCACAAAACTTGTTCTCTTTAAATAAAAACAACTTAAAATTTAGCAAAAGTTAATGGCAATCTATGATGGCAGGTATTTTAAAAAATAATTTATATACACAGATATATATAAAATATAAAACTACATTAAGATGAAATTATAATTATATAGAATATATAATCATGTATAACATACAAATTTTAAAATATTAATATGTGTAAAATAAAGCATAGGAGTGTTTTTAAAAGCTCATTAGGAAAAAGGTGGTGGTGGGAGGAGGTCTCCTGCCCTAGTTATAAAGGATTCTTGTTCACAAATTTCCTAACCTTTATATTCATGCATAGATTCATTTGATCAATCAACCTGTTCATTTTTTTTTCTTGTTAAAGCCAAAGACAACTTTGCACATTTCTTGAGATGTTAGAAATGTCCAGAGTATATGCCTTAACATGTGAGATTTTTTAACTGTGTATTAGTGGTAGTCTCTCGGTTACTGAGAACGACTATTGTCTTTGTGCATTATCATCTATTGATGTACCCTCATGTGTCTTTGAAGTCCAAAGACTAAGGCGCAGAGTTTGTGGCACATGGGGCCTGGGAAGCCAGTTGTTATGGGAGGTGCAGTTGTGGCCTGGTGTTGGCGTTCACGCGCAGCGACAAGACTTCGACGCCATTCATCTTCAAAGGTGGTGGCGGCGTGGTTAATGTGGGTTTGCCAGCTGCTTTTGACAGAGGCAGCGAGTTCTAGTTGCTTTGGTGTAATGCCAGCCCACTTCAAGTTGGACTTTAGCTGATCCTTGAATCTTTTCTTTGGTCGACCTTGTTTCCTTAGTCCAGCTGACAGTTCACCATAGAATGCCTGTCTTGGTATTCGCTGTGGGTCCATGCGGATGACGTGTCCAGACCATCCTAGCTGGGCTTTGAGGACCATGACTTCGATGCTGGTGGAGTTGGCTCTGTCGAGGACTTCCTGATTGGTGATTCGGTCCTGCCATCGGATCCTCATGATTGACCGGAGGGAGCGTTAGTGGAATTGCTCCAGCTGCTTCATGTGCTTCCGGTAGAGTGTCCATGTTTCACAACCGTACAGGAGCGAGCTGAGGACCACTGCGTTATACACTTTGAGCTTTGTTGCAGTGCTTACACCTCTGTGTTGGAGGACTTTGGAGCGCAGCCGCCCGAGTGCCTGGCTGGCCTTTTGGATCCTGGCATTGATCTCGTGGTCTAGGGACCCATCGTTGGCGATGGTGCTGCCCAGGTACTTGAAAATGTTGACGTTGGAAAGCTACGTGCCGTCGATTGTAATGCACGGATGGTTAGTTGGTCTCCCTGGTGCAGGTTGGAACAGCACCTCTGTTTTGCTGAGGCTGATAGTCAGGCCAAACAGTTTTGTTGCTGTAGAGAACCTGTCCACAATGGTTTGGAGATGATTTTCGTGGTGGGCCATGAGAGCACAGTCATCTGCAAAGAGAGCTTCCAGGATGAGTCTCTCTGTTGTCTTTGTTTTTGCAGTCAGGCGGCGAAGGTCGAATAGTGAGCCATCCAGTCGGTATTTGATGTAGAAGCCCAGGTCTAGATCCATCACAGCATGTCGTAATACTTGGGTGAAGTATAGGTTGAATAGTACCGGAGCGAGGACACAGCCTTGTTTCATGCCATTGGAGATGTTGAAGTGAGCGGTAGTCTCTCCACTAGATAGGACTTCCCCTGTCATGTAGACATGAAAGAGCTGGATCAGTTTAACGAATTTTGCTGGGCAACCGAGCTTGCTAAGAATCACCCACAATGCGGCCCCGTTCACTGTGTCGAATGCCTTTGTCAGGTCTATGAAGACAATGTAGAGACTCAGGTTCTGCTCAAGGCATTTTTCCTGCATTTGCCTCACCGTGAAGACCATGTCGATGGTGCTGCGATCTGGTCAGAAGCCACATTGTGATTCAGGCAGGTTCTGCTCTGAAACAGATGACAGGAGTCTGTTGAGTATAACATAGGCGAGGATCTTTCCAGCAGTGGAGAGTAGTGAGATGCCTCTGTAGTAGTCACAGCCTGCTCATGTGCCTTTGTTCTTGTATAGGGCTACGATGGAGGTATCTCTGAGTTCTGGGGGCATGTCTTCCTCTTCCCATATGCTGGTCAGCACTATGTGGAATGCCTGGAGCGCTTTTCCATTTAAGGCCTTGTACACCTCGGTTGGGATCCCATCTTTACCAGGTGCCTTGCCTGCACTCATTTGTTTAATTGCTTTTTGGACTTCCTCTATTGAAGGAGGGACGTCAAGTTGTTCAATGGTGCAGTTTTGGGGGATCTGGTCAAGGGCGCTTTGGTCGACTGAAGAGAGTCGGTTGAGAAGCTGACTGAAGTGTTCTTTCCACCTGTTGCTGATGCCTTTTTTATTTTTTATGAGAGTGTCACCATCAGAGGATAGCAAGGGAGTAGTGGTGTGTTTTAATGGCCCATAGACAGTCTTGAGGGCACTGAAAAATTGTTTGTAGTTTTTTTGTATCAGCAAAGCGCTGGATTTCTTCTGCCTTTTTTTCCCACCATCGGTCTTGCATCTTCCTGATCTCACACTGTGCTGTGGCTTGGAGAGACTTGAATCTGTCCTTTTTAGGAGCAGAGTTTGGGTTATTTTGCCACTCCATAAAGGCATTGTTCTTTTTGCTCAATAGGTCTTCAATAGCAGTGTTGTTTTCGTCAAACCAGTCCTGGTGGTTGTGTTGTTTGGGGCCTAGGACTGCCTTTGATGTTTACTTCACTGCATCTTTGAACTGGTTCCATTTCTCGGTTGAGCTTCCAGTGAGTGATCCCTTGGCAGTCAGCTTGTCGTCCAGGCAGGACTGGAATGTTTGCAAATAAGATGGATCTCTAAGACCAAGTTGTAAAATGCGCGAACTGTCTGGGTGCTTTTTGGATGGCGAGGCACAATGCGCATTTGAAGAGTCGCTCTAACCAATGAGTGGTCTGTCCAGCATTCAGCTCCTCTCATGGCTCTGGTGATCTGTACATCCTGGATGTCTCGCTGGCTTACAATGATGTAGTCAATGAGATGCCACTGTTTTGATCGTGGGTGCATCCACGTTGTTTTATATTTGTTTGCCCTTCTGAACACAGTGTTTGTGATGGTGAGTTAGAACTCTGAGCATTTGCTGAGTAGCAGTAGGCCGTTGTTGTTCATTTTGCCCACACCGTGTTTACCGAGCACTCCTTTCCATCTTTCATGGTCCTGGCCAACGCGGGCGTTGAAGTCTCCCAGTAGTATCAGCTTGTCATTTGTGGGCACTGAGTGCAGAACAGCACTCAGGTCAGAGTAGAACTGCTCAATGGTCTCCTCTGTGCTGGTCAGTGTAGGGGCATATGCACTGATGATTGTGGTATACCGGTCTTTGCTGAGAGGCAAACAGATCTTCATGAGCCTCTCGCTGATGCCCACAGGCAAGTCTGGCAGCTGTTTGAGCAAACTGGTCTTGATAGCCAGGCCAACACCGTGGATTCTGTCTTCATTTGAGGCTCTACCTTTCCAGAAGAAGGTGTATCCAGTGGTGGGTTCGCTGAGTGATTCCTCTTCTGGTAAGCGTATTTTGCTTAGGGCTGCGATGTTGATGTTATATCGCGCCAGTTCTTTACCGATTAGAGCTGTGTAATTTTACTTATTAACTGTGTAATTTTTAAAAATTCCAGAATTACTTTTATTCAGAATTTCTGTGTATACAAACTGTTTGCTTTGTTTTCTTTCTTCCTTTTTTTTTGCTTAATAGGATGTGTATGAGTTGCCAATTATTGACATTTTATCCAAGAAACTCAATCTCTCTCTCTCTCTCTCTCTCTCTCTCTCTCTCTCTCTCTCTCTCTCTCTCTCTCACTCTCTCTCTCATCTGTTTGTTTCAAGAGGCTCTCCTTAATTTACCCAGAAATTTTTTTGATGAGTATAGGTCACACATACTGCTTTATTTATCTTCTTTGTATGGATTGTAATTGTTTTAATCATGTTTTACATGATTTGATTTAAAATTCAGTTTTTTTCGGGGCAGCTGTGTAGCTCAGTGGATTGAGAGCCAGGCCTAGAGATGGGAGGTCCTAGGTTCAAATCTGGCCTCAGACACTTCCCAGCTGTGTGACCCTGGGCAAGTCACTGGACCCCCATTGCCTACCCTTACCACTCTTCTGCCTTGGAGCCAATACATGGTATTGACTCCAAGACGGAAGGTAAGGGTTTAAAAAAAAAATTCCGTTTTTTTTAAACATCCTTTAATTAAAGATACAGATTTGATAAATTCTGGACCAGGAAAAAGTAATATCTGTCATACTATGGATGAATTAAACTTTGTACTTGTAGGGATTTAAGGTGAGTGAATGAATAGCATGAATGAAAAAGCATTTAAATGCATATCGTGTGCCAAGTACTATGGATGCAAGTAGAAAAAAATAAAAGACAATACCTGTTCTGAACAAGGTTCCCCACTTCAGCTGTGGGATAATTGGCAAGACTGAGAAATCCTAAAACATTAGTGGTAAATACTTAGGATGCATTATTAGGTCAAATTACAGTGCTTTGGATATTCAGTTCCAGAGGACTTTAAAATGGTACAGCCAGGTAGACTAGAAAGATAATAATTGTTGACTCCCATCTCATCCAAATGATGTGAGCAGTAATGTTGTTTTTCTGAACAAGTAGCTCTTATAGAATCTGATTGGCCCAGGAGTTGGGACTGGAGGGGTAGAGAGAGAAGGCAAGGGGGAGACTATTCCATGGTTGCTGAGTCTTCCAGGATAACACTGATGGAATGTTTTATCTTTAAATAGGTGATTGACAGGATTCTTTAGTTACATGATACTTTGTTGTTCCTTTTTTTGTCTTTTAGACTTGAAACTTAATAGGAGGAAATGAGGTATAATGATTAAAAATAATACATTTGACCCAACCTATTAATAGAACAGCATCCTCAAGAAGAGAGATATACAGGTTTTTTTTCTTTTTTATCCTTAATACTCTACCCAACTTCTTTGAGCGAAAATGGTTCTTAATTACCACTGGATTTGATTCACAACTCCATTGTCACGTAGGTCCTTCTCATGCACACTTTACTAATGCCTTTGAGTCAAGTGACTCAGTATGCACACATTTAGTGCAGAGTACTGAAGAAAAGATATATGGGTGTCTAGTACACAGTAGGTATCCAGTAAATGTTTGGACAAATATTCTAAAGATCTTAACCTCAAATTGAGGAATGTTAGATAAGTCTCTTCCCCAAGTAAGAACTAAAAATTAGTAAGTTAGATAAATATAAAAGTTATAGTTTCATGACTTCAGTTAGAAAAAATCTTACTCATTTAACTTACTATTATATTGATTTTACATCATCAAATGTTCAGTAAGCACTTATGAAGTGCAAGGCACAATTTTGTGTGCTAAAGACAAAGATGAAAAAACAAGGCACTAGCCTCAAGTAGCTGGAAAAAGGCAACTTCTGCAGCTAGAATCCACATTCTAGAATAACCTTTACATTACTGATATTATTTTATACATCCTTTTCATAATTGATGGTTTGTTTTTTATTTTCAGTATTTTCAGAAAAACAACAATCTGCTAGTGTGTCATGGAGAAATAATAGAAGGCCACACTAACTTGGTATTAGTACAACCCCTAGCTTAATGCCTCGCTTCTAGCAGGTGTTTAATAAAATATTTGTTGGATAAATGAAATGTAAGATTCAATTAGAATGTTATCCATGAGAGCAGAATCTTGTAGAAACAAATTTATGAAGATGTTAAAGCAGACCATTATAATGTCATCCAGAGTGACTTACTCCTTACTCTTTTTGGAACTGGTTGTCAGGAGCTCTCAGATGTATTAATATAAACGAAAGACATCTTCATTCATTCTTTTTACATTGGTGATTCCATCTTTGTAAAGAATTCTAAGTAAAGAAACTCTTTACCTATGGTTTTTATTTTCTTAGAGAATTACATGGGGCAGTGTTACATGAATTATAAGAGGCAGAGAATTACATGAGAACATACAATTTGACCCCAGGGGGTATGTGATCAGCTAGTCTTAGGTCAGGAAGATGAGTATTCTTCCTGTAGTCATCAGTCATTTGGTTGGTTTACAATATGACCTCACCTCCTCTTTGCCCATTATAGCCCCCTCTCTTCTACTTCCTCTCTGCTCCTGAATGAAACTGCCTTAGGAAAGTTACATCCCAATCCTGAATCTAGACCTAGAATAGATGCTTCACAAATCTGTTCCCTCCTCCCTTGCCCGGCCCCTTTTCTAGCTGCAGAGATGTAGACCTGCAGTGTCTGGAGGTAGGACTGGAGCCAAAGCCTTCTTGACTTCAGTGCTTTCATGGCCATGCTACATGGTCCATTTGGTTGCTTGGCTGGTTTTACTGCTGCCATTTGCTTTTATACCACAAAGTCTGGTCAGAGGGATTTTTGTAAAGAGATGGTAACATTTTAACTTGTTTGCTCCATGCGATTTCATTAGTACAGGGAGCTCCTGTGATGGAAGTGCCTGCCACCCATACAGATCTGTTGCCCCTGTCCAACTTGGACTTAAATTGAGATCCAGTGATTTGTCCATGGTCACACAGCAGCAGAGTATGTCAGAGGCAGAAGTAGTCCATAACTTTTCTTGACACTAGTCCATTCTGCATTAGACCAGAGATGTCACTCACACAGCATGAGGCCCATAACATTCTTAGTCCTGTGAAACAGATTAAAATGATTGGGAAACATTTAACAAAATAGGTAAAAATACAACAAAATGTAGATAACATTACATTTAAAACTAAGTCATTGTGCATCCTGGCTAGGATCCTGTTACAAGGATTAACGGCACCATTTTTGTTTGATGCTACCAGAGTATATCCCATTCCTCATATAAAATAAATCCTCTGTAAAATCTTTTACCATATGATAGATTTTAATACTTAATTATATTTTATTGGGAGGCATTTTTATAAATTAGACATAATTGACAAAAGGCAGTCCAGAGTAGAGATATGACGTTACAATCAGTTGAACTTGAGTTCAAATCCAAGTTCTGACAAGTGCTGAATGTATTGATGTCAGCAAGTCTCTTTACCTCTTGGTGCCCTCGGTAGCTCTCTTAGAGGTGTTGCATATGAATAGTATAACAGCTAAGTCACAGTTCTCCCTGGCCCTTTCCTAACCCTATTGATTATGGCTACATTTTTTTCTTGTTTTCTATAGTTACAAATACTTAACAGCATATTCCAATGACCGAACATTACAGTGTTTAGTATGCAAAACCTGATGTTAATGGTAGCTTTGCTTTATGAACCAGAAGGCTAAAATGTCAATGGAATAGTGTTGCAATTTCATCACAAAATGCACATGATGAAACACATGGGCATTTGTGCAAACAATGAAATGAAGTTAGCATTTGTGTTTACTGTACAGAAGATATGAAATGTCAAAAATATTCTGGTTGTAACACAATGAAATTTTCATTATAGTGCTATAGGTTAGCATAATTGAAGTATGTCAGTCATTCAGTTTTATATATATACATACATGGAGTGATGCATCTATCAGTGAATATTTTCTACAAAATAGTAACTTTCTGACTTAACAGTAATTCAGTATTTTTAGGCAATTGAGCCAACCATATTGTCAGTCTTTCCAGGATGTATCATTTATAAAACACGTGAACCTGATGTTTGAACAAAGACCAAAATTTGAATAAAATATCTCTCTTTTGACAAACTATTATTAAAAACTTGGCTACCCCAAAATTAGAATTCATAAAAAGAACATCATCCATTAAATGGTCTACCTGTCTACCTGTTTCCTTAAAAGTTTGCTTTTATAGAATCATCATCTACATCCTGTCTATCTCTTCATGACCTCATCAGGTCCCATTGGTTCAGTTTTCACCTCTCTGCATATCAATCTCAGATCCATATATTGAGCCCTAAATTCTCTGCTTAGATCTAATACCCTAATCTGTTAGGCTTTTGAACATGGTGCACACAGACTCTTCAAATTCAATTTGTACAAAACACAACTTGTTAGTTTTCTTCCCCAACCCATCCTTTTTAAACTCCCCCCCCCCCATTGGGAGTACCATGATCCTTTCAATCATCCAGGTTTATTGTCTTTGAGTCACTCTTAACTTCTTTTTCCTCCCTCATTTCACTGATCCAATCAGTTACCAAGTCTTGTTGGTACCATTTCCACAGCATCTCACATTGGTTCCATTTAGTCTCCTCATTCTACCAACCTAACTCAGGCTCTCATTTTCTTTCTGCCTTGACTATTATAACTTCCTAATTGGTCTTCTTTCATTAAGTCTTTCCCTCTCCAGTCCGTCTTCCATACAGATGCCAAGATAATTTTCCTAAATCATAGGTCAAATTGTTTTGCTGTTTGTCAATGCTCAAAAAAATGCTGGTGTATTCTCATTTTCTATAGAATCAAATATAAACTGTTTTGTTTGATAATTAAAGTTTTTCACAACTTGGCTCAACTCTACCTTTCTGGGCCTTTTTTTTTTCTATACTAATTCATTTTAATGATTTTATCATCATGAAGCTAATTACCATTTCTATGCTAATGGTTCTCAAATCTTCCTTTCTTTTCTCAAACTCTGCCATCTGACCTCTAATCTCACATCCTTAGCTGCCTTTCAGACTTCTCAAACTGGATGTTCAGTAGGCATCTGTAAATCGATATGTCTAAAATAGAATACATACTTTCCCCATAACCTATCTCCATCCTAACTTCTCTATTATTGTCAAGAGTAACACCATATTCCCCTAGCCCCTCAAGCTCAAATCTGAGGATTGATTCCTCACTTTCACTCCCCTAAATCCAACCTGTTGTCTAGGCTTGTCGATTTCACCTTTGCAATGTCTCTCAAATATATCCCCTTAACTAGATTGGGGATATTAATGGATAATGAATTAGGCCAAAACTGAATAGGAGGAGACAGTCTGACTGAAATGCATTTGGGAAAGTGTACAGTGCTTTTAATCTTGCCAATCTATTTACTGCCACAAAAGTTAATATATTTTAAACACTAGAATTTCCCCCATAATACTATATAGATATGTCACGAAATATCACAATGTCAGAAGAATCCGAATTACAGATGATTCATTAATAGAAATAATAGTAACCGAAATCCATAGCATATTTTGGTTTATAGAGCATTTCATATAGGCAAATCTACCTATTTAAATTTTCTTTTTGTTAGGAACTTGAAAATTTTCAATAAATATGAAACCTTAATATGTAAAGATTATATATGAAACTGAACTTCTATTATATATAGTTATTTCTTTAAAAATATTTTGAGAAACCATTTATGACTGAGATATATATATATATAGCAGACTCTTGTTGGATGAAGGTTTTTAAGGGAGTGTCTTGCTCTATTTGAATCAAGGATTCTCTTTTTTAAATCATCAAGAATTGTATGATATGCATTCTTTATATCTTTGAGTGAATTGTATGATTGTCAAGAATATCATTTCTGAAAATTTGCCTATTCTCTTTATCATACCTTCAGCAAGAAAGAATTCAATAAATATGTAGATTCTTCCCATAAAAAAATTATGTCTAAATGAGAAAGAAGGCATATAAATTAGTACTTAGTGATATTCTCTCATTATCTTTTATTTCCTAATAAAGCCAGGATGTTTAAAAAAAAAATCCTCTCGTATCTGACATTTCTGCCACTCTAAGTGCCCCTCATCACTTCATGCCTGGACTACTGCAATAGCTGCTGATGGATATGCCTGCCTCGAGTCTCTTTCCCACTCCATTCCATCCTCCATTCAGCTGCTAAAGTGATTTTCCTGAAGTGCAAGTCTGACCTACGTCATCACACCCTCCTTCCCCTATTCAACAAACTCCAGTGGCTTCCTATGGCCTCCAAGAGCCAATACATAAATGCTCACTTTGGCATTCAAAGTCCTTCATAACCTAGCCCACCTCCTACCTTTCCAGTCTTCTTTACCCCCTTTACCCTGACACTTCCATCTAGTGACACTGGTTTCCATGCTGTTACTTGAAAAAGACACTCCATCTCTTAAGGGACTTTGGACATTTTCTCCATCATTCTTCTATGCTTGAAACTCTCTCCCTCTTTGTCTCTAGCTACTATTGAAGTCCTAAGTAAAATTCCTTCTTTTGCAGGAAACCTTTCAGTACCTTTCCTCACCCTTTAATTTTAGTACCTTGCTTCTTTTAATTATTTCCTATTTTCCTTGTATATAATGTGCTTTTGTTTGCTTGTTGTCTTCCTCATTAGATTGTTATTGTTTTTTTTAAAACCTTTACCTTCTGTCTTAAGAATTATTACTAAGTATCAGTTCCAAAGTAGAAGAGTGGTAAGGGGGTAGGTAGGCAATTGGGGTTAAGTGACTTGCCTGGGATCACACAGCTAGGAAAAACCTAAGGTCAAATTTGAACCCAGGACCTCTTTTCTCCAGTCCTGGCTCTTTATCCACTGGGCCACCGAGTTGCTCCTTCTTAGATTACCAACTCCTGGAGTGTAGGCAATATCTTGCCTTTTTATTTTTCCAGTATCCCTAGAGCTTAGCATAGAACCAGGCCCATAGCAGGCATTTAATAAATGTTTATTGATTGACTGAGCTAATTATATATTACTTTCCTTCCTCTTCTGTATGATCTAGCTTTCGCTTTCTATCCATTCTTTCTTCTGCTATTTTCTATAGGAAACAGAATTGGTCTCCCCCTCACTTTCACTGTCATACTAACAGAATAAATTACCAAATCCAGTTTCATATACAACTTCATTTAACTTACTCAATGGAAAAGGCTGTTTGAAGAAAGGAAAACAATCCTGATTCCCTTTCGTATTCTATATAATAAGTAGAGATGAGCAGAGTGTTTGATATATTAATATATGAAGTTAGGGCCCAGATTCCTGACTTTTGCCCATTTCTTTGAGTTTAGATAAAGAACAATTATGACATTCAATAATCTTTTAATGTCAGCCTTTTATTACCACTAATAGTAGGATTTTAAAAAAAATATTTACTTGGAACTTACTGAATACTTTTCCATTTTTTTATTTCCATTTTTTTCAAAGTGATCAATCAGTAAACATTATTAAATACCTGCTGTGTGTTGAGTACTATCCTAAGGCATAGGGATCCAAAAAAAGGCAAACAAATGCCTCTGTCCTCAAGGAGTTTACAGTCTAATGGGGGAGACATGCAATCAAATATACAAAGCAAGCTACATTTAGATAAATAAGAAATTATTAACAGAGGGGAGGTACTAGAATTAAGAGGGGTTGGGGAAGGCTTCCTGAAGAAGATGGGGTTTTAGTTGAGAATTGAAAGAAGCCACTAGGCACATCAGAAGAGGGAGAGCAAGGTGTAAGAGAACTAGAAGGTAAGAAGGGGCTATGTTATCAAAGGCTTTGAATGACAAACAGAACATTTTGTGTTTGCTTTTGGAGGCAGAAGGAAGTCACAGGAGTTTATCAAGTAGGGAAGTAACATGATGCTCAGATGTATATTTCAGGAAAATCACTTTGGTAACCAAATGGAAGACGGATTCGAGTGGGGAAAGCCTCAAGGCTGGCAGTCCCATAAGCAGGTTGTTATAATAGTTCTGGCAGGAGGTGATGAGGACCTGCCCCATGAGAGAAGGGGGCACATGTAATAATAGACGAGGCAAAGGTGAAATCGAGAAGCCTTGGCAACAACTTGGCCATAAAGGATGAGAGATAAGGGAAAATCCAGGATGACTCCTAGTTTTGGGCCTAGGGTCTGGGAGGAGAGTCATGCCCTTTCTAGCAATAGGAAAGGTAGGAGAGATGAGGAGGAAGAAAATTTAGGGAGTAAGAAAATGAGTTCCATTTTGATTGTTTTTAAGACATCTATTGAATATTTGGTTTGAGATCTGAAAGGCAGTTAGAGAGGTGAGATTCGCAGTTGGCCATTCAGTAGAGAGTTTGGAGCAGGATAGGTAGCTTTGAGAACCATCAGCAGAGATGATAATTAACTCAATGGGAGCCAGTGAGATCACCAAGTGAAATGGTATAGGAAGAGAAGAGAAGAGGACCCAAAATAACTGTGAGGGACACCCATGCTTATGGGGTGTGATCTGAAGGCTAATCTAGCAGACAAGACAGAAGGAGACACCACAAAGGTTCTGCTACTGCAAAAAGTTTGAGAATCACTGAGGTAGTCTAATTCCTTCATTTTATAGATTAGAAAATTGAAGTTGAAGGCATTATAACTTGCTCAAGGTCATCAAACTCTTAAAGTTGCAGCAGCAAAAAGGCTCAAAAATTAAGTCTCTTGACTTCTAGCACTTTCCATCAAAGCTCATAGCTTAAATGTGAAATGGTTTAAGCATTATACTACTAATAATATAAACTAAATTTATATTTCACTATTATTTTTCATAGTATCTTTATACTGGTAGGAACAATGAGTAAAGAAATGCATTTCCAGCAAACTTTGTTAAAACACATTTATGTTTGTTGCCAGTGTTTTCCTTCCTATTATGTGCTTTTTTACTGGAAAAAATTATTTGAGTAAACATTATATGGTAAAGCTTTCATTATGTTTCAGCAAATGAATTATAACCATCAGCTTCTCTACCATGCTTCAGGAATTGTCCTGAACCCCTAACAGTTGGCCCCAGGTGCATATGAAGTTAATATTTGAGTATCTGTCTCTCTCATTTCATTCTGAAGTCAGTCATAAATGATTTTTAGATTATGTGTATATCTATTCTCTTCCATTAGTTTGAGTAATCATGGCAGATTATATTATAAACAGATGAATATTTGTCTTTATTCTATGAAGATGATTCCATTAATACTGATTCTGGATTCTCTCTGTAGGCAGCTAGAGTTGGGGAAAAATTTTGGTTAGTATTCCTTTCTGTCTAGTATAAGTCTGAGAAGAATGCTTTTCTTTTTTACTATAACTTCTATTTACTGAATCCTTCATTGGCAATTGCTTTATATAGATTTGAAGCAGAGACCTTCATATAAAATAATTTAAAATTTTCTTGTAATTAAAAATACACTGCCATATATTATCCCTAAACTCTTCCCACTATTTTGAGCTCTATTGTTGTGAATCCTTCCTTAAGATACTTCTCTGGTTTTCTTTGCTTGTGATTAAGCCTGGGTAAATGCTCTTGAAAATATATCCTTTGTATTCAACTCAGGAATTTCATAATGAATATCAGTTTAGATGTGGCCTGAGGCTTAAAATAACTTATAAATTAGCTGAGGAAAGATGGCATATGCAAAAAAAATAAAAATAAAAATACAAGGCACAATATGATAGCCAAATGATTATTATAGGCCATAAAGTGTTATAGAAATTTAGAGGAGAAAAAAAGGGCTAGCATCATCAGATATAGTTTTATAGAGGAGATATCAATATGACCTGGGTTCCCAAGGTTGAAGAAGTCTTAAGTAACTCCTTTACTTGTCCTTGGCCCCTGGAGCATCCTAAATTGCTCTTTCCCATTGTTTAAATAAACTGAATTTGCAAGGTTGGGTTCAAAATTCTGGATATAGGAAACTACTTTTGATAGATGTTAGATTACAGAGTAGTAAACCTTTGTGATCCTTAAGAGATAGTATTCTACAAAATGCAAGTTAAGTCTTCAGACTGAATTACAATATCAAGGGACTGTTGTATTTTTGTTGTTGCTGTTGTTGTTTTTCCAGGTTGGCCTTGCACAAAATAAAGTAGATAAGTTAAATTTGGTGAATTTCTTACCAAAGACAAAACTTGCTAGTTTTGTCTTTGGTAAGAAAGTCAGGGACTGAGAAAAATAAGACTTGAATCACCCACCGAAGCACAAGAGGGGGACCTTGGAAGTGACTGGGCAAAGAAAGCATCAGCCAATGTGGTCCTAGCAGGGCCAGGCCAGGCTCTCCCAGACTTTGAGACTTCAAATTTCCTAGCACTCTGTCCTGAGATGCCACTGAGAAGGCATTCTGAATAATGGAGTTGTAGAAGAACTCAAATGATTGCAGTTGAGATCAGCCCAATGTTCTCTCCAAAAGGGCAGCAGTGAGGTAGAGCCCAAGACTAGAAAGATGAGTAAAATGAAGAAGTTACACCATAAGAATGCAAGAAGAGACTCAAAGGAAAAAGTGGTTTTCCAAATTGGCTATGTGAATACCTAGAAGAAATGAAGAGAGAGATAAATAAAGCTCTGGAAGAAAGAATTAGAAGAACAGAAAGTGGTAGAACTTACCTATGTAATAGACTCTTGAATAATTAGGATGCACCAAACAGAAATTAGTTACTGTATGAGATAGCAAGAATTATTACAACAAAATTAAAAGATTGAAAAATAGTCATTTTAGTCATGTCCAGCTCTTCATGAGCCCATTTGGGATTTTCTTGGCAATGATACTGGAGTGCTTTGCTATTTCTTCAGTTTATTTTACCAATGAGAAATTGAGGCAAACAGGGTTAAAATTAGTGACTTGCCCAGGGTGACATATTTAGTTAGTGCCTGAGGCTAAATTTTAACTCAGGAAGGTGACTCTTCCTGGCTTCTTATCATCATCTTTGTCCACTGTGCCAACTAGCTGCCTGAATTCGTAACATATTTCTTGCAAAAAGCAACTACTCCCAAAAATAGGTCAAGAAGAAATATTTGGGGTCCCTAAAAAACATAGTAAAAATAAAAATTATGGATACTGTATTTCAAAAAATAATGAATAAAAACTCTGCCAATCTGTCACAATGAGAAAGTAAAACTAGACACCTCTTGAAGTAAATGTCAAAAAGGAAGTTCCCAGGAATGTCGTACCAAAATTCAGAGCCCCAACATCAAAGAAAAATTGCCAAAATCAACTCAACAATGAGTTCAAGGACCAAACAAGACCACACAAGACCTGTTTAGCTGACTCCCACACCTAATTTCAGATAGAAAGAAAAAAAATAAATGAAACTTTTGTAACAAAGAAAGCACAGTCTAGCAAAATAAGTTCCCTTATTATCCATGGCCAAAAATGTATCTCACTCCTCTCCATGAGTCCTCCTCTCAGGTGGTGAGTAGCATGTTTGGTTAGTGATTACTCAGAGTTCTTAAGTCTCTCAACATTGCTTATCTTTACAATATTGTTATTATAGAAATTGTTCTGTTTTTTTTTTCTCTTGACCATCATTTTTATCATTTCTTATGGCACAATAGTATTCCATTATATTCCCCAATTGGTATATATCTTCTTACTTTCCAGTTCTATGCTATGACAGAAGAAGCAGTTACAAATATTTTTCTGTGAATCTTTAGTCTCTTTGAAATATAGGACAAATAATGGTTGCTAGTAAAACCATATACCCAGTTTCATGAGATAAATCACTTAAGTGAGGACAAAGGAAAATTGATAGCTATGAAAGAGAATTTAAAACACTCTGTTTATTTTAAGTTAATCAATCAAAAATTTGAAATACCCCTCCTTTCACACTTACTTAGTAAGAGCCTTTTACTGGAAAAAGTTCACACCCCCTAAGACCACAAGCACTGCCCCTGGGCAGTGCCAGGCAAATTGGGAGGCTGACTGTTCCTGTGAAGTGGGAGTGAAACAGGAAGTGATCTGAAGAAACTACTTATAAAAAGCCAATCCAAGGACTCCTGAGGAGGTATTTTAGGAGGAATTTGGCTGAAGAGAAGGTTTTTCTGCAATTGATTCTGCAAGGTACTTTACAAAGATACATTCTGCATTGGTTAGTCAGGCTGAAGAAGCATCCTGCCCTACATAGATTCCACATTGTGACTCAAGCTGAAGGAAGAGGCGTTACACTGGTGAGACCCTTGTTGAAGAGACACATGGAGATCTCAGGGAGTGAGGTGAATTTCTTTGGGTAGGAGCTCTAGGGTGGTGGGCCTAGGAAATATTTTTTATTTCCTTCATATATTTCCCTCCTTTTACTACATATTAAATTAAATTATTAAGAGCTACTAATAGTCTGCTGACTCATAGTTTAACTTTAATTTTTATAAATGGCAACCACAACAATTCTTTTTTAACCAATATTATTTTTGTCAAACCAAAATTTTAACTATTACATTTGGCCACCCAATTTTAATTATTACAAAGCATGTGCACACACAGTTTGGTCTAGAAATACATGGCGCTTAACAAGAAACTAGGCAGAAATATTGGGAGGAGAAGGTTAAAAGAAGGGATGGCATTAGGAAAGGAATATTCAAAAGCAAAAGAAATTCCTGATTCTGAAAGATGGATTCAAAGATTAAAAAAAAACAAAGAACTAAAAACTAAAAGGCACTCATCAGTCGGGAAATGGCTGAACCAGTTGTCTATGAATATCATGGAATATTTTTTGCCAAAAGTAATTATGAAGGAAATAATGTCAGGGTCTTAAGAAGTATGAATTGATTGAGAGCAAGTTAAATAGAACTCCAAAGAGAACAATTTCTTAAGTACAACCTTGTCAAGAACAGCTTTGAAAGACTTGGGAGGAGAGAACAGAGCTGTGATCCTGGACAGTGGTGCGTGTCCTGAGTTCTCCACCCTGCAGTGCTGCAGAAGGTGCAAAGCCAGATAGCATGCTGACAAATAAAACCTCCTGGTCTAGGGGACCTGTCAGGATAAGGCTGTGATCAGCTAAAAGACCTTGCCCTTCATTTGGGCCAACAAGGAAAACCTCAGTATCAGGCCTGTTGAAGTAACTGGCCTGGCTAGGAAACACCACTCCAGTTTCTTTGTAAATAGGGTGACACCAGGATGCCAGTGATGTGGAGCTTCACTGCCATTAGATGGAGAGGTCACCATGAACCTTTGTATAAAGAGCACTGAGGGTGCCCCCAAAGACACTAATCCTGCTGATGGAAAAGGAAGGTATCCATGGGTGTCCACAAGGGTGCTTAGGAAATGTCCTCCCACCCCTCTATGTTCTCAGTACTGACCCTGCCTGGTCCCCTCCTTTCTCAATGCTTCCGCATCATTTCCCTTAGCATTATTTTTTGGGCCCTTCTCCCACCCAGTTGTTCCTAAAACTTGGAGTGTGGGATCAGCTGGATGGACAGGTGCATTCTTCACCCTTCCTTCCTACTTCTTTCCTGTGTCCATTTGAAAGATTTTTTTTCTTTATTAGAAAATAACGTTTTCCCTTTGGAACCTTATTTTGGAATCGGAGAAAAAAATTCTGCTTTAAAAAAAAAGAACTTAAGAAATCTGTTAAAAGCAATGACTTATCTCATCTCTACGAGATTTATGATGAACCATATTACCTGCCTCCTGAGAGAGGATAATTAACTTAAGGTACAGAAAGACATATTAATTTCTTGATATGACCATTTTGTGGTTTTGTTTCCTTTACTATGATTATTGTTTTGCGGTGTTCCTCTCCCCTTTGGTTTAATTGGGGTAGTCACTAAATAATAGTGATGTCAAAAAAAGAGGACCATTGAAACACATACATACATATATATGTATGTGTGTGTGTGTGTGTGTATTGAAATACACAAAAGAAAATAGAAGAAAGTTCAGCAGGAACACAGACAAATAAAATAAAAAGGTTTTTAAAGTAATAGAATACATTTTGTACTTATTTTTTAAAAAGCTAGTGATACAGAGATTCCCAGTTTTATATAAATTCCTTATTATTATTATTTTCTTTATATAGAAATGTTCTGTTTTATTGACTTCAAGTTCAAAATAAAAAAATGTTATTAAAGTTTAATTTTTTTTAAAAGAAAGTCCCAGGCTATTTCTTCCCCAACTCCATCTTGCTGTTCTTCCTACAACAGCACCCCTGGAATCTGGACTCCCTTTCCCTGAGTAACCTGTTCCCATATCTTACCCCTTTAGGAACAGCCCTCAAGATAACTTTCCTTTCCATCTGCAACTAGTAGGTGCTGTCTCCACCAACTCCAGGCCCCACAGTGTAGTAGACAGAGCCGTGAGTTTGGAAGCAGGAAGTGTTGAGCTTGAATCCTTTCTAATGCAGACACTAACTGGATTTGTTGGATAACCTTGAAAAACCCATGCTCCCTTTCACATGTTATGTGAAGAGACATTGTGAATAGAACTGTAGTGGAGCCATACTTTGTAGTAGAGAAACTTTGTCTAGAGTGAGTCACAAGGGCCTTGCTTTAGTCAAGGTGATTCTGTAAGGTGTTAAGGTGGCAAATTATGTTTATATAGAGAACATGAGAAAGAAAAGCAGTTTAAAGCAATGTTAGGCACCCCCAGTTTTACTGGCCAATGTGTTTAGAGTGATAGGTGTAATTCATTAAATGTGACTGAGAGAGTTAGAAATGAATCAATAAGTACTTGGGTTGAAGAAGTGGAAGCAGTCAGCTTATCAAAAGGGAAGAATAGCTTAAGGGCTTGAGTTTATTTCTATCATAACCTTTTGGATATATATACATATATATATATATACATATATATATATATACACACATATATATATTAATATATTAACCTTTACCTTCTGTCTTGGAACCAATACTCTTTATTGGTTCCAAGGCAGAAGAGTGGTAAGGGCTAGGCAATGGGGGTCAAGTGACTTACCCAGGGTCACACAGCTGGGAAGTGTCTGAGGCCAGATTTGAACCCAGGACCTCCCATCTCTAGGTCTGGCTCTGAATCCACTGAGCTACCCAGCTGCCCCCCTTTTTGGATATTTAAAAGAAAATGTCCCATAAATTTTTCTAAGCATAAAAAAAAATTCCTACAACTCTAAGAGTAATAATTCTCCTCCTGGCATTGAGCACTGAGAGCCTAAAGGAATTCAAAGCCATACACCCTTTCTCCTCCCCTTTTCGGAGCAGATGGCAGAACTCTGGGGTAGTTATAGGCACTGTATTCACTTTATAACATACATCAAACATTCCCTTTGCAGCTTAGTGTCAAAGATGTTCTCCATGTCTGGAATATGCTCATCTCCTCTGCTCAAACTATTGGCCTCTCTGCTTCCTTGAGTCCCAATTAATATTCCATCTTTTACTGGAAGACTTTCCAGCTACTCTTAATTCTAGTACCTTCTCTCTGTAATTTTTTTCCCATTTGTCCTGTGTATAGCTTAATTTGTTTATGTTGGTTTGCTTATTGTCTCTGCCAATTAGAGTGTAAGCTTCCTGTGGGTCGGGACTGTCTTTTGTTTCTGATATTCCCATTATTTAGCACACTATTTAGTTGTTCATTTGTTCAGACCTACTCTTCATGACCCTGTGGGCAGTACTGACCTTGGTATTTTCTTGGCAAAGTTCCTGGAGTAGCTTGCCATTTCCTTTTTCAGTGGATTGAATTAGAGATTAAATGACTTGTTCAGGGTCATACAGCTACTGAGTGTCTGAGTCTAATTTGAATTCAGGACTTCTTGATTCCATACTTAGCACTTTATTCACTGAAGCTCCTAGCTACCTCTGCATGGTAAGTAGAAGATACTTAATGTTTATTTATTAAAAAAACAAACCCTCACCTTCCATTTTAGAATCAGTGTATTGGTTCCAAAGCAGAAAAGTTGTAAAGGCTAGGCAGTAGGGATTAAGTGACTTGCTTAGGGTCACACAGTTGGGAAGTATCTGAGGCAAGATTTGAATCTAGGATCTCCTGTTTCTAAGCTTGGCTCTTAGCCACTGAGCCACCTAGGTCCTCCCCTTAATACATGTGTTAGAAAAGAATTTCTCCATTATGTCACTTTGTTTAACATCATCTCTCAGTGATCTGGAGGTCAAAACACAGGTATAGCCAAGCCCTCAGAAAAAGGAAGTTAAAGAACCAAGGAACCAATGAGATGGGACACTGATTCCACCGGCATTGCTCCTCCCCCCTCCCCCCCCCCCCCCCCGGGGCAGTCCAGGCAAATTAAGAAACTATGTTTGGTTCCTGAGGTATGTTGTATGAGATCTAGTGAGTGGAGAAAAGAGCTTATAAGAGGAGATCAGGTGGTCTTTGGGGTCTTCTGACTTGAACATGGAGGCTAATTATTGATTTTAAGATTTAGTTTTATTTTTAAGTTTACATATTAATCTAATCTAAAATATTCCATTACTCAATGTCGCTTTCGGTTACTATGTTTTGCCTATTAGGTATATGTTCTGTTACATTGTCTTTATTTTTACCATCTTCCTATGACTGGCTTATAATTTTGGGGATTGTGGTACTTCTTAGAATCTGCATTAGCTGTTGTACTACTGTTTATAACAAACTTTTATCTGGTGAAAAAATTATGTACACTCACATTGTGGATCATGGCCAAGTTAGAGGGGAAATAGAGCTCACTTTTGAGTGAAAAAAACCTTTGTGTTGTGCCACTGCTTAGCTAATAAATTGTCACATAGGATGTGAGTGAACTATGGATTCCTAATTTTTTTATTGTTGTTATTGTTTTTCTTTATATTTGCAATAGGATATTTGACTTTTTCTTTCTTCTTATTTTTTTATTTGAAACACATGGAATTAGTATTTATATTTTTTATTTTGAAGGATAAGTTTACAACATCTATTAGCCCTTATTCCAGTGCATACCCAAAAGCTTTAAACTATAGAAACCTGCCATTGATTGTTAAGTATTATGGGATTTTAATGAATAATTGTGTCTGATTTTAGAAGAAGGGATCCCAAAAGAGCCACTTCACAGTGCAAAGAAGACCAACAAGGTTGAGGAGACCAACAATCCTTATGGATTGATGAGGATTTCTGCCAAAAGAGGATTTGTTTTGAGGTTCGAGGAATCAGCTGCTGGACTTCCTGTGCCAGATTCCTACAAGTACTTTACAAGTACTTTAGTTTGGCTTTCATTTTGGCTCTCATATCCCTGAAATTGCAGGTGAAATCAGACCAGGGAATAGTACTTCTCTTTTACCTCAGAATCTAGTCCCTTCTCTTTTATAGTATGGCAGTTTTCTGTAGTCCTCAATGCCAATAGGTAAGTGCAATATTGCTGCAATTGTTCTACAGGCTTGTAAGACATAAATCACTTTAATTGGGCCTTGCTGGTGATTCAAGGACCTGTTATGGATTTATTCTTTTTTTACTCGTAATTTTATATGCATAAGAATTTGATATATATTTTTTATCCAGAATTTAATTTTTTTCTCTTTTGTTTGGGATTTTTGGTTTTCTTTTGATAATTGATTCATAAACCTCATAACTCAGCCATGTATCCTAGGGAGATTCTGGTGTTGTTCAACACCCTCCTCAGGGGGATTGTAAAATTACCTTAAAATTATTTTGAGAAATTTTAGGAAAAGAAAATTGTCAACATCCTGAATCAAGAAAGCGAATCTTTTGGAGAAGGTGCCATAAGGATGCCTGGGGAAACCATATACTACATCAAAAGATCTAGAGTGAACTTTGGGATATAACAAACTGAATGTAAACTAAAAATAAATGATATGTTCAATTCCCTTCAGTTCAAGGAGTGCCCCCTAATTGGCTTTTTGTTAGTGTGTCTATCAATCATTTATGTTTTCTTTCTCTTTTATTTCCCTCTTATCCCCAAATTGTAATTCCCCTTTTGTAAAGTGCAATACTTTATACACCTCTCGTAAGAGAATCTTTAGAGGTATAAATTGGTTGTTTGAAATGATTCATTGAGGAGTCTAGGCATGTTAATCTCCCAAAGACCTCAATTGAGGAGATTTCAGCATGCTCATCTCCCAAGAGAATCACAGTGGGAGTTGTTGGAAGAGAATTTCTCTTCCATTATGTCACTTTGACCTGGAGGTCAAAGACCCCTGAGTAAATTCAGGTATAGATAAGCCCTCAGAGAAAGGAAGTTAAAGAACCAAGGAACCAATGAGACAGGAAACTGATTCTACAGGCACTCTTCCCCCCCCCCCCCTTCCCCATCCTCCTTCCCCCTGGGTGGCCCAGGCAAATTAAGAAACTATGGTTGGTTCCTGAGATGTGATGTGTGAGAGCTAGTGGATAGAGAAAAGAGCTTATAAGTGGGTCTTCTGGCTGGAGCGTGGAGGCTGGAGGGACCCTTGTCAGTGGTTAGCTTCAATCCATCATGGTAGCCAATAGATTAGTAAGTTAAATATCTCTCTATTTCTCCCCTACCTTTCCCTCTCTTTACTACTACTACTTTGATTTAATAAAGTTATAAAGCTACTAGCAGCCTCATAATTTTAATTACACATGTGTAGTGATTGATTATTACCTGGTTATTTTCATAATTCACCACTTCAATTTGACGGAAACTTGCAATATTAATGCTGTATGGTACTTGTAATAATTTGTGTGACTTTTAAAATACCTCTGAAATGTTTGATCAGCATAAATGTATCCAATTGGTGAACATATAAGTGGAATACACTAATATGATATGAACTATTAAGAAGTCAGTGGAGGACAGGTTAAAGGAATTGAGTATAATTTTCTTGGGGAAAAAATGGAGTTGGGGGAGACTGAGATTTTCATATATGTGAAAAGTTGTCTTGGAAGAAGGATTATCTTTGTTCTGCTTTGTCCCAGAGGATAGTCTAGGAACTCATGGGTAGATGTTTGGCAAATAAAAAGTTCCTGATAGTTAGAGCCATGCAAAAAGATTATCTCAGGGAAAATAGTAAGTTTCCCAGTACTGGAAGTCTTCATGAGAGACTAAATAATGACTTGTCAAGAGCTTCATACTTCAGGTAGAACTTGGACAATATATCAGTCACTTTTGAGATCCATTACAACTCTTTAAGGTTCCATGATTCTAGTTATTCAACTGTTTTCTCCTTGAAAATTTTCTAAAGAACTATAGAAACTTCTTAACCTTTCCCCAAACTCCAGAAGTTAATTTTAAAATGAAAACCTTTTTTTAAAAATCAATCCCTTTATATATAAATATTTTATAATAAAATAATTACCTTTTATCAGATGACATTCTAGAGTGATTACCAACCAGATCATTTGAAATACTTTTTTTCCATGATTTGCCTTATGGTGAAATTTTATTGTTGTGACTTTGTTTACTTTCTAAGTTCATTTTGATTTCCTGTTGCCATTTTCCAATATTTTTACATGATTTTTGTCTAAAGGGGGATAACGTTCCCTCATTTTGATGCTACTGGAAATCTGCAGGCATACTATCTGTCTTCCCATGGATGCTTCTGATCTAAGGGAGAAAGAAAAGTGGATTGGAGAAAGAGGTGAGAATTGAGGAAGGGGATGTGAGAAAAGAATAATAGAGTAGAATACTAGAGGATGGAAAGCTCAGTGATACAGCATTGGAGTGGGGGAAAAATAAAAATCTCTATTCATAGCAGTTCTGATACTTATTTAACTAGCAGAGAAATATATATCTTTGGCAAAGACTTAGGTAAGTTTGGAAATAGCATGCAATGATCTGGAGATTTTCCTAAAATAATATCAAATACACAAAGAATTCACTAACAAATTGATTTAAATTGAATCAATTCATTTCATTCTTTCATTGCATATTTTTGCTAATAGTTTCTCCTAAATATATGATAGTTGAATTTCATTTAGTTTTGCTTTTATGTAATTAGATCTATAGCTGATTGAGCAATAATCACCTTTTAATAAATTCATTTACAAATATTTTTGTAACTCCCTTCTCCCTATCCTGTCTGTGTTTTGTTCCTCTGCAGGTACCTATTTTTTCTGTTACTCGGTCTCTAGGTAAATTGTCCATGAGACCAGTGATTCCATCAGCCAATTATCCAGAAAATGCTATGTGTACATTGTGACATAGCATGCCACTGGTAGCTTTGAGCTACTCCAGTAGTCTAACTCACCTGGTAGTAGCCCCTTGTGCCCAAGATTATTGTCTCATTTCTCTGGACATCTGACTTTTCTTCATCCCATCATCTTCCCCTACATAGATCTCAGATTTTCATTGGTTTTCCCCCACCTGCCTCACTAAACTTTTCCCCCTTCTCTTTGATTGACAGTATCATCCAGACAAACAGAGCGCAGATGTGCCAGCAGGAGCTGTGGAGGAGCATGTGCAGAAGTTCATCGAAATTGATCAGGCGTGGAAAATTCTAGGGAACGAAGAGACCAAAAAAGCGTATGACCTGCAGCGGCGCGGTAGGTCCCCGTTGAGGCACTGGCTAGCAGTGGCAGCTCTAGGAAGGATGGTCTGCAGCCTTTGGGAAGTAGCATTTTTCAGTGTTGCCTTTTTGGTACCAAATTATTCTTGCCTTCTTTCCTCCATCATTGTTTTTTTTAGTTACATTCTATTCTTAGTAGTGATTACTGTGTACACATTGGGAAGCTAATAGAACTAAGAGGAGATCGCTTCTTAAAAAGCTCTGGGAACTGATTTTTAGAATGAATTATGAAATTTTTAGTTTAACTATTCTAGTTTATATATTATTTTGATAATTTAAAAACCTTTTTCATTCAATTCTTCTAATTACTTGAATTGCATACTGTGCTATATTTTGATAACATTTTAGGTATATGTACTGTATAATTAATGTCTAAAAGGAAGCACTGTATAGGATAATTTTATAAACACTTCATAATTATTTAAGTACTTTTTCATATGCTTCTGGTCTTATTTTAGACTGGCTTTTCATAATTTATCCTTAGTGTAAACTGTTCCTTTAGAAAGTAGCTCTAAGAAATATTGTGGAAAGCCCATTAACTAGGCAATTCAGCACGCATTTCTTTTATGTATCTCAGAAAAGAGCTCCTTAAAACAGTGACAGTCTGTTGTGAAAAAGAAAGAGGGGAAATGTAGGTCATGTTTGTCACACATGGGCTGCCGTTACATGAAGTGATAGGCTGTCTTTCTGCTCTGGCCTCGGGATAGGATCCCCTCAGCCTTCCATTAGAACCTTCACTATCCACCCTCCATGCTAATGGGGGGAGTCGATAATAGTATACTGCCTGTGGGGAAAACACTCAGCCACACTCTGCAGTAACACACTCGGCTTCAGCATTGACGGGTAGCCACCAACACTTTGCAGTGTTCTGATAAAAGCCCACTGTCTCTCCAGCTTGTTATTGAATTCCCTTCCATTGTCCATTGGCACACCATCAAAACTCTTCTCTCCCAGTCATTTTAACTCCCCTGCTGCAAAGGTTACCAAACTTGATTGGAGAAACAAAGGCTTAGTCAGCCGTCTGTATGTAACATTGTAGGATGAAGTCAACGCTGCATTCCAAACCCACAAGTTTATTTTCAGCACGAGTCGCTTCATCAAACTTAAATATTCTTTTATAACTAGTGGGTAACACTGGATTTGAGGCCTGTTTGGTATTGGCCTAACTGGCTTTGTGGCTGTGGTCAAGTGGCCAGATTTGGCCTGTGACTTATTTTCCAGTTGGTAAAGTATAATGGTCTGGATAATCTGAAAATGCCCCATTAGCTCTAAAATTCTATGATTCTGGTAAATTATTTTTAAGGCCTATTAAGAACTTAGTTCAATAACAGCATTACAAGAAAGATTTTTATATTAACTTTAAGGAAGGCCTGAATGGTCATGTATTTGTTGTCATCCTGTGTGGTCATCTCTTTTCCTCTGGACTCTTCTAAAGAAGGAGTAGAAAAGTAAGATGAATCTCTGTTTGTGTGTATCCGTTGAATGTCTGTCTTTCAGTTCTTACAGTCAGAGTTCACATGATTTAATTGCCAGGAAAAAATGTTGTACCAAACACAACTTAGGTTGATACATGGGTCTTGCTTCACAGACACCACCACCATGCTCTCATTCTCTCTAGAACTGCGGTGCTGCTTTACCATGTGGAAGGCATGGGGTGCCAATTTGCTTAAGAATCATTCCCAGAAACTGCCTCCCAAGGACTGCGGGGTGTGCACTCCCCTGTCACTCTGCGTTTTTGCCACTCCATGGCGTGGGTACGATTAACAGCATATCAGTGCAATTGACTAGAAGCCTGATGTCTGAAGAGACAGAGCTCCAGAGATCTGAAACCAAGTCAGCATCTGACTCTCGCAGAGATGGAGGTTAGAACAACAGTGAAAAAAGGAGGAAACGACGTTAAAAATGAGCAACAGACCCCTGTAAATGAGAGTCAAGAAGTGATAGGTGAACAGATGATCCAGCTCTAATACTTTTTCTTCATCGTTCTCAAGAGAACCTTGAAATATTAATACTACTTGCTATCTTTGATTCAAAGGCTTAAATGTAATTATTTCAGTACACCGTAATATAATAGAGTCTGCTAGATTGTTTTATACATAGTTTAAATTTTTTAAGGTTATAAAAACATTTCTAGGCAAATCTAAAATAAAGAACTTTGGGTTTAGTTCAGGTAAATGCTGCATAATGTTAGTTCTTGAAGTTATGCACAAGTCAACTAGTTCTGCACACTTTTCAACCATTCATGGCTTGACTAGAAACAGTAGTATCATTTCCTTTTTGGGGGGAATTTCAGTCGTGCTGATCTCATAGATATTTTTATTATGCTGGGAGAATAAATAGATATAATGATGAGGAATGCTCTATTGTTGGTTTCAGTAGTCAGTCAACAAACATTTGTTTTGTGCCTCCTTTGTGCCAGGGATACGAGAAAGACAAATGTCTGCCAATTGAATGGGGAAAGATGATACCCAAAAGTAAGGAGAGGTCGAGGAGGAAGAGGGTACTGATAAAATATCACTACCAAGGCTTAGTCCATCTTTTGCCAGATAATGAGATTTTCCAATGATGAGGCTCCTGGGGCATGGTGGACAAGTCATAAACACCCTAAAGTAGATGAGTCAGGTGGGAAATAAATGAGGAGATATCTATCCCTAGCCTTCTTTTTTAAAAAGAAGTTTTGGAGTTCATGGCTCTGTTCTCCAATCAGAGGGTCAGAGGTGGTGATGAGGTGTGAATACCAAGTCTGATTCATTCTTGCAAGAAGATGAACCTTCCCAATGATAAGATCCCTGAGGCATAGTGGGAAAGTCTGAGAAGTCTCAAAGTAAAGCAGCCAGGAAGGAAATAAAAAGAAGGATATGTGTTTTACAAGTTTATAGTGAATAGTATAAGAAAATTGTCAATCTCCCTGAATGATGACCTATTTGCAATCATGACAGACTTTTTATGTATAACAAAGTTTTCCTAATGGAGATACTTTTTACCAATGTAGATAGGCAGGTCCTCCACAATAGTCTTAAGAGAGCTGACTAGGGATATGGAGAGGCTAAGTGACTTGTACATGGTGACACAGCTAGTATGTGTTAGAAACAAGACTTAGACTTGGTCAAGTGAAGTCAACAAACTCTTGTACCAGGTATGTGCGAGGCACTAAAGATGCAAAGAAAGACAGAGAGAGAGAGGGCACTACCATCAGGGAAAGTTCAGAAGGGGTAAAGCCTAAAGAGATTTTGGATCCAAAGTCATCCCAACATTACTCAATGTCAAAAATGGAAAAAGGACTACTAAAACAGGAAAAATGGAAAAAATTCAAAAATTATTACTGTGATTCGTTTTTTCCATCAAGGAATATGGACTCTAACATCACAGCCTCTGTGATGAAATTGACTTGAGGGGAACAGAGATGGAAAAAACAGCTACATTGGGTCAAGTATATGTGGAAGAAATCTGTAGTGAACATGTGATGGTATCAACTGGCAAGAGATTTTCCTTGAGATATGGGGGGAACTCCCCAAAATTTACTGATATTTTAAAGTGAATATAAAAATCACTACCTCATCTATCTATACAGCTATTCCCTCATCCATTCTATAATGGGATAATATAATATATAACAATAATAATAAGGGAAAAGAAAGGAATAAACATTTCTGTAGTAGCCTACTATGTACCAGACACTGTACTGAGTGCTTTCTATAAATATTAAATCACTTCATTCTCACCATGGTTAAGACCGATGCTGTTATTATTCCTATTTTACTGATGAGTAAACTGAGGCAAACAGGTTAAGTAATTTCCCCTTCACAAAACTTAGTGAATGTCTGAGGTCATATTTGAATTTGTGTCTTCTTCACTTCCATCCATGGTGCCACCTTACTTCCTTCAAAAGTTGTATGAGTGCCATCTCTCAACAAAGAGAGAGGATACTAGATGAGCATGTTATTAAGCAATGAACTGACTTTGTCCAATAATGTCAGCAGTGACTACATCTTTACCATTACACTATTGACTGAAAAATGTCAAGTGTTTGTAGATAATGAACAAGCATTGGTAGGGGCAGCTAGGATAGAGAGTCAGGCCTGGTAACAGGAAGTCCTGGGTTCTATCTGACCTTAGGTACTTCCTCACAAGTTACCTTTGACTTATGGGCAAGTCACTTAACCCTAATTGCCTAGCCCATACCACTCTTCTGCCTTGGAACCAATACTTGTATTGACTCTATGATAGAAGATAAGAATTAAAAAAAAAAAACAAAAACCCAAAACATTTAGTATCAAGTGAGCCCTAAAGGGGGTGGGAGTGGGGGAGATTCTTGCCAAAAGCATTTGACACTGTGATAGAAGAGATCTTGTGTAGGGTCAGGATCAAGGAGGGGTTTCCTAAGGATGGCAGGACCTCCAGATGATCCACTCTGCATATATTACATTCTGTTGATTGAAATCAAACCTGAAGAAATTAAAGAACTTCTTGCAAGAAGCAGAAATCATTCATTGGAATTTGACCTGTCCATCCACATAGGGAAGACCAAATGGATGAAGAATACCTATTTCCCAATTTTTAAAATACATTCAAGTGGGCACTATAGAGCTTACTGCAGAGGATTCATATCTGGTGTGGACAATACAGGTAAACATATGAATATAAGAAAAAAGGAGAGAGTTTTAACATTACAATGTCATAGAAATCTTAAAACCTAATCATGGTTTTCCATTCAAATATGTACATAAGATACATATTTTCCTCCTTGGTGTTCATTCCCCTCTTATTCCCCTAAAATCATGATTTAATTTTTAGGGGTTTTTAATCTTTTTAAATGCATAAAATAAAATACAAAGAATTACAAAGGGAACTAATTACATTGAAATATAAGTATCAACATATTTTAAAAAATAAGAAGTTAATAGACCTCAAGTTAAGAACTCCTGTTCTAGAGTGAAGTTGCCTAATCATATTACAGGATTGTGGCCATCCTCACAGAATTTGAGAATTGGAAGGGCCCTTAGCTGCTGTTCAACTCATACATGATAAGAATCCCTGTTATAACATCCTCACAAGTGGTCATCTTCATCTCACATTTCTTAAAAACAAATTTAATTAGAAAAATCATGTTCTTCTTTCTACCTCTTACCAACAAAGAGAAAAACAAAACCCCTCAAGCAAATTAATTTCCTTGTTGGCCATTTCCAAAAATAAAGTGTCATTCTGTACTGGTCTTTTCTTCTGAAGAAGTAGTAGGTAGCCTGTTTCACTGAGTCTTCTGGAGTCCTGGTTGGTCATTACATTGATCAGAGTTCCCTCCTGCCTACAAACATGCCCATGTTTCTTTCATCGTCTCTCTTTTTTCTTAATTCCCTACACAGGTCAGCTTCCAAACTCATGTTCAATTGGAACCACTTTCCCCAACGTTCCCAATGATCTCTCTATTGCCCAGTCTATTGGCTTTCTCTTGATCCTCATTGTCCTTGATCTCTCTTCAGCTTTAGACACTCTTCTTTTTGATGGTCCCTATCTGCTGGGTTTTTTGGGATACCTCTCCTAGTTCTTCTTCCTCTCTGACCATTCGTTACAGGTTATGCCTCTAATCTGCAGAGCTCCCCCAGGACTCTCACACCCCCTTCTCTTCCCTCTGACTATTTCACTTGGCAATCTTATCCCTACAGTGGAGTTCATGTCATTGCTATCCTCTGCTAATGATTCTAAAGTCTTTTCTAGCCCTAACCTCTCTGCTGACCTCCAGCCTCACATGTCCAACTGCCTTTCAGACACTGTGCTGGATGTCTAGTACACTTCTTGAGCTCACGGTGTCCAAAATAACTCATTATTTTCCCCTCAAAATCTTCCCCTCTTCTAAACTCTATTCGTGTCGGGGACACTGCTGCACTCCCAGGCCCTTAGGCTTGCAATCGAGGTGCCACCCTTGACTCTTAGCTTTATAGCATCTCTAAGATACACTGCCTTCTCTCCTCCAACACTGCTCCTCCCATGCAGACCCTCATCACCTCATTCCTGGACTATGGCTGTCATGCTGCTGGGTTAGCTGGCCTTACATGTCTCCTTCCTCCATTCAGTCACTAAGTGATTTTCCTAAAATGCAGGTCTAATGCTGTCACCTCCTGTGAAGTAAACTCCCATGGTTTCCTGTGGCCTCCAGGAGTCTATGCTCGATGCTTTGTTTGGCCTTCAAGGCCCTCTATCATCTGGCCCTTCCAGCCCTTCCAGCATTCTTACACCTCACTCCCTAGACACCATCTTCAGACCAGTGATGCTGGTCTCTTGGCTGTTCCACACAGAGATTTTCTATTTCCTGGCTCTGCACATTATTTCTGGCTGTCCCCCAGGCCTGGACTGCTCTCCTTCGTTCACTCAGACGGTTATCCTTCCTGGCTTTCTTGAAGTCCCACCCAAGTCTCCTCTTTTCCTGGAAACCTTCCCCCTCCCTTCTTCATCCCATTGCCCTTCCTCTGTGAATTGCTCCTTTTTAAATCCTGTTTGTAGCGTGTTTCTGTGTGCTGCTTCCCTTCTTAAACTGTGAGCTCTAGGAGGACAGGGACTCAACACAGTGCCCTGCACCTAGTAGGCACTTAATGAAGAAGTGATTATCAACTGAACCTTTCTTTGTCTTTCCATTTTTGTTTTCACAGTATTTTCATTCCTAATTCGTTCTTCTGACACTTCTGAGCTTTTCCTGAAACTCTCTCCTTCATTTCTTGCAATACAATAGAATTGCCTCACAGATACCCTAGCTTCTTCAGCCATTCTCTCATTGATGAGCGCTGCCTCAGTTTCCAGCTCTTTGGCACCACAATAAGAACTGTTGTAAATACATTGTGCCTCAAAAATCTTAGGGCTGGTTCAAGATTAACAGCTTAAAAAGAGATTGAGATCTGAAACTGTACTAAGACTTTGGGGACACAGTGCATTTTTTGTACATAGCTTGTTATGGCTTATACTGCTTAGGACTATGTTCTCCCTTAATTTCTCTTTCCTCTTCATGTCCTTCTCCCTTGTTCTTCCTTTCCTATGGATTGAAATGTATTTCTGTACCCAGGTTTGATATATATAGCTTTCCTTTGACCAGTTCAGATGAGGACAAGGTTCAAATGTCAGCCACTTCCTGATTTCCTCCTTATTTGTATAGGCTATACTTGTGCATTCCAATTATGTCAGATAATATCTCTGACCTTCCTTTGCTTCTCTCCTCCAAGTGTATTCTTCTCTCTTTGCTTTCTTCTCTTAAGATTATCAAGACAGGACCACTCAAATGCAGGAATTATATGAATGCAATTACAAAACACTTTTCACAAAGTCAGATCTAAACAATTGGAAAAATATTAATTGTTCATGGGTAGACCAGGCTAATAAAAATGACAATTCTTCCTAAACTGGTTTATTCAGTGCTGTGCTGGTAAAAATACCAAATAATTATTTATAGAACTACAAAAAATAATAACAAAATTCATCTGGAAAACAAAAGGTCGAGAATATCAAGGGAACAAATGAAAAAAAAATGTGAAGGAAGGTGGCCTGGCAGTACCAGATCTCAAACTGTACTATAAAGCAGCAATCATCAAAACAATCTGGTACTGGCTAAGGAACAGCATGGTAGATCATTGCAGTAGATTAGACACACACTATACAGGGGTAAATGACTTTAGCAACTCAGCGTTTGATAAATCCAAAGATCACAGCTTATGGAATAAAAACTAACAGAAACTGCTGGGAAAATCAGGAAACAGTATGGCAGAAGGTAGGTATAGACCAGTATCTCACACCCTATACCAAGATAAGGCCAAATGACTATATAATTTAGATATAAAGAATGATACCATAATTAAATTAGGGGAACTCAGAATAGTTTACCTGGCATGTCTTTGGAGAAGGGAAGAATTTATGACCAAACAAGAGATAGAGAGTATTATAAATATAAAATGAATAATTTTGGTAAAAGCTTTTGTACAGAAAGAACTACTCTTACCAAGGTTAGAAAAGAAACAACAACCTGGAAAAAAAAATTTATAACATATCTCATAAAGGTCTAATTTCTCAAATTTATAGAGAATGAAGTCAGATTTATAAGACTACAAGCCATTCCCCAATTGACAAATGGTCAAAGGATATGATCAAGCAATTTTCAGATGCAGAAAGCCATCAATAATCATATGAAAAAAGTTCTCAAGTTCTCTTGATTAGAGCAATGCAAAGTAAAACAGTACTGAGGTACCACCTCATACCTGTTGGATTGGCCAATATGTCATTAAAGGAAAGCGGTAAATGTTAGAGGGGATGTGGCAAAATTGGGACAACAGTGCATTGTTGGTGAGGTTGTGAACTGATCCAACCATTCTGGAGGGCAATTTGTAACTGTGCGTACCCTTTGCTCAGGTAATGCCATTACTGGGTTTGTATCCCAAAGGGATAATAAAAAAGGGGAAAGGACCTACTTGTACAAATATTTATTGTAGCAACTTTTCATAGTAGAAATGAATTAGAAATTGAGGGGATGTCCATCAATTGGGGCATGGCTGAACAAATTGTGGTACATGTTGACTGTTGTGCTATATAATAAATAATAAGCAAGATGGTTTCAGAAAAAGCTGGAAAAAATCTGTAGGGACTGATGCAGAGTGAAATAAGCAGAGCTGAGAGAACATTATATACAATAATGGCAATATTATACAATAATTATCTGTGAAAACTTGACTATTCTCAGCAATGCTGGGATATTCTGGAAAGATTTATGATGGGGAATGCTCTACACCTCCAAAGAAAGAACTGTTGAAGTCATCTTTCACATCAATGTATTTATGGTTTTATTTTGGGTTTTGGTTATAGATGAGTTTGCTCTTGCAAACAGTGACCAATATGGAAGTGTGTTTTACATGACAATAAAAGTAAAAAAAAAAACAGGACCACTCATCGTCCTTCCGCCTAATGAGATTCCCTCTTTCATCCCTGATGATAGGGTTCAGAAGGAACATATGAGTTTCATTACTCATCTAGTGTCTAGAACAGCTTCTTATTTTTGTAATCTTTTTCTGTTGACTCATTCTCCCAGCCTACTTCCTGACTTCAGACTGGATGGTAGAGCCAAGCCCTCAGACTTCTGGAGGGAAGGTTTATCCTGGTTCTGCTGCCAATACTCCAAGCTTTCAGAGACAGCTCAGGCTGGAGTCCTGCAAGCTTCCAGTGTTCCCAAAGTGGTTGGATCCAGAGCAGAGGCTAATGGTCTGAGCTCTGTCATTTCCTAATCCTGGGGTGATATATGAACAGGAGGCCTGTGTGCTTCCCTCATTCGACATGACTGCTGCTGGGCTCAGGCATTCTCAACCAGCTCAAAAGCTTTGCTAGTTAAGAATGACTGAGACAAAGGCTTAACTGAATGCCATGGCCACAGAAAGGACTGGGCATCCTGTTTCAAAAAATCATAAAAGAATACTGCCCAGATCCCTTCAAGCCAAAAGGCAAAGTAAAAATAGAAAGAATCCATTGGTTAATTCATAGACAAACAGAAACAAACCCTGAATGAGAGCTCAGGAATTAAAAAAAAAAAAAAAGGAATTCTCCAGCCCCTTCTCCACTCCCTGGCCTGGGACCCCAGAGATCTGCTCACTTCTGAGCTTGGTCTTTGCTCAGGATGTAGCACGGGCTCCTTGATGGCTCCTTGCCCTGGAATGCCACTCTGAGGGGCAGGTCCCCTCCTTGGGGCTTCCTGGATCTTGTTAAGATTAAATTTTAGGGGAGACTGAGGCAGGTAGAAATCAGTTTCTCTCTGCAAGGAGTATTATATTTTTTAGAGGTTTATTAAGGATTAAGGATTAAAGAAAATACAGGATAAGGAAAATGTGCCTAGGCCAGAGGCCTAGACAAGACCTCACCTACATTATGGAAAGAGCCACGTCTGCTCCAAAACGGAAGTCCAAAAAAAGAGAGAGCTCAAAAGCCTTTGCAATCAGCTTAAGTACCTTCTCGATCTCGCCCACCTCAGAATTCTGTGAGATTACAAAGCATTTTGGGGAAGTGGAGCAAGGACTTGTGGGGATTGAAGTCCAGAGTTCAAATCTCAATTTTACAATCTGTAGCCCAGAGCTGGGCAATGAGGGATAGAGCTGCTACCTGCTCACAGCCTCTGAGGGTGCTCTCTGGGATGTTCCTCACCTGGCATCTCTCCTTTCCCATTTCCAGATCAGGATTTAGTCCATTCTATTTAGAGGAGCTGGGTTGGAAGGGGGAGCTCCCCAGGGTGATTCCTGTTACTCTGTCAGTCTACCTAATTCAAATACAATGCTACCCCATTTCCACCTTTTGCCTACTCTGTTCTTTGGAAGAAAATATACCTAAGCAAAGCTGTGGACCTTTAGTGGATTGAACAATGACTATAGCTAATAATTATGTGACACACAGATTTTCAGAGCTCTTTCCAGTTATCATCTCCTTTCCTCTACACAATAACCTTGGTAGGTGCTATTGTTGTACCCATTTTACAGGCAAGGAAACTTGGGGAAGAGAAAAATTAAGGGACTTAGCCAGAATCACATCTCCTTTTTCAGTCAGCACATTAGTGGGTTCAGTTAAGGGATAATAAAACTTAGTCCCCTTCCTCCTGGGGACTGGTTCTCTCAAGTGTCCTAAGGTATAGGTTAGTTTTTTAATAGGAAAAAAGTACATTTATAAAAATTAACAATATGTTCTTCCTTCACACTATTAAGGAGAGAATAATATCACATGATTAAGAAGTATTCGTTTGTTCTCTGCCTTCTAATAACTTATAAAACAGAAATTTTAAAAGTTCCTTTTCTGGTTCCCCAAAGATGCAGTTTGCACACATTACAGACCTCAGATCTTTCTTGGCCTTTGTCTCTCACATGGCTGCCATCCTAGTGGAGGCCTTCTAGCCTCACCCTTGTCTTACTACAGAGTCCTAATGGGTCTCCCAGTGAGCCTTTCCTCAAGGCTGCCTCTACCCTCACAGCTGTGTCAGTCAGTCAGTCAATACATCTTGAAGCACATGCCCTAGACGCGCCCTAGACCAGGCTCTAGCTGCTGCTGCCTCCTCCTGCCTCATCACCAGATGAACGTTTCTAAAATAACGTTTTCATTTAATCACCTTGCTCAGACACATCTTATGGCTGCTCCTACACAGCCAAGCTTTCAACCTGAAATTTGGGGCCCTTCAAGGTGTGGTCCGTCCCTCCCATTTTCCCATTATTCCAAGGGAATCCCAGCTCAAATCAAACATGTTTGTACCGTCCCCCACCATACCTTTGATCTACCCTCCTCCCCTCCCTTCTCATTCTTTGTCCAGCTCCTCTCCATCCTTTAATCAATTAATTAATCAATCATAAAAGCAGCAGCCACAACAACTCCCATTGCAATGCCTCCAGGAGGAAGAATGCTGAATTTCCAGTCTTGGGATCTAAGTTCAGACCTCAGGCACATCCCCGACTTCTCTTCATCTATAATAAGAGGGCTGCAGAAGAAGACCTTTAAGGTCCTGCCTGGCTCTAAATCAATGATATTTTTTCTTTGAAAATACAGTTACACAACACTTGGAGACTTGTAAGACACTTTTTTTGGGTCCTCACCACCGTAGGGGCTGTTACTCTCCTGTTTTCCACATGAAGAAACCAAAGCTCAGAGGAGTTTGGTCATTTCCCTCATAGACTTTGCTGCTGGTTAAGCGTGTCTGCGGCAGAATTGGAACTCGGGGTCTCCTCCTTCCAGCCCTCACACTAGACGGCTATAATCCATGGGGCTGCCTGTGGATTTTTGCCATCTAAAGCTTTGTTATTAATGTAGACTGCTGCTTTGAGGATGGTGAATCCCAGTTAATGGAACTGAGCTTCACATTACATGACAAATCCAGGCGAAATTGGAAGTGACCAAAAGTTGCTTCTTTGCTGCATCGGCCTGCTTAGTTGGGTGAAACAGGAGAAATGGATTGATCCTCAGTTCATTTCCTGATGGAGCCGAATGCCCTGGCAATCAGAGGGGATAAGAGGCAGCCCTTTGTCCGTGTGCTTGAGACCTGTAGGCGGTGGGAACTAAAGACCCTTCATACTGTGAGCCAGGAGTAAACAGTTTGGGGGATCAGGTTGGCCCATCCTTTCTCCTATCTTCTCTACCTATGCTGGGACTGAACCGACATTACAGTTCTTACTGCTTATTCTGGGACTTTTTCACCAGGATTCAGGACTCTGAAAAAACAAAGCAAAACAAAAACCTGTATTTCTTCTCCAGGTCCATAATTAAGCAACAAGCATTTGTCATTTTTCTTCGATTGAGGAAAACCTTATAGCTGAGACTCTTTACATTGGGCTAAGTGAGGATTATGGTGCCTTTATGATTTAATGAACAGGTTTCAAGTTAAATGTTCCCTCGCTATGAGGTTCTAAAGGGAGGAAAAGGCTTTTCTTCTAACATAAATTTGTCAAGGGCAGTGAAAGTGACCATTTTTTTTTCAAACCTTTTAGTGAGAAATTTAATTATGTGTAGCTTAATGAATTGTAAGAATGACAAATCTCACGAGTATTTAAAAGAATGTTACAGGAAGATGACAGTTGGTTTTCAAGGAGATTTACCTTCTTAACATACATGTAGGTGACTTCATTATTTGAACTAGATTTTAAGTGCTTTTAAAAAAAGATCCAAGCTTCCAACTCAAATTAAAATGTGTTCAGTAGACTGGCTGCTAAATTAGAAAATTGTGTTTATCTAATTATATTTAAGAATTGTATCATTGCTCTTCATGAATAAGGACAGGGCTTCCGATGGACTTGATCTTTTTGTTTATGTTAGGTTTATCGAGGCTTTTCAGCTCTTCCCCCCAATAATGTTTGAACTTTAAGCATCCTTTCTCTGCTTCTAAATTTTTTAACTTCAACTGTAGTTAGGAAGTTTAAAAGGATTCGATAGGGTGATTGTTTAGACATCAAACAAAGATTTGTTTTAGAAATTTTACTATCATTGGGGGGGAGAGCCTAGTATTACATTTTGTTTCATCTAAGAAATAAGAAATATTTATTGTATCCTAAATGGAGCTGAAAAACCCTTCCTCTTTCAAAAAGTTGTGAATGACCCAGCAAGGGCTCTGGTAAGCTTTACTGAAGCAAGCTGCTAATAGTTATTTAATGTTATTCTTCAGCCTGAAAGAATCTCTGTAGATTTTTCCTTTTAATCTCTTTGAATTGCAGGCTCATAAACCTCTCTGATGAGCCCTGCCAGTGTTTTCTTAGATCCCACTATTGAGACAATGGAACCACTGAATTCTTTCACCTCTTGTTGTCAGACAAATCCAATAGAACACAAGGTCAGGAGGGCCTGTACTTGTAAAGACTGAAAGATTCTTTTTCAAGTAACCACATACATTATTTTATTTTTATCATTATCTTCTTTAGGGTTCTTTCGTAATCTATAATACACAGCTACCCAGATGTAAGCAATTTGGGGAGTTTCATTTGCTGCAACTCTAGCTAAATCTAATCTACAACTATGTGAGTCCTTTTGACTATTAGTGAGCAAAAAATAAGGCCCCCTCTAAAAGGATCAGGTTTCCTCAAAATAGTAGAATTTGTCGTTACTCAGCAGTTAAACTCTTGAATTAGTCGATTTATCCAAAAAACAGCCAGAACCGTGATTGATTAAATGGGTTTTTAAAAATCATATTTGAAAGATAATTTAACTAGCAGCTTTGAGATAAATGAGCATTAGGGTTTCTATGGGAAACTGAAAATGATGTAACTTTAATGTCCCACCTCTGATAGAGATTGTCATTGAATGCTTTGGTAGACACCAGGCATCTTGTTTCACAAATGCCATACCTGATTACTAGATGGTTATCAAAGCTAATTACAGGTTTAGTGGAAATTGTGGGATGAGTGGGGCAGGGGGTGGGGGGAGGAGGAGAATCCAGTCTCCTAATTAGGACTCCAATAATGGACCTGGTTGATCACTATGGAAAAACCTATTGATGTGTTTATTGGGGGAAGTTGCTGGCACTCCTATTCTAAGGGATGATCTTCTGTTGTCTCATTAGCTTCATCTTCGGTTCTTCTGTTCCCACTCCACCCATTTAATGCTGGCCTCTGGGGAGCCCATCTTTGCCTGAGATAACCCAGACCCTTGGTGTGTTCTCTTTGCATTTCTTCTCTCACCTTATTTAAAGATAAGACTGTTGGTCTCGGCCAGGTTTTGGAATCAGCATTTCCCAGCTGACACACCGTTGAGCCATGTGGCCACGGATGCTAAATGTTCAGATCTAAACACACGATGCGGATGCTTTGTTAATATTGTGAAGTCGCCACACAGGTCATGGAGGGAACGAGGAGCTGCTTTTAGTGCCTTTTTCATTCTCATCATGGAGGCCTCAGCTTAGCGATTAGTAGAAAACTAGAGGTGGCTTTACAGATTTTTTTTTTTTTTGCTGTGAATAAAAAATAAAAGAGGAAAGTCATCAATTTTAAATCACTTTTTTGAGCAGGTAGAGAAACAATATAGAAAGAGTACAGACAATGAATACAACTGAGAATAACTAGTAGCTTTCCTATGGAGGCAATGAGTAACGCCAGGATGAGGACCGGATAGTTGTATCTGCTCCTAATTTCCTTTCATTTATTTGGTCAATGAGGCAACCAGAATGGGATATGAATGGGTTCATTGTCTCCTAGAGATGTGAGATGAGTATTTTACAGGTGTTCAGAACTAGGTTAGCCCAGCAAGGTTTTTGTTGATCTTGTCATTAGCTCCGACTTGTCTGTTTTGCTTTAATTGAATTCATCAAAACTGCCTCAGATGTACATGATTCCCTGGGGCCATGGAGTGAGGATTTTAGGTGACATTAGAAGCATGCTTTAGTGTTGTATAAGATGACCAGGAATACGGGCGAATTGAGTGTTAATTAATAAATTGCACTTTTAAACGAATCTAAATGATAAGTGCCAATTCTGTTTTTCAGTGTTTCAAACAAAGTTCAAATAAATAAATAAATTCAAATAAATGTTCAAATAAAGTGTTTCATGTTTTTTTCACCGACACTATCCATAACAGACTGCTGGATACCGGATGGCCACAAAGGTGGAAGAGGATGGCACTGACTCCCGTCCCGGTCCCCAATTCTCCCTTTCCTCCAGAGACTCTTGAAGATGTTTCACAATTTGATGTTTGAAATGCTTCCAATTTGTTGTTTGCTGTTTTAACTAAGCCAAAATGTGTCCAATCAAGCCAGGTTTTCTATTGAATGTGCAAATGAAATTGTTACTATTTTGTTTTTAAACTGTTTACGAATTTTTCTGTGTGCATCATCGAAGCCTTGGTAAGAATACAAGGGTAAAAGGACACTTGGAACAGTTAAGCTCTGTTGAGTTAGGGAAGCCACTGGGCAGGTTTTAGAATGATAGAATATTTGACATACCTTAATGAGAAGCCATAGTGAGTTCAAAATATTGTATAATCTTTTTATCTACTATAAAATTGTGTAATTCACCAATACATTTTGAACAGGCGGTTATTAAATATAATTAAATTGCAAGCACTCACAAAATGGAACAAAGGCAGGCATTCTCCGCAGCTGAACAAGAGGTAGACTGCAGACACAGCTGAAGAAAATGTCATGGAGGGATTTTGCTTTCTTTTTACCATTGCTGAAAACAATGTGCCTTTTAAAACAAAGCCCGGCGCCCCCACCAGCGACCACCGCCTTCATTGGAGAAGGAGGCCTTCGTCTGCTCTACCTGAACTGCGCTTCTTAGACTCCGGTGGAGTGGAGGGAGCCTTAGAGAGAGCAGCATGCCAGTGCTCTGACTCAACCGAGTCATGGCGCACATCGAGTACCGGAATATTCACAAGTGATTTTCTTCCCACTCGTCGTCGATGTACTCTTCTGTTAATTGTGTTGTGAAACTTCAAACATGACTCTTAAGCACGCATAGGAACTGGCCAATCATTCAGGCAACAAATGTTATGAAGCAGATCCTGTGTGTGAACTAGGCTCTGGATATACAAAGACAAAAAAGATCCCCCCCCTGCCTTCAAGGAGTTTACATTCCATTAGAGAAAACACTCAAAAGTAAATACAAAAAATATACCAAGTAAAAACCAGGTCATTGTTGGGAGGAAGAAGTTGGGGGTGGGGCCTTGGGAGAAACGCACTGATTTTTAAAGGCTAGATGATGGGATGTAAAATTACAAGCTCTCCTGAAGCAGCCATCTGTGGAAAAGATTTTTGGTGTCTTGGCAGGTCTGGGGATATTATAGGTGGATCTTGGCTTGTCATTCAGCTCAAAATCAGATAGCTTAAAGTTTTGATGGGGAGTCTTGACCTGTGCAGTTGAGAAGCATTCCTTAAAGTTGTTCATTAGAATTCTGGAGGCCAGGAATTGTTTTATATCTTTCTTACATCATCACATTTGTCTTGTGTTTTGCAGAAGATGATCTAAGAAGTTCAGGACCAGTGGACGCCCAAATATGTCTTGAAGACATGTTATGGAATAAAGGTTCGAAGGCTTTCTAATCCACCCCTACCCCCTTACCCCCAACCCCCATCATTGGAGCCTTTTAGGGTTGCACTAATTTTCAAAATAGAAACTGACATCTGATTGATTTTTTCTTTCTTTGGGAAATCTCAAAAATATCCTTGCTCATTTTCCAGTTCTTGAATGTTTTGCTCCTACTGAAAACTCTTGCAGTGGTAACTTTTTTGAAATTTAGTGCGCCATAGCATTTCTTGGTTCCTGTTTTATGGACTTGATGCCTATTCTTTTTTCTGTTTTAATTAGATGTCATTTGCAATACCCTTTTCCTTCCTGTAGCAGTAGTTGTATTAATTTCCATTGTCTGCACGGTATAGTAAGTTAAAGCAGTTCTGACTTTTTAAACAATTTTTGATAGTTGAAATAAATTATTAGATTTTTGTGCCAATGTATATTTTCTTCACTCCAGTAGAAATTTTCCAAGTTGCCAGGGAATATGGAGGACTGCATGCAGTGTTTCGTTCCCTACTACTTACTAGAGTTTGTCACTTTTGTTTGATTTACATTTTCACTCTCAGGTTTTTTTTAAACTTTTTTGTGTCTGTTCCTTCATGGTCCATCGTGCCATTTTGGTAGTTGTGTTTTTTCACCTCTCTGCTTGGAATTTAAGTATTTCCAACTTTTCAGTTCTACAGACATTCCTTGCACGTCTTTAAAACTGTCAGGTGGTTCTGGACATTTCAGTTGTAACTGTAGCTTTTTTTTTTCTTTTTAATGCCAGAACTTTACTTGGTAGATTTCACACACATGGCAAGAACACTTGGTTCGGCACAATATGTATTTGCATGTTAGAGCTTCCTCTCTGTACTTGGAATGATGACCTCATCCAGACTCCATTGGTCTCCCCCAGTGCTCCGTGTCCTGCTCTGTGTGCTAGGCCTTTAAAACAGTGACCTTGTTTGCATCAGGCCATACCAGGGAGGTAGGAGACCAGAATTCTGGCAGAGAATAATTCCCAGATTCCCAGTATGTTCATTCTCACCTTTTTGCTGGAATTCAAAGCCTTCCTCCCCTCCCCCTTCCCCAGTTCATGTTTTAATGAAATGTATCTTTTCTGGGCTTCTTTCCTCTCCTAATGTAAGAACTTTATACTAGTGGACAACACTGGCATTATGTGTTAAAAGCTACATGAACATCTAAAACGCCTCTTCTTTTTCATTTTGGCTTTTTTTCTAGATGATCAGTGTTTTACTCTCAGTTGCCGATGTGGTGGAAAATACTGTGTTTCCAAGGATGAAGCTGAAGAAGTTAACCTGATCTGTTGTGATACATGTTCCCTAATTATAGAAATTGTTCAGCACAGCTGAGACTGTTCAGTACGTGGAAACGTAAAACTCTATGTTCAGGCACGTTGGGGAGGCAGAGGCTTTGTCCGTTGGAGAAAACACTGATTTCAAGTAGAGCTGAGAAAAGAAGTGGGAGTCCTTTTGTCCACTGGGAATGCTGCTGAAACGTCAACTCGAATACTGTTTTCAGAGTTTGCCAAGAAAATGTAAAATTGGCAAGCAGAGCCCACCCCCTGCATTAACAAAACATGAATTTCCTTACTTGGTGAATTCTCGTAGTTAGAATTTTGGTGCCTCTTTTTGTTCTCTCTTCTCCATGAGTGGAGAATGTTTTCTCCCAAGAACACGCTGGAATAAATGGAGCAGTGGGTATCAGCAAGTCTCGGGCAATTCGGCTCTGCTCTGTGAATCCATCTGTATCACTGATCTAGAACTTCCCTCTACTTACCTCACAGGGCAATTAAAGGGATTAATGAAGTGGAACCACAAGTCCTACTAGGGGAAGCACTATATTCTCTGAGTATAAACATTTTGTAAATACAACTTGACCCCAGTTCTCTCTGGTTTTGAAGATCTGATTAATGAAGCAGTAGAGTATGGAAAAAAGGACATTGGGCTCAGATCAGAAGACTTTCAGCGACTTCTACAAGCTTCTCTCTCTGAGGCTGGTTCTTTACTTATAGGTGCTTAAGCATAGTGCCCAGCTTGGGGTAGGCTCCTCTATGGATGTTTATTTTCCTTTCCTTTCCTTTCTCCATGTGGACGGTATCATCTACTTACCCACAACTGTGTTTCTTAGAGATCAACTGAGATAATGTGCATGGAAGAATTTATAAAACTGCAAATTGCTTTAAAAATATGAGGTATTTTATTTATTAATAATATCCATCCCCCCAATCCCTTTCGTGCTGGAAAATAAAATGAGCATAAGCTACAGCATAAACAGTTTGTGTTAGTTATAAGAATAGAATGAGATCCTAAAGTAAAGCAATGGGTTTGTTGGTTGGGGTTTTTTCCCCCTTTGTTAGGGTGGGGGAACCGTCATAAGGGATCAAGAACCAAACACTGCTTCAGAACGGTGTAGTGCAGACAACTAACCCAATCAAGCAATTTAGGTAATGGGTATTTATGTTTTCAATAAATCATTTTAATAGGATTGTTGCTGTTTTTTAATTATAAAAACATAGCATTCCTGACGGTTTCTGAATTTGGAATACAATGTTATTGGTGTCTGGAAACCAATATTTTCCTGTCCTATTTCTTACTTTATAATTGTAATTTTATAGATGTCACTGTAACCATTAAACAGTTTTATATTTCTATATATTTAGTGTTCTGTGTGTGACACAGGTCAGCTCTCATTTTAGAGAATCCCAAAGGATTGCCGAAATTCTTTTGTTCTTTTTGTTGAGTAAGTGGGCCAAACCTGGGACTTGGCAATCTTTATTATGGGAAGTTTCTGTTGTAGCCAGATTTGACCTGTAATTAAAAATAAGTGGTCACCACCCTCATGGTTAGTGTAGCCAAACCAAAGCATAATTGAGAAGGAAGAATAGAATTTCTTTGGCTGGGTCTATACAACACATAAAAGTCCAACTGGAACATAAAAGTGATCCAAATATCCAGCTATTTAGGTCATACAAAATACCAGGGTGGTTTTAATCTCTTCTTCTTTTAAATCTACACATTTTTACTTGTGGGGGGTGGTGAGAGGGGGAGGAAGCAGGGTCAAGGAGAGGGAAAAAGAGAGAGGGAGAGGCAGAAAGGAGATTGTTGAGTGTGTAAAACTTCAGTTATAGATTAAACTCCCTTCTGTTTCACTCCTATTTGAAATTAAAATTCAATATCAAATACTTTATTTATAAATACATGGTTTCAGTGACTTTAGTAAAATTGGGGAACACGATACAATAATGAAGTGGTTGGTTGGCTAAATGCTGATTATTCATCAGGAAATCTGTGGCCATTGGGTCTGTCACGTAGAAATCCAAAATCATTCAGAGGCCAAATCTGTAAAGTGAAATACAATGAAAAACAACAATCAATATTCTACTTTTGTTTGATGTTAAAGAAATATATCGTATATTTTCTTTCATTCATTCTTTATCTTATGCCCTATAACTAAATCTGTTTTGGCCTCATGCTTTCCATCAAAAAATAAGGTTATAATGGAAATCTCTAAGGAAGATAAACCCATTTTGAACTCCTGACTGCATTTTGCCACAACTTTTTAAACCAAATATAGAGTCTATGCTACATTTGAAATTAGGTTTATATATATCCTTTACCTTTGATTCCATCAAGTGAGGTATAACAGTAAACCATTTGGCTTAAAGTAATTTAGTTCTTAGATAGTTGGCTAAAATAATATCCCTTTCTCCTTGTGAATACCCCTCAAATATTCTGCCATTTAAGAGATATTTTTGGAATCAGCCCTGCCCCAAGTAGTCATGTCTGTCTTTCTCACACACATTAACCATGGGAGAAAGGGAAGACATTTTATGAATAAGGATAATGGCTTTTTCTTTCTATATTCAGTAATGACCACAATTCTTAGTTGAGTTATGCTTGGACTTTTTCTTTTTTATGCTTGGTCAGGTAGGGCCATACCTGACATAGGGAGTCCTGTATGGATAAAAAATGCTTTTCTATAGAATATATAAGAGAAGAAAGTTTCACAAGATCCATGCTTCCATGAATATTGATATTCCCTCCACTAACATCATTACCCCTCCAAGCCTTAGTAGATAGTCTTCAGGAGTTAGGAATGCAGTTCTAAAATAAATAGCTGGAGGAGAGAAAAGCAATTTGCTAAAATGCTGTCCTTTTGTGATTTAAATTAAAGCTTGCTTCAGGGTGGTTGATTCACCTTCATTATTCACCACACCACACTATGGGGTGACTTTTAACTACAAAAAAATTCTTATGAATAATTACAGGGATATTGTAGGAGGAATCAGGTTGTTCTCTGCACATTAGCTGTCCTAGGATGGGCCACCATAAAGTCCATTCACCAGTTCTGGCCAATGGCTTTGGATGCTTGCTGCGATGCCACAATGCTACTGGCCATGTCAAGTAGCTTTAATAACAAAAATTCTTAAAGATTAACCACCCCCCTGTGTTTTTTCTTCCAAGCACAAAAAAGCAACTCATGTCTTAAATAGTAAATTATACCTTTAAGCAAATACGTCCTCTGATTAGTCCATATGGAATAGGTCCATAGTACCTAGAATCTGTAGAATTCTTGAGATTATCACCCTCCAGCCAAACATGACCTCTTGGTACCTGGGGTTAAAGATAAGAACCCCCCCCCAAAATCATTATATTAAAAAATGAATAGCAGTTCTATTGATATAATTCACCTAAAATGATTTCTGATGAAAAAGAAATACAATTTGGATAACTTAAGCCATAAGCATCCTCTTTTACTTACTGCATATTAAAGTTACAGTTTTTTATAAAATTAGATGTGTTGGAGTTCAGTTAAAAATAAATCTTTGTATATTCTTTGTTGCAAATTCCCAAAACATTGGTTTGTTATACAGAATCCTGAAATGAAGTTATAAAAGGTTTCAGCAATGTGACAGGGTCATTAATTTAATAGATTTCAAAAGAGGTCATTAAAATGTTGACTGAAAATGTGCCCTCCTATCGAAGTAACAGCATGAACAGGGCAGCCACATACTCATCAACATCCTGGGGCCAGTACCAAGGATAGACCTATTAAGAGGCCCATGATGAACTAAATGGTAATTGATTGTGACATCAATTACCATTAATCTCATCATTTTATAAGACTGGGCTTGTCAAAGTTCTAATTAAGATCACAGTTCCTTCTGTGTTCAGGAAGGATCTACAGCACATTATATTGCAATAATGACCATCACAAACAGTTTTAATACATAAAATTTTGAAATTAATGATGGTGGCCTTGCATTATATAACAAAACCCTTTTATTTCCTATATGTCCTCTGCATTGACTGTGTTATACACTGTCGGGACTATTTCTCAAAGAAATCGATGACAAAAGGAAGGAAAGTCAGCCAGTGAACTAATCAGCAGGGAAAATAACAGAGCCCGTAGAATATATAGTGACTTCTAAAAATGTCTGTTATTCAGAAATGAAACCCTTCAGCATTAATAACTGTTAACTAAGCTTTCATAAAAATACTGCACACAGCAGCAATATTCCAAGTTATTGTGTGTTCTTTGACTACAGCCTTTAGCAAAGAAGCAAATTGGCACCATGAAATAGCATTTTCTTAGGAAGGAATTTGTTTTAAGAGTTAAAAAAAAAATTCCCCAAGAGCAACTCAAAGGACCATATTTAGGCTTTTACTTCTGAATAAGGGACAGGTGTGTTCCACCTAATGTTGGTAATTAGCTAGTTCATGGAATTATAAGTGGCAATAAGCCAATCAGTATGAGAGAGTGGTTTCATGACTTACAGTAGACTTTGGCTATGAAGGATTAACTAGCTTCTCGTGACATTACATTGGTACTGGTCTCGATAATCTAACCTGTCGAAAGGTTGGGGGAAAGATCAGGTATACCTGTACACACACACACACGCGCACACACACGCACAAACACAGAGCAAGGCCATCCCCCACCAAATTCCAAAATATGCCAGCGTTGTTCAGTTATTTCAGTGGTGTATGACTGTGACCCCATTTGGGGTCTTCTTTGGCAAATGTACTGGAGCGGTCTGCCATTTCCTTCTCCAGTTCATTTTACAGATGAGGAAACAGTCAAGTGACTTGTCCAGGGTCACACAGCCAGTAAGGGTCTGGAGGCCAGATTTGACCTCAGAAAGATGAGTCTTTCTGGCTTCAGGTCCAGCACTATAAACTTCGCCACCTAACTGCCCATACCAAAGGTGACTTTACAACAAGGTTAATATAATTTTTAATATTTCTACTTCATACGTAGTAACCACCTAAAGATAAAAATTGTCTCTTTTTCCATTCAACAGCTATGTGTATGTATTCATTGAAAAAGCAAATAGGTTTCCTAGGAAAGATATCAAATAAGTAAAGGAGTAACAAGATCATAACATGGCCTTTTGGTTTTATTAGAACTGTTTATACGAGAAGGTTCATAAACACATGGGCCACAGAAGACTGGAACTGCTCAAGCAGAAAAACGAATACCCTGAATGCCTATTTGGGTCAGACAAAAGTAGGAAAGAACTAGATTAGTTTGTGAAAAACATCTGGAATGAATTTTTTTTTTTGGAGATGAAACATCTTTCATCAGGTGAACATCGTTGGTGCTTTGATTCCTACAAAACTCCTGGGAGTGCATATTCTCTCATCCTAAAACAAATCACACAGAGAGATTTTTTCAAAATTCCGTTTTTGAAGTTAGGGACACCAATAAAAGCAAAAGAGCCAGGAGAATTTCACAGAAATGTTCATAGAATTCAGGGCACAAACCAGATTCAAAGGAGGCTTCCTGTTTCATCTCTGCCACGTGTGAATGATCAGTGTGGGCCTGACTGCAGTTTTTACTTTCTCAGTTAAGCCCTCCTATCTTGTCCAGCCCAGACTGATTACTCTGAATTCTGGTGGTGGCCAGAAATGCCAGTCATTTGCCACCGTTCGGGCCTGTACTTTAACTCTGGTTTTCCTTTTGTCTTTATCAATAATATAAATTCCTTGAGGGCAAGGATTGAGTCTTTCACTTGAATTATTTCTCCCAAAAGACCTATCACAGGGTGAGAAACAAACAGAAACGGAACACTTACTAAATGAGTGTTTTGTTAAGCAGGCTGCAGAAGACAGTTACACCAACTAGCATGTGGGCCTTAGCTACTAGGAAATGATTGTGTTTGATGTTTGACCACTATTAAGTTTTTATTGGTAGTAATTAAGCCCATTGCCTGGCATTTAGAGTAGGCCTTTAAGAATTATTGTTGAAGGAGATAATAAATATACCTGCGGCTAGTGCTCTGAGTGTATCTGCTACATGCAGGAATAAGTAAATCAGTGTTATATTTTTCATTATGAATTAAATATATTCCACCATTAAAACTTCACTCCCAGAATGCCTTGCAGTATCCTTCATAACAAAATGATCTGCTGCATCTTTGGCAGGACAAGCAACATTTTAGACTAAGAAGCAAAAAGTCACCACTATTAGCCCTCAGAGAGGTTTACTTTAAAGGGGAAACGGTCTTAAGCCAAAGCATCGGCTATAGAGAAGCAGGCTGGAGCATGGGGGTGGGATGAGAGACCTGGGAAGAGGAGTTATAGAAAAGAACCCGTGCTGCTTATTGTTTTAACTCCTTCCTTCCATCTTAGAATCAATACTAAGCAGTAGTTCCAAGACAGAAGAGTGGTAAGGGCCAGGCAATGAGGTTAAGTCACTTGCCCAGCGTCACATAGGAAGTGATTGAGGCTAGATTTGAAACCAGGACCTTCTAGCTCTAGGCCTTACTGTTATTAAATTTATAAGTTTCTTCTGGAACCTTACTATTTATTATCTGGAAACTTACAGAATAGTCTAAATCATACTACAGTAAACCCAATAATAATAAAATTGTAGAATAAAAAATAATGATCAATTCCAGGTAATAGACCAAGTTACCATTTGCTGTGACAATCCCATTACTACAAACGAAGGTGGAAAGTCCCTGGGATGCCTGTGTAGAACACAAGGTAGGTCTTTTGGGGAACTAAAACCTAAATCTGATCTTCCCTGAGATCAGAGACTTCAGAGATCCCTAATAGAGGGGGTAAATAGGTTCCAAATGCTTTCCCCCTCAACACAGATGTGCAGTCATTGAAAACTAAGGGGCCACATTCTCACTATCTCAGATAAGCTCCGGAGCTACCACTAGATTAAAACTTTCCTATGACTAAACAAAAGCAAAATTCATGTCACTACGTATTCTGGTATTTTACAGAAACAATACACATAAAATAGACAATAATGAGAAGTTGCATTTACTCAGAGATAGACTTTCTATTTTCCTTCCAACAAAGACTAACTAGGGTCACAGGCTTCGGGCTAGAAGACTCTGAAGGGTCATCTGGTCCAACTCTTTTATTTTATAGAGGTAATAAGAGCAGAGCCCAGACTGAACCAAGGTCCTCTGACTCAACCTCAAATCCAGTGCCCTTCCTCCAAAGTCAAGAAGGCAGTTCAGAGGATGGAACAACTGGGCCTGGAGGCAGGAAGACTGTAGTCCAAATTGAGCTGTGCATGCCTGGACTAAACCTCTGTTTGCCTCAGTCTCCTCATCTCTAAAATGGGGAGTTGTAGAAATCAAATGAGATTTGTAAAATTCTTATTAGCACCGTGCCTGACACATAGTTGGTGCTATGTAAACGTTATTAATATTCATTCCCTCTGCACCAAACTGCCAGCCAAAAGGTTTCTGACAAAGGTTTCACCATAGATGGAAGGGGCTTGGGAGTCACCTAGTCTAATCACCTTGCACAAAATCTCAACTACTTATAAATGTCTCAAAAAATGAAAATATACCAACATGAAAAAAAGAATAGTCCAATAAATGTTTTCTCTTAAGAACAAGGCATCCCTATATTTTCTTCAGCACTTCGTATACAAATATGTAATAATCTTGAATTAAAAATCAAATTTCTCTTCTGATTCTATGATTAAAAAAATTTTCTCCCCAAGAGAAACAAAAGAGCTCTACTAAAGAATAAAACTGTTTAAGATTTGGATGAGTTCACCTTTCATTTGTGAACTTGCCCTGCCAACGTGCAAGACAGAGTCTGAATCTATGTTTTCAATGGGTGCCAAGTCGTTCTTTTTTGGAGTGGTTCAAATGTGAACTTTCCTAAGGTCTCAGGTATTCCAATCACCATCAGGGATATCAAAGTTTTAAAACGTTAAAAGAACCCTAAATCATTCCTATTTTTCCTTTTCAGGTTTGAGGCTTCCTTCCTGAGCTATGATAAAACCTAATCTCAGAGCAGGACAAAAGAAGAAAGTCTCTAGTTCTCAGCTATACTTACTGAGGTCTATTTAAGTGCCTCCTACTTTGGTACAAGCAACAAATGTAATTGCCTCATGGCCTGCGGGTGTCCATTGAACAAAAGGGGCTTTTGTGAACAAACCCACAGGTGTTACCTTTCTTGATTCAACTGAAATCTGATGAAAGAGTCCACAATATCAAATAACACACTTACTAAGCTGTAATCAAACTTATTTATTTGATTAAGCAAAGAACATCTAATTAAGGAAAAAGTTCTGACCTAAGAGTAAGATAGTTCTGTTTTAGATCTGAACTGAAAAAAAAAGTCTTGCAACATAATGTAGAAAAGTGATTGTATTTTGATTAACCCTTTAACCACTCCCAAGGGGGGGCCTTGCTGGAACCAATGGAGGAGCACGATTTTCATGGGTCCCTGATGCCTGGGACAATTTTAAGTGTTGTTTTTTTATTCAATGACATGTACACAGCCTTGAACATTATAAAAACGACATTCTATGCAAGTTATCCTGGAATTGCATGTTGTTCTATAAGGCTAAAAAAACCCAGGTTCTTTGTTTTTTCTTATACACACTGTCATTGATGTAAATTTTTCAACAACTTCTAAGGAATCAGCATCAACTCAGGTGCTTCCAACTGGATTTGTTATATATAGCCCTACTGGAAAATGTAAATATAGCATAATCACTCCTCCAAAGATAACAAGAGCAGTTAAATAAACAAATGGAGTCAATATTTAAGAAATGATCTAAGAACAGACTTCTGAAAAATTACAAACTGCTTTATTTTTTTAAATCTTACTTTAAAAGTCAAAAGTTTAGAGTTTTCAGCAGCACTTAACAAAACCACAAACACCATGAGTCAATACTTTAATGTTAGGGTTTATCTTTCTTAAAACTACTGACAAAATGCTATATAAGTAGGGAGCTTTATGAGGAGAGAGGGAAGCATTAAATCCACTGAAATATAATGGATTATAAGAGCTTTTTAGAGCTAAAGAATAGGTAAAAGGTTAATCTTTACCAAAAAAAAAAAATTCAAGGTTGTCTTTAAGAGTTCTAGCTCCTCTGGAAGTGATATCTTGGCACAGTTTCCCTCTCGGGCTTCTTCCCACTATTTGCCCATCAGCCCATGCTTTTGAAGGAATTTGTTAGAACTCCGGTTTTCTGAGATTCTTCTGGTAAAGTCTGAGGGCCAGTTTTTGCTTCCTAGTACACTGGTTTAAGCATTGTAGGCGGTTAATATTTGCTGAATTTTGGCAAGAGGCCCCATTGGGAGTTGCCATTTGAGGGGATCCATAATGACAAAATGAATTCATCTCATAGTCAGGTCCTTGCTGGGAAGCCAACTGATGCCTTGGCATTTAAGATGCGTAAGCACTTCCACCCTTTTTGGCTTCCTTCTTCCTCCATTTCTAACCTGCTTCTTGTAGTGCCCTGCTGGCATCTGCTGCTCATGTCTGCTTCCCTGGAACAGTGAAGGTCCTAACCTTTGCCTGAGCACCTGATCCTCTGACCAGAGAGGAATTTCAATAGGAATTAACTGCAGGAGGCATCCTACCCAACCCCATAGTGATCAGCAATAAGCTTCTCCTTGAGAGGATTCAGAGCTTGGCCAAAACCTAGATGGGCTGGATCTGGCAGAGCTACCTGTAGCCCTTAGCCCAGTCACTGGCAAGGCCTGAATTGCACTTACTCCTCCAAAGATAACAAGAGCAGTTAATAAACAAATGGAGTCAATATTTAAGAAATGATCTAAGAACAGACTTCCGAAAAATTACAAACTGCTTTATTTTTTTTTATCTTACTTTAAAAGTCAAAAGTTTGAAGTTTTCAGTAGCACTTAACAAATCCACAAACACCATGGGTCAATACTCTCAGTGAATCTTACATTGGCCTTGATTTTTCTCAACTGGAATGGTAAAAGATTCTTCTAACCTGTAATTCATTCACCTTCAGCAAGTACCTCTAATCTGCTGTGCCTGCTTGGGTTATTTTTCATTAAAAAAGAAAAAATCTGGTTCTGCTGCTATTTTAAACACATGCAACTTTTTTTGGACTGGTCTGTGATTTTATCCTCCTGGGTGGGAGGGTGGGGGTGCAAGGCACAACCTGCAGAGGCAAGTGACTTGTCCAGGCTGACCCAATCAGTGGTTTGCCCTATCTATCTAGATTGTACGCTTCTTCACTGTGGGAACCATTTTCATTTTGAATGTCTTTGTACCCAAAATTTGGCACATTAAATAAAGGTTTGGTTTAATGAAGGCCTGAATAAAGGTTTGCTGATTGAACTCTCAGAAGAGGGATGTTATACCCAATGTTCTAGTCTCCACATAAGCTCTCTCTTCACTCCTCCCTGCTCCCTCTTATCTACATACATATTATGGTCAATTAGAATTGAAGTTTAATTTCCTCCGAGGTAGTCTGAATTAAAACAAAATCTGGAATAAAAGTGATGCCAAATAACCAAATGTATATAACTCAGTTAAGCTTTTGTGCGTAAAGCACCTTCTGGGGACTGTGGTAAAGACACTATTTGATTCTACCCTCCTTTAGTTTCTTTCAAATCTTAATGATTACCAATAACCAAATATCTCTTAAATATCAGGAGCTGAATGTTTTCTCATCTTTTTCTTTCTGAAATATGTTTTATTCTGTAAAGAGCCTGGGGTTTGGAGCTAGAAGACCTATGTGTACACGGCCATCCCTTACGTCTGTCTCCAAGCCTTAATCTTCACCAATAAAAGGGAAATTTATAGTAGTTAAGTATTAACTACCTCACAGGACTATTGTGAGGAGAAAATGAGATAATACATGCAAAGTACCACACAAATACAAGTTATTGTTTAAGCTATGAGTGAGCATCCATCTTGGTATGTCTCCCACCTTAGATATACTTCCCATTTCTCATTTATCCCAACAAAATCAGTTATTCTATTAGATATCCCTAGGCCTACTTGTCATGGCCTTGAGATGTAGCCAAGACATGGCCACTTTATTTCAATGGTAAATTTGAATCATGGCAAGCATTAGGGGGAAAAAAATTAGGACTTAATTTATGTGAATTTAGAATTATGAGATTTTCTTTGCCAAATTTCAGTGAAGGATTGATTAATTTTAATGGAATGAAGGGGGTGTGGTGTTAATGTGCCCCTGCCATCCTAGCTCCTGGAGGCTGGTAGATTGCTTGAGCTTTGGAGCTCTGAGCTACAAGATGATAAAGATATCCTCACTAAGTCTATAGATCACCAGTATTGGGAACCCCTGAGAAGGGGAGGCATTAGGTTGCCTAAAGAGTTGGAGATCTGTTCAGTTAAAAAATAGGAGGCAAAAGCTGCTCCATGAGAGACTACTGCACTTCCAGACTAGTAAGACTTAGTCTCAAAATACATAGATGGATGGACAGATAGATAGATAGATAGATAGATAGATAGATAGATAGATAGATAGATAGATAGATAGATAGATAGATAAAATTAAGGACAACAGATGAGGTAAATGCAATGGGATGGGTGCACTGGTGATAAGATGTCCATGGGAGATGATCTGTTTTTCTTTGTTTCCTGATCAATAAACAGAAAAGCAAAATACAGTACACCAAAGCACTTCACACCTCATTTTCTTCCATCTAAATTTTCTCTAAACCATCTAGCTCTCAGAACTCCTAGACATTATTACTCTTACAGGTTCAGTGACAGTATGAAGGGAAGCAATGGTTGTGTCCAGCAAAATGTGTCTTTTTCACACAGTCCATGAACTAGCACACAAACCAAATGAGTTTTTATTAGATCAGCAATGATCTAAGAAGTAACTTTTAATCCTATTGACTGTTTTAAATTAGCAAATGCATAATAGCATATGAAGACATTTTTAAATCTTAGGAATCAAGCATCTGCGCCCCATCCCACCCCAGCCATTAAAGTCTTGCTTTCAAAATAATTACAAAGCTAGCTGCTGCAGAAAGTGATCTATTAACTAAACAGCAGAGAAAGAACCAGCTTATCTGTTATTCTGAGAAATAATTCTTCACAGCTGGTGGTCAGGTAAGTTTTATACTCAATGTAACATATGAGTAAGCTTCATTCAAAATTGTGACTGAGCACTTTCAAGATTCTCCCTGAATTCAGGATGCTTATAAGGTCCTTCTTAGGAATGGGACTCTAGTTTTCCTTGCATCTCGTGTGTGTGTGTGTGTGTGTGTGCGCACGCGTATACACAATATGTAGGTGGTGGTTTTGCTGAGGCATAAAAGAGATTTGATCTTCTAAAAGGGGGAGGAGAAAACTCTTCTAGTCATGAGTGAAGCCAGCCACAAAAAAGGCACAGAACAACTAAAAGGAGTATTACAGAGGAATGCAGTAAAAGGCCAGTTGAAATGGACTGTCTTAAAGAGAAGTATAACAGGGCTGGAAAGGTGGGCTGAGGTCAGGGTGCAGAGAATGTTAAATGTCAAACATCGGTTGAATCACTGCCCTATGACATTACTTGCTCTTCTCCCTTCCACAGACACTCGGTAATAGCTATGGATGGATGGAATTTAGGTGTGCCATATCACGTGGTAATGTAAGTTTCCTTAAATTGCTTATGAAGAAAGCACATTTTTCAACTTGATAAAAAAGTACTTTCAAGTGACAATATGCTAAATTAGCATCACAGAGACTTACTCAGCTGATAGGTTTCCTTTCCATTAATATTATACATTCTCACAACTGGTTTTTGTACCTTCATTCCTTCTATTATGGTTTTACTTGCAGAATATTTAAGTCAAAATTCAGTTCTGTTTAAGATAAAGCCTACATCATGCACACACACACACACACAGACACACACACACAAACCTGGTTCACTGTTAGCTGTAAGTGGTAATAAAAATTTTTAATTTAGTAACTGAATCAAAAAGATCTCTGAGCATATTCGACCTAGATGATGGCTGATTTTCCACCTTATCTGTAAAGATTTACCAGATTAAGAAACCACATGACACTTGGTATATTTTTGCTTTATTACTGATAGAGCTAGAATCTAATTAGAAGCTTACATTCAAAAGCAAAATTACAATGTCAATCTTCAAAAAAAAAATTCCTCTTGGTAAATTACTTTTGGCTAACCTTAACCAATAAAGCTCTCAGCTGACTAGATCTGCAAAAGGAAAAATGTGAACACTGCACACTTCCTTCATAGGCTGACATTAACCTCCTTCTAGTGCTGTCTCTGCTGCCACTTAAGCAACAGAGTGGGGAAGTGGACACAATCATTTTTGTGGTATATTTGAAGAATTCCTATTTTGGTAAACCAAGCTGCTTTTTTTCCTTCAAAATCAATATTAACTTTATAATGTGTTATGTAACTGCATAAACAATATTAATTAGAACTAACAAATATCACCACAAAAATAAAATATGTTATACTATACACCACCAATAGGATGATATTGAGTGCTACTAAAAAAAAAAGGCCAATGTACACTAGAAATGCTTAGTATGTTGAAACAGATGATCCTTTAGAGTTAAAATGAATTAGGATACTGTTCAGACTGGCAAACAATAAACCACATTTATCTTCAAAATTGTGTTAGCTATAGGATGAAAAGACCACATCATCTCCGCAATGAACTTCACTTTAACACAAGGGTAAACATATTTTCCCAACATTAGCTGCAATCAAGGCATTAGCAGTATGTTATGATTGATTATCCTGGGATCTGTTGCTGAGAAATGGATATCTATCACAGGTTTTTATCACTCCAGTTTGCAAAGTGCCTGTTCTTTGTTTACAAATCCTAGTTTGTTATAAGTGACATTATTAGGTAGTTCTTCTACTTAAATGACAGGAGGATTTAGCAATATCAGGAGGTTAGCGAATATCTAAGCCCTTTCAGGTTGATGATTCCTCTCCTACTCAGAAGCCCTTTCTCTGTTTGTAAATAGGAGTCAAGGTAGCAGAACATATGGTTGTGACTTTTAGTGAAAGTAAATGGCATTAAAACAAATAGAAGAGCATTAGGATATCCACAATTTCCACTGTAGTACCAGATACAGATTGGGGCAGTACTAGTGCAGAGTGTATGAAGTTCCTATTTTCCAGCGAGGCCTGGTAATATGGGCAAGGTTAGAGTTTGTAAGCGATCAAATCACTTCCTTTATCAAGTACTTGATTAACTTCAAGGCATTTTTCCATTTCGGAGTTCTCATTTTAAGAATGTCATTTACCAGCATTACAGTTTGGAAGCATAACATTTTTTAATCTGTTATCTAAAGCTTCTGAAATTATTTTAAAAACTATTTGCAATGACTGATTTCTAAAACTTCTGAGAATATGCTACGGATCAATTTTCATTAAAGAAAGTACAAGAGGTCCTGGCTTTCTTATCACACCAAAGAGCACAGACTGACCTCTGGCTAACATTTTCATTCCAACATTTATGCCACTAACATTAGTGACATCTTAAAAAAAAAAACAGAAAGGTATCTTTTAATATTTACACAAAATGATTTCTTATCTTGTGCCAATTTTCTCCTAACTGCTCTAGATGGAAGGCCACACACACAGATGGAGAGATAATCACATATATGTAGTTTGTGTGTACCTACACATATACATACACACACATTCAGGGTGTTGCAAACATCTTAGGGGAAGGGAATAAGCATTGACATTGCTCCTATTATGTGCCAGTACAGTTTAAAACTGCCCTAAGAATTTAGGAAAATCGTATTTGTATGTGTGTGCGAGAGGGACACAGAGAGAGGAGGAGAGACAGAGAGGCAGAAAGACAGAGAGATTTAGGGAAAGGAATACTTATTTACTAAGTGCCTACTATATGCCAGCCACTGTGCAAATATTACATTTGATCTTCACAACAACTCTGTGAAGTAGATAGTATTCTTTATAGTTGAGGAAACTAAGGCAGAGGTAAGTGACTTATCAGAGTCATAGAGTTAGTATCTGAGGCTCTATTTGAATTCAGTTTTTCCTGACTCCAAGAAGTGGAAAAATCAGAAATATTAGAGGCCAGCATTGGTAAACCTTTAATAAGTTCGAATGCCCAGAAGGCAAATTCAAATTGTCTGTGAGCCCCACATTATCAAAGAGAGCTAAGGGAGAAGGTGACTGCTTTGGGTGGCTGGACAGAGGAGTTGGGCATGCAAAAAATGTCCTCAGTGCTAGGAAGAGAAGGAGCCATGTCTTCACCAATGTGTAAAGATAGGATTAACTCTCTTTTTGTCTATTTTTAGCTAAACAAATAAGAACTTAAAGTACCCCTACTTGACACTAAATAAGAGAGTTTGCAAGTCACTTACTAGAGAGTAAGCTCACACCTCCAAAGGTTACTGCCCCCCTCCTTGGGCAGTGCTAGGCAAACTGAAAGACTGCGATTGTTTCCCATAAAGTGAGGGAGTGACAGGAAGTGGCCTAGGGAAGACTGCTTTTAAAAGGCCAGCTCGGGGATTCAATCACTCTGTGTTGGCGAGCTGAACTGAAGGAGGAGACTCTTTCCCTGGAACCTGTGTTGGCTTGAGGTGATGAGTGGAATGATTCTTTCCTTGGTTCTTAGGTGAGGAGACCTTCTCTGCTCACTGGCACTTTGGGGGGACACTCCCTTCAGCGTGAGTTCTGGTGAGATTCTTGGTGGTCTCAACCTCGTGTGCATTGAAGGTTCTTGGCAGATTCTTTGCCATCTCCTGGCTCTTTGGATTTTGGTTTCCTATTTAGGACTTTGGATTCTGATAAGATTCGCTTTCAGATTCATATTTGCAGTCTGGAGACATTAGGATTAAACTTGGGGTATTTGTAGCTAAGCAGTACTTTCTGTTTCTTTATCTACATTTTCCCACTTTGATTTTTTCCACCTCTTTGTAAATAAAGCTGCTAAACATCATTTTGACTTAAGCTGTAATGCTTCTAAGCCTGAGACCACAATATTGCTTTAGAATTCTCATATTGAGCATAAAACCTAAATTTAAATTCTTACAAACATGGTTCTAGACCAAATGAGAAATGCCTGAGGTGTGCTCTCTCCTTAAATGGAGGTTTGGCATTCATGGCCTGTCAATCAGAGGGACAGAAAGTAGTGATGAAGCGAAGACCCAACGTTGATATCCTTTGTTTCTAAGAAGACTGGTGACATCCTGGGGGGATATCTTGACTCAAGCATGAATTGCATATGTGAGGCAAAATTGTACAAAATCTCTTCCAGAGTCATTCAAATTCAGTGGCAAGATAGGAGTCAGGATGACCGGCAATGATCTTGTACCTTATACATTTCAATCAACTGTGTGTCTGCAAAATTGTGGTTCATTATAGAAAATCATCTCTAAGAGCATACTTATTCCCTTTCCATATTTGCATCAAGAATGTCCTTTTATAGATCAATTTTTAGGACCTCTCATATAGATGAAAAAGAAAGAAAATGGATTGGTGCTTTCCTTTTCTTTTAACACTATCCACAGCATTTTTTAATTGTTTGGTATCTTTCTTTATTCTTCCCTTCATTCAGATATCTTGAAAACAGATTTTCTTTCAAGACTGTGTACCTGGTTCAGATGCCTTTCCCACCTTCATCTTCAGTACCATATCTACTTCATCATTGGGAACATCAGGAACTAAGTTATTAAAGAATACAAATGGCATGGTTCTACTATGAGGATGATAAAAATAAATGCTAAAGAAATTATGGCAGATCCTTTCCATTTTTTTTTCATCCATTTGCCATTCTCTTTTCAGCTCGATCTATAAATTCTCTTGGTACTATCTGATTTGGTTGCATCCCATACAGGCTTTCTATAGACTTACTTTCTCTTCCACTGTTTTTTATTGTTTTTTTTCCTTAGGTGATATTGCTTGTAATCTTCCACAACAACCTTTGAAAATGTTTTCCAAATGAGTTTGTATTTGAAATTATGCTTAGTCTTAGCTTCCATGTCTCAATGTTGACAGGAGGACCAAGTATTTGTAAGTTGATGTGTTTTGGGGGCTTTTTGGAGGAAGGACTTTTTAAAAAGCTTTGACTAAACTTCTATAAGAAATGAGGATGATCAGAATCAGGTTCCCCTCTCCCCTTTGTCCACTTTCACTAATTTATTTGACTAAGTTAGAGCTATTGAAATTACATATCATATGTTCTTATCTTTGTCCTTTCTCTAAATTTAGTGCTGACTTAGCCATTTGTTTTCATCAGTCAGTAGTCTGATTATACATACACAGCCACACACACACCACAGACAGCTAATTCCAAATGATTCTCAAACAGTTAATTACTTGTTAAGATACCGTCACTTTCATTTTTGACAAAATATTTTTTTAATAAAAAAAACCATTGACCATTTGGTTATTTCTTTTATTAAACAAACAAAAAGCTGTTTATCTCTAATTAGAAAAAGATAAACTTCCACTGTTGGAACAGGTTTGGTAATGTTAGAATTCTCCCCTCACCCCTCTTAATTCAAGTAGATTGTTTCCATTATTTTAAGATACAGATTTCCTATGCTGTACAAACATCATAGTTATGAAACTGAGCACAAAGGCAAACTGAGATTTGCCATCTGATTTTATGTTTTATAATTAAAAATGGATTTTGTAATATTGAAAGACTGATTATAGGTACTATCTTAGGATCCTGCAACAAGATCCAAAGGAAAAACTAAAATAACCTTGATACTCTATTTCAAGAAAAAAACAAATGAAACATATACAGATCTCCTAGAACCACAGAGCCAAATAGTGATAGAATCCTCTAATCATTTCCTAAAAGAAATGTCCAAAGGGAAAGTACTAGGAATGTGATAATCAAAATGCAGAGCTACAAACATGGAAGAATGGTGGGGGAAAATGGCTTTCTGATAAAACTCACTCCAATCTAAATTAGACAAAGGAGGGTTAACAGGAAAATAAGTGGGGGCAATGAAGGAGGTGGGGGTTAAGATAATAACGAGGAGATGAGAGAAAAATGCCTAGGAGAGAAAAACAAACTTCCTGATCCTCAAAGGAGGAAGATAAAAGAAAAGAAAGTTAGAATTTAAGTAGATGCCCACCATTTGGGGAATTACTGAACAAATTATGGCAAAGAAATTAATAGAATCTCATTTTGCTGTAATAAATAGTAAAAAATGTTTTTAGAGAATCCTCAGTATTATGAACTGAAACAGTGAAATGAGCAGAACGAGAACAATTCAAACAGCAAAGAAAAACAACCTCAAAAAATTTGGGAATTCTAATCAATGTAATTACAACCATTTCTCCAGAGAACCTATGTTACCCACCCATCCTGACAGAGAAATACTGCAGTTAAGATGCAAAGATATACTTTTTTTTTTTTGGATATGGGCCACTACGTGCATTTATTTTGCTCAATTATTTTTATTTATTGGAAAAATTTCCCCTTCTATTTTTTTTAAACCCTTCCCTCTTAAAATCAATACTATGCATTGGTTCCAAGGCTGAAGAGTGATAAGGGATAAGAGTTTAAGTCACTTGCCCAGAGTCACCCAGTTAAGAAATATCTGAGGCCAGATTTAAGCCCAGGAGCTTCCATTGCTAGGCCTGGCTCTCAATCCACTGAGCCATCTAACTATCCCCCAATCCGTCTCTTTTTAATAGAGAGATACAGAAAGGAGAGAGTATAATTAGCAATAAAGATAAAACAAATGAAAAAGAAAGCCATTGTTCTTACATGCATAGAAATAGGACATTTGGAAGGATGTTTTGAAAATTATGTGTAGAATTTATTACATGCATAAAACCAAGTAGTATGAAATGGAAATTCAATTTCATCCAGAATTCTGTTTTTCTGTTCTACTTTACATATAAAAATTCTCTCTACCTGTCTCTTTCTCTCCTTCCCACCTCCCTCTCTCTTCCTGTCTTCTATCTTTCTGACTCCTTTTTCTTTTCTCTTTTTTCTCTCTCTTAAGAAATAGCATCAAACCTCTAGCTTCTAATTTAATGAAAAAGCATTTAATCAAGTGCTTAATGTATACTAAATACTAGAAATACAAATAGAAAATCAAAGATAATCCCCTTCTTCAAGGAGCTTATATTCTAACAACAAATCTAAGGGAATGACAATGAAGAAAGGCTATTTTGGGTTTAAAAAGAAAGTTAGGGGAGCCACAAAAGAATAGGCAATTGCATCTTTTTAGGAGCAATGAAAGAATTGATTATGGTTCCAGAACTAGAAAGAGAGAAGTGAGATAGATGTCCTGAGGGTGAATCAGGAATAGTTAGGTTAAACAGACATCATTCTGAAAGTAGGAAAGCACCAACCAGAGCACAGAGGAAGGGCATGAGTGTCTCTATTCTTTTTCTTTTTTTCTAGTGTGCACTGATTGGCTTTAGAGCAGATCATTCCTGTATAACTTCTAGTTGTCACCAAAACATATTTTATACAGCCCTCCAGTTGGGGGGAGATACACTCACAGTTATAAAATTTGAATATTCTAGACTCTTATTACATACAAATTCAAGGATCTCTAAGTTTCCCTAATAGCATGAGCTTTGACTTTCCATGCAAGCTTGGAATGATCACAGTAAAGGCCTATTACTGTGCAGAGACGGGTCAATTCTAGGCCTGCTGGAAAATCTCTGCAATTTCTTTATTTTGGTACTTTAGAAGGGAATCAACATTTATTTTATAAAGCACTTACTATATCAGCTTCCAGACACTGTGGTAGTTATTGAGCCAGAATAGCTATGCCAGAATCAGCAGAAAATCTAAAAGTACTTCATTAGGCCACAATACATAGTCTATCTATCTCTATCAAAATTCCTATGTAACTTTTAAAGTGGAAACTCATCTTTCTCTCCAAAGTGAGTTTTAGATTTTCTCCACCCTGCTTATTAGTCTTTAGAATTTTAGCAACCAGCAATGTTTACACCCTCACTTAAGGATTAAATGTGGGGTAGGAAGGCCTATGACCCACATGTGCTAGCAAGTGACAAATCAGAAACAACTTACTGACCTCTTGGGCTGTCCAAAGCCAAGTTTAAGCCACCATTGGTACATGTAAGACACAGGAAGTAACGTAAAGAACTGCCTTTATATTTCACATCACTTCCTGTGAGAGGGACTTCGCCATGGAACTTGAACTTGGAAGAGTTTGAGCATGAGACCTGAGACTGATTCCCTTAGAGGATCACATGGTGAGTGATAAAGCTGACTCCCCTTTCCTTGGCTTTTTTGGAGGCAACAGCCTCTGGAAAGGCCCATCTCTTGAGACTCCCTTTCCCTTGACTAGCCTCTGGAGAAACCCCTTGGCTGAGGCCTCTGAACTCCTGACAGGTTCAGACCAGACCGGGGCACCTATTCTTCCCTTTTCCCTCTCTCTCTCTCTCATCCTTAATTTCTTCCTTCTAATATAAATAAATCACCATAAAATTCCATCAGACTTGAATATTTCATTAGGATTCAGAATTTAATCCCTGGTGACCAACTTAAAAAAAAAATATATATATATATATATTCAGTCCAACCATAAAATTTACCCCTTACACCAACATCATGAAAGCTGTGTTTTATGTTTCATAACTTATGTCAGCTTGTGGAACATTCCTATGTAATAATTAAATAAATGGGTGTTTTGGAACTAAATTTGCCTATAGATCAAATTTATACAAAGCAGAGAAATACCAATCCCATTTAGTTATCTTCTATTGTTAAATATGATATTTCAAATTAAGCAATTTCATAGTAAATTATGGATTTCTAGCTGAAGCCTAGAGAGTTTCTCTAGAATAGGATGGCAAGTGAGCCAAAGTACTCACACCTGGCAATTCATTCTTAAACAATCCCAAATTCAACTCACAGCTGAATAGCCAAAACTCCTTCAACCAATTGAAAGAATTTCTCTTAGCCCAAAGAAACTTATAGAATGGATGGCAATAACATCTTTCTGGGGATTACCCTGTTTCCAAAAACTTAATGTAAAATATAAATCATGTTCTCTATGTGACAGAATCTTCCCCACTCAACCTTCCCAAACAAAAAAACCTGCTGCTTTCCTGAGATCTGTGGAATGAGTAAAATGGTTCTTTTGCTTTTAAGTAGGGAATCTGTTTATGTTATTTTTTGCCAGCTGGTGAACAATGCTATCTCTTTCATATGCTAAACTGTATATTCTAGGTTCCAGACAACAATGTGTTGGTATTTCATTTTCTGAACTGGCTACAAACAAGAAAGAAACTGTACAAGTAAAAGTAAAAAAACAACAAAAAAAAACCCTGTATCAACCCATATTTAACACTGATCCTCATTGCAGTTTTGCAATAGTTAATAAATAGCTGACTTCCAACTTAATCAGCAGCTGAATAGTGATGTCTCAATCTTATAAGCAACACTGATTTAATAAGAGTTTGCATTAGAAAGGAAAAGAGGCCATCTCAATAAAAGGTAGAACCAGTGTTAGTCTGAGATAGCTGAACAGGGGCCCACTCCAAGAGGGTGGAGCCTAAGAGAGAGCAGTTTGGACATCAGAGACATCCAAACTTGGATGAACTGCTTATATAAATTGGCTTGATTAATGAAACCCATTTGCTGAACTGGTTTTGCAAAAGGTATAATATGAACTTCTATAGCTTGACCAAGCCAGACAAGAAAACATGAAGAAAAGATACTTGGAGATTGCATGCTTTTCTTTTAGAAGCAATATTATTATCTGATCACCAAATTCCTCGCTTCCTTCTTTAATTATAACGTTCATCCATTTTAAAAAGTAAAATTTGAAAAATTGCTAGAAATAACAACTGGACAGTTAAAATATAGGCTATTTCATTTAGATTCATAAATATGCCAGAACCTTAAAGGGACTAAGAAACAATGTAACAAAAAGGCAACGGGATCTAATTTATCCAAACTTCAAAAACATGACACCCCAATGAATGGCTTATGATTATCCTGAACTAAAGATAGCAGTGGTTTTTAAGAAAGTAACCTTTGATGATTGTTCAAATATTGTAGATCAATAATTCTTCATTAGGAAATTTTTTTAAACCCTTACCTTCCATCTTAGAAGCAATACTGGGCATTGGTTCTAAGGCAGAAGAGTAAAGGCTAGGCAATGGGGGGTTAAGTGACTTGCATAGGAATACACAGCTAGGAAGAGTCTGAGACCAGATTTGAACTCAGGATTTCCCATCTCTGGACCTGATTCTCAACACATTCAGCCACCCAGCTGCCCCCTCTCCACTAGGAAATTAAATACTCTGGAAATATATAATGAACTCAATGTAAGCACTAATTTTTACTCATATGATTGAGTACCTCCCATCTGACAAATCAGTTTCCTTAGGTCATTCAAAATAATCATATTTTTCCTTAGTAAGTCTTGTCTGATTAGTGGCGGAGTGCTTTTGACTGAGCCCTGAGTCTTGTTAATGCTCTTTTAATAATACTTAGGGAGTCAAAAAATCTAAAATAAACATGAACAAAAGCAGTTTTATGTGAACCATCTTGTTTCTCTTTTGTTAAAGTTCATAGATGACACCTAATCATATTAAATGGGCTTTGGAAATAGAAGGGAAATTGGTAAATGCTATACTTAGAGAAATTTAAGAGTTCTTTTGAAGATGGAAAATGTCTGCTAATAAGGGTAAGCCCTCTAGTTAGAGGTCTTCTGCTGTCTATTAGAAGAGAATAGAAGGAATGAGATTTGAAAAGAGTCTGAGCATGTAAGGACTTTGGAAAGCAGCTTGGCACATGCATGGAACCATATGGAATCCTATTCTGGAATGGGAGGAATGCTTAAACTGGGACACTCGGATTCTGTAGGAGTCCATTGATTTCTAGATACTGAGGAGAGCAAAGGCTTATTTCCAGTGGTCATTTTGAATTGGGTTATTTAGTTAGTTCTGGAGAGATTTTGGAGGTTCCTGATATTAAGAAACCTTCTCTGATCCTGAACCCTGTGACACCATTTCTCATCTGGATCATCTTTTGTGTGTGAGCTGCAGGGTGGACCAGCTAGTCAAGAATAGATAGCTAGGAAATTAGGCAGATGGAGCATAGTGAGTGTAGCACAACTTTGTTGGGGCCAAAGTGACCGTTACAGGTAAGGCAGAGGGGAGGAGATAGATCTTATTAGAAATAGGGATTCTGTCTCCCTAATTCACTTACGCATCATGTGTTTTTATGAAATAAATGAAATGAAATTCTTTGTTTATATCATTGTGAGAGAGCAGTCAGATCATGTTGTCATCATCCTACAGGAATTGAGGCCTACACATGGGCTTCAGCCTATGCTTAACTACCATTGAGTTAAGCACTGGTCCAACTCTCCAAGTCAAACCTAGTGACTCTCAGGTCCTCCATTCACTTATTTCATATGTTAGGCTCCTTGTTATCTTTATCATCTAACATTTACTATATGCCCACAGGGAAGAATGCTAAAAACAACCTTTGCTGCTTAAATAGCATAGCAATCACCCAATCAGAAGAATTTAAAGTATACATTAAGGTGCTCATAATTACTTTGTTGAGTTTAGGATTTTAATCCCATGAAGATCAATAACGTCTGTAATTGATAGACTTAGTCTCTGGGGTACTAAGAAGTTTAATGGGTTTGCCTACGGTGACAGCTGGGTAGAACAGAGGCATTCATATGGATCAAAACTACACATAATTGTGAAACTAAATTAAACTAGTCATATAAATATTTTTCTGAGAAGATGCTCACAAAATCAAAGCTGGGCAAGCGAGATAAGTTAACTTTTTAACCCAGTATTTCCCATACTGGCCTACTCTCTATTCCTGAGACACCAGGTTTTAGCTCCTGTACCCATGCCATGGCACAAACTTTCCCCAAGTCTGGAATACTTTCCCTCTCCACCTCTACCTCTTTTGTTGAGTTTGGGATTCCTGGCTTCCTTTCAGACCCAGCTCTTCTGAGGAAGCCTTTCCTGGTTTCCGGAGTTGCTAGTGCTTTCTTCTCTAGGATGGTTTTCTATCCACTTGGTATGTACCTTGCATGTGCCTACTTGTATACATGTGGTTGGTCTTCTTTAATGTCACAAACTCCTTGAGAGTAACGACTGTTTGCATATTTTCACTCTATCCTCAGCACTTGGCTCAGAGCCTAGCAACTAAGAGCCTAATAACTGCATGTTGATTAATAATGCCAAAGGAGTTTGAGATATCACTGTAGCAAGAAGCTTTTCATACTGGAGTGAATCTGGGCAGATCCTCCCTCTAATGTACCATGGCTGGAAATATGGACGATTGGAAGAAGAAGATAATTTCACATCAATGCCTGGACATTTCTTGAGCACCTATTATGTAGGAGGCACTCTCTTCTTCCTTCATTTGTACTGTAATATCTGTCTAGCATTAGCTTGTAATATTAGAAATAAGCAGGAGATAGAAAGTGAATGATTACTCTGTTTATAAGATAAATCAACATACTGAAACTGCAGAGCTGAAAAAGAAGTTATCTGACTATGATCTTTCAAAAAACTTTATTTTAAAGGAAAAAAACTGGAGTTTCCCCTGCCTGAAATAGACTAACCCTGCTAAACCATGAATCTTCTCAGATTCAAAGTTTCCTCCATGGTGCGATCCCTCCCCCAGGATGGGATTGGTCCATTCAAGACCAATCCCACACCAGGAAGTAGGGGGGAGGGACCACTGCGACATGCTAGGGGATGCAGTTCCCCCCACCACAATATTTTAAAACCCACAAAACATACTAGTCATATCATATTCAAGCTTAAAACTTCTAGGAAATACAAATTAAAATTTTCTAACAGTATTCAAAATATGAACATTTAACAACCACTTTCTTTTTTAGCCATAATAATTTTATATAGAATTAACCATAATATGACACAGAACACATAGAGTCCCATTACTTACATAGCTGTGGCTTTTGAGGTAACCTGATGGGCCGTGTGTGAAAACTTTATCTCCTTCCAAACCAATTACTCTTTTACAGATATTTGATTTAGGGTCACTTGGACTTTTGGCAATTATAACATCACCTCTGAAAAGAAAAATTAAGAAAAATGCCACTATGATTATCAAATATCATTTCTAAAGCACATATATGTTGATGGTGCTATTTACCAGTACTCTACAAAACAAGAGAAATACATCTTATACATTATGCTCTAATACATGATACATTTACTTAGTAGTGTGTTATAATAAACCTAGCATTTACATAGCTCTCTTTAAGGCAAAGCTCTTTACAAATATTATTTCATTTGATCTTTACAACCTTGGCAAGTAGGTGCTATTATTATTCACATTTTTTGGTTGAGGAAACTGAAGCAGGTTGTGATTAAGTGACTTGCTCTGAGACATATAATCAATAAGCATCAGAATCCAGATTCAAAGACAAGTCTTCCTGATTTCAGGTCTAGTACTCTATCCACTGCACCACCTAGCTCTCATTTGATCTTCATAAACCTCAACCTGGAAGGTAAGCAAGTATTATTTTTTTTTTCCATTTCCCAGTCTATATGAACAGACTCAGAAGGAAAAATTACTTTCTCAGGACATATGCCCAATAAATGGTAGATTTGGGACAAGCACCCAGGTCTTCTCACCTCTAATCCAACTTCTTTCTATTATCCTAGATATAATGATATGATCATACATGTAAAAATCAGAAGATGTCAATTAATGAGGTAGCAAAGGCACAACTAGAACCTCCTACATCTATGCATTCTATGATCTATTTCTCCCATTTCTGGGAGCTACCACCTTCATAGTAAGTTATAGAACTAAACTATAGAAAAACCACCTATTATAAAACTAAAAATTAATTAGGTAAAATTAATCATACTACTATCTAGTAAACAGTGTTACTACTATGAATTGATAAAATAATTAGAAGGATCATCTTTGCCTTCAAGGAAGTTAGAGTGGCCATATTTATGCTGAATATTTAGGTCTGTTTGTAAGACAATACGATAGATAATTTCATTCACTGAAGAAAGAAATGGCACTGTATTTAATTCAAAATTCAAAAATTCAATTAAAAAATGTTGCTGAGTGTTTTCTATGTCCCTTACAGCTATGAAATTCTTTGCCATACCCCTTCCCCAAAGGTATGTATAAACATGATTGGGAGAGTAATATAAGAAAAAAATTCAAGCATAATAAAAGAGAAACTATTAACTACCCAAATTGTGGCCCAGATAATTGTATATTATATTAAAAACAAAAAATTAAAAACAAAATATTATTAATGAGAGGCAATATAGGGTTGTAGGTGGAAAGGGGCCTTGAAATCCAAAGTCTGGAGACTGAATTATACCACAGTTTCCAGCTATGGGTGATCAAAAGAACATTGTCAAATTTCTCAGAACCTTGATTCTGTCTTGTGTAAAATGAGGATAATAATTGCAGTATCTATTCCATAAACTTATGAGGGCCAAATGACTATGGCAAGAGCCTTGGAAATATTAAAGTACTATATAAATATGAGATATCATTGCCACTTCCATTATTGGAAATTATGAATGAAAAATCTGTGTGAGTCAGAAGAATATTAGGCAACTTCATGGGAGAGGTAGCATGTAAGGTAGAGACTGAAGGTCAGTTAAGACTTACACAGGTGAAGATGAATGGGGGACACATAAAAACAGTATTTGTGCATGTATCTGTTTATGTATATATTTATACATATTTATATGCATGAATAATACATAATATCTATGAAATGCTGACATTTAAAATACCATAAGGACATATATATATGTAATATATATATATATACACAAATACAAACATATTTATATAAAATATTAATTCTACTATCACAATGGAATTCTCTGCCTACACTGGACACTTGTATTCTCTCTATGTGGAACTGAAATCCTCATGCTAAAAAAAAAAATGCAAGTGAATCACCTACATAAAAGTAAAAATGGCCATTAAAATGACATGGGGAATCTCTAAATGTAGTAGAAAAAAAACACAAAAAAATTTGTATCTTATCAATGAAATTATTTAAATGTTAACCCATAAACAAGAAATATGCTTTTAAAAAGCAATTAGATCCTCCTGATTAATGAATAAAATTGAAAATAAATTAAAATAAAATTTTAAAAAGCAATTAGATCTATATAAAAATAAAGGGTTGCCTCAGTAGTCAGTGAGTTCTTGTTCTTAGAATTCTTCAAGCAGAGTCCAGATGATCATTTACTAGGGAGGTCATAATAGCCTAAAGAGCTTTGTGATCCTTCCTTCATTATTATCTTTAGAAATTTCTTATTTTTAAATTCCATAAATGAAATTTACCTTTGGATTGCATAAAAATGTCGGCTAAGATTTTCTGCAAAGACAATGTCACAATTCTGGATTGTAGGTTCCATTGATGGTCCAGAACACTATAAAAAGATGATTTTATAATTTGTTAAACATTTCTACTTAACCTAAAATTTAAAAGTCTTTTAAAGAAACAACACCACCCCCCCAAGATCTGGCTATTCATTATTTTGACTCAAAATAATTCTTAAGGGAACACATTAGATACATACTTATAATTCAATTCAACATTTATTATGTGTTTACTATGTGTTGGCCACTGGGGATACAGAAAGAAAAGGATAATATTTGACATCAAGAATATTCCATTCTATTGGGGGAAACAATCACTACATGGAAATAAATACAAAGTAATTTGTAGGAGGGAAACCTATAGATAGAGATTAGAAAAGGCTCCATGTAAAAAGTGGCACATATTTCAGGTTTTAATGGAAATGAGGATTTTCAGAGCAGAAGTAAAGAATAAGAAGGGGTTTATGCTAAAGAACAGAGCCAAATGATGGAGGGGAAAATCATGTATAAAGGAGTTTTGGCTAGACTATGGTAGAGAAAAGTGAGTAATACCTCACAAGCCTAGAAAGGCAAGTAGGGTCCAGGATGTGAATTGTTTTTAATATGGCAGTCTGCATTTTACCCAAGAGGCAACAGGGAGCCACTGGAGTTTTCTGAGGAGGAGATGGACAAGGGCAGACCTATGATTTAAGAATGTCCACTCTGGCAGCTCTGTAGAGGATGGATCAAAAAGAGAAGAGGCTTGAGCCAGAAACATCAAAAAAGAGGGCTTCCAATAAACCAGATAAAGAGTGCCTGAACCAGAATAATAAGTGGAATGAATAAATAGAGAGAAAAGAAGAGATGGAACAAGTGATATAAAAATTGAAAACTGATTGGATATGAGGTGAAATGGACCTGAAGATACCATGAGAAAAAAACCAGACAATTCCTACCCTCAGGAATCTTATAATCTTAAAAATTAAACTCATAAACTATGTATATGCAAAATATTGAAATATTTCTATTATCTCATTCATGATGATGTTCTCCCTAAATATTAAATTAATTGAGACTGAAACTCATCCACACCCAACCTTCTGTGTGACCCTTGTCCACATTCTGCCACAATTTCACTACAGAGGAGATACTTAGTGTGCTTTCTCCTCATATCACAAGAAAACCAGCAGCATATAACAGAAGTCTTCATTCTCTCCTGGGATGATCTGATCATCTTTTGTGTTCATATGTTTATTTAAAGACATTGTTTACTCCTGTTCTTCATGGGCCTTTGTGTGTCACATGCTTCAGTCTCTTCCTCCTGGCCATATGCCTCTACAGTGCCATTAGTGTGACCCACTTTTAGTTCTTGGAGATTGTGGTATTCTGATTCCAATAATGCAATGAAAGTGGGAACACACTGGTAATAAAAAAAAAAAAGAAGCTTTTGTTTCTAGAAGACTGGGGTCACTAAAAGAGCTTTACAATTCCCTGAGGACAGTTTAGTTTGCTCTCTTCCTATTAATTTCTTGGTTAAATGGAGGAACATCTAAAGGAGTGTGTCATCTACAAAGTATCCCCTCTCTGACCTGGATCTCCTCTATTATAATGGTAAACACCTTTGGTGAGCATCTCTTTGTTTTATGCCACTTGAACATTAATGATCAAAAGACTGTCAAAAAGCTAGGCTATAGCTTTCATGGGATCAGGAATGACTTTAAGATCTGCATGGGAGACCCTTTGTGGGAAGAGAGCCTTTAAGGTGATATTTTGCTCTCAATCCACTGAGCCACCAGCTGCCCCCCATCCTTCCATTTAAATAGAGCATTCATTAACTACTGGACAAAGACAAAGACCAGAATACTAATAACTAAGTTGAACTTTAACATTTCTACTACATGGCCACTATAACTACAATAGTGGAAAGCCATTTTATAATTTTCTTGTTTCTCTCCTGGATCCACATAGCCAAAACTGATTTTAAATTAACTGTTCTTCAGAAAAAAGACTCAGTCTGTTTCTTGCCTGGATTACCCACAGATAAGTAAACCTGAAGTATATACAAACACAAAAAGTAATTTTAAGAAGAACAGAACAATAATGACCAAGGGAATCACAAAATGTCTTGCATAGGAAGTGGCACCTGACCTATGTTGTGAAGGAAGGAATTCAAAGAGATGGAAGTTAGAAGTGAGAAGACTTTGTTCCAGACATGGCAGTCACCCTGCTTAAAGGGACGAAGTCAGGAAATGGAATATAACAAAGAAGCAACAGCTGGTAAACTAGTCTCTGGAATGGAGAATAATATTAAATAAGACTAAGAAGGCTGATGAGAGTCAGATTATGAAGGGCTTTTAAAGTCAGGCTAAATGCTACCCACATCCAGAGAAAGAACTGTAGGAGTAGAAAGGCAGAAGAAAAATATATGATCTATAATGTGGTTCTATGGGCATATGATTGGGGATTTTGACTTTAAATGATCACTCCATTGCAAATGTTAATAGTATGGAAATAGGTTTTGAACAATGATACATGTAAAACCCAATGGAATTGCTTATCAAGTCAGGGAGTGGGGAGGGAAGAGGGAAGGGAAAGAAAGGAATCATGTAATCATGGAAAAATATTCTAAATTAATTAAATAAAAACTAATAAAATAAAATCAGACTAAGGATTTTTTTATCCTATGTAAAATTGAGATTTGAACTCTGGACTCCATTCCCCAGGAGTCCTTGCTAGCCCCCAGAGTGCTTTGTAATCACACTGAGGGTCTCTTTTGGACTTCCGTTTTGGAGCAGAGATGTGGCTCTTCCATGATGTGAGATTATCTTGTCTAGGCCTCTCTGGCCTAGGCACGTGTTTCTTATCCTGTATTTTCTTTAATCCTTAATCTTTAATAAACCTCATAAAAATATAATACTCCTTGCAGAGAGAAACTAATTTCTACCTGCCTTAGTCTCCCCTAAATTTTAATCTTTACACCTAAAAGAAATATGGAGACAATGAGGATTCTTTATAAGAAAGTCTCAGCTCACTAGATTTATGTTTTAAAAATATCAATTTGGCAGCTGTGAGGAAGATAAACTGGATAAGAAATAGACTGGAAGAAAAGAAGCCAATTTGAAGGCCATTGCAATGGTATAAATGAGATTATTACAACCTGAACTAAGATTGTAGTTATGGGAAGAAAAAAAAAACTGATGCAACAGATGTTGTGGCAGCAAAAAAAAAAAAAGAAATTTGGCATATGATTAGACATGGGAGAAGAGAGTGAAGAAGAGGGAAGATATGAGAATGATTCCAAGGTTGTGATCCTGAGAGACTAGGAAAATGGTGGTACCCTCAACATAAAGGAGAAATATTAAATAAGCATAGGTTTGGAGGGTAGATATAATGAATCTCATTTTGGAAATGATGGATTTGAGATGCCTATGACTAGGAATTTCCAACAGTCATTTGGTAATGTGGACCTACAATTTTAGGAGAGAGGAGAGTTGCAAATACAGATGTGAGAGTCATCTGCACAGATGATATTTGAACTTGTAAAGGCTGACAAGACCATGGTAAGAGGATGAAGAGAGAAAAGAAAAGAGCTGAGAACAGAATCTAGGAGGAGGCCAACATTTAGCAGGCAGAAGCAGGAGGACGCTTCTGCAAAGAAGTCTGAGCACAGACAGACCGGATAACCTGGAGAGATCAAAATCATGGAAGTCAAGAAAGTAACTAGGAAAAGGTGGTCAACAATCTCCAAAGGTGCAGAGGTCAAGTAAAATAATAGCTAAGAAGAGAAGGAAGAATAATTCATTCTTCCTAACCTTACAGAGATACGTTTCAGCTGAGTAGTGAGAGCACATGCCAGATTGTCAAGAACTGAAAAGTGAATAAAACATGAAACAATGTAGGCAATAAATATAAATGACCATTTAGGGAATTCGACTACGGTTATAGCAAGATTAAATAAATGTGTGGTTTTTTTTTTAAACCCTTACCTTCTGTCTTGGAGTCAATACTGTGTATTGGCTCCAAGGCAGAAGAGTGGTAAGGGCTAGGCAATGGGGGTCAAGTGACTTTGCCCAGGGTCACACAGCTGGGAAGTGTCTGAGGCCAGATTTTGAACCCAGGACCTCCCGTCTCTAAGGCTAGCTCTCAATCCACTGAGCTACCCAGCTGCCCCCTGTTTTGGTTTTTTAAACCCTTACCTTCAATCTTAGAATCAGTACTGTGTACTGGTTTCCATGCAGAAGAGTAGTAAGGGCTAGAAAATGTGAAGATAGAATTAACTCTCCCTTTGTCTATTAATCAACTCAAGAATTTAGCTACTTAGTAGTTAGCTAACTACTTAAGAGAGCTCACAAATAACTTGCTAGTTCATACCCCCAAAGGCCATAAACACTGCCCCATAAACACTGCCCCACCTTGGGCAATGCTAGGTAAATTGGGAGACTGCAATTGGTTCCTGTAAAGAGAGGGAGAATGTTTTTAAAGGATGCACGAGACTAAGGTAGATTGTAGATAGCAGGAAAAGAGCTATTAAAATAATAATAATAATAAAAGACTGAAAATGTACATGATGATTGAAGGGACAAACTCAAAGCAATGGAAGGAAATAGGATGCAAGACAAGATAGAGAGATAGTTTTAATAAGAAAGGCCAACTCTATCAAAATTGGGAGCACAGCAGGATAGACTTGGGGATGATGAACAGGGCATTCAAAATATGAAATAGTGGAGGAAAAAAAGATCTGGAGGGTTTGCCTGTCTTCTCAGTAAAAGAGGAAGCAAGAGCTACTACTGCTGGGAAAAAGAAGAGAGCAAGGGAGTGAGCTTTCAGAAACACAAAGTTTATAACAACCTCAGTAAAGAGAGTAAAGCTATTCAGAAAGATGTACAGAGGGTGATCCCAGGCAGCTAAGATTAGATAACAGAAATCTGTTATGAAACTAATCTACCTATGAATGATAGACTGGTGACAACCCAAGTATGTCTGGTAGCAAGAGAAAGGACTGACAGGTTTAAAGAGAGGGTTAATATGGTCACCCCTAGAGTCAGGCTGATAATGAGAGCAGAGTGAAGCTACCTAGAAAACAGAGAGTAGGACAATGCCTAGCAGTCACAGTGAAGTGGTTTAGGAGTAGATCAGAAGAGACAGACAGGCTGGAAATGGTGATCAGAAGGAGTTCTGAACCTCAATATCATGGAAGTAGGGCAGTTCCAGGGCTGGTAAGATGAAGGGCATGCACATTCCCATACATGACTAAATTAAAGTAAAAGTTCCCATTATAGGTTTTGGGGAACTTGATGAATTAGAAGATCTGGGTGTGTGAGGGAATACTGACATGTTCATTAAATCATCAAGCAATTGGGATAGGGAGGAATAGATTAGGTCAGGTTCCAAACTACCTGAAAAAGGACTCCTACATGGAAGTGGGTAGATGACTCCATAAAGGAACCAAGTGACAAAGATGGATATATAAATGAATCTGAAAGGAGAGGTTGCTTAGTAATAGTGACAACATATGGTACAGAAATGGCTGAAAAAAGATACGCATCTGTAAATTTCTTTGTCACAAAATGGTAGAAAAATTGTTTGATCAATACAGATTGTAATTAAGGCAAACTATCAGGATTGGGAACGTGTCCCTAACTATAAAATAATACTAGACAATATAATCATGCCCTTATGCCTATCAGAAACATAATTCTAAGCTTAATGGGATAATGGACTTGACAGTATAGAAAATCTTACTCAGTCAAATCTTTATATGACCCTAGAATTTAAGAATATTTTGCATTTCAAACGATATGATTTGTGGCCAACTAATAAAAGCCTAGATATAGATCTTTTACCAAAATTTAAATGTTTACTAGTGTGACTATCATTGAATATTCAAAACTCACCATAACAACACCACCGACATATTCAAAGGCACAATGAGCTATACAGCCATATTGAAGAGTATAGCCAAGAAGTCGAAAGGTTTTTCCCATAATACTTCGAAGCATAGTTCTATGCAGATTCGGACACCACTGGCCTGAGGATAAATTTTTAAAAGTAAAATAATCAATGATTAAAAACTCATTGTCAACATGCAACATTTAAAAATGAATATATTTTTGAAAAAAAAATCAATTCTAAGAGAGAAAGTAAGGACTTAAATATCATTAGAATCTCTATTAGAAATTAATCAGTCTATCAGTAAGTCCCTTTAGGCCTGTTCCATGGCCAAGCACTATACAAAATATTGGGATATAAGACAACAGCAAAACAATCTTTGCTCTCAAGAGATTTACATTTTAACAGGAGAAAATGTATCTATTTACATTTTTATACAAATATATACAAAGTAAATAGCCCCAGGGGAAATGGACTAGCATTTATATATAATTTTCAGGCTTTCAAAGCATGAAATATATATATATATGTATATATATATATGTGTGTGTGTGTGTGTGTGTATATATATATATGTGTGTGTGTGTGTGTGTGTGTGTGTATATATATATATATATATACCATATATATCTTATGTATCACATTTAATCCTCAAAATAACCCTGTGAGGCAAGTACTATTATATATTTTCATTCTAAAGATGAGAACAAATTAAATGACTTCTATAGGGTCAAAAGGCGCAAAAGAGTCTATGTTGGGCTTTAAGATTCAGGTCCTTCTGTCTCTATGTTCATCACTCTTTACCTGCTTTGCCACTAAGCAAAGTAGCATACACATATTTAATCAGAGATCTTGTGAGGAAAATGTCTTAACTGAAAGAGATTAATGGAAAATGAAGAAATCACAAAAGGTTGATAAGATATTTTAGAGCATTTGGAAGATCCTGGTATTCTTCAAAGTATACTCTACTGTTTAATGGATCATTTATTCTACCCTATAGCTTAAAAAATAACTTGTGGAGTAGACAATGGAGTAGTAAAGTAGCTCCTCAAAGAATCAAATTCCCCCTTAATGAAATATTGGTGTTTATCCTTAACAGTTATAAAAAAGTGCATGAAATATTCTGAGGAGTTTGCCTTAGCATACTAGTTGGAAAACTGGACTAAAGAATTCTGATAAGAAAGAACAATGGTAGTTATCTATAGAATTTTCTACAGATGCACAGACAAATCCCTACTAAGGACAGGGAGTTGTAAGAGAGAACAAAGGTATATCTGCCCTGGTACTGCAAGAAAAACATTAGGAACACTGATGCTCAGAATGAGATGAGTCAGGTTAAGAAAGTGAAGGACAATGAAAAGCTGCTTTAGGGTTGGTTTATTTCTTTGTTTTACTTCTTTGGGCCAAACGGGTGAAGCAAAGAAGAAATAAGACCTTACTGGAAGGAAAGAGGGGACATGGGATGGGATATGGGACAGAGGAAAGAAAGAATTGCTGCTCAATTCATATTTTGTTTCTATTTTCTTGGCCAGGGAGGATAGTCTTTGGACTAAATGACTGCTAGGGAGGTGAAAATGAATTCAGTAAATATACAACCAAAAAAGTATCCAGCAATCTATGCTAGATTTAAGTTACCCAGTCCACACGAACTAGATATCTGAATATTGAAGGAACTGGAAGATGCAGTAGCTGAGAGAGATTGTGGAGAAAGGCAACTACTTACATTTCAAATAAAATGAGAGAGAATATTCTGCAAATTATGAACCAGTGAGGCTGAATTTGATTCCTGGAAAAAGTCAGAACCTGTAATTTAAAGGGATGGTTACTGATCATCGAAAAAAGGAATCAGTGATCACAAAGAACCAATATGTCATCATCAAAAAATGATCAGGCCAAAATAACAATGAAATTCATTTGGAAGAACAAAAGATCTAGAATTTCAAGGGAAATAATGAGAAAGCATTAATATGCATAATAAATACATCATTTGTAGGTCATAATGCAATAAAAAGTATATTTTATAAAGGACCATTAAGAAGAATTATAAACTGGATACTTAAAAAATAATTCTAAATAACTGGCAAGTCAAAAAACAAATTATAGAACAGAATATTTCATCAAAAATGACAATAATCAAATAACAACATAAAAAATTATGGGATTCAGCTAAAACAATTCTGGAGGGAAATAGTATTAAGTCTTTTCATCAACAAAAGAGTAAAAAAACCAATCAACAAAAATGTCATGCAATTAAAAGAACAAGCAAATCAAAACAACTGAAAAGATATATAAATAATGAAAATTAAAGAAAAAACTTAGCCAACAAAGAAAAAAGACTACTGAACCAAAAAATAAAACTGGGAGCTATTAAAAAGAAACACTAACAAAATAGCCAACATAACTTAAAGAAAGAAAATACAAACTATCCATATCAAAAATGAAAAAAAAAGTAGTACTTACAACACATAAATAAGAAATATAAGAAATTACCTGAGACTACTTTGCCCAATCATATTTAACAAAACTGATAATTTAGGGAATTAGGTGAGTACTTACAGAAATATAAAATACCCAGACTGAAAAAAAAAAAGAAAAAAGAAATGAACCACTCAATCGACTACCAGGAAAATGGATTCCGGGGGGGCCAGGCAGATTAATTAATTCTATCAAAAGCTGAAAAAAGTTAGTTCCAACACCACATAAATGGCAATAACATGAGAAGACACTGTAAGAATTTAAATTTAGGTTTTATGCTAAATATGAGAATTCTAAAGCAATATTGTGGTCTCAGGCTTAAAAGTATTATAGCTTAAGTCAAAATGACTTTTAGCAGCTTTATTTACAAAGAGGTGGAAAAAATCAAAGTGGGAAAATGTAGGTAAAGAGATAGAAAGTATTGCCTAGCTACCAATACCCTAATTTAATCCTAATGTTTCCAGACTGTAAATGTGAATCCAAAAGCAAATCTCACCAGAATCCAAAGTCCTAATTAGGAAACTGAAATCCAAAGAGCCAGGAGATGCTGAAGAATCCACCAAGAACTTTCAGTGCACAGGAGGCTAAGACCACCAAGAATCTCACCAGAACTGACACTGAAGGGAGTGTCCCACCGAAGCACCAACAAGCAGAGAGGGTCTCCTCACCAAAGAACTAAGAAAGGAATCACCCTACTCACCACCAAAGGATCGAAGAAAAGAGTCTCCTTCTCCAGTCCAGTTATCAGTACAGAGAGTGATTGAATCCTTGAGCTGGCCTTTTTAAAGCAGTTTTCTCAGGTCACTTCCTGTCGCTCCCCCACTTTACAGGAACTAATTAGTCTTTCAATTTGCCCAGCACTGCCCAAGGAGGGGGGGCAGTGACCTTTGGAGTTGTGAGCTTATCCTAGTAAGTGACTCATGAACTCTCTTAGTGTCAAGTAGAGGTACTTTAAGTTCTTGATTTTTAGCTAAAAATTGACAAGGGGAGAATAAAACCTATCTTTATAACACCTTTCCAATTTCTTTCTAGGATACAAATATGACCTTGATACTAAAACTGAGATTAAAAGAAGTGAAAGAAAACTACAGATCAATATACCTAAAGAATATTCATGAAAAATTTTGAAATAAAATATTTCTCAAGTAGGCTCTAACAATATATTGGAAATATTACACACTATGACCAGCAATTTTATACCAAGAATGCTGTTGGTTCAACTTTGAAAAGACCATCAATATAATAAATCATGTTAATAATATGAATAATGAGAACATATGAATCTATCAATAGATGTTACAAAGATGTTTTATAAAATCCAACTGTTTTTATTAAAAATTCTAGAAATCATAGGAATGCATGTATTGATTCAGCCCTAGCTGACCTTCCAATCTCACATAACCAACTGAAAAAGAAAACTCCCTTATCCCTTATCCTTACACAACTGTCTATTGGGTATCTTGAATTGGATGTTCTGTTGACATCTTAAACTCAACATGTTCAAAATTTAACTCATTATCTTCCACTCTAATCTCTCCTTCCTTCCTAACTTCCCTATCAGTCAAAGGCACCACCCCTCTTCCTATCATTCAGGCTCAAAACCTAGGTATCCTCCTCAGCTCCTTGATCTACTTACTACTCACCATACCTCTTTATCCAATTTATAGCCAAGTCCTTTCAATTCTACCTTCACAGAATCTCTCCTATATTCCATAGCCACCAACCCCACCCTCTTCTCTCATTTGACACTGTCATCACCCTGGTTCAGGCCTTCATCACTTCACATATGAACAATTGCAATATAGTATTCTACATGACCTCCCCGCCTCAAATCTGTCCTCACTCCAGCTGTCAAAGTGATCTTCCTAAAGTGCAATGACTATATCACCCCTCTGCCTCACAGTCAAATCCAGCAATTCTCTATCACCTCTAAGATCAAATAGAAAATTATCTGGTGTCTGAAGTCCTTCATAAGCTGGCCCCAACCCCTAATTTTCCATCTTCTTATCCCTACTTACCCCTCACATACTCTTGATCCAGGAATACTGATTTCTTTACTGTTCCTCACATAAAACACTCCATTTCTCAATTCCAGGGATTTTTGCTGGCTATTTCCCCATGCTTATTTTTTTGGCCTCCTGGCTGCTCTGACTTCCTTCAAGTCCCAGCTAAAATCACAAATTAAGTAGGAAGTCTTGCCAGTCCTCCTTAATTCTTAGGCCCTTCCTTTTTTGATCATTTAAAATTTCTCCTGTACTATATATAGGAGTTCCCATGTTGTTTCCCACATTAGTCTACAGGCGACAGAGACTGTCTTTGGTTTTTCTTCAAAATTCCAGCACTTAGTACAAGGTCTAGTTGACTTCTTTTTGAAACAATAAAAGTTATTAAATCCTAGAAGAAATGTCATACATAAATAGGAAAATAGTTAAAGGTCCTTTCAAATAAGATCAAAGGCAAATCAAGCATGGGCAGCTAAGTGACACAGTAAATACAGTACCAGCCTGGAGTCAGGAAGATTTATCTTTCTGAGTTCAAATCTGATCTGGGTAGCTGGGTAATTAATTAAAATTGTCCATATAGTTTTATCTGATCCTTTCTATGATCTATCTACCATGAACGCTTTCCCTATTTATGGATATGAAATGTAACTTCTTCCTTGATCTTCTTATTTGTTTATGATGTGACACTTTATATCTATGTCATTTATCAATCTGGATCTTATCTTGGTATAGTTGCCTCAGATAATGCTTCAGCTTCATCATCAAAAAAATGAGCTAGAAAAGGAAACAGCAAACTACTCCAGTATATCTGTCAAGAAAATTCCAAATTGGTTTAAGAAGAGTTGTAACAACTGAAAAACTATTGAACAAAAAAGCAAGGATACCTACAATCACCATTACTTTATAAGTGATAGAAATATTGGGTACAAGAAGACATGAGAAAGAGATTAAAGAAAAAGCATAGGAAAAGAGTAAATAAATTCAAAACTTTTGTAGATGATATGATAATATACTTAGAGAACACCAGAGTCAACTAAGAATGACCTGAAATGAACATTTCAACAAAGTTGTATGACATAATAAATCAAAATAAATTATCAACATTCCCCTATTTAAGCAATAAATCCTAGCAAAAAGTGCTAGAAAGAAAAAACTCAATTCAAAATACCTAAATAAACAATAATGTGTATAATATATAATACATCCATCAAGATTCACACAGGTAGGATGTGAATCAAATTATAAAAAACTATTTGTAGAAGTAAAGATAGGACTAAATAATTGAAGAAACAATTACTGCTCATGAGTAGATCAAGTCAACATGATAAAAATTGCAATACAACCTAAATGAACTTACTTATGCATAATTTACTAAATCAAATTCCTAAAAGAATAACAGAATTGGGAAAAAATAATTAAATTTATATTGAGGCACAAAAGATCAGAATAATAATAAAAAAATGAGATCTATCAGAACTAGATCTCAAACTAGATTGCAAACTACAATATAAATGGTAAAAGGGTAAAATCACTGAAAAAATTCTGATATCCAAATTTAAAAGAAGTTTGATAAAAATATACATAAATATGAAAAAACATGCCCTATTTGATAAGTTGCCAAAGAATAGGATTAGTTATTAAAAGATAAATTATAACCAATAAAAGGCCTCATGAAAATATAATCCAAATCATAAATGGTAAGAAAAGTTAAAGTTAAAATAATTGAAGTCCATCTAATGAAAAGATAGAAATTGGAAAAAGTCAAAGATAGGAACTGAAAATATTAGAAGGCTAAGAGTAGAGTGGTAAATTGGTGAACTTCTAAAGGCATCATGGAGTTGTGCAAACCTCCCTTCCCACCCCCCACCCCCCACCCAACACATACACACACCCCAAAGCATTCAAAGTAGTTCCATTTGTGGCAATAAAGACCTGGAAATAAAGTAGACGTGTACCTATCGACTGTCTGACTCTTCAAGACACCATGGGAAATAGCATGTCAATGCCATCCATTGAGTCTTCTGGAAAAGTTATTGGAATAGTTTGCCATTTCCTCCTCCAGTGAATTCAGGCAAGCAGAAGTCAAGTGGCTTGCAAAGGGTCACACAGTTAGTAAGCCCAGATTGAACTCAGGTCTTCCTGATTCCATGTCCAGTGTGCTCTATCCACTGAAAATGTTAGCTTTTCTCCTACTTAGATTTTTAGCAAAGTATTTGATAAATTAACTAATGTGGTAAAATAATTTCTTATGAAAAAGATGTAAAGATGCAGGTTTGATATACAATTAAATAGATGTTATAGATAACAGACATCCAAAAGTGTGTCATATAATGAAAATGGTTAGTAAATACTACTTAAGTCCTACTTAGCTACCGAAAACTGTACTTATTAAATGATCCCTTAAACCTAATTTACTTCCATCATTGATTAATTTAATCTTCATTCAAAATCACATAACTTTCTATGGCCATCTAGTCCAATTCATAACCATTAAAATACATACCTAATAATTACTGACTTTAAAGATCCCCAAAGAAGGGTAACTCTTGTTACTACCTCTTGTATCACCTCTTGAGACTGCCCATTCTACTTCTAGACAACAATAATTGCTAGGAAATTTTTTCTGGCATCAGGTCTAAATTTACTCCTTTACAACTTCCACTTATTGCTATAGGTTCTGCCCTCTAGGATCAAACAGGATAAGTCCAATCCCTCTTCCAAATGACAAATCTTCAAGAACTTGAACTATCCGATAGATAGTCATTGAAATTATATTATATGCTAGATACTGTAAGGATCACAAAGGTGAAAAAGACATGCATATAACCTGTCCTGTTCTCTAAGAAATTTACAATCTGCTTGGTTTTAAAAGAAACCAACAATGTATCAAATAGAGATGTCTTAATGTACTTCAAGCAATATAATTCTAGGTTAAAACAATATATGAAAACTTTTTTATTAAGTAAAAAATAATTAGAAAAATAAAAACCCATTTAAAGTGAAAACCAAAATATACCACACCGCAAACAATATTATCATATTTTAAAATTTATGTAGGTTTTAAGATACTTTTCATATTCTGAAAGTGAACGTGGGAAGTATCAGAAAGGACTTAAGGGTTGACCAACAGAAAATGAACTTTGCCAAACTAAAATGAACATTTCTCTTAGCTAGGCTTCCCATGATTTCTCCTATATATGAATACTAGGCACTTTATTGTTTGAAGTATAAAAATGAAGAAAAAGGGTGAGGAAAAAAACCCTAAAGTTTAATTGAGATACCATCTCTGAGAATGATGGCATTTAACACCAAGAACAAGAAAATGGATATTGTATTTAGAAACTAAAATAGAGTACTTTTTTCCTGTTAGAAACAATGTATTAGTAGAGAATACATAAGCCACATGGCATTCATCATGAAAATACTATTAATACAGATGAAAAGCTGAAATTGGATTGTAAATCACTTAGTGCTTTGCCAAAATTCAAATCAGTCTGAGCTACTATACAATACTGTTTCCACTCAGCTAAAGACTACTTAAAAACAAAATGATGTTGTCTTTGTACTATCCAACATTATACAATAGTCCTGATTCATTGAGATGCCTTGTAATTAACTCCCAACTAGCACTCATTGCAACTATAAAGCCTTTTTACCCCTCAAACTTACACTCCCTCCTCACACCCACCAAATGTTTATAAGGAAACATTCTCATAAAATTATCAAACTGGCAGGTTAAAATAGAGCTTGATCTTTAAATAAAATAGAAAGTGCTGTTTAAATTACTTCTATCTTTAAGTTTTAGTAAGAGAGAATGCAACTTCTCCTTTGCAGAGATGAGAAAGTATGGTGTGAAACCCTGAAGATATTCTCAAACACAACTGATGGGTTGCTTAGTTTACTGAATTGCATTTTTCTTTCTTTGTGATTCTTTAATACAAAGGAAAGCTCTAAGGGGTAGAAAGGAAGGATCTATATTTGGAAGATAAATATTCAAATTATGAATCTTATGGACAGATTAGTGGTCGCAATAAGGCAGGAGAAAAATGTTCCTTATAAAAAATGGAGCATGAAGAAGATTCTCAAACTTCTTTGGATTTTCCTCCCTTAAAAGTAGATCCAACTCTCATGAAAAAGTAAAGGAATTTTTAAGACAAAGTATATCTGATCACCCTAGTAGACTACTTAACAGTTGTTGGAAAAGGAAGATTTATACTAAAACTGGTAAGAGGACAGCTGATGCCTGTCTTCCTTCCTTCCTTCCTTCCTTCCTTCCTTCCTTCCTTCCTTCCTTCCTTCCTTCCTTCCTTCCTTCCTTCCTTCCTTCCTTCCTTCCTTCCTTCCTTCCTTCTTTCCTTCCTTCCTTCCTTCCTTCCTTCCTTCCTTCCTTCCTTCCTTCCTTCCTTCCTTCCTTCCTTCCTTCCTTCCTTCCTTCCTTCCTTCCTTCCTTTCTGAATCAGAGTCCTATTCATAGTAATATCTGAACAAATATTTAGGTAGTTAGTCCTAATGTTATAAGACATTGCATAGAGAGCTCTGTGACTCTTCTGATGAGATCATAAGCCTGGTAGGAAGAGGTAAAATGGAGTAATTATCTTACAAAATTGAGGCATGAATGAAAGAACTGTTATGAAGGAAGGTAGGAAGGAAGGAAAGTAAGAAGAAGGAAGGAAGGAAGGAAGGAAGGAAGGAAGGAAGGAAGGAAGGAAGGAAGGAAGGAAGGAAGGAAGGAAGGAAGGAAGGAAGGAAGCAAGGAAGGAAGCAAGGAAGCAAGGAAGCAAGGAAGCAAGGAAGGAAAGAAGCAAGGAAGGAAGGAAGGAAGGAAGGAAGGGTGGAGGCTGGTAGTTATAGAATCTAATTCTCATCAGAAATAGTTTAAAGAGGAAATAATGTAATGTCTATATAACTTACACCGAAATAAGAGAGCTAGGAAAAGGGATAAGGGAGGGACACTTAGAAGGCATATGGATTAGGAAATCAGTGGTCAGAAGTAAATTAGACTTCTGAGGTTGAATAGGGTAAAAAGAGAGGGAGAAAAGGCTAAATAAACCATGAGAAAAATAAGATGGAAGGAAATAAACAACTAATAATTATAATTTTAAATATAAGTGGGATCCATAAAACAGAAATGGATAGCACTGAGTGAATAAACATAGACAAAGAAAAAACAAATTTATATCTTATACAAGTTGGCATACTTAGAAAACCCTACTATTGCTTTATAAAAAATAATGAAGGAGATGGTTTCAGAAAAAAACCTAGAAAGTCTTATATTAGCTGATACAGAATAAAATAAAGAGAACTTGGAGAACGACAAAAGACCATAAGTTCATGCACATGAATACTCTGCAGGCTAATAAGGGAGGTGGGAATGAGATTAGTACTTTCTACTAGTGCAGCCTCATTTTAAAACACGGTCAAAATGTTTATAAGAGATTCTCGCTTTTAAAGGGAAAAATAGGTTAAAATTGTGATAGGGAAATAATAGATTGTATGAAAAGCTACAAAAGCAAATTATATAATCTTCAGCCTCAATGACATCTGTCTGCAATACAATATGATGTTAACAGAAGATTAAGGAAAACGCCTATTTTTAAAATTTTCCCACACTGTGACTGTAGTGGGGATAAATCTGAGGTGGGGAGGCCATCCACAAAGCTATTGCAAATTGTCCAACTGTGAGGTAATGAGGGCCTAAACAAGAGTAATCGCAGTGTCAGAGAAGAGAAGAGGTAAAGGAGAGATGTGAAGATGGAATTGATCAAATTTGACAATGAATTGGATATGAAAGGAGGCAGTGGGAATTAGAAGGGAACGAAGAGTAGAAGATGAAACCTAGGTTTTAAATTTGGGTGACTGGGAAGATGGTGATGTCCTCAACAGTCATAGGGAAGTCAGGGGATGGGGGTGGAGAAGGGACATAATGAATTCCATTTCAAACTGATTTTTCCCAAGATCATAAATGGAATCTTTAAAATGTTTACATTTTTCATAGTGACTGATAACACAATACTGAGACCTAATCTTCCTTGGCTTTTCTTAACACTGATCTCTCTTGCTTCTCCTTCCTGAAAGATTCTACTTCTAAATTCCTTTGTTAGATCTTCACTCAAAACATATATACTAACTATTGGTATGGTATGGTAACCCACTCTGTTCTGAATGACCATCTATCTCTATACTGAGGATTCCCATATTTATAGAGCCAGCTGTAGCCATTGTTGAGCTCTATTTCCACATCACCAACTGCCTATTGGGCATCTTGAACCAGTATCTGATGGGTATTTCAAACTCACTATGTCTAAAACTGAGCTCATTATATTTTCCTTTGAATCTTCATTCTCACTCACCCTATATATCCAAATCTTGACTTTCTCTTTTGACACCATATCTCATACATATTTCTTTCTCTTAATTTACATTAACAACCCAATAATTCAAATACTTGCCATTTCTTGCCTGGATAATTGGATGGTTTCCTTAAAGATAGAGGGGTCTGAGGACTGAGGGGGGTTGGAGAGTTTTGGCTCTGAGTGGTTGGAGAGGTGCTCTGAGAAGCTTGCTCTGAAGGAAGCTGGAGGTGGAGGCCCCTGAGACTGTTTCTCCATTTTGGTCACATGAGTAATAGGGACTGATCTCCTTTCTGTGCCCCAGCTATCTAAGGGCTTGGGCCTTTTGGCCCAGCCTAAACAGAAAGGGTATTTAAGCCCTATTCCCTTCTCTTCCTTTCTCTCTCTCTCTCTCTCTCTCTCTCTCTCTCTCTCTCTCTCTCTAATTCCTTTCTTCCTCCTGTTTGTAATTAAACTCTATAAAAGGTTGACGGCTGACTTGAGTTTTCATTTAGGAATTACATATCTGAATTCCTTGGAGACCTTAAATTAATATATATCAGTCTTTTAAAGTGATTTCCTTGTCACAAATCTTTACCTATGAATGATTCTTCTAAATACTATAATAGTGAATATAATTTTTGAAAGTTACAAATAAGATTTTCCATATATTAATATAAACCATTTGATCTTATTAAAGCCCTTAAAGAAGAAAATTTAAATAAAAAAACATTTTCCCCCTTTCCTCTCTCTTATTTACCTTTTTATGGTTCTCTTGATCTTTGCGTTTGGATATCAAACTTTCCACTTAGTTCTGATCTTTTCTTTATAAATACTTGGAAATCTTCTATTTTTTTTTTTTGTTGAATGCCCATACTTTCCCCTAACAGTATATAGTCAATCTAGATGGATAGGTGATCCTGGGTTGAAGACCCAATTCTCTTGCCTTTCTGAATATTATATTCCAAGCCTTGAGGTCCTTTAGTGTGGAAACTGCCAGATCTTGTGTGATCCTTATTGGTGCTCCTTAATATCTGATTTATCTCTTTTTGGCTTCTTGTAAATTTTTCTTCCTTAGCTTGGAAGCTCTTAAATTTGGCAATTACATTCCGGGAGGTGGGGGGGCGGTGGGGGGTGTCTTTTGAGGATTTAGAGTAGAGGGTGTTCTATGAACTCTTTCAATGCCTATTTTGCCCTCTTGTTCAAGAACATCATGGCAGCTTTCTTGAATAATTTATTGTAGTATGATGCCAATGTTTCTGTTTATTTCTGGCTTTTCAGGTAGACCAATGATTCTCAAATTGTCTCTTTTAGACCTGTTTTCTTGGTCAGTCAACTTCTCAGTGAGATATTTAATGTTCCCTTCTATTTTGCCAATCTTTTGATTTTGCTTTATTAATTCTTGTTCTTTTGTGAGATTATTGGCTTCTAATTGCCCTATTCTAGTCTTTAAAGACTGGTTTTCTGCTACAATCTTTTGATCTTCCTTTTTGGTTAGGTCTATCCTGCTTTTCATGGCTTCTAGCTGTTTAATTTTAGTCTCTAATTTATTTATCATTTCATTTGATTTTTGGGCTTCTTTCTCCAAATGTGAGTTTCTGTCTTTTAAACTGTTATTTTCTTTTTTAACTATTTCCCACTTTTCTTTACAGTATTCTTCCATTATTTTTGATAAGCTCCGATTTAAATTCTTCAAGAGCTTGTGGCCAATTTCCATTTTTTTTTTAATTTTGGAAGGTTTGGATGCATTTATTTGCCTGCCCCTTCTTCTATTTCCTCTGTAGTCTGGATTTTTCCTCCATAAAAATTATCCGGGGTCAATGCAGCGTTCTTGTTTTTCTTGGTGTTGGGAAGCTGTTTTTCCTGGGCATTTTTTGCCATCACTAGGGTGGTTTTTCTTTCCCTTTCCAGTCAGAAGTCTGAGTGAGGAGGGAAGGATCTCTGTGTATGGAGCTAAGGAACAAGTTTTTGCCTGAGGCCATCTCTTAAGTCTCTGGAGCTTCTACTGTTTGCAGCCCTTCTCTGAGCTATCTGCTCGCCCAAGGTCTGAGCTCTTCTGCCTATTGGGGTCTCGAGATTAGCTGCTCTCAGGGGTAGGTGTTTGGTGGTCTTAGTTAGCTGCAAAGGACCTAGGGGTGCCTCTTGCTCGCTTACTGATTCTAGCGAGTGCTAGCTCTGAGTCTAGTGCACGGGCTCTGTAGGTGGGGTAGGGGAGGTTAGATCAGCTCGGTTTTGGTGGAAACTATTTCACCCCCTTATAGTGTGGAAATATCCAAATCCCAAGTACCTTCAATGCTGCGCCCTACTGTGGAGTCCCTTCCTTCATATGAATTCAGACTTTTTTGGCCTTTTGAGGTAATCTATATTGGTAGGCATCAAGGAGAGGTAGATTCCTGTGTCTAAGCTGCAGCCATTTTTACCTGGAAGTCCTGGTTTTGCTTTATTAGCTGTATCCCAAGTGCAAGTATCTGGCAGGAAATAATTGCTTAATAAATGCTTCTTGATTGTCTACCTAATTGGATAGGTATTTATTTGTTAGCATTTAATGATAATAATAGTCAATGGTTTAGAGTCCCATATCACCAATTAATTTCTCATTATCATAAACTGAACTTTTAATTCATAACACAGATCTTGTAATGCATGTTATTTTAAGTGGTGGACTGGAGAAGAGATATTATTTTATCTTGTCTCCATATACCCATTCCCTAGCACAATGGTATATGCTGCCTAGCTATTAAACACAAGGCAGGTATTTAATAAATGCTTATTGCTTGACTAATGCTATATTAGGAGAGTTGGAGCTGCTAGGAAGGTTTTACCCCCTCTGTACTCTGCCCTGATTAAACCATAGTTATTAAACTACATTCAGTTGCAAGCAAAAGAGTTTAGGAAGGGAATCAGGAAGCTAGAGGGTTCATAGAAGGACAACCAGGATTCTAAAGGGGCATTGATATGTCACATGACAATAGCTTAAAGGAACGTCAGATGTTAGGTCTTTAGAAGAAAGGACTCAAAGAGGAAATGATAACAGAGGAAAGAACTAGGAGGAACTTTAAAAAAATCAAATTTAGGCTTAATGTAAGGTAAAAATTTCCTAACCTAACATGGTACTGATTCCAAAACCAGGCAGATCAAAAACAGAGAAAGAAAATTATAGACCAATCTCCCTAATGAATATAGATGCAAAAATCTTAAATAGGATACTAGCAAAAAGACTCCAGCAAGTGATCAGAAGGGTCATCTACCATGATCAAGTAGGATTTATACCAGGGATGCAGGGCTGGTTCAATATTAGGAAAACCATCCACATAATCGACCATATCAACAAGCAAACCAACAAAAATCACATGATTATTTCAATAGACACAGAAAAAGCCTTTGATAAAATACAACATCCATTCCTATTGAAAATGCTAGAAAGCATAGGAATAGGAGGGTCGTTCCTAAAAATAATAAACAGTATATATCTAAAACCATCAGCCAATATCATCTGCAATGGGGATAAACTAAATGCATTCCCAATAAGATCAGGAGTGAAACAAGGATGCCCATTATCACCTCTATTATTTGACATTGTACTAGAAACACTAGCAGTAGCAATTAGAGAAGAAAAAGAAATTGAAGGCATCAAAATAGGCAAGGAGGAGACTAAGCTATCGCTCTTTGCAGATGACATGATGGTCTACTTAAAGAATCCTAGAGATTCAACCAAAAAGCTAATCGAAATAATCAACAACTTTAGCAAAGTTGCAAGATACAAAATAAACCCACATAAGTCATCAGCATTTCTATACATCTCCAACATAGTTCAGCAGCAAAAACTAGAAAGAGAAATCCCATTCAAAATCACCTTAGACAAAATAAAATACCTAGGAATGTATCTCCCGAGACAAACACAGGAACTATATGAACACAACTACAAAACACTCTCCACACAACTAAAACTAGACTTAAGAAATTGGAAAAACATTAACTGCTCATGGGTAGGACGAGCCAATATAGTAAACATGACCATCCTACCCAAACTTATCTATCTATTTAGTGCCATACCCATAGAACTTCCAAAAAAATTCTTTACTGATTTAGAAAAAAACATAACAAAGTTAATTTGGAATAACAAAGGATCAAGGATATCCAGGGAAATAATGAAAATAAAAAATACAAAGGAAGGGGGCCTTGCAGTCCCAGATCTGAAACTATATTACAAAGCAGCAGTCATCAAAACAATTTGGTACTGGCTAAGAGACAGAAAGGAGGATCAGTGGAATAGACTTGGGGCAAGTGACCTCAGCAAGACAATATATGATAAACCCAAAGATCCCAGCTTTTGGGTCAAAAATCCACTATTCGATAAAAACTGCTGGGAAAATTGGAAGACAGTGTGGGAAAGATTAGGATTAGATCAACACCTCACATCCTACACCAAGATAAATTCAAAATGGGTGACTGACATGAACATAAAGAAGGAAACTATAAGTAAATTAGGTAAACACAGAATAGTATACATGTCAGACCTTTGGGAGGGGAAAGACTTTAAAACCAAGGAAGACATAGAAAGAGTCACAAAATGTAAAATAAATAATTTCGACTACATCAAATTAAAAAGCTTTTGTACAAACAAAACCAATATAACTAAAATCAGAAGGGAAACAACAAATTGGGAAAAAATCTTCATACAAACCTCTGACAAAGGTTTAATTACTCATATTTATAATGAGCTAAATCAATTGTACAAAAAATCAAGCCATTCTCCAATTGATAAATGGGCAAGGGAAATGGATAGGCAGTTCTCAGATAAAGAAATCAAAACTATTAACAAGCACATGAAGAAGTGTTCTACATCTCTTATAATCAGAGAGATGCAAATCAAAACAACTCTGAGGTATCATCTCACACCTAGCAGATTGGCTAACATAACAGCAAAGGAAAGTAATGAATGCTGGAGGGGATGTGGCAAAGTAGGGACATTAATTCATTGCTGGTGGAGCTGTGAACTGATCCAACCATTCTGGAGGGCAATTTGGAACTATGCCCAAAGGGCGACAAAAGAATATCTACCCTTTGACCCAGCCATAGCACTGCTGGGTCTGTACCCCAAAGAGATAATGGACACAAAGACTTGTACAAAAATATTCATAGCTGAGCTCTTTGTGGTGGCCCAAAACTGGAAAACGAGGGGATGCCCATCAATTGGGGAATGGCTGAACAAATTGTGGTATATGTTGGTGATGGAATACTATTGTGCTAAAAGGAATAATAAAGTGGAGAAGTTCCATGGAGACTGGAACAACCTCCAGGAAGTGATGCAGAGCGAGAGGAGCAGAACCAGGAGAACATTGTACACAGAGACTAATACACTGTGGTATAATCGAACGTAATGGACTTCTCCATTAGTGGCGGTGTAATGTCCCTGAACAACTTGCAGGGATCCAGGAGAAAAAAACACCATTCATAAGCAAAGGATAAACTATGGGAGTGGAAACACCGAGAAAAAGCAACTGCCTGAATACAGAGGTTGAGGGGACATGACAGAGGATAGACTCTAAATGAACACTCTAATGCAAATACTATCAACAAAGCAATGGGTTCAAATCAAGAAAACATCTAATGCCCAGTGGACTTACGCATCGGCTATGGGGGGTGGGGGGAGAGGAAAAGAAAATGATCTATGTCTTTAACGAATAATGCTTGGAAATGATCAAATAAAATATATTTAAAAAAAAAAAGCTTTTGTACAAGCAAAACCAATATAACTAAAATCAGAAGGAAAGCAACAAATTGGGAAGCAATCTTCATAAAAACCTCTGACAAAGGTTTAATTACTCAAATTTACAAAGAGCTAAATCAATTGTACAAAAAATCAAGCCATTCTCCAATTGATAAATGGGCAAGGGACATGAACAGGCAGTTTTCAGATAAAGAAATCAAAACTATTAATAAGCACATGAAGAAGTGTTCTACATCTCTTATAATCAGAGAGATGCAAATCAAAACAACTCTGAGGTATCACCTCACACCTAGCAGATTGGCTAACATGACAGCTATGGAAAGTAATGAATGCTGGAGGGGATGTGGCAAAGTAGGGACATTAATTCATTGCTGGTGGAGTTGTGAACTGATCCAACCATTCTGGAGGGCAATTTGGAACTATGCCCAAAGGGCGACAAAAGAATATCTACCCTTTGACCCAGCCATAGCACTGCTGGGTCTGTACCCCAAAGAGATAATGGACAAAAAAACTTGTACAAAAATATTCATAGCTGCGCTCTTTGTGGTGGCCAAAAATTGGAAAATGAGGGGATGCCCTTCAATTGGGGAATGGCTGAACAAATTGTGGTATATGTTGGTGATGGAATACTATTGTGCTAAAAGGAATAATAAAGTGGAGGAATTCCACAGAGCCTGGAACAATCTCCAGGAAGTGATGCAGAGTGAGAGGAGCAGAACCAGGAAAACATTGTACACAGAGACTAATACACTGTGGTACAATCGAAGGTAATGAACTCCTCCACTAGGGTCAATGCAATGTCTCTGAACAATCTGCAGGGATCCAAAAAACACTATCCACAAGCAGAGGATAAGCTGTGGGAGTAAAAACACCGATGAAAAGAAACTGCTTGACTACAGGGGTCGAGGGGATATGACTGAGGAGAGACTCTAAATGAACACTCTAGTGCAAACACCAACAACATGGAAATGGGTTCGAACCAAGAACACATGTGAAACCCAGTGGAATTGTGCGCCGGCTATGGGAGAAGTGGTGGGAGGGGGGCAGGGGAAGGAAAAGATAATGATCATTGTTTCCAATGAATAATGTTTGTAAATAACCAAATAAAATAAAATAATGTTTAAAAAGTCAAAAAATAAAAAAATAAAAATAAAAATTTTCCTAACCTTTATTTAAATTCAAAAATGAAATAGGCTGTTTCAAGCAGGGATAGGTTGCCCCCACACTGGAGGTCTTCATATAGAAACTGGATGAGCATCCCTAAGTTATGTTGTTATGGGGATTCTTAGGGGGTAGGTAGAGGTTTGGATTGGAAGATGGCTACTGATATTCCTTCAAACTCAACATGTATGATTGCCTCCAATAGTGCAGATTGCAGCCTATTTATCTCATTTTATTCAATATTACATAATGTCAAATATATCTAAAAACATGGCTAGAGAAAGGGAAAAACTGGGTTTGGGGTTGTAGTTACGGTCTGTTGTTGAGCAGGTCTGCTTTAGAGGGGAGAAGTCTTTTGAGAAGTCTCTGTCTACAGTGTCTCCTGGATAGATGCTTCTACAGCCACAGTCATGCCTATGGCCTCAGCCTCACTTAGGCAAGTGAAGTTTTTTTGATTCTATTAACCCAAACTCCTGGTAACCTAACCCTATTATCTTCAGGGACAGCCTCATGAGTAGATAGATGATGATTTCAGGGTATTAGCTGCTCAAAATACTTCCTTACTTGTTTGTACTAGGTAAGATTTAGGATTTCATCAGTGTTAATACTCCCTCTGCCAATATAGATGGAAATGTTTCCATATCTTGTCCTGTGGAATTCTTATCTACATTTTATGAAAATCCTCTATAGAAGACTTAGCCAATAAAATATAGGTTTCCTCTTGATAACTATCTGGGTGGTAGCTAGACAAATCAGGCCCAGTGTAGCTCACTGGAGATATTCCTATACTGTACCAATCATAGGGAACATCATAGTTTTCAAGAAATGGTACCAACCCCTGTTGCTATTCATTGTCCTTGGCTGTTTCATCCTCTCTCATTCTATTCTCTCCTTTCATTCCTCTCTTCACAGCTTAGTTTGTAGCTATAAAAAACAATCTCTCACCACCTGACCCTCTTTCTCTCTCATTCACTCATACACACACACACACATATATGCAGATAGATACATCCTCAAAGTATCATTCTATATTGCTCTAGGTCCACACGTTTTTAACCTGGGGCCCATGAACTTAAGATTTTTTAAAAAGAAAACTTATTTTTAACATTCATTTAGTGAAATTGTTTCTATAATTTGTTCTTTGACTCACTCCTTTTTTAGAATTAAATTAGTTTCCAATTAATTTATTTGTCTTTCCATGGATGCTTATTGATTATAATTTTATTGTATTATGATCAGAAAAATGCATTTATTTTTTCTGCATTTGGTTATGAAGATTTTATCCCTTAATACATGGTCAGTTTTTGTGTAGGTATTGTTTGGCTAAATAGAAAGCATATTCCTTTCTATTCCTATTCAGTTTTCTCCATAGATCTACTACCTTCAAGTTTTCTAAAATTTCATTCTCTTCCTTTACTTGTTTCTTGTTTATTTATTTATTTATTTGGTTGGTTTATCTAGATCTGAGAGGGGAAATTTGAGTATAGTTTTACGGTCTATTTCCCCATAAAGTTAATTTCTCCTTTAAAAATTTGAAGACAATAAACTATTTGATATATACTTTTAGTATTATTATTTGTCTAGGATGCCTTTTATCAAGATATAATTTCCTTTCTTATCTCTTAATCTGATCTATTTTTGCTTTAGCTTTGTCTGAGATCATGATTGCTACTACTGTTTTTGTTTATTTGTTTTTTTACTTTGGCTGAAGCACAATAAATTCTGCTCCAGCCCCTTACCTTTACTCTTTGGTTCTTCATGCCTCAAAAGTGTTTCTTATGAACAACATATCATAGGATTCTGGTTTTTAATCCACTCTGCTATATGCTTGCATTTCAAGAGTGAAATCATTCCATTCACATTCACAATTATGATTTCTAATTATGTATTCCCCCTCCATCTTAGATCCCCTTTTGACCCTGCTTTTTCTCATTTCACCATCCCTCCTCACAAGTATTTTGCTTTTAATCCTTCTTCCCTCTCCCTTCTATTAGCCTCCTCTTGTCTTATTCCCCTCCTACTTTTCTATAGGTTAAGGGGATTCTATACCCAAATGAGTATGGTTGTTATTCCCTCTCTACGTATCACTCATCACCATCCTTATCCTCTCCTTCACTGTTTTTTCAAGCCCGTTTAGGTAAGAGAATTTATCTTATTTTACCTCTCCTTCCCTTTTCTCTCAGTGCAATCCTTTTTTCACACTTTTTTTTGGCATATCATGACATCATAATCAGCTTACTCTGGCACCCTGTATGTATACTCCTTAACTGTTCTAATACTGATAAAAATTTTAAAAGAAACAAATATGTTTCCATTTGGAATATAAACAATATAATCTTATTGAATCCCTTGAATTTTCTATTCCTTGATCTTTTTATGTTTCTCTTGAATCTTGTATTTGGACATCAAATTTTCTGTTTAGGTCTAGTTTTTTCACCAAGATGTATCAAGAATACATGGAAATCTTCCATTTAATTAAATTGTCATTTCCCACCCTGAAAGAATATGCTCATGTTTGCTAGAGAAGTGATTTTGGTTTGTAATCCTAGTTCCTTTGCATTCTGGAATATCATATTTTATGATTTTTGATACTTTAATGTGGAAGTTGCTAAATTCTATATAATCCTGACTGGGGCTCCACAATATATGAATTGTTTCTTGCTGGAGGCTTACAGTATTTTTTCCCTGGCCTAAGAACTCTTGAATTTGACTATGATATTCCTGGGAGTTGTCATTTGGGGATTTATTTCAGGAGGTGATCAGTGAGTTCTTTTCATTTCTATTTCATTCATTTGATCAAGAACATCAGGGAAGTTTTCTACAATAATTTCTTATAATATAATGTCTTAGTCTTGTTGGATCAAGGCTTTCTGGAAGTTCCAAAAATGCTCAAATTGTCTCTCTTGGATCTATTTTCCACATCAGTCATTTTTTTTTCAATGAGATAGTTCCCGTTTTCGTCTATTTTTTCACTCTTTTGATTTTGTTTTATTGTTTCTTGGTGTCTTATGAAATCATTAGCTTCTAGTTGCCCAATTCTAATTTTAAAAAATAATTTTCTTCCATTAGCTTTTGAACCCCCTTTTCCATTTGGTCAATTCTACTTATTAATGGATTCTTTTCTTCAATGGATTTTTATACCTCTTTTCCCATTTGGCCAATTCTGCTTTGCATTGCTTTCATTTCTCTTTCCCATTTTTCCCCTGCCTCTCTTAAATGATTCTTAAAATCCTTTTGGAGCTCTTCCAGAGCCTGAGACTAATGCATACTTTTCTCTGAAGTTTTGTGTATAGCTGCTTTGATCTCAGGGTTCCTTTCTTAATCTTCTTGTCTCCATAATACATTCTAGGATTAAGTATTTAATTTTTTTGTTTTTTTGTTTTTTTTTTGTTTGCTCACTTTCTCAGCCTTATTCTTGACTTTTATCTTAAATATGGGTTCTGTTCTCAGGGCAGTAGAGGCACTCTCTTTAACTTCAGCTTTTCCTTGCTATTAACTTTAGCTCTAGTAATGGATTTCTGCAAGTTCAGGACCTAATTTCAGGCTTGGATAAAAGCTTCAGGCCTCACTTTGGGCTTACACACATCAGGCATGTTGTGGATTACCTTGTGCTGGGATTCAGATCCTCACATCAGGCTTCAGCAAGGGTTCTGAGCCTCCCCTTGGGCTCACACTAAGGTGGACACAGTGCAAACTGCCTTGGAATGGAGTTTGGGGTCTTAAAGCAAGCTTGAGCAAGGGCTCCAGACCTAGCTCTGGACTCACACCTCTCAGGCATAGTGCAAATTGCTTGTCCTAGGGTTCAGGTCCTCATTGCAGGCTTGAGCAAGGGCTCTATATATCGCCTTAGGCTTGCACTAGTGAGGTACATTGCCGACTGCCTTAAGCTAGAGCTTAGGAACTCATCTTGGACTACATTGGGGAATAGTAGCTTCATTCTGGGCCTACATCAGCCAGATGCTGTGCAGACTGCCTTGCATTAGGGTTTGAGGCCTCATTGCAGGCTTGCACTAGGGCTTAGGACTTCAAAGTATGTATGAAGTGCTTTGCTATTGGCTTAGGCAGGATCTTGGGACTTGCAATTTACTTGAGCTTAGATTCAGAAAAAAAAATGGGAACAGAAGATCTGGGGTCACGGGCTTGTGTCAGTACTCCTTGGTGTGGCCTTGCTGATGTCTATGCGTCCTTGCTGTGGGCTGCACTCCCCTCTCACCCTAGTAAACCAAACCATCTATTGCATGTAAAGTGTAGGAGAGATAAGCCATTCTCCATTAATTAATAAATAGCATATAGGTGACAAACTGAATAGAGCACTGCGCCTGGTATCAATTAAACCTGAGTTCAAATCCAGCCTCAGAAACTTAATAGCTGAGGCCTGGGCAAATCACTTAACCTCTGCCTCTATTTTCTCAACTATAAAATGAGTATCCCAATACTACCTACTTCACAGGGCTGTTGTGAGGATCATATAAGATAATATTTGTAAAGTACTTATAATGCTTGGCAAATAATAGGAGCTTAATAAATGTTTGTTTCCTTCCTTCCTTACATGGCAACAAACTTTATAATTGTTATTCAGCCCTCCAGTCATGTCCAATTCTTCAAGACCTCATGGACCATAAGTACAGTATCCACAGGGTTTTGCCATTTCCTTTTTCCACTGAATAAAGGCAAACAGGTTAAGCAATTTGCTCAGGTTCTGATAGTCAGTATCTGAGGCCAGATTTTAACTCAGATATTCTGGACTCCAGATCCAGCTCTATACTACCTACTTGCCTCACGTCAATAAACTAAAACTCTTAGAAACAAAATAATTTGGAACGAAACAGATCAGAAGTACAATAGCAGTTCTAAATTTGACAGCTAAAGTCATTATGAAATTTTATATAAATAAAGCATATCTTATTAGATTTCGGTTATCTTATTGTGCATAATAAATCCAGTATACATAGTACATAAAAGCAAACACATGAAATAATGTATGTGTTTTTCAATATATTAATAATAAATTAAACATCAATGTTTTGCTCATATAATCAATGAAGGTTTGCCAAATACTACATCATTCAAAAGACTGTGTATATGAATACCAAATACTATTTGCTCATAATTTGAAAGTGGGTAAGTTAGTTTTATATAGCACTTTAAGGTTTGCAACATGTTTTTTAAATATATGACTTCATTTGATCCCAACAACTCAGCAAGATAGTTTTATAACTGAGGAAACTGAGGTTAAGTAACACAACAACTAAGTGTCTATGACTGGATTTTGAACTTGGGTCTGACTTCAAGTCCAGTGTGTAATCAACTACTTAGCTAATCCCAATGTACTGTAGTCATGGTTATTCAGCAAATGAAAAAAGTTTGTGACTCAAAGAAAAAAAGTTTCAACCTTGATTGGCCTAACTTTCCTTATATGTGAAACAAAGAGACTGGATTAGATGAATTCTTAGGTCCCTTCCAACTCTAAAAATCTGTTCCTATTCTATGACAAGAGTATAACAATAAAATTCTATACATAAATGTTTTAGAATTATTAACGATTTTAATTAACTTTATTAAGGTTGACATTTATATTGTATGGTGTTTAGATGATGAATAATTTCATTTTCTTTTATAACTGCATTTATTCTATATATAATAGTCTACACTGTATGAGATAAAGATATTAAATTAATTGACAACTAAACAAAATTGTGTGAAGACTGCATTTGGCTATCTCCTGACTGTAACAATGACGGTACTTAGCTCTTTCTTTATTGTGAAGATTAAATTGTAATCCCCAGTCTATTTTTAGATTTTAATCCCCAAAAGTGTTAACTCAATATTTAAAGGAAATCTACCCATTTTAACCACAAGAGGGTATGAAGTAACTACAAAAAGGTGTGAATACCCATTTTGTGCATTAAGTGGGAGGTCTGTGATCCACTTGTGAAAGAGTGGGCAGTCCTGGAGAAGAGAGTCTGCTGTGATTGGTAGACATAAAAATTTAGGGGAGATGACACAAGAAAAAAAGGTCTTTAAATAGAGGAAACAAAGGCACACAAAAATCAACCAATAGATAAATACATTCAGTCATTCAGAGTTGGAAGGAAGATTCAGTCACTCAGAGGAGAGACTGGAAGACAGACACTTGAGGAGAGACTGGAAGACAGACACTGACACTTGGAGTGAAGACACTTGGCTGTGGAACTGGACACCTTGAGAAGCTCGTTCAGGAGACCTCAGAATGCTTTCCTTTTAGATGGTCACCATGGTGAGGGAAAGGCTGACTTAGTTTCCTGGCCCTTCCTGGAGTTGTAAACCTCAAAGAAAGGCCCATTATCTTAAGACTCCTTTCCCTGATTAGGGCCTTAGAATTTCTACCTGGCTCAGAGGAAGTTGGAGTTTTCTCTCTCTCATTTCTTAATATCTTCCCTCTATTGTAAGTAAAACTACTATAAATTCCATTCTAATTTAGTAATTTATTTTGGGATTTAGAAATTAAATCCCTGGCAAACACCAATTAAATATTCAGTCCAAATACAAAAATTTAACAATTGTTTAATAGAGTTCTTATTGGAATAAAATGCTAAGCAACACCAATAACTTAAATATTTCAATTCTATACTAAACAACTGAATCCATCCTTATTTGGCAAAAGGAAAATTTAACTAAGAATGAACCACAGATTATGAAAAATCTCAGGATATTTATATTAATACTTCAGTACCTTTGAACATGTTTCTTTAATAGAAATGTGTGTATATTTATATATATGTATATTTTAAAACCTGTATCTGCTGTCTTAGAATTGTTATCAAGTATCATTTCTAAGGAAGAAGAGTGGTAAAGACCAAGTAATGAGATTAAGTGACTTGCGCAGGGTTCCATAGCTAGAAAGTGTATAAGTCAAAATTTGAACCCAGGACCTCCTATCTGGCTCTCTTATCCATTGACTCACCTACCTGCCCCATGATATCTGGAGAAAAGACATTTTTCCATCAGCATTTTTAGTTACATTCTTATCAAAATGAGAAATTACTATATACTTTTAAGTATAAAATGATTCATATAAATCACAATAAAAATTTTGTCACTTAGGGAAATACACACACATATACACATACACATAAAGAGTATAGCAATAAAGGCAGCTAAATGGTGCAGTGAGACAAGGAGTCAGGAAGACGAGCTAAAATTTGGCCTCAGTTACTCAGCTGTAAAATGGGGCTAATAATAGCACCTTCCTAGAAGGGTTGTTGGGAGGATTGATCCAATGAGATAGTTAAAAAGTGCTTATAACATAATGCCTAACACACAGTGTTATCTAAATGTTTTTTTTCCATCTCTCCTTCCTCAAAATACATATGAAAAACAAATAATTAAAAAACCATAATCCTTACATCTTTAGACACTATGCTTTGGTCAAATAATAGCCTTATCTTTATCACTGAATAAAATTATTACAATTTTATAATCACAAATGATCATCTCTACCAATTACTACTTCACTTTGAATTGGAAAATATATAAGAAAGATATTGTAAATCCATTCTCTTGTTTTCAATAGTTAATGTTTTAAAGACAGCAAAGTCTACATCTGGCAAAAATGAGGCTGCACAATGCAATACTTGGCTAATTTTTTTCCATATATTCTTTGCCTTGATCACTTGATTTGGGGGGGGGGTTATAAAATTAATCAGAACTAGCAGGATAGAAATCACTTTGAGCTTCATGAATGACATCCAAGAGATGGGAAAGGATTAGTTCTCAGTTGCTGCCAGTTATAGCGCCAGGTGGCTTTTTCTGCAGTGAAGGTGTTACCAATAATCCCATTACACTGGTACTAAATCTTGCAGACATCAAAATTATCACCAAGGTTCCTTTTCATCCCATCCTTTCCAAATGACTGGAAGTCGCTTCACCTGAAAGAAGTCAAATCCACATGCAGCTGCTGTTTTAGCAGCCAGCAGACTCCCTGAGAATGCCAATCGCGATCCAATTTTGCTGTGCTGGTGGCCCCCTATTCCCTGTCCAATAATACATCTGTTAAAAAATCCTACAGCTACAAATCAAGTTTAATCCTACCAGGGACCTCATGTTGGTCTTGTCTTCCAAAAAGGCAGCAGGTTCTGCTGTCTATCTCTGCCAGTGTCTGGGGAATACCCTTTAAATCCCAGTCCTACTTAGAAGAATAAGCTAAGGATCACAAAACATGACCTCAAAAACCCTGATATGACTATATTCTGACCCAGAGGCATTCATTCTAGGTGAAGATTAGAACTTTGCATAATAAGATTACACAGCAAGTGAATGATATCAAGGGAGTATCCATATGCACCCGCCTGGTTTTCTATAGTTAGCCTGTGCTCTGCAATATGCAGTGTAGAGGCAAAAAAGCTTGGTCTTTCTGGCTGAAATAAAATAGATTCACATAAATTAGTTGGCCATTTCCAGATTCCTAAATCCCCTATTACAACTTTTATTTGACAGCTCCTGTGAGAATAGCACAAATGTTACTCTCTTTTTTATTCTATGCTTCTATAACCATCATGCTCTGTAATTGAAATGTACATAGATTATGTCAAGAAATTAACATCTTGTTTGCTGTAATCTTGGATTACAATTGACTGTGTACATAATAAAATTAGGAAATCAATGGATGGATTTATCATCTCCCAGGAACTAGTGGCTTTGTTTAAAAGGTAGTTTAACATTCTGTGCCAACATTTTAAATGTAGTCACAGTGAGAAGTCAATAAAATGTAGATAAATAAAAGAATATAATAAATGTGTAAAATATAGAAATATAAGAAAAAGCATGCAATTGTTCAAAATTTAGAAACCGTAACAATTAATTCTTCATGCCAATGTATTGTTGTCTATTAATTAAAGCATATTTAAGTAGACCAACTCTGTGTCAAAGGAAAAACTGATTGTATTTTTAAGGCAGTAGATATACTTCCAGTCAACATATAGCCAAGTTTCTTTTTAATTTATATATTTTTAAAATCATAGAACAAATTCAAATCAAATTTTCTATTTCATAGTAGCTATTTTAAGCATATCAATGAATTAATAAATCCCTGTATTTAGCAATAACATAAAGGACATTGTACAGCTAAGTTTTCAAATCCTAGATAAAGTCATGGAATTTCAATAGAAATTTGTACCAATAATATCTGTCTTTAAGAGCATAAAATGCAGGCATTAAGCAAAGAAAATATGTAAAAATATGTAAAAACCAAGATTTTATCAATACGCAAAAAAAGACAAATTGAAGAGGGGAAAATTCTACTAGTAGATTTACAAGAGATCTACTGATTTATTGAGCAGTAGATTTTCTTTGAATGGTGAGTTCTGTCCCAGAATATTTAAATATGATTCAATAATAAAAATATCATTATGGATAAAGTGAGATGCACCTTATTTAAATGTAGTCATCCTATTATAATGATGATCAGGAGTCAGGTGACAATCATAATATTTATACAGATTAAAAAAGATTAAAGATTAAAAAAGAATCAAGAAGAGAATCAAGAAGACAGGTCAGGCATGCCAATAGCAAAGCTACATAAAAAAAAAAACCAATATATTTCTGGAAAAAAAAACACATGTGAAATATATTTATTAGTCATGACTAAGAAACTGCTGTTAAGAAGAAATAAAGTATGTTAAAAGTATGTTAAAAGAAATTCTACTAATTTTGTCATACTACTTGAATTTCCTGATTCAATGCATTAACTGGTCATAAGAATTGATCCATATATCTTCTCCAATCTAGCATTGTACAAAATTAGCTGAATGAGTTTATAAAATTCTCTTCACACACTAAAATATACATCCTGGTCTCCTAGGTGCTCTGTTTTGAGTACACTCAATGAAAAGTATTATAAATATTGCTCATTTTGTAAAAATACAGAGTCCTCATTAAAGTACCTCTATACTTAATATCCTCAGTATTATTACTCCATTTTATACACAAGTCTCAAAGAGTTAAGTGGTTGTCTTCAGTTACATTCACTATGAGTAAAGTGTTGGTACCAAATGTTGAATTTAGATTTTATCTCTCTAAAGCAGAGAACCTTGACTAAACTCCAAGCTATATAAGGGTGGTGGCTGTTATATTTATCTTTGTAGCCCAAATTTAGTATAGTACTTGGTACACAGTATATATTTTATTGCTATTTAATGTTTTTAGTTGATTTCTCTTAAATATTTCTAGAACAGTGAAATCAGTTTCAAAAAACTAAACAGTTTAAATTTAACAAAGCACTTAATTCTAGAACCTAACAAATTGTATACTCAAATTTAACATTAAACATTTAATTTTTCTGAATATCAATGATGCATTTTGTTTTTTAACACCACTATTCTTTTCCAATATATATAGCCAAACCATTTGAAACCTTCCTTGAAAAAAGAGAAAACAGTTCAATAAAATCAATCTACGGATTGATATTAGGCAATGTATCATACCTCAACATCCCCTCAACTTCATTCATCTAGTAAAAGAACAAGAGAAAGATCTACAGAAGTTTGGGTTTTCCGTGTGCAAGATTAATATGACCAAAGTCTACACAATATGAGGAAAATTTGGAAGTTTGTAATCAGCCTTTTGTTGAAGCCACATTAAGATTACAGTCGCCTTACTTTATTAAACTATCTTTACCTTATGATGGAATCAGTAACAATCTTCTCCTCTTAGCCCTTACACAGCATTTTGTTTTGTATTCCCTCCAGTCACCACTTTGGTGCAGGTCTTTATCACCTCCTACCTGGACTAATATAATAGCCTCATGATAGGGTCACCCTACCTTATGTTTGTTTCTCCATTCTAACTTTCATTAGGCTTTGAGAGTGATTTTTCTAAATTGTAGAATTCCCATATTCTGTAATCCAGTTTCATTGGCCTCTTGCTGTTCCTTAGATTGAACACTCCATTTTGAGTCTGTATTTTCACTGGCTGCTTTCCAGGTCTAGAATGCTCTCCCTGCTCATCTCTGTCTCCTGACTTTCTTCAAGACTAAGTTCCTCCTATTCATACTATCTTCCATTTGAAATTACCTTTAATTAATTGAGTGTGTGTGTGTGTGTATGTGTGTGTGTGTGTGTGTGTGTACATGCGTATATGTACTCCTCATATTCTAAACTCTTTGAGTGTAAGAAACTGCATTATCTATTACTTATTACTATATCTTACTTGTTACTTATTATCCTATATTTCTATGATTACAATTACATACATAGGTACTTCAATAAATTGACTAAAAGTAATCTAAACTCTTCTGTTTGGAATTGAAAGTCTTTTATAATCTGGTCCCAAACTAGCTTTCTAGCCTCATTATGCATAATCAGTCTACAATTATGAAGAATTCATTCCTTAATTACAAGGAATTTTCATGCTAATGGAAGACAGAAAGTACATATATGAATACAAATATAATGTGAATATCCATATGAATATAATGTGAATAAACACAAACATATACAAATTAGTTAACTGCAAGGTATGAGGAGAGAAAACTCTAGTAGTTGAAAGGGGTCAGGAGAGGTCTCTTAGAGAAGATGATACTAGAGCTGCCTCCCCCCATTCTGACTGGGCAAAACTAGTCTCTTGGTTCTTCACACATTGCATCCCAGAACCTATGCCTTATCTCTGTGCCTTTGCAGTACTAGCTGATTCCATGTAGCACTCCCTCCCCATTTAAACCTTATCTCCTTTCAAAACAAACTTTAAGCACCACCTTCTCCACATTAGCCTTTTTTGCTCTTCCTAAAATCGAGTTCCCTTCTTCTCTGCCTGACCATAAATTTATTTTGCATTTCTTTATATATACTTAAATGTAACTCTCAGTAAAACATAACCTCCCTGAGAGCAGGAGTGCTTCATTCTTATATTTGTATATTTAGCACCTACCACATTAGCACTTAAGAAATGACTATAGATTGATTGCTGATTGATGACATCACTATCAGATCATGTAGAACTGGTTATATCAATAACTTTTGAAAGGAAAAAAAATACTAGTTTTGGTGGAAAATTAAATAAATAAGTTGTAGTTCACAGATTTATACTCATTTCAAATATATGCAAACTAAACTTCAAAGAGTAAAAACAATTTGTCCTGTCAGAAATGGGATTCAAACCTAGGTCTTCCAAGTCTAGAACTCTTGTTTATAAAAGCTTGACATATTTTAAATTTGAGATATGGCAATTATATCATTATTGACACTTTTCTAGGATTAAATGATGCAATTAATCTTAAAAACTCTTAGTTTTCCACTCTATTAAAAAGATAAAACTTTTGAAACTGATTCTGATAATGAGAAACTGTTAGCTTTTTTAATAGTATTGTACTGCTTTTACAAGACAAATCAACTGTAGAAGCAGCACAGAAAGGTGTGTAGAACACTGGACTTGGTGTCAGAAGACATGACTTTGAATCCCACCTAGGGCATTTCCAAGATGTGTGACAACCTCTATAAACTTTGCCTTCCTCATATGAAGAATGGAGATATAAATAATTGCACTACCCATCTCACAGTGATGTTTACAGAAAGTATTTTACAAAATTCAGAATGTTATGTAAACGTGAATTATTAGTAGTATTATTCTATGTTACTTAGGACAGAGTTTCTGAGTAGATACAGGATCCAGGAAGCTCAGTATTGAAGTCCTACCACAGAGAGTGGCTGTGTGACAAGGAGAAAGTCACCCTCCTGCTCTAGGCAACTATTTAACACTTTAATTTGCAGAGAAAAAGAATTTCCTCACTAGGGAGTTAGTTCCCTAGCTTATGCCAATAGTTCCCTGGCCTATGCCAATAAAATCACATATCTGGTTTCTACCCTATTCTATATTAATGTTAGAATTATACATATGACAATTCAACTTTTAAAAAACAGAATCAATAAAAAATAAGGGAAAGAAAAGGAACTGATAATCAAAAGTAGGATTTTGTTTTATACTACATGAAATTATTCAATGAGATCGATGTGTGTCCCACAAAAAAAAAAGTTTAACAAACTTGATTGAATCTTTACAGGCAATAATGGAATTGAAGTAGGGAGACACCATGGAAAACCACAAATCTAACAAACAATGAAGAAAGCTGAACACCAGTGTGATTTTATCATCACTCTTAATGACTTCTTTTGCTTCATTAAAAAAAAAATTATTGCCTGATCATAACTGCCATTAAGAAAAATTTAGGAATAATGCTTATGAGAATTTTGTGTCAAATTCATATTATCCTTAATAAATTCAGGGGAACTAACATAGTTTCTATGTATTATTCAACAGACATATCTTAAAATTAAAGTTTTAAAGCAGGCATGAATATACATGATTTGGCAATCTCAAGCATCCCCTTTGGATCCAAGAAGGCCTAGAATACAAAAGCTAATTTCTGCAAAATGCTGTATATATTTTTGGTATTACAAAACATTAAAATGCAGTGTTTATATATATATATATATATATATATATATATATATATATATGGATTGCATTAAATAGCCTATGAAGTTCCTCCCAACTATAAGATTCTATGATAAAATATTAAGTATTGGCTACAAATATTTGGTAAAATAAAAGAATTTCAGGTTTAAAAAAAAAACACCCAAAATGTTTTTTTATGTTATAAAGTAAAATAGTTTTCTAATTCTTTCCTACTATATCTTCTATTAACAAATCCTTTAATGAAATAAATTATTCAAACATTAACCATGAAAAAACTAAAAACCATTAAAAAAAAAAACCTAAGCATTTACCTATTCAAACATAGACCCATAATTTGGAAAATACAAATATATGAACATAATATTTATTCTCATTAATAAATATTAAAGTTTGCACTACCATTTTCTTCTTCCTTCTTCTCTCCATCACCATTATTCAAATAAATGCAATAGTATTTAAGATTTCAAATCATGTTGCTTTTTCCCCAATTATTGCTTTATAATAATTACCTGCAATGATCTCAAAACTAATGGTAGAAAATCAAAATTTAAATTAGTAAGGCCATTTCATTATTTTCCAGTCTTTAAAATTTCTATAAATTCTTTCCTTCTTATGGTTACAAGTATTAAAAAAAAAACTTTCTAAACATCAATAGATCAGTGCAATGATATTCAGTCTAAGTTAATCCCCAGACATCCAAATCCATGAATAAAAATTCATCAGTTTTAAATACACTGAGCCTATTAAGCAAGAACAAAAGCATATGCACAAAAGAGCTTTTAATATATTTCAAAGCCCACAAGAGCCATGGTCTCATTAAAATTATAAATTACACAAACATGGAATGAAGATTCAAACTGCAGTGCAGCTAAGCAGATTACAGAAAACCCCGCGTTCCATATGATAACACACCATGGCCCTCCCAGATGGGGGCTTGGAACAAAAAGGCCATCACCACAGCTAGGGAAAACCTCCTTGTGATCTCTGGTTTCTGTTCAGCAGATGACAGCCAAATAATATGTTGATTATTCTGTTTGTGCTGCTAAGCTTGTAAGATGGAATAAAAGCGATATGATCTATTGTGAACCCAATGCTAATGTGTTGCTCCACTCATAAATAATATACTGAATTTATTTTGAAACTATCTTTTATCTGATTTCAGTTTTTAAATGCATGAACTAAAATAAAAGCCAGCATAAAATATTGTTATTTAATTTGATGCTTTAAGTCAAAAATGCTGCTGACATAATAATAGGTGAGGAAATCTTAGTACTTAGTAAAGAGTCACACACAAATCACCTCTTTTCATTTTTGCACAGTGATGAGATACCGAAAACACCTGAAATGAGGAAATTATTCAAATGATAACATTTAAATGTAAAAAGTAAATGTAAACAGTGTTAGAAACAAAGTAAATCATATATGCTAGTAAGACAGACAATGAATAAAATGCCAAAACAAAAAAGCTTTCGTACATTGCACACAAACAACAGATCACTATACCCTTCTATAAAAATAATATGATCTTTACTAAGTCTGGGGAAAAAAAGTGCTATCAAATGAATATGGATAACATATAAAAGGGCAGACATGGTAAAAATTAATTTTAAAACAAAGAAAAATTAATTTTAAAGCTAGTTCTTTTAAACTTATTTGAGAAGATTGAACTGATTCAGTTTAGGATATTCTCACAAAAACTAAAATAGAGCAGTGTGAATGAACTTTGCCTGGTAGAAGCAATTAGAAACATTGAACAGATTAATTTTTGAAAAGATTTTATATTACCTAAACCAAAGTTATTTTACTCAAATGTTGCTAAAAGTATGATGTGATTGGTTATTTTAGAAAGTCTTCTTTGACCAACTTTTTAATCTATGGCAAGCAGAATGGACCTGTTGTCAATGAAGGGATGAAGGTAAGTATAAATCACTAATGTACCTTAGTTTTCACAGTATGAAAAGGATATGTCCTCAGGGATTATCAAAATTTTCCTCATGAACCTATTATAAAATCTCTTTTCCTGGGGGTAGCTGGGTGGCTCAATGGACTGAGAGCCAGGCCTAGAGACGAGAGGTCCTGGGTTCAAATCTGGCCTCAGTCACTTCCTAGCTATGTGACCCTGGGCAAGTCACTTAAACCCCATGGCCTAGCCCTTACCAATGTTCTGCCTTAGAACCAATTGGTTCTAAGTATTGGTTCTAAGACAGAAGGTAACGGTTCAAAAAAAAAATCTCTTTTCTAAAATGTGACATTTGAAAGACAACATGGAAGAATAAACAGTGTTGGCTTCACAGTCCAAGAGACTGGTCTGAATTCTATGTGATCATGTGGAACTCATCAAACATCTTGGAATCTCAATTTTCTCAGCTATAAAATGGAATGTAATACATATATAAGCTGCCTTACAAAGTTAGTGTAAGGAAAACACTTGTTAGAACTTAAAGCCCAACATAAATATGAGTAGTTATTACTTGAGGAAGCTTACTTAGAGAGCTTATTTAACTTGTTTTCCAATAAATGGAATAAAAAAAAAGGAATGGATGAATATGAAAAGGACAGTTAAATATGCTTGGATGCTAAAAGTATTCTTAAAAGGAAAAACTATAGCTTTCCTAACATTTTTATATTCATGTTAGGATACCAATCAAGTTTTTCTTTGAATTTATATTTATTTGTACATTTCCTACTATATTGCATTTTTACAAATGCACATACACACACATACCCGCTTAATGATAACAGGGGCTAGGAAAAGGAAATTTGTTCTTAAATGTAAATGTTTCATAAAATGGATGAAATTTTCTGAGAGCATAATAATTTATGGTTCTATCCTTTCTAAGTTATTTATATGTGAAAGTTGTTATATTATTAATAATAATGGTTTTATACATCCAAGAGAAGCAAAAGGAACTTGGAGAAAAGGTATCAACTACCAAAGATTTTGGAAGTAATTGATGATATAGTAACTGGTTATATTTCTCATCATAAAATACAGGTGAGGGGCAGCTGAGTGGCTCAGTGGATTGAGAGTTAGGCCTAGAGATGGGAGGTCCTAGGTTCAAATCTGGCCTCAAGACACTTCCCAGTTGTGTGACCCTAGGCAAGTCACTTAACCCCCATTGCCTAGCCCTTACAACTCTTCTGCCTTGGAGTCAATACACAGACTCCAAGACGGAAGGTAAGGGTTTAAAAAATAAAAAATACAGGTGAACTCTGTAATATCTAAATTAAATACAATGAATCTAGGTAAAAACAATCTTTACTCTTAAAAAAATCTAGTCAGGCATGGTGGCTCACAGCTATAATTCTAGTTATACCAAAAAGAGTGAAGTTAGTGGATTGCTAGAGCTCAGGAGTCTTGAGTTTCAGTGGATTAACCCTATTAGAAGATGCCCTACACAAAGTTTAGCAACAATATGATAAGCCCTTGGGAGGCCACCAGGCTACCTAAGGTAGGGCAGAATGGCTCAGGTTAGAAACAGGGCACCTCAAAACCCCTGTGCTTATCAAGTTGGTAAGTAATTCCTGTACTTACAGGCTGCATAAGATAGATAACCAAAGTCTTTTTAAAAAACCAAACATATAAAATAAACATAAAAAATGTTAGAAAATAGGGCAGCTAGGTGGCTCAGATTATCAGACCTGGAGACAGCAGGTCCTAGGTTTAAATCTGACCTCAGACATTTCCTAACTGTGAGACAGCCTGGACAAGTCACTTAACCCCAATTACCTAGTCCTTACTACTCTTTTGCCTTAAAGTCAATACTTAGTATAAACCCTAAGACAGAAGGTAAGGGTCTAAAATTTTTAAATAAACAAACAAAAAAATTATTTTACCTGAAAAAGTCAATTAAAAAAATTGCTTTATTAAAGCATCAAGGCTCCCCTTTCACCCTAGGAAAGCTCTTGCTAATTTCCCTGTTTCAGTAAATGAGAAAAGCCTAATAGATCCAAAGGGGGGGAAAAAATCTTTATAATGAGACAATATGATTAGTGATGTCTACATTAGTCCAGGAATGGTACACTTCCTCTTCTAACTTTTTTTGTGAACTATTATTAAAAGATCTTTTTTTTTTTAAAAAAATTCACATTCAGGACATTATAGGAAATGGGACAAAAAATGCATTTTACCTTATTCAACCACAAAATTGCTTAAATTGAATTTGTATGAACTAAATATATTTGTCTATCAATTTAAGTTGTAATTCAGAAATGCTTCTGAAAAAGTTTCTTTTCAGTTTATCTACAATGCCAATGCTAACAGTTAAATCCAACATTTCTCAGTTCTATTCCTAGATCATTTAATGATAGATAAGGTATTTAAGGAACTTGGGCTAAAACATCTGGTAGTGTGAATAAAAGCTAATGTGTATTTCAGAAAGTCTTATAAAAAGTAGAGGCACATCAGTATATGCAATTAATTTATGAAAGGAGATAAAGCAAATACTCCATTTATCCCAAAGTCAGACTTCTGACTTTATCTGAAATATCATTGTTAACTTGGAAATTTGTGCAAAGGAACCTTTAAATGACTATGAGCTAATGTAAAGACCATGACTCTAAAGAAGACATATAGCAATTCTCTTCTCACATTGTGTAAAATAAGACAGAAGATCAGGTAATGGTAGAGTATAACTACAGGAAAAAAAGAACATTTAATAATAAATAACCGATTTCTATAAAGGAAGAGAAAACTACAGAAGTGGAGTACTATATAATCATTTAGTAGAGGAGGAAATGGTTCTAAACATCTCAATAAAGTATTAAAAGCTCATTATCAGTAACTGTTACTCTCAGCAACTACTAATAGTAGCCTTGAATGATCAAAAATGTGTTAAATTACATTCAGTATATTATTTAACCAATGAAGGAATGGAGGAATACATTTTAGAAAGTTCAATCAAAATTAAATGAAAGATCATCCATCTTAAAAATTAAGATTCAGTTTTCAAAATTCATAGAATGCTTTATTTATCAAAAACTAGATTAATGACAGGTTAACAATAACTTAAAAACATTATTACATACTTATTTCTTATTAGTAAGCTGAGCAACAATATTCTGAAGGTTTATTCTAGGAAGAGTTACAAAAATAAGATGATCTACATATACCTGGGACCTTTCTTTAACTGTGGCAAACTCTTAAATAATTACCTGGGAACATAATCATTCTGGAAGGCTTTAACTATCCTAGTGTCTTCAGAAACACATTAGACTGATAGTCTAAGTAACTTTGCTAATTTCAATACATTCTTTCAGAATATGTCAATCATATCTTCATATATCTTTACTAAATAATCTCTCAAAAGACAACTTTGTTGTATGACAAAATTTGATTTCAAATTTCAAAAATATGAAATTCTAGTCTAGGTACTGCCATGTAGAAGAAATTTGGCAATTAAAAAAAAAAAACTTTTGTTATATTAAACCCTTATCTAAAAAGTTAAATTATTCATCTTATTAAATAGAATCATAAGATTGGGAAAACCTTTAAAAATATCTCACTCATGAAGAACTATAACCAAACAATCAAAGGTTACTTTCATCTGCCTGAAATTTACAGGGTAAAAAGTTATATTCACTTGCTTTATAACCTTGTCAATATTCAACAATTATTACTATCAGAAAATATTTCTACCAAATCTCTTATAAATCCAATTTCAAATGTCATTAAAAAGAGATGCATATTTAACAACATAAAAAGATATTAGGATATGTTTTAATATAAAAATAAATTTTACATCATGAAGTAGAAAATATATGAACTTTTCTCAAAACTACCATATCTATTCATTAACAGAGAGACTCATTTCTCCTTTTGTTAAAAACCAATGTTCTTGTTATATATTTAAAATCTCAAAGTATTAAGTATTTAGTGCTATTTTCAGGATTTTGGAATTAAAAATATAAAGTATCATGCGTATTCCCTACAATACTAATTCAGAATGATCTTGCCAAACCATGCCTATCCTTTCGAAGAAAAGAGCAAACCTTGGGGTGGGGGTGGGGTGGGGGGAAGAGTAACTGAAATCCAGTCAGACTTTAGCTTATTTCTAAAATTTTGTTTCTTTCATTTAAAAAAATCAATATAATACAGTTACTTACCAATAATTTAATATGCAAAATTGCCTTCACATTAGTATTATTGAACAGTTATTTATGAGTTTTTATACAGGCATGACTGTATTCATATGGCATTTTGCTGTTCAAAAGTGGAAATATACTTTTAAAAGGAGCAGCTTTGTACATTTTAAGTGAGTTTAGGACATGTGAAAACAATATAAGAGTGTGGCAGGTCAGCAACAGACACTACAGTTGTTCTCCAACCCATAGTCACTTTATGTAAATACAGTTCATTGCACACAGTAGACAACATGATAGCCAAATTATAGGGTGGACATATAAAACAAGCCCCATTTAAAGTCATACTGCATTAAATGGAACACAGGATGCCTCATTCAAAATAGGTCCCATTAAAGTAGAAATTCATTATTTTGAGCCCTTTTGAAAATGTCTACCTTGGAAAGACACAAAGCAAAGGGACCTGAAACTATTGCAAAAGAGATAATATCAAATGTGCATACATTCAGAAAAACATTAACACAGGAAATATAAGATATACAAAGCTTTCAATGTATGTATTCTACTTTGGGATTTTTTAATAACAAGGACTATAAAAATTTGAAGTCTAGATTTCTCTCTTCTTCTTCATCATCATCATCATCAACACAACCACCAAAATATTTATGCCAACATATTAACAATAGCAGTGGAGCATCATAATGATTATAGAGTGGCACCTGTTTTCTACTGATCTTTTTATGATTGGGGCAAAGGACCATAAAAATTTGTCCAGATGGCTAGTTATTTGTCTGTCCATAAAATGCCACTTCTCACTTCAGGAAATGCCTTACTGTCCAGTAGGGTGCAGTATTATAGCATCAACAAAACCTAAAGGGAACAGGGAACCAATTAACAAGGGAAGATGTGATGCCATAAATGGAAAAGTAAAAAGTGCTCTTACCTTCCTACTCCTAAGGTGAGCTCTATAATACATTCAGTTCTTGTGGTGGTATCTCCAGAAAACCACATGCTAAAGTTTTCTAAAAACACAGGTAGAGAACTCCATAATTTCACGGAATCTAAAACAGGGAAATAAAATTAATTATGCAGTAATTAAGTTATTTTTGCCTGAAGAGCAGAACCAATAAATAACATTGATGATAATCTCCAAAAAACATTGATATGCATCTTTTCCTTCACTGACTGTCAGGGCAGCATGCAAGGATTTTGTGTTGATAACACTCTAGAAATAGAAATGGGCAAGTAAAAATGTAAGCAGCCCTGCAGGGAAAGAATTTCCTGATGGAATTGAAGGGACCTCCAATGGAGTGATATTCCCAGGATACAATAGTTACTGCCAACTGATATATAAATTAGATTACAAATATTAGATAAGAAATAATGTGAACAAACTGTAGACAAAAAAAAATCTTTATTAAAAATAATTTATCTGTGAGACTATTTTCCCAAACAAAGAACAACCTGAAAGCAGCTATTACCTATAAAAACAATGTTCCTTCTTAGATAGACCAGTCATTAACAAGCTAAAATAAGTTTTTTCTTACTAAATCATTGTAAATAGTAAAGTCTGACATAATAAGGTAGTGATTGTTAGTTCCACAATAGTAGTAATAAAAACAATAACTGGTATTCCTCAAAAATATTCCACACTTGGTATAAAGTCAAAAGTCAATTATATAACTTACTATCAAGTGTGTTATCTTGGGTAAATCACTTAATAAATTTACCCACCATGTAATAATTTCAATAAACCAAAGTGTATTCATCAATAAAATGGGAATAATATCTATCCAATTCTATTCCCAGGGTTATGAGAATGTATATAAAAACATTTTAATTGTGAAGTATTATAAAATATATGATATATGATATATAATATAAAATACTATAAAAATATAAAGCAGCAACTATTTTGGTTATTAACAAAATAATAATGTCATTACCACCATAATAGTAATTTGCTTATTAATATATTCATTATATTTACAGTCACAGTGGTAATTTTGCTTCTTAATTATCAGTAAAATGACAAAAATGGCTATGAGTAGACTTTTCTATTTGTAATATCCTGTAGTTTATAAAGGACTTTCATATTTGACCTTTACAACACTCCTGTAAAAACTCTGAGACAGGTATTGTTGTTCTCATTTCATGGAGGAAGAAATTTCATTTGAGAAAAGTGATTTGTCCAAAGTCATGTATAATATAGGTGGTAGAATCAGACCTTGAACATCAATGTTCCAAAGACTTCTCAGAAAATCATATAATAATCTAGCTTGTTAAATAGTATGGGTCCTGGCAAAGCTCCTTAGCCATGTGGAAACAGAAAAAAATAAATTATTTTTTTATAGTTGAAGTTATAGGTAGACTGGTGGTTAGAGTGCTGGACCTGGAATCAGGTAAATCTGAGTTAGTTCTGATGTAGTCTCAGATACTTACTACTTTTGGCAAGTCATTTGTATGCCTCAGAAACCTCATCTGTAAAATGGGTAACTATCAACTACCTACCTGCCAGTACTATTATAATGATCAAAGAAGATGGTATTTTTAAAGCTTGCACAGTGTCTAGCACATAGCAAATTCAATATAAATGCTAGTGGTTGTTGTTACTATTAACAGGAATTTCTAAATCTCAGATTTGTGATCTTTTTAAGAAGTATTTTGATGACAGTATCTTATTATAACTGCCTTCTTTCTAAAACTATGTCTTTTGTCTTCTGCATTTAAAACATTAGTATTAGAGGAGGTCTGCTAGTTTCCTAAGATTGTTCCAGGAGTCCATGTCATATACACAAAAAAGTTAAGAATTCTGCACCTGAAAGATGGCATGCATTGGTTGTCCAGATGACATCTACAGAGAACATGGTCTTACTGTTATTAACTGCCAATTAAAGTAACATAATGAAGACATGGTGTTATATTTTCAAATGCCTCCAAAAGGCAAATCCAATCACCATGTAATAGTTTCCCAGGTTTATAACTTCATTGCTTTCCTTGATAGACATTGTTATTTATCACCCTATCATTTAGGGATTCCTCTTCTCTGAAAGCCAACAAGGTCAAAACTATTTTTATAATAATATTAAGATATTATTTGCCCATTAAATTACTTCTTTTTCCAATCACATAACTATGAAGTTGGATTTTCTTCATCTACTTCAACTAAATCAAAATATTATACCAGATAGAATACAAAAGCAAGAGTGAGAATACAATTGCAAAAATATAAAAATAATGGAAAGTCTGAAATCAAAAATTTGACACTTATCTGTGTGACCTTGGGCAATTCACTTAGCCTTATTTACCTCTTTTTCCTCATTTATAAAATGGTCTCAAGAAGGAAATAGCAACACACTCTAATATCTTTGCTGAGAAATTCCCAAATAGGATTACAAAGAGACAGACAGAACTGAACAACAGTTATATTTGAATGCTATGTGTAAGAAATTATGAATAGGATGGTTTCAGAGAAACCTAAAGAGATATGTATAAACCTTATACAAAGTGAACGGAGATGGGAGAATAAGTTGTATAGTAACTATAATATTGAAAAGAAAAACAACTTTTGAAAGACATGATATACTCTGATATATAAAATGAAAACTAGGCCTCCAGAAGAGTAACGAGAAAGTATGCCAGCCTCACTTGAAAGGGGATGTAATGGATTCAAGGTACAAAACTAAAAATACATTTTTGGAGATGGAAAATGGATTACATTTATTTTACACAACTATTATAATTACAAGAAAGGGTTTTTATTTTTTAAGAAGAGGGTGAAGGATGAGGTAGGGAAAAGCAAGTTTTGCAAAAAGAAAAGGCAAAAAGAAAAAAAGATAATTGAAGAATTTTTATAAGTACACAGCATCGAAATGAAGTCCAAAAAGACAAGCAAAATTGCTTTCTTTAAAAAAATTTTGAACTTAAAAAAACATTAAGTAAAATGAGCATTTCCTATAGGGCTTAAAACAAAGCAAGAGTATTATATGTAAATCTACAAGTGTTAATTATGTAAAGCTTACTTTATTTTTGAGAATATAATAAATTCAACAAGTAATTTTCAAAATTGTCCTACTTATCTGTAATTCCTCCTGCCCTTATTTTCTGTTTGCTTCTCAATTTTTGTTTGGGAAAGATTAAATCCAGATCCCTCTGTTCTCAACCCCAATTTAAGAATGAATGAATAAATAAATAAGGAAAAGCAAAACTCATAACAAAAACATATAATCACATAAAACAAATTTCTACATAAATCATGTCCAAAAATGTATGTTGAATATTCTGTATTCTAAATTCATTTCTGTCAAGAGGTAGGTAATATGCTTCATCATTGGTACTCTGAAATTGTGGTTGGTATTTAATGGTTAGGCCAAACCAATATAATAAAACTACAATACTACCTGAATTAATTTACTTATTCAATGGAATTCTACTCAAACTGCCATAAGATTACTTCATAAAGCAAGGGGGGAAATTATCTTATGGAACAAAAGGAAAAGAATATAAAGGGAAATAGTGGAAAGAGTAGAAAGGAATGGGAACTAACAGTATCATATTCTCAAACTACACTACAAAGCAGTAATCATCAAAACAATTTGGTCTTGGTTAAGAAATAAAGTAGTTGATCAGTGAAATAAATTAGGTACACAAAATATAGAAGAAAATGAACATGACAGTCTAGTCCTATTTGTTTGATAAACCCCAAGAATTCAGATATTGGAATAAGAACTCACTATCTGACAAAAGCTGCTTGGAAAACTGGAAAATGACCAGAACAATCAAAACTGAGTAAACTAAACTCTCACACAATTTAACAAGATAAGCCCCAAATGGATACATGACATAGACAAAGGATGACATCATAAATATGTTAGAAGAGCATGGAAGAAAGTACTTCTTAGATATGTAGATAGAGGAAGAGTTCATTCCCAGATAATAGACTGCAAAAATTATAGAAGAAAAACTGAATAATTTGATTATACATAAAATTAAAATTTTTTCCACAAACAAAGCTAATGCAGTTAAAATTAAAAGGGAAAGATATAATTAGGAAAAACATTTTCTGCTGCAAGTTTACTCTCATTTCCAAGATAGAGAAGAAAGTGATTGAAAGTTATAAAAAGAGCTATTTCCCATTGATAATACAGGGAGTTCTCAAGGGAAGATTTCTAAGGTATCAATATCTCCATAAAAAATATCAAATTACAAATAATTAGAGAAATATAAATTTATGTAGCACTGAAGTTCCACCTCCCACTTATCAGATTGGTAAAGATAACCAAAAAGATAATGGCAAACTTTAGAGGGTCTGCACGAAAACAAGCACATTAAAGACACTATAAAGTGATCCAGCAATTCTAGAAAGCAATTGGGAACTACTGCCAAAAAGTTACATATAATAATTTAAACCTATTAAATAAAATTATTATGTATAATAAATTGAAACAAAAAGATACACATGTGCATATATGTGTGTTCATAGGTATTTATATGAGCACACACAAGCATATATATTTGAAATTTAGAGCTATTGTCAAAAAGTTATTAAATTGTACATCCCAATACTACTACTACTAATCCTATATCCCTGTCAAAATGGAGATTTGAACCCCAGACTTCAATCCCCAGAAGTCCTTGGTACTTCCCAGAATTCCCTATAATCTCACCTGAGTCTCCACCTGGGCAAGATTACAATTAGTATTTAACGGGCTCTCAGCCTACCAAGAGCTCTCTTCCTCTCTATTAGGAGATTGCAATGATGTAGTGAGTAAACTAAGTGCAAGGGTTATGAATTTGGCTAATCAGCCATGTGCACGTAGTTTATCCTTGATTTCTAATAATATTAATAAACCTCAAAAAATATAATATTTCTATTACTAGAGACTAAATTAACTGTTACAGTTTTGGCAACCACTAGTTTGGATGAGAACTTCTCAATTTTTTTTTTTAAACATAGCCTAGATAAATATCCTTCTAAGCCATGTTTCTCCAAGGCTTTTCAGCAAAGCCTCTTGACTCAACTCGCTCCTGTTGCCTGCTTGCCTGCTTCTGCACTCCTGCAATCTGGACCTGCTTGACCCAGATCACTCTCCCAGCCACAGCCACGGCCCCAGCCCCAGCCCCAACAGGGCCAGCAACTCTGGCCTCTGAGCCAGATCACCCCAATCCAGCCCCAGGACCCAAGCTGCTGGTAGCTGCTCTTATGTCTTCGGAATCAAATACCAGCTGGTAAAAACAGGGGATGTCCTTTCCTTAGGCTACAAATAGCCTCCACATGGCAGGGGGCAGGGGACCACGGGGGCTGGGGGAGAAAGACGAGAAGGAAGAGACTTTTCCAAACAGGAATTTGATTACAAGCATGGCTTATTTCAAAAAATATTTTTTGACTGCACTGATTCTTTTATCTCACCTAGGATCAGGGGGAAAATTCAGCTCCCTTCAACTCTTTGGTCAATTTGAGATTCCAAAAACCCACCCTCACTATGAGGGAGCAGCTCAGTGGCTCAGTGGATTGAGAGCCAGGCCTAGAGATGGAAGGCCCTGGGTTAAAATCTGGCCTCAGACACTTCCTAGTTGTGTGGCCCTGGGCAAGTCACTTGACCCCCATTGCCTACCCCTTACCAATCTTCTGCCTTCTGACAATAGGTATCTAAATGGATAATTAACTAAAAAACAACAACAACAACAACAACAACAACAACAATGAACTTTAAAGGGACTGGAGGTTATATTTTTAAGACTTTTCGGATTCCAATGTTTTATAAAAATCTCTGTATTTATTGCATTTTGCTGATTGTTTTAAAATTTAATTTTGTTAGTTTTAAGTTCATATATTAATGTATTCAATACTATTCTGTTACACTGAATCATTTTAATGTACTGGGTTTTAACTACTGTTATATTCTGTTGCTTTTCCCCTATAACTATACTGAATAAATATTATTTAATAAGCCCTAATTTAAAAAAACAGCCTTTTTTCTATTTTGAATTTGTAAATTGTCACCTAAAGGATGGATGGACTTCATCAAAACTGGTTACAATTGTATAACAATCTTTGAAAAATTTAATGAGCTAAATATCTCAAATTTATTTTAAGGGATCTTTTAGACATGTTTTTTATATTTTTTCCCAACAACTCTGGTCATTTTCCCTGTTTCTAATATGAGATAAGGTCCATTTTAGTAGCTGAAGTGCAATACAATTAAAATCCCCACCTCCCGCATTTATAAAAATGTGAATGGATGAGACATCACAGTGTCATACCAAAGGAGCTAAGAAGTTAATCCCAGGGCATTGTACCCCTCTGGATGACTCCCCAAAGAAGAGAATCTCTCATTTATACTCTTCAGCTCACTTTACCCAACATCAACAGTACAGAGTTTTGGGTTTTTCCTAGACTCCTCTTCCACATTTTTTAATGAAATCTAGATTTCTTGATGATGTTCTAGACCCACATTTTTTACTTTGTTTAAAAATATGTTTGCCAAGGTTGAAATATTGCTACACCTGAAAAATTTGTGACAAGTATTCATTTTCTTTAAATGTCATTCAGCAGACTCATGTAAAAAATGATAGTGGTTTTTGTTTTCTATTGTAATTACTTGGGCTATTTAGAATTTTGGGGATATTGATATCTACATATTTGTACTACTGTCCTTTATTAAAAAAACTGTTACCTTGTAAAATTCATTTGCTTATACTCACAGTGGATCATAACCAGATATGAAGAGGAAATGGATCTCATTTTTGGTGAGAAATCTTGTATTCTATATTTCCTTAGCTGCCACAGTGTGTCAATGATTATAAGCTATATTTTTGAATTTTAAAATTCTTTTATTATTATATTTTTCCTGCATGTGCAATATATACTATTTCAGTTTTTTATTTTTTCTCTCCTTTTTTATATTTGAAGCACATGTCACCAGTATTAAGATTTTTTAAACTTTATTTATTTGCAGTAATATAAGTTTAAAATACATTTGCCATAATGTCAATGCATGCCCCCAAAGCTTGAGACTGTAAAAATGATGCCACTGATTGTTTAAAAAGAAATATAGAATTTTGCTTAATGATTCTGTCTGATTCCAGGACAAGATAATACAAAAAGAGCCATTGCCCAGGGCCAAAGAAGCACAGTTAACCTGCACAGGGCCAAGCAAGCACAAGGTCAAAGAGACCAACCAATCCCAATGGGGTTGATGAAAATTCTAAGCCAATACAAAGAACTTGAACCTAATGTGAAGAGTTGAGGTGGCGACGCTTAACATATGTTAAGACGTAGGCCTTCCTTGTATCCACACTCTTGTGAAAATACTTATAGATGAGTATCCCTAATTTGGCTCCTACCTGGCTCCTATAATCTAGTCTCTTTTCTGTCTTTCATAATGTGGCAACTTTCTGTAGTTCTGGCTACTGACTGGGTAAATGCTTAATTGATTATATCATTTTAATTGGGCTCTGATTCAAGGACCTGTTATAGATTTATTTTTCCTTTACTTGTTATTTTTACATATAAGACTTTGATAGTCTATATTTCATCCAGAAATTATCTTTTTTTACTTGGATTTTTCTAATGTTTTTTATTTCTCTTGCAAATTGATTCATAAACCTCATAACTCAGCCATGCATCCCTAAGTGATCCCTGTGTTTTGCAATCACCCTCTTCAAGGGGGTATGTAAAAATGTAAAAATTATTATTATTTTAAATTGCAACATTTAAATTCCTTGAGAGTACTTTAGATTAAGAAACATGCTACCTCTCTGAATCCAGAAACTGAATTCTTTGGAGAAGACACCATTAAGATGCCTCCACGGACCACAAGCTGTACACGAGAAGATCAAGAGTGAACTTTGGGTGTGGTTGACTGAACATTTACTTGTATGCATACTCTTATGCCAAAGGGGACTTCCCCATAACTGGCTTTTTGTCAATACACATAGCAATCATTGGTTTTGTTCTCTTTTCCTTTGACCCACAAATTATTGCAATCTTTAAGTTGATTATGTTTCCATGATCATTTTGGGGAAACTGGTTTCCCAATACGATCACAGAGGGAGACGTATCTGAATTTGGCTAATCAGCCATGGGCACGTGGTTTATTATTTTGTATCCTTGATTTCTAATAATCTTAATAAACCTCAAAAAAGTATAATATTTCTATTACTAGAGACTAAATTAACTGTTAAATCCCAGAGGGTTCAAAGAAAGTGGAAAAGTATGCAAATGTATAAGAATATTGATAGCACCTTTTTTGTAGTGACAAAGAACTGGAACAAAGTGGGTCAACCTTTAACTGGGAAACAGCTGAACAAATTATTGTACCTGAATGTTTGTTGTTGTTAAGGCACTTCAGTCATTTCCAACTCTTAATGACCTCATCTGGGTTTTTCTTGGCAGATACTGGAGTGGTTTGTCATTCCCTTCTTTAGCTCATTTTATAGATGAGGAAACTGAAGCAAATAAGGTGAAGTGATTTGTCCAAGGTCACATAGCATGTCAATGTCTGCAACTGAATTTGAATTCAGGTCTTTCTGATTTCTGGTCTGTTACTCTATCCACATGAATATAATCAAATACTCTTGTGCTTTAAGAAATTATGAACAGAACTGTTTCAGAGCAAGTATAGAATGAAGTAAACAGAATCATGAAAACCAATCATTTAATAATAAGAACATTATAATAACAAGTTTGAATGACTTAAGAACTCTGACCAATATAATGATTAGCCATGATGACTGTTAAGGGTAAAATTAGGGTTGTTGTCCGATTATATTATATTAGTGGTCGCCAGGGATCAAAATTCAATCCCAATGAAATATTCAAGTCAGTTTGGGATTTTTATGGTGGTTTAATTACAATAGTATGAAGAAATTAAGAAGAGAGAGAGGAAAGGGTATGAGATTTCTCTGGCCTAGCCTAAGCCAAGGAAAGTTCAGAGGCCTCAGCCAAAGGGCCTTCTCAGAAGATTAAATCTAGCTCGGCTTCCAGCAATGAGGTGGCCTCCTCTGATATGAGGGGCCTCTTAGGAGGGTGGTGCTTTTCAGGAGGTTAAAGAAAGGAGGAATCAGCCTTACCACTCACCAAGGTCACTCAGGGAAGATACCTCACCTAAACCACGCTATAGAGCCAAAAGCCGCAAGCACACCAAAAAGCCACCCAGAGCTCCCAATGATGCTGAGAGCTCCCAACACTGCCAAGAGAGTGATCACAGGAAGTCACGCAAAATATATAGGCAGTTCTTTACATCACTTCCTGCATCTCACATGTACTAATGGTAGCTTAAGCTTGGCTTAGGACAGCCCAGGGGGATCAGTCAGTTGTTTCTGATTTGTCATTTGCTAGTACATTTCAGTCACAGGCCATCCTCCTCTACGGTTAATTGTTAAGTGGGGGGGCGTATACATTCCTGGCTTCTAGACTTCTAAAAATTTAGCACGGTGGAGTAAATCTAAAATTCACAGTCCTCAGGACATCTGATGAAGCATATTATTCACCTATTGGAAGAAGTGATAGTGCAGTTTTAGACATATTTTTCAAACATGGTCAATGAGGAAATTTGTCTTGATACATATCTGCTATGAGGATTTTTTCTTCTCTTATTCTCTTTAGGGAGTATGGAGTAGGGTGAGGGAAAGAAAGAGGAGGGATAAGATAAGCATTTTGTTAACTGAAAATAAAATAAAATTTTAAAATCATTTAATTACTACATTAATCAAAGTTCTTAAGTACTGCAAAGTTGTTTTTCTTTACATTATTATTATAGTATAAACTGTTCCTTAGGTTCTGCTCACTTCATTCTACATTATTTCAAACAAGTCTCCTAAGGTGCCTCTGAAACCATCCCTTTCATCATTTCTTATGCCACAATAATATCCTATTATATTCATATACCTTATTTTGTTCAGCCATCCTTCAATTCATAGGAACTTCTTTAGTTTCTACTTCTTTACTGCCACAAAAAGACCTTTTCAGATAAATGAGTACTTTTCTATTCTCAATGCAGTGCCAGCAAAGTAGTGGTATCACTGGGTTTGTGTATATGCGATTAAACAACTTTGGGGACACTTCCAAATTAAAGGGCAGTTTTGAAAATAACATGATGAATTATATTTTTAAAGGTGAGGGTTTTCAGAAATGATCCTTTCAGTTTTATATATTAAAATGTTCTTTTTTATGTTCATCAATTTCAAAAATTTTAAGTAATCATATTTAAACATTAAAAAATAATGAATTGACTCATTCTTTGAATTTGTACCTGCAGGACTTAGCACAGTACCTGGCGCCTAACACTAACAGTATGTGCTTAAGAAATATTTATTGAAAATAAATAAATAAATATTTATTGACTTTCAGTTCAACATCCTCCTTCTTGGCAATGAGGAAACCAATAAGATCACAAGGAAGAAGCACTGGGAAGATTTGAATCCTCAGTGTAAGTTTTTCCAACCATGTAATTTTCTTTTTGGTCAGGACCCATAATCATCAGCATTGAGAACTAGTGCAAAACAGCAACTTCTCAGTGACTTGATCTGGAAAGTTTCTTGTATCACTGAAAGTCTAAAACAACTTAGCTATTTTCACACAAAAAAAATTTTCAAAAATAAATGAGTAAAAATATTATTTCCATAGTAGAAAAAATTAACTTAGAAGCAATAAGTGATTAGTTTAATATATAAGGGAATGGGCTGATTCTTACATTAGTTCAACTTAGCATTGTAGATGCAGCTGTAGACTTGAAGTCTAGATACTTATCTATGTGACTCTGGGCAAGTTACTTTATTTCCCTGAGCTTCAGTTTCCTCATCTGTAAAATGGGAATAATAATAAGACCAAGTGAGGTAATATAAGTAAAAGCACTTTGCAAACTTTAGAGTGCTATATAAATGATGATAATATATGTTCTCAAAGGCGATGGCAACAGAGATTAGACTATGGCTAATGATATTGAGCTGGAAATTCAAGTACAAGATCAATCAGTGACAGACTTTGTCCAAGGACCATCAGCTTTCTCTCAAAGACTAACATTATTAATATCTTTACAGATTTGTAATCAATTCTATGTGCACACACCTTCAAAGACACAGGTCACAAAACATTCATACCATCTCATATCACACAACTCTTTTCCTTATCTTCCTATAATTCTTTCCTTGGGAATCTATGAAATATGTTGAGACTATTTCTTTATAATTCTTCACACTAGAGAATATGGGCTATAAATAAATTATTTTTAACCAGAGTAATATAATTTAAGTCACTTTAGAGTGCTGATATAAGGGAGGGGGTGGTTTCTACCTCATGACTTGCATACATTTGTTCCCCAAACTCATATTTTACAGCCCCCTCAGATTGTATTAGAACTCAACCACTGCCAGGTTCCTGAAAGGTCCTTGGCTCTGGCACTATTCCCACAGTCCCAAGGAACTTGATTCCATCCCACCCCACCCCACTCCCCCATAACCCCAAGCAACTGGAATCACACTCTTTGTGGGATAGGCTGTCCTCTTTGCTGCCAATCTGCCAGTTCCTCCCTCTTTTTTTTCAGTTATATATCTAACAAAGTTCTTTATGGTAGCCTCAAATGCCTGCTCCAGAATATACTTCCTCCTTTCATCTTCCTTTCTCATACCTTTCATCTTCTAGTCTTCAGGGTCTCCTTCCTGACATTTCCCTTCACTACTCTTTGCACATTCAGTATTGGCTATGCTTAATTTCAGATACCCATATCCATTATCTTGTGGGGGAATCAAATACTTATTGCTCCCTTTTAATAGCCCTTTCATTAAATAATCTCTCTTCTACACAAATTCAAATCAGATTTATTACTATTGCACCTGTTACATCTCTCTCCCTTGTAATTCAGTTAAACTCTATACTATTTTCTCTTAAAATCCTTTGCTTCCTTGTCTTATCACCCACCACATACTGTCAAACTCCAACCTTAATTACTCCCACCATATTTCTCCTTTACTCCCATTTATTGCAAAATCCAGTAGCCTTTTTCTTTCCATTCTTATTCTCCTGGACCTCTCTCCAACCTTTGACATTGTTGATCACCAATCTCCTTAATACTCTTTTCTCTAGGTTTCTGAGCGTCATTCATTCTCCTATCTATCACACTTCAACTGTCTCCAAGATAAACATCTCTAAGACACTCAAAATCCAAAAGAAGGTTAAAAAAAAGAAACCCCAAAACCCAAGAACTGATATTCACTGACCCTGTGCTCACTCAGTAACCCTCCTCCCACTTCCCAGGCTACCGGCAGCAAGGCTGTTCTAGCAGACCAAGCAACCCAGGCTAACATCAAAACCTACCCCTATGCCTCAGTCCCTATTCCCTCTTTTTCAGTGCTGTGGAAACTCTGGCTCCCAACTGCATAAGTCCACTTGGGGCTCAACAATCAGGTTGGTCACAGCTCTTCAAGAGCCAAAGGCTGAAACCAAAAAGCACCAATGCTGCAAAGCTCTAAATTAGTGATGCCAGGGAAAATGCCTCTAAACTGCCAGCATCAGGTCAGAGAACTGAGAGACAGGGCACTGGGAGGGGAGATGACACTGAGAAGATGGGGTATGTAGCACTCCACTAAGTCTCAGGGAAAGGGCAAAGCACTAATTCCAATCACCCAAAGGCAGTTGAGACAGAGACTAAACCTGCTGAACTGTGAATTACACAGTGTGGGAGGATATTAGACACTTTGAAAGCCAGACTCAAAAGAAACCACAATCAAATGCAATGTTTTAGACTCCTCTACAAAACCCCATCTCTTCTAAAATGTCCTATTCCTGTTGAGGAATCTTCCTAGTTACCTTAACCTTGATGTTTCCCCAGCTCCTCACTCACACATAACTAATTTGTTTACACATTTTATCACTTCTATTTTTACAACATCTCTTCTGTAGGATCTCTTCTCTCCACACATATTGCCACAACCCTAGTTCAAGTACACATCAACTTTTTTTTTTTCTCTCTAGTTTCCCTGACTCAAGTTTCTGCCTATTCAAGTCTATCCTCCACTTAGGTGCCAAGGAGTTTTCTTTTCAAAACCTTTATATTTCATCTTAGAATCAATTCTGCATATTGGTTTCAAGGCAGAAAAGCAGTAAGAACTATACAGTTGGAGTTAAGTGGCTTGCCCACAGTCAAAGAGTATCTGAGTACCTGAGGTCAAATTTGACCCTCCCAACACCAGGTCTAACTCTCTTTATCCACTGAATAACCTAGCTGCCCCCAGAGTGAAATTTTAAAAAATGTTTAAAAACTCTTACCTTCCTCCTTAAAATCAATACTGTGTGTTGATTCTAAGGCAGAAGAATGGTAAGGACAAGGCAATGGGGGTTAAGTGACTTGCTTGAGGTCACATACTTAGGAAGTGTTTGAGGCCAAATTTGAACACAGGACCTCCCATCTCTGGGCCTGGCTTTCAATCCACTAAGCCACCTAGTTGCCACCCAGGGTGTTGTTTTTTTTTCTAAAGAGAAAGAGTGTCTGAGGCTTTTGATGGCTAACTGGTGATGAATGAACTAAGGAAACCACTGAAATCAAGAAAAATGCCAAATAGTCTTCAGTCCTACACAATCTTCTTTTCCAGGAACAGTAACAGAAAAGTGAATAGAGAAAACAAAGCATTACATAGACTTATTTTTAAAAATATTTATTTATTTATTTGTTTTAAAGTATTTTTTTGATGGTTACATGATTCATGCTCTCTCCCTCCCTGCTCTTGGAACTGACAAGCAATTCTACTAGGTTATACATGTATTATCATTCTCATCCTATTTCCATATTATTCTTTTTTTGTAATAAGAGTAATCTTTTAAAGCCAAAACCCCAAATCATATATCCCTATAAAGTGATAAATCATGTTTTTCTTCTGCATATCTGCTCCCACACTTCTTTCTCTGAATGTGGATAGTGTTATTTCTCATAAGTCCCTCAGAATTGTCCTGGATCATTGCATTACTGCTAGTAAAGAAGTCCATTATGTTCAATTGTGCCATAATGTATCAGTCTCTGTGCATAACCTTTCACTCTGCATCATTTCCTGGAGGTCATTCCAGTTCACATGGAATTCCTCCAATTCATTATTCCTTTCAGCACAATAGTATTCTATCACCATCAGATACCACAATTTGCCCCAATTGAAGGGCATCCCCTCATTTTCCAATTTTTTACCACCACAAAGAGTGCAGCTATGAATATTTTTGTACAAGTTTTTTTTTTCTTCATTATCTCTTTGGGGTACAAACCCAGCAGTGATATTGCTAAATCAAAGTATACAGTCTTATACAGTCCTTTAAAGCCCTTTGTGCATAGTTCCAAATTGCCTTTCAGAATGGTTAGATCAATTCACAACTCCATCAGTAATGCATTAGTGTCCCAATTTTGCCACAACTCCTCCAACATTTACTATTTTCGTTTACTTTCATACTGGCCAATCTGGTAGGTGTGAGATAGTACTTCAGAGCTGTTTTGATTTGAATTTCTCTTTAGAACTTTTTCATGTGATTATTAATAGTTTTGATTTCTTCACCTGAAAACTGCCTCTTCATATCCCTTGACCATTTGTCAGTTGGGGAATGGTTTGATTTCTTATAAATTTGACTTAGTTCCTTATATATTTGGGGAATTAGACCTGTCAGAGAATTTTGTTATAAAAAAATTTTCCCAGTTCATTATATAGACTTTACAGTCTATAAACATTAACTTAGCCACTGCTGTTCTAAATATAAGATCATCATCCAGTGTCCAATAAGTATGTCTACATACCACTAAAACATGGGTTCTGAAAATTTGTATCCTGAACCACTGTAGCAGTATGGTAAAAACTATGGCATTCCTCACAGAATAGTATTTTTTAATGTATAAAAAATACATAGAATTATAAAATAAGCCAATTATTTTGAAATATAGTTATAAAAATATTTTTAAAAATGAAACAAGTTCATAGACCCCAAGTTAAGGATCCCTGCACTAGAAGAAATGTTATCAATCTTGACATTCTTATTATAAACAGGAAAAAAAAGGAAACAGAAGTTGCATCTAAATCAAAGGATGGTTTATAGGTTCTCCCCAGTGAAGGCAAATAAAATTGGTGGATTTTATTTTATTATATAACTAAAGGCAACAAGAAATATTACTGCATAGGATATGTGATCATCTGTACTGAAGTACTCATTCATAGATAAGCATTTACAAAAAGATCAACATGAAGATAATTGCAGCCTATGAGCCAATGGATGAAGTAGTAAAATTCTCAGTAAAACAACCAAATGAAATCAACATCTTTAATATTTAATGACATCAATGCAAAGGTAGGCAGAAGGAAAGTTGATCAAAAACTATATTAAGAAACATGGTTCAAAAGTAATTTAAAAATGAAGTTCAAAGATGTATAGACTATACAAGTGCAATGATACCAAAGAGTCATGAATTGACATTTCTTCAAGAAGAGATTTGAAAGGTTCTAGATATGATGGCCACCAAGTAACATAAAAAAAACATAAAACTGATTATATTTTAACAGGACACAATTGGTAAGTTTTATGAGAATCATTTGCAACTACCTTTATAATTATAATGACCCACTGATTTGTTGAAGATAAAAACCAATATCAAATTTGAATGAAAATTCTAAAAAATATATTTTGAAATTGAGGGAACTCCAATATGATCAATTTGAAAATGCTACTGATGATGAAAAATAGTAAATGAATCTAAATACAGACACTGACATCTACTACTACTACTATTATCATTGATATAAAACAGTTTCTATAAGTTAACATAGTAAAACTAGACACTTTCCTATCCACCACCACCATGTGATCTCCTTGTGAATCAGAGAACATGGGAGGTAAAAGCTAAAACTAGCCTAAAGCAGATCACATGGAGGGGTACAGTAGAAAAACATAGATCACCTCATTAAACACAGGAAAAATGGTGGAAGAAAAAAAGTGTAAAGAAAGTCTGATGAGGATCTAACTGAGCAAAATCATTCTGAAGACACTTAACAATGAATTTGGAATCGTAATAGGATTTACATAACACTTTAAAGTTTGCAAAGCCCAATGCTATTTTATTTGATCCTTACAATCACCCAGTAACAAAATTAGTGCTATTGTTATCATCACCATTTTACAGAAGAAGATGATGAGGCTAGAGATTAAGTATCTTCTCCAGGATTATGCAACTTCTAAATATTTTAGGGGGAATTTGAGATGGCATCTTTCAAACTCCAAGCCCAGCATTCTATTCACTATATCACCTAGCTTATTGGAATAAGTCAATAAGCAGACAAAAATTGATAAATATTGGTAAAGATTTTTATGAGAAAGTTTTTCATAATCAATGTGAGGAGAGAATTAACTATCACTTTGTCTATTTTGAGTTTATTAATCAAGAACTTAAAGTTCCCCTACTTAATACTAAGTAAGGGAGTTCACAAGTCACTTACTAGGAAAAAAACTTCACACCCCTAAAAGGCCACAAGCACTGCCCCACCTTGGGCAGTGATAGGCAAATTTGGAAACTGTAATTGGTTCCTGTGAAGTGGGGGAGCAACAGAAAGTGACTTGGAAAAAGGGTTAAAAAAGGCGAGGCTGAAAAGAAGATTGATTGATTCCTTAGCCCTACAGAGAGGAGACTCTCCTGGAGGAGGATCTTGTTGGCGACTGCTGCACTGGAGAGGCTTGCATTGGTGGAATCCTTGCTGCAGACACAGGGACTTCTAGCTAAAGAGACTACCTCGACTCCATGTGGAGATAGGAACTTGAGGGAGCCCTTGCCAGGTGGCGAGCTGGACTTCTTCAGACAGAAATTATAGGGTAGCTAGCTAGGCAGTATTTTCTACTTCTTTTCTACATTTTTCTTCTTTTCCTATATTTACATCATATTAAATTGTTAAAAGGTACTAATACCTATTTTGACTTAAGGATTATTTTATAAATGGCAACCACAATTTTATCTTTATCAACTCATATTTAGTCAAACCAATTTCCCCCCTTACATTTATTGGCAACCAATTTTAATTGTTACACAATGAGAATGGAATCACCCATTTTAAACCTGGACATCATAGACATCAATGATTTACAAGAGCTGAAAGGTTACTAGTGTAAACAAAGATTGGAAGAAGAGATGAAATAAACCAAGTATATACATTAGGAGGCTCATGAAGGAGGCATATAATTTTAAAGGTATGTGTGATTGATTACCATATCAAACAAGTAAGGATGGCATGGGATTGGAAAAATAAAGCTAAAGCCTTGTTACCAGTATTAGTAATGACTAAATAATAATTATGTGCCTGTTTTTCCCATATCTTCAAAATTTTTAGGGAAATAATCTACAATTGCATTGAGGGCATTTTTGTTGATGAAGATGAGATTTTCAATCACATTCTACAGCATCTCACATCTTTATAGTCACACATTCATCTGAAAGGTATAAGAAATACAAGATTTTGTAGCACTTACCATTTTTAAACTATAAATGAGCACTTGCTTCAAATGAACAAAATGATATCTTAAAGGTCCTTCCTCCTAAAAAGTATTTCTCATGCATATATTAAAACCCTTCAAGATCTTCTGAGTGATAATAATGGACATAACTTTGAACAAAGACTGATCATTCCTATCAAGACAAAAAAGCACAGAGATGTCTTGCCCAAGGCATTTGCCACTACTATGGATATAGATAGCACAGAGTGAAAATGAAAGAGAGTTCCTAATAGTCATTAAGATCTTCCAGATACTCTTTGTGGATCACACTATACTGATTCTATCAAGTATTAGAAAATTGCAGATATTCCTAAGTGAAATACAACTACTGCCACCTAAGTATCTCCACTGGAAAAAACAACTAAAAAAAGAACTCCTATTTTCTAGACTGTGATATTTATTCATATACTTAAATGGGAAAAACGTAATTTTAATAAATAATACTTAAGAGATACAGTGCATGGATAATGAACCAGGTACAAAAAAAAAAGAGAACAGGATAGATTGAGCTGAGATTCACATTGTGCTTGTAATAACCACAAGCTTCTCTTTCAGAGGTCCATATTTTTAATGTCAATTTTGTTTTGATTATTCTGTATCAGTAAAATTTACATTTTATCAGAATGTCCAAAGAATTCTAAAGGGCAACAATGAAGCATTTAGTAAACACAGGTAGACTACAACACATTACCAACCACCTGAGAACTAAAAAAGAGAATTGGTTAGTTGTGTGGCAAGAGCTGAGTTTCATTATTGGAATCAGTTAAATGTAAAGAGAACTAGCAAAGGCCCTCAAGACATGGATAGACTTCCTGTGGAAAATTTATGGGAGAACACAGATGAGAAGCACACAAGCTCAAAGGATATGGATGACTCCCAAACTACATCACTGGAAAAAGAAACCACATCAGTAAAATCACAGAGCAATCTATGTATTTCTGGTTTGCAGAGTTCTTCACATGCATTTATTTGATCCTCTAACAACACAGCAAGGGGAAAGTTCTATGCATATATTAACTTCATTTTTGAGATGAAACTAAAATTCAAGATTTCCCCAGCTCACACATTAGTATCAGAGATGAAATTCAAAATTCAATATTTTCCAACTCCAAATCTAGTTTTCTTTCCATTACAACACATTACCTCTCCATCTACCTGCCTCCTTGATTATCTAATGATAGAGAGGTTATAGTTGGTGGAAGAATTATCTGTACTGAGAAGAAATCAGAAATCCTTGAATTAATAGTGTGAGGGAAGCAAAATTTAAGAAGCCTAGAAAACATTCTGAAAAGGTTTGCTTGATAAGTACAAAGTAGTGAGTAGGGAATTGGGCTCCAGATGATAAGTACAAGATTAGGAGGGTCACCAGTCTTTTAGCCAGTTCAGAAATGATTGGCAAAATGTATAATAGAATGAAATTCTGGAATGTAGTACTGTTTTCAATATTCTAGGACTCACTGAAGCAGAAGATCAGCAGTCATAGCCTAATATGCCAGTAATTAACTTATTTTCAGATGAACTAATTTAGATTGCTTCAATAAAACACTGACAAATACACAATTTACTTTTTTAGTTTTTAAATAGCAAATTGGAAGCAATGTGCATAATGTACTAGAAAACATTTTTAAACTTCTGGTGTGTTGGGAGTAAAAAGTATAAAATATGTAGCCTTTAAAGATACACATTTCAAGATACAACTATTTCAAGTACCCATTTTAAAACACTGAAAGAAGATAGCTGGAAGCCAGAATATACTTTGCAAGATGTCATGACAAGTTAGATAGAACTAGTGCAAGGTGCCCTGAATGGCCTGACTCCTTTGGGTACAGTTGAGTTGGGATTTTCTGGGGAAGGATGGGACTGGACCCATTCTGACCTCAAAGGGTCTTTGTCAGCTTTTTGAACAAGGATGCACTAGGGGAGGGGGAAACCAGTCTAAATTTGGGGGGATGAGATAGATGAAGATAGTGGGAGCTTAATGCTAGTCTGTCAGAATAGCAGTGAGAGGCAGAACCAACCCCCCAGGTCACTGAGCAGAGATATATGGTGAGGCAGTGCCCACTTTGGAGCACTTGGAGCCACAGAAAAGCTCAACTCATGGGGATCTGGGGAGGCAGAAAGTGTTGAAACTAGTATCATCTCTAGTATCTAATTGGAACCTGTAAGTCACAGCAGGGAAAAGAATCAACTTCCAATTGGAAATTGTGTAAAGCAGACAGCAAGGAATGGAGGCCAACACAATTACAGATCAATACCAAGAAAAGAGTCCCTACAAGTCATTAAGACAGAGGTTGAAATTGGGTCCTAGCCACCTCTTCTAGGACTACAATAGTAACAGGAGAATCAAGAGGAGAAAGAACCAAACAGGGTCACATTACCTTATAAAGAATTGTGGAAGGAGGCAAAAATCTAGCCATAGTTTGTCTCGATCCAATGATGGAGACTGGAGACAGAAGTAAGCAAGAAAATAATTTAATAGCAATCTAAGAGATTACTTCAGAAGAGAATAATTCTACAATACATAAAAGTAGAAGGTAAAAAAAATTGCTTATCCTATCCAAAAATAGGTGGAAGAAATGAAGAGAGAAAAAAGAAATTAGAGCATTTGACTGAAAAAAAGTAAAAGAATAAATAGTTCAGAACAAAAATTAAAAACCTTATCCAAGTAGTAAACTCCCTGAAAAACAGAAATAGAGCAAATAACTCCATGAGAATGAATGAATGAATAAAACAATGTCCCCAAGTGCTTACTATGTGCAAAGCTCTGAGGTAAATGCTGGGTATTCAAACAGAAGTGAGATGGTCTCTCACCTTTGAATTACAAAGAGGTTTCAGCTGAAAAACACACACACAGAAGCCAAGAAGATGGTAATCTTGTTTTAGTGTCATTTCCATAAATAAAACTCTATCACTTAATCATGTTGAACCCTTTCAATGTGCCAGGAACTTGAGCACTGAGAAATTTTCTGGGTATTCAGAATCTGAGGCCTCTGAGAAAGAAGGGTTATTACCACTCAAAGAAGCAGGGATCAGGCTGAATTTTCTGATTTTTAAAATTTATTATTATTTTATATATATATATATAATATATTAATAAATTAATTTAATTTCTGAATTATCCAAGGATAAATTTTCTGGATGATGGCTCGAGGAATACATTAAAGAATGGACTGGTGAGGGGAGGAGGGAGCAGGACAATTGCACTATTCCCAAGACCCTTGTTACAATAACAGCTGATCAGCAATTGGTATATGTTGTAGTGGAGTTGGTGAGCACCATCTCTATTGGGGTTGCTTCCCAGATAATGGCTGTAATGTCTGAGTCAGTCTAAGGAGGCTTCCTAATTTTGTCCTGCCCATGAGCTGTTAACAATGATTTAAATTTTTTAAAAAACAATAAAACTATATTTTAAAAAATTTGAACTATTCTTAACTCAGTAGCTATGCAAAATGTATGTGCAGGATTTGGCTTTTGGGCAAAAGTTTGCTGACCCCTGATTTGTAGGATGCTGCTATTTCCAGGGCTCTTGGCTTACCTTCCTAGACTGGGCAGTTGCTGGACAAATGATGATAATAATAGTGGAGACAGTGGGCTCCTTCTCCAGAGGGGTAGATTTTGCTGGTTAATGCTTATAGTTGCAACTTTAGAAGCAAAGCTTAGTCTGAGAGCCATAAGGAGCTTGACATTTTCCTCAAATCATCCTATCATGTTGGGTAAGTATATAAACACTGGGTTGAATGTGAAATTGATATTTCTTGGTTTATCCCTAAATTAAATGTAGTACTTGGTCAGTTGCACTGGCAATTACACAACTCCCCAACTATAAATACCTATCCTATCACCTTTTGTAGTCTTTCACTCACAATAAATCTACTCAATCCTTATTGTGATTTACAACCTTTTTAATCTATTCCTTAAGCTAAACTCTCTCATTCTGGCTTCATTTTCCTCCCTTCATACCCAGTTTGAGTTCAAAGGGCCAAGGGCTATTAGAACCAACTAAAAAAAAGTGACAAAACAATGAAATTTTTTTTGTTATTTTGTAATTTTTTTTTTGTAATTATTTTGTAATAGAGTAGTGGACCTAAAATCAGGAAGACCTGGTTTTAAATCCAGTCTCAGATATTTACATTTAGAAGTATATGTCCTAAGACAAGTCACTTATCCTCTGACTCAGTTTCCTTCACTGTAAAATGGAGATGATAATAGCACCTATTTTCCAGGGTTGTTGTAAAGACCAACTGAAGTAACATTTGTAAAGTGCTTTGCAAACCTTATAACACTAATTTAAATGTTATCATCATCAAAACCACCTGAACTAAAAAACAGGCTAAGAAGAAAATTAAGAATAGAATACTTTAAACACTCAAGTGAAATAATGGACAATGTATTTCAAAAAGAAAACTGCCCAGATCTATCAGAACCAAAGAACAAGGAGAAAGGAGAAAGGACCACTGGTAAACTTATAAAAGAAATCTCAAATTGAAAACTACAGAAATGGTCATTGCCCAGGGTATGCTGAAGCCAGATCAAACCAGCTAGTGAGAGCCAACCATTAAATTCAGGGTGAGCATTTACCCATTCAAAATCAGCAAAGACAGGGCTTTAATGATTGTTTTGTTGATTATATTCTGAAAAGCAATAGATCTTAAGATGAAGACCAAGGTGACTTACCCAGAAAATCACTTAACCAACAAAAGATGTATACTCAATAATAAAGAATTATTCCAAACATGCTTGGAAAAGTAGAACTGATGAGATTATTATCTTTTCAAAACCTCTAGAAAACAGAAAATCAAGAAGGGTAAAAAAAAATAAAGCAATGAAGGTCAACAACAACAAAGTAAGTAGAAGTCATTAAAAGGCTAATTGTTTAATAGGAAAAACAATGAAAACATAAATTTTAAAAAGTGACAGTAGAAAAATACACTGGTTATATTACTTACTAACACTCACAACTCCCAGTCTATGAGGTGATAAAATGTTTTTATGAAACTGAAAAATAGGGGGGGCACAAAAAAATGGAGAGTGGAAGAGGATAGAGGAGAATAAGTGATATTATTCTATTCAAGTTAAAGATAAAAAGAAGAAAAAAAATAAACCAGGGATCTCTTAGGAAGAAAAATCAGAGGAGAATGGATGAGAAGACAAAGGGAGAAAGAAAAGGGCAAACCTGGTTTCAAAAGTGAGAGGGGATATTACTTATGAATGCTCTTATTGGTGAAGATATTCTACTGAGGGAGTTGGGAGTCTTCAATAAGTATTACATGTTGGGATTTCATGGCAGCAGAGACCACTCATCTTGACTCAGGAGAAGGGGAGTCAAATGTTCTTTAGGGAAATTAGCATCCAAAGGAATGAGAGGGCATGGGCCTATGGAAAAGACAAATGAAGAAGAAAATGACCAAGAAGAATAAGGTCAATTATGAACTGCACAATAAGGAACATAGGATGATGGGGGAATGTTCTCTCTGTTCCCTGCAGGAATTGTTATTTCTAAAAATGAAGCAAAACACTAAAAATGGGGCTAGTGGCAAGATCTTCTAGCCAATAACAGAAACTATTTAAATGAGGTAATTCTTAAAAGAAATCATATAAAGCAGAACTAAAAAACTAAATAGCTTGAAGGGAAAGAGAGAAAGGAGAAATCTATTTGATTATTAAATAAGCATGTATAAAAAAAAAGGAAGAGAAAACCTAAATAAAAAGATAAAAGCAAGCAAGATAAAGAAATAAGCAGACTTCCAGGTAAGCATGGAGGCAGTCTAGATGCCGGATGCTTCCTCTCCTCAGCACCCACTGATTTAGACTACCTCAAAAGACCCAAAAAAACCAAATCCATAAGAACAAAGGGATTCTACAGTAGGGCACATCATTGAAGGTATGTAGGATTTGAGCATTTCCACACTATAAAGGGGTAAAAAAGCTCCCACCCAAACGTGAGCTGATCTACTTTCCCCCACCCCACCTATGAAACCAGAATCAGAGCCAGCTTGCACCAGAATCAGTGAGTGAGCGAGGGGCACCTTTAGAGTGAGCAATGGGCACCTCTAGGTCTTGGAAGCTGACTAAGACCACCAAGGACTTATCCCTGAGAGCAGCTACACCTGAAACCCCGGCGGGCTGGGGAGCTCAGACTGTGGGCACTCCTGGGAAGGTGGCACAGGGAAGAGCAGCGGATATCTGAAGCTGCTAAGATTCGAGATCTTGCCTCAGGCAAAAATCCTTGCTCCATAACTCCATACACAGAGAGCCTGCCAATCTCACTCGAATTTCTGACTAAAAGGGAAGGAAAAAAACCCACAGCGATGGCAAATTGTGCCCATGAGCCTCAAACTCACTAAAAAAAAACAAACAAAAAAAACAAGAAAAAGGCAGACCCTAGAAAATTTTTACTGAGGAAAAACCCAGGCAACAGAAAAAATATAAGAGGAAATTCAAATAAACCCAAAACCTTCCAAAAAAAATGAAACTTGTCCACAAACTCTTGAAGAATTTAAATTGCTGCTTATCAAAAAGATGGAAGCCTTCTGGCAAGAAAAGTGGGAAATAGTTCAAAGAGAAAATAACAGTCTGAAGGACAAGAACTCCCAATTGGAGAAACAGTTGGAAGCCACGAAAAGCAGGATAAAAAAATGAAAAGGAAAATCAAAAGATTAAAACAGAAAACCAAAAGATTATAACCCGAAAACTAGGCCTTTAAGGACCAGAATTGGGCAACTGGAAAACAGTGATCTTGCAAAACAACAAGAATTAATAAAGCAAAGTCAAAAGACTGACAAAATAGAAGAAAACATAAAATATCTCACTGACAAGCTGACAGATCAGGAAAACAGATTGAGATGAAATAATTTGAGAATCATTGGTCTACCTGAAAAGCCAGGAATAAACAGAAATCTTGACATCATACTACAAGAAATCATCCGAGAAAACTGCCCTGATGTTCTAGAACAAGGGGTAAAAATAGACATTGAAAGAGTACATACAACACCCTCTACACTAAATCCTCAAAAGACAATTCCCAGGGATGTAATTGCCAAATTCCACAGTTTTCAAGCTAAGGAGAAAATTCTACTAGAAGCCAAAAAGAGACAATTCAAATGCCAACGAGCACCAATCGGGATCACACAAAACCTGGCAGCTTCTGCACTTAAGGACTGCAAGGCCTGGAACATGATATTCAGAAAGGCAAGAGAACTGGGTCTTCAACCAAGAATCACCTATCCATCAAAACTGACCATATACTTCCAGGGGAAAGGACACAAATAAGAGAGGATATAAAAATGTTAGGGAAATCACAATCATAACTTTGAAAGTGAATGGGATGAACTCACCCATAAAATGTAAACGAATAGAAGAGTAGATTAGAATCCAAAATCCTACAATATGCTGTCTACAAGAAACACACCTGAGGTGGGTAGAAACTCACAAGGTCAGAATTAAAGGTTGGAGCAAGACCTATTGGGGTTCAACTGATAGAAAGAAGGCAGGAGTTTCAATCATGATATATGAAAAAGCCAAAGTAAAAGCAGAAATAATAAATGCAACCTATTCAGATCATAATGCAATAAAAACAATGATCAGTAAGGGTACATGGAGAGCCAAATCAAAAATTAATTGGAAATTAAATAATATGATTCTCCAAAATCGATTAGTTAGAGAACAAATCATAGAACAATGGAAAGGGCTTTGACCTATGCTTAAGCATAGAACAGGAATTTCTTTGAGTCATGATTGATTTTAGAATTGATACAATAGAGATACTTGGAATGACAGAACCAGGTCTTGGAAAATACAATTTCCACCCCACTCAGTCCTAACAGGATTTAGGAAGGGCTGCAGCAAAGGATCAAGATTTAATTATTTGAGAATATGACCTTCAACAGACATGTGCAAAGCCACAGACCTCTGGGCGGTCCTGGGTTAAGCTAGAGCCACCATTGGCACAGGGAAGACATGGACAGTGATTGGTAGATGTGAGAACTGAGGGGAGGGAACTTGGATGGTTTCCTTAAAGATAGAGGGGTCTGAGGACTGAGGGGGGGGGGGGTTGGTGGGAGAGGTTTTGGCTCTGAGAGGTGGTGCTTTGAGAGTCGGCTCTGAAGGAAGCTGGAGGTGAAGACCCCTGAGACTGTTTCTCCATTTTGGTCACATGAGTAATAGGGACTGATCTCCTTTCTGTGCCCCAGCTATCTAAGGGCTTGGGCCTTTTGGCCCAGCCTAAACAGAAGGGGTATTTAAGCCCTATTCCCTTCTCTCCCCTTTCTCTCTCCCGCTCTCTCTCTCTATCTCTAATACCTTTCTTCCTCCTGTTTGTAATTAAACTCCATAAAAGGTTGACTGCTGACTTGAGTTTTCATTTAGGAATTACATAGCTGAATTCCTTGGCAACCTTAAATTAATATATATCAGTCTTTTAAAGTGATTTCCTTGTCACAGTTCCTGAACAACCTGGAGGGATCTACGAGAAATAACAGTATCCACATTCAGAGGAAAAATTGTGAGAGTAGAAACCCAGAAGAAAAAACAACTGTTTGATTACATGGATCAAGGGGACACAATTGGGGATGTAGCCTCTAAATGAACATCCTAGTGCAAACACCAACAACATGGAAATGGGTTCTGATCAAGGACACATGTAATACCCAGTGGGATTACGTGTTGGCTATGGGAGGGGGAGGGGAAGGGGAGGGAGGAATAGAAAATGACTTTTGTAACCAAGGAATAATATTTGAAATTGACCAAATAAAAAAAAATTAAATAAAAAAAGAAATAAGCAAAATTCCAAAAATAAGGGAAGGAGTACCAAGTGGGACGTGGAAGTATGGGAAGAGAGTTGGTGAGAATAGGGCCATCTTAAAGACTAAGCTAATATAAGTAAAAAGATATCTGTATCATAGAAAAATGAGCTGGGTCACAATTAGGAAAAAAAATGTAATGTTATAGAAGAATAGAAGAAAAGCTAACCTAACTGTCATAACCTTATATGTGAATGGATTAAACTAAACAATAAAATTTAAAAGAGTAACAGGATGAATAAGAAAACAAAACCCCATAATCTGTTGCTTACAAGAAACACATTTAAAAAATAGACATATTAGAAAACAAAACAAAACAGACACAGAATAAAAATAAGAGGCTAGGAAGAAAAAACTTGCTAGCATCAAGTGAATACCAAAAAACAAGTGTTGCAAACATGCTAGTAGATAAGGCAAAAAACAAACATTCAAAACATAAAAATGTGACTAAATAAAGAAACTACATTATGTTGAAAGGAATTATAGAAAAAACTAACATCAATATTAAAATTATATTTAAGTATATTCCTTCCACATTGTGACTTTTCTCAACATGTTTTTGATATTTTGTAGGTCAACAGAAGAAATTAAATGGGATTTTGGGGGAAGTTATGTATAATCTTCAGACTACATGCAAAAGCCAACAGATGATACAGAAAAACTTTAGAAACTCAGAAATGCATAAAATGTGTGTATAGTGTTATATGACAATATATTTAATCTTTTAATACCATAAATATATACAATTTCTTTTACTATAAACACACCATAAAGAAAAAGAAAAAAATTCAAACTTCTCTGGTACAAAATGAAAACAAAAAAGTTTTATTTGGATTTTCCAGATTGCAGGGGTGACATGCCCATAACCCCTGGAATATACTGGGATTTACAAGAGAATTCTCTCCAACTTTTAAATAATTACCACATACTTTACAATTATTCTCAGAAATTGAGAAAGCACCTTATCAGAATCCTTTTGAAATGCCTTAGTTTCAAATTCTTATAAGAAACATTAACTGAGATAACAAAAATAGACTAACACTATGGGGACAAGAAATTTCAATATCTATCTCTCAGTATAGGATAAGTCTAACAGAAAAATAAACAAAAGGGGAAAAAAGAAAAAGAAATGAACAGTGTTCCTAGTCCCACTGGCTTTCTCTCTCTCTCTCTCTCTCTCTCTCTCTCTCTCTCTCTCTCTCTCTCTCTCTCTCTCTCTCCTCCATCCTCTTCTCTTTCTCTCTCTCTCTCTCTCTCTCCCCTCCATCCTCTTCCATCCCAGATCCTTTTCCTGGTTTTAGAATTATACTCATTAGTTCCTTTTTCTTTTTCAATTTTATCTATTTATTTAGCTCCCTCTCTCCCCTCTCCACTCTCCTCTCTCCCCCTCTTCCCCCGCCCCTCTCCTTTAAACTAGTGTTAAAAGCTAACTTCCAAAAAGTTTAACTTATAAATGGGACTGCTAAAGAATACTTCCCATCACCATTTGACACTTTATAAAAAAAAACTGACTTAATACGCAGAGATATTACAAACAAAATTAAAAAGGCAGAAAAAGCAAATATATTTTTATAGACAAAAATGCAATAAAAACAGTGATCATTCAGGGACCACAACGAAAAAGAAAAATACCCATCTGGGTCTTGGAACTTACAATGAAATTCTAAATAAAACAGCAAATCACAAAAACAATAATAATGAAAACAACATAAAATTTCTGGGCAAGTCTTCAGGGAAAAAAGCATATGCTCACAAACATACATTAACAAAATATAAAAGGAGATGAATGAACTTAAAATAATTTTTTAAATAGGAAACCAACAAATAAATAAATCTAAAAGAAGGTAATAAAATTAGATAATAATTTAAGTTGTAGAAATTATAAATAGAAATCAAAGAGGCTTCTTTGAAAGGTCTTTATAATATTGATAAACCTTTACCCATTCTGATTTGAAGAGGTCAGAAAACCAAATAAATAAAATAGCAAATGAGGAAAAATCACAACAAAATTATAAGAAATTTTTTAAAAGAATGTATTTTGAAGTTATAAGCTAACATAAATGAGAACACAAAAGAAATAGATACCTTCAAAAAAATATAAAAACCCTATATGACAAAAGACTAAATGAGAGATACTAAGAAATCTAGTCTCAAAAAGAGGAAAAAAAGATAATAACTTATTATATTGAAAATATCAAAGGAAAAATCTCCTATTCCTGATGGAGTTACCAGAGAATTCTCTCAAACTTTTAAATAATTACCACATACTTTATATTCTCAGAAATTGAAAAAGCATCTTATCAGAATCCTTTTTATCAGAAAAAAATCTGTAGTTTTAATTCCTAAACCAGTAAAGAATCAAATAAAAAATCATTGACCAATATTATTCTTCAAAAAATATTTTTTAGCCCTTACCAATACTATGTATTAGTTCTAAGGAAGAAGAATGGTAAGGGCTAGGCAATGGGGGTTAAGTGACTTGCCCAGGGTCACACAGTTAGGAAGTGTCTGAGGACAGATTTGAACCAAGGACTTCCTGTCTCTAGGCCTGGCTCTCAATCCACTGAGCCACCCAGCTGTCCCCTATTATTCAAAAAAATTTAAAGAAATCTAGTCAGACTATACACAGATTTATTCAAGAAATCATTCACTTTGATCAAGTTGAACTTATATCAGGTATGCAAGGATGATCCAACATTAAGGAAAACAATTATCATCATATTAAAAACAAATATCTAAATCTACATGATTATCTCAATAGACACAAAAAAGCTTTTAGCAAAATACAAGTCATTTATGCTTTAAAAAAACAGTTCTTTAATATCACAAAAATTATCTATCTTAAAACTAAAAACAAGCATTATATGAAATGGAGATATACTAGAGTCATTACCAATAAATATAGGAGTAAAGCAAAGATGTTCATTCTTCTCATTATTATCTGATATTCTGGCAAAGAGAGCAACAGCAAAAAAAAAAAGAGAGAGAGAGAGATAAAGAACTTAAACCTATAAGGACTGGCAAAAAGGAGAAAAAGGGGAAAAAAAAACTAACCCTATCTGCTGATGAAATGATGGTATATTTGAAAAAAAAAACAGGAAAATTCTGAGACTAGTTCAAAGTTGCAAAATCAACTACATTTCTATATAATGATAACAAAGTCCAAGGAGCAATAATCAAAAGGGAAATTCCATTCTCAATAACTAAAAAATGCATAATACATGCAGATCAATCTACTAAAGCACAAAGTTGATTTTTTTGTACCCAAGTACAAGGTTTTCAATTCAATTTCAATTTTACTAAAGTTTCTATATCTCTAATTCTCTCTTCTTTCTGGGTTCTTTTGAAAGTGGACTGTCATACAGTGTGTTGACTATTCAACTCTTGCTTTATGTCATCTGCAAATACAATGAAATTATTATATCTAGATCCAAGTCACTGATAAAAATGTTAAAGAGAGACATTGAAAATGTGCTATTAAGGTAAAAATGAGATTTGACAATCAACTAGATACTCTTAAAATGTTAAGCAGCTCAGGGTCAAGCACAAATCCCTGGGACTCTTCAATACAGATTTCATGTGACAATGAAACTGAATCTTTAACAATCTATAAATCAGACTATCCAACTATTTCTGAATCCATATAACTACCCTGTCATATAATATACATCTCTATCTTCTCTATAGGATATTATAAGATACTTTATCAAAAGTTTTGCTAAAATCTAGGTAAACTAAATTCAAAGTATTAAAATTATCAACTTTATTATTTCTGTAAAAAAAATTAAATGAGATATAAATTAAATATCTGGGGGATCTCAAACCCAGTCCAATCCCAGAAGGACTCACCATGGCCTTTACAGTGAGACAGAGGCCAGGAACATGCTGGATGAAAGCCATTGGCCATTAAAAGGATCCAGGGATTGAGCTTGGACTAGGATTGAAAAGCCAACATGGGAAACTCATCTGGCCTTTTTGGCTTCTTGGCTCCTTTCCCTCTCTCTGGTCTAAGTCTCTCTGAGCCTTCCAGGAGGCTCTTGTCTTATCTTGTCATCTCTTGTAGCATAAGCTGAGCCACCAAGAGGTTGAACAAAACAACAAACTGATGAATTAATATCAGAGAAAGCTAATCTCAAATCCCTAAAATGGCTCATTCACATATCTCCTCTCCTCAAGATACTATGCTATGGGAGGGCAGCACAACTCAACCCACTAGTTTGTGCTCTGACATTTGCTCAGCAATTTCCTTGTTGCCTCCACAACTATCTCTGCCACCATATTAATCCCTTGATTTAACTGCACTATCCTAAGGCAAAAGGAAATAGACCTCAGTTCTTTCCACTTTCCCCTGTGAAAGGAGAGGAGGAGTAAAAACCCAGCAGTATGCTGTGTCTAAGGTAGTAGCATACTTGGAAAATGAAACAACAGAGGGCAATGGGGCATAATGCCAGCATTTGAGGAACTGACATTGGGATGAAAGTGTCATTAGACCTTAAGAAAAGAATCTGGAATGGATCTAGGCCTCCTTCTTTCTTTCCCCAGAAATCACTTGTGGTAGAGAGTGAGACCAGTGAACACTGAATTCCAAGCATAGAAGGAAACTCAGAAAGTACTTTGAACATCAAAAGGCAATTGAACAAGTATCATTCTTACAATAGCCCTACAAAGTAGGTATTTTTATTATTTACATTTTTACAGATGAAGGACTTGAGGCTAAGAAAAGATTAGTGACTTGCCAAGATCATTTTGCTAGTACATTTGATAGATTTATAGTAGTAGATTTACTAACTCCAGGTTAATTCTCCCTTAAAACAGTGCTCTCTTGATCCTTCATGAGTTTTTAAAGATACTAATCAAAATAACTGATATTGAAAGACGCTCAAGAACAAAAATTTAAGGGAACAAAAGATGGCAGTTTAGAGATATGGGGAAGATGGTATTTTATTTACAGAATGCTTCAGCAAATTTACAAGTTATAAAGTAGACCTGCAAAAAAAAAAAACAACTTTGTATAGTAACAAAATCTAAAAGACAATGGAAAGGAAAAGCCCATTCAAAATAACTACAAAATGCATAAAATATTTAAAATTTACAAAAGCATACAAAATACTTGCCTATCTCAATACAAACATGTCAATATAGTAAAAGTGAAAATACTGCCAAAGTTACTTTTTTAAATGTTATTCCAATAAAACTATCAAAAGGATGACTTATAGAAGTGATAAAATACTAAAATTTATCTAGAGAAACAAAAGATCTAGAATGTCAAGAGAAAAAATGAAAAAGACAGAAATGAAAGAACAAAATTCCAATCTTCAAACTGCATTATAAAGCTATTGTCATTAAATCCATTTGGTATTGATGGGAAAAAAAAAGAGAAGTAAATTTAAGGAACTAATTAGACAAAAGAATATCAAAAACAATAGAACTCAATAACCTAGTGCTCAATAAAAAAATCTGAAAATGTAAATTTCTTAGGAAAGACTTCTCTGTTTAATTAAACTGACTGGAAGGAGGACAGCTGGGTGGCTGAGTGGATTGAGAGCCAGGCCTAGGTCCTAGGTTCAAATCTGGCCTCAGACAATTCCTTGCTGTATGAGCCTGGGCAAGTCACTTAACCCCCATAGCTTAGCCCTTACCAGTCATCTATCTTGGAACCAATACACAGTATTAATTCTAAGACAGAAGGTAAGGGTTCCAAAAAAAAAGAGAGAGATTGGAAGAGTATAAAACAATGTGGCTTTGGATTCAGAACACTATATTATGCCATATTCCATAATAAAGTAAAAAGATGTGACCCTAATATTAATTTTATTTAAAAATTGAAAGAAATCATAATTGAAAGATCATAATACCTTTCACAGCTACATGGTTTCATGAGCAAGGCAGTTACAATAGATAAAACAGATCATTTTGATGATAAAGAATAGAAAAACTTCTGAACAAAAAAAACTAAGGCACCTGGGTTAAGAAGTGAAGCAGTCTGGGGGCAGCTGGGTAGCTCAGTGGATTGAGAGCCAGACCTAGAGGCAAGAGGTCCTGGGTTCAAATCTAGTTTCAGATACTTCTTAGCTGTATGACCCTGGGCAAGTCACTTAACCCCCATTACCTAGCCCTTACCACTCTTCTGCCTTGGATCCAATGCAGAGTATTGATTCTAAGGCTGAAGGTATGGATTAAAAAAAAAGGGGGAAGGGGGTACTTCCGGTCAAGATGGTGGCTTAGAGAAAGCTAAAGTTCAGATCTCTGGAAACCCTTCCCTACCAATCTCAAACTATATGCTCCTAGGGCGCCGAAATTCAAAACGATCAACAGCATAGACCCTGGGAATCCTCCTCCTGGACCTGGACCTGGATCAAAAGGTACGGCCCCCCTCAAAAGCCAGAACCCGAGATCACTCGGACCTTAGGGGAAAAAATCTTCATAGAAACCTCTGACAAAGGTTTACTCAAATTTATAAAGAGCTAAATCAACTGTACAAAAAATCAAGCCATTCTCCAATTGATAAATGGGCAAGGGACATGGATAGGCAGTTCTCAGATAAAGAAATCAAAACTATTAATAAGCACATGAAGAAGTGTTCTAAATCTCTTATAATCAGAGAGATGCAAATAAAAACAACTCTGAGGTACCACCTCACACCTAGCAGATTGGCTATTACATCCAATAAAACTATACTTCCTGCCATGAACAGAATCTGAGTTTTCATCCTTGAACAGCACACTCATCACTCTTGAACTGCAACAGCAGCACTGTTTTTAAGAAATTGTGCCATACACACTAATTCTCTGTTGATTGGCTTTGGTTCTATCTTCTCTATATTTCTTTTTTAAAATCTAAGTTGATTGATGTCACATTAATCCACTCACTAGATAAATACCATTTTTAATGAATTGAAACTGTCATCTTTTGTGCTTCTAAATTTTTTTCTTGAGATTCTTCCATAGGGTTCCTGGACTGACTTGCTCTTTAACACTTTAATCCATGACATCCTATGTTTCTTCTCAACCCAATGAACAGTGCTTTTCCAAAACCTAAAGTGCTTATTAGAATGTTTGAATTTCTTCTATTTTTTATTTAAAAACTAAAATGCATGATCACATGGGTTGATGAAAATGATTGGGGATACAGACTCTAAATGATCACACTAGTGCAAATATCAATATGGAAATAGTTCTTGATCAATGACATGTAAAACCCAGTGGAATTGTGCATCAGCTATGGGAGGGAGGTGGGGGTAGAAGAGGGAAAAAACAAAAATCTTATAACCATGGAAAAATATCCTAAATTAATTAATTAACTAAAATTTCCTGGAAATAAATAAAAATTGAAGATTAAGATGCAGTGGTCACTTCCCACCAAGGTTTCTATCATTTCCACCCTAGCCACCAATTCTTTCCTATTTGTGAGAATCAGCTACAGGACAGAAGATCCTCTTATTGGAGGCCTTCTTTTGAAGTATGACATTATCAATGAGACAAATCAAAAATGTATTAATTGCTCTGCGTTTGGTAGGGAAAGAATACCCAAAGATTTCTAGATAACCGATCGTCCATCCATACTATATCATGTTTCTGGGCTAAACTATGATCTGTTCTTAAACTTCTCATCTATTACAAGATGGGTGGCACTACTATACACAAAGCATTGGGATTGGAGTCATGAAGACACAAATTCAATTCTGGCCTCAGACACTTAATAATTGTGTGAGATACAAAGAATTAAATATATAACATTAAGAGTCATTTCTAATACTTAAGTGGTCAAATGGCATGAAGTTTTCAAAAGAACTGCAAAGAATAAATAGGCATCTGAAAACATTCCAAATCACTTGCAAGAAAAATGCAAATTAAAACAACTAAGTATTTACCTCAAACCCTGCCAATTGGCAAAGATGGCAAATGTTGAAGTAGCTGTGGGAAGAGAGGTGCAGGAGAATATCTTGTTGGTGGAGTTGTAAACTGTTCAAACCATTCTCGATGTCAGTCTGTAATTATGCAAGGAAAGTTGTTGACTATCTATACTGGCCCAATAATCAAACTATTGCGCACTGACAGCAAGTAAATGAAAAAGCAGAAAATGAGCTGTATTATAGTAATAATATTAGACCTAGACTCCCAAAGTGATCAAAGAGAGTGGAAAAGAACCTGTATTTACAAAAAGAACAAAAATATTTATAGCAGCTCTTTTTGTGATAGCAAAGAATTGGAAAGTAGAGGGTACTTACCAATTGGGGGATGGGTGAAAAAATTATATGAATGTGAAGAAATATTATTGTGATATAAAAAATGATGAAACCATTTTTGAGAAATCTGGAAAGAATTGTATAAAATGATGCAGAGTGATGTGACAAGGAAATCACTTTAAAAGACTGATATATATTAATTTAAGGTCGCCAAGGAATTCAGCTATATAATTCCTAAATGAAAACTCAAGTCAGCAGTCAACTTTTTATAGAGTTTAATTACAAACAGGATGAAGAAAGGTATTAGAGATAGAGAGAGAGAGGGAGAGAGAAAGGGAAGAGAAGGGAATGGGGCTTAAATACCCCTTCTGTTTAGGCTGGGCCAAAAGGCCCAAGCCCTTAGATAGCTGGGGCACAGAAAGGAGATCAGTCCCTATTACTCATGTGACCAAAATGGAGAAACAGTCTCAGGGGACCTCCACCTACAGCTTCCTTCAGAGCCAACCCTCAAAGTACCACCTCTCCAACAAACCAAAACCTCTCCAACCAACCACACCCAGTCCTCAGACCCTCTCTCTTTAAGGAAATCATCCAAGTTCCCTCCCCTCAGTTCTCACATCTACCAATCACTGTCCATGTCTTCCCTGTGCCAATGGTGGCTCTAGCTTAACCCAGGACCGCCCAGAGGTCTGTGGCTTTGCACATGTCTGTTGAAGGTCATATTCTCAAATAATTAAATCTTGATCATTTGCAACAGCCCTTCCTAAATCCTGTTACCCTGAGTAGGGTAGAGATTGGAATAATAATATTTTGATCTATGCTGCAGCCCTTCCTAAATCCTGTTAGGACTGAGTAGGGTGGAGATTGTAAAGACCTGGTTCTGTCATTCCAAGTATCTCTATTGTATCAATTCTAAAATCAATCATGACTCAAAGAAATTCCTGTTCTATGCTTAAGCATAGGTCAAAGCCCTTTCCATTGTTCAGCAAAAGGTTTCTGTCCTAAAGTAATCTTAAGAAGGGAGGAGGAGGAACCTCCCATGCCAAAGGGGTTCACATTCCAATAGAGTTCCCACTATCAATAGGAAATTTTTCAAGTATGAAATTTCCCAATGGTGAAATTTCCAACATTTATAAGTCTAAGAAATTTTAAGGTTTACAGTGAGAAGAGCAGAATCAAGAGAACAGTTAATATAATAACATTGTAAACAAAAACAACTCAATGACATGACCAGCCAGGATTTCAGAATGTAGATGAAGAAGAATACTACCCAATTAGACATAATGAACTCAAAGTACAGAATGAGACATGTATAGATATGGCCAATGAATGATTTTATTTTGTTTGACTATACATATTTGTTACAAGAGTTTGTTTATTTTTTTTAATGGGGGAGCAATGTGTGATAAAAAGGCAAAAGAAGATAAGGGCATGGTCTCCCACTCAAAAAAAGAAAAAAAAGGCCTCTGAGGAACCACAGAGTAGAATAGCTTTAAAAGTTCCATATTTAAGTGCCAGCTGGGTAGCTCAGTGGATTGAGAACTAGGCCTAGAGATGGGAGATCCTAGGTTCAAATTTGGTCTCAGACACTTTCTGACTGTATGACCCTGGGCAGGTCTCTTTGCTTAGTCCTTACCACTCTTCTGCCTTGGAACCAATACATAGTATTGATTCTAAGGTGGAAAGTAAGGGTTTTAAAAACAAAAAAGTTCCATGTTTAGCATAATATATTTTAAAAGAAAAGCAAAATCTATATAATTGTGATTCACTATTTCATATAGAAATTCTCTTCTACTCTACAATGTATATGGATATGTTAAGTTTATCTGGTATTTATTAAAGTCAGAATTTTTATAAAATTAAAAAGAGAAAAGAGGCAGAAGCTCATTGGAAGGGAACTAAATTGAGTTTGTTGAACTGAAGCACCATCTGTAACTTGGAAGAGGTGAAACCTCTCAAGTGATTATTAGATTCAGCATTCTACTCAGTGAAAAGTTGGCTGAACTCATTTGGATTGTCCAGAAAGATACCCTCTACAGCTTTACTGTGAGCTCCACTTTGGTATAATAAAAAAAACTTAAAACAAATTAGACTCCAGTTGAGTGAAAAGTCGTTTATAGATCCTTATTTTAAGGAAATTGCTTATCATTACAATAACTTAGCAGTTCCTCAGCACCTCTTTAAGAGTATGAGTTAAAAGAGCCTTTCATTACAACAATTCTAGAGCAGGAGTACATTTGTTCAGAAGGATAGTAATAGGAATCAGAAGGAAAGCTGTTAGTAGAAAAGTAGCTTCCTATAGTAGTTATTCCGGAAGGGAAGACATTAAGGCCTATATAGGAAAACTGTGAATTGCTTTAGAACATGGGTTTTCCTCATTTATGTATGTCTTTCCTAGGTTTAAGTAAATGCCCACTCTCTCCCAAAAATACAGTACTGTGTGCAAATAGTAAGAAAGGATGACACAGATTTATGTATGGATACATAAATTATTCATCCATTTGTCTTATATATAGGTATGGTTTTATAAGTTTATGTTTATAACCAATTACATGTAGTTAATGCTTGTTAACCAACTGTGACATTTTATTATTTGCTTCCTATTGAATAACTCTGAAAATGTTTATCTATCTATATGTTTATGTGTATATACACTGCATTTACCTTATTCAGCAAATGTTTTAAGTTGGGTTTTTTAAGCCTTAAAAGGTAACAATGTAGGTGCCTTTTCTCAGGCCCTCTGAGGATGAGAAAATATTCTCTGACTGCTTTCAAAGGACCATGTGGGAGATGGGAGAAAGGAAATCACATATTTCTGGCCAAGTTTAAACTAATCAATGATGGGTCCCTCACTGCTGAGCAGGAAGGCCTATTGATTCAGGGCACAATGTAGAGTAAAAGAAGCAGCAATTTCCATTGGTGACCTCTCTGGCTTTGGTACTCAAGGCAGCAAGATATGGGATAAAGGTATATAAATGAAGGGCTTGGCATGAAGGTGACTTATTCTTTGAAGATTAGAACATAAGAGGAGAAAAGGATGATATTAAGGTATAGAACTGAGGAAAAGAAGGGCCTCCCATTTAAAGGCCCAACTGTTTTCAGTGAAGTATGAGTTGAGTCCTCTGCTAAGAGAGAAAGGTAATCTAAATGGCTTAAGGAGAAAATATCTGGATCAGAAACTGAGCAAAATGGTATAAAGAGTCAATAAGGGAAAAGTAAAAGAATTGTCAAGCAATTCAAACAAGAGTTTTAAGACAATATAATAGATCTAAAATGAGATTGGGCAGCAGTTACATGAATTCCTTTATAGGCATTCAGCAGAATAGGCAGAATAGATGGTAAAGGTAACCAGGTTTGAGATTTGAAAAATGATGAGTAGAAAGCATTACATGAATAACAATGGAGAAGACATGGATTGTCTGTTTTATCCTTTACTCCTTACTTCACTGGTCCATCTTCTTTTCTGGTAGTACAATTCTATGCTACCTTTTAAACCATCCTTCCTCAGTAAAATGCTACAGCTCTTCCCACTCCAATCTATTGCCCGATAAGCTATCAAATTCATTTTATTAAAGCACAGGTCTGATAATATGATCCCTCATTTAATTAATTCTAGTGGCTTTCAAAATATAAAGTCATCTGTTTGGCATTTAAAGCCTATCACAACCTGCCCCTTTTACTTTCTAAACCTACTTTACTCCTCTGATATACTCTATGACCCAGCTACACTGGGCTACTTACTATTCCTTACATATACAACTCTTCTTTCCCCAGGCTCAGAAGGCTATGCCTCATTTCCACCTATTGGCTTCCTGGTTGGCTTCAAAATTCAAATTCCATCTTCTAAAGGTGGCCTTTTCTGATCCTCCTCTCCTCCCCTTTTATTGATTGCCCTCTGAGATTACTTTTAATGTAGTCTGCATGTATCTTGTGTTTTAACAGTTATTTGTAGACAACCTTTAGTTGCCTATAAATGTACTCATTTTTCCAACCTCAAAAAAACCCTCATTTGATTCATTCATCTTCACTTGTTATCCTCTCCTATGGCTAAACTCCTTGAAAAGGTCATTCCCAACAAATGCTTCCACTTCTTTTCCTTCTCATTTTCATCTCTCTAGTCTGGCTTCCAACTTTATTGTACAACCAAAATTATATAATTACATATGTAATACTAAATCTCATTTCAAAATGAGATGCAACTTTTATAACTTAGCAAATGGATCTTGTTCAGTAGAAGACTTGAACTTTAAAAAACAAGCAAAGTCTTTTATCTTTATTATCTTCATAACAGCTCTCTACTACCTGGCTGTACCCTAGCAAATTATCGTCCACAAAACTGCAAAAATAATCTTCTAAAATACAGGACTATTATCACTCACCTGCAAAAAAATTCTTCGGAAGCTTCCCATTACTTCCAGAATAAAATACAAATTCCTTGGCCTGGCATTACTTTTCTATTGATTTTCTAGTTCTACAACATAGCAACATAACATTAAGACCATAGATATGTACAAAATTAAATGTCCATTTAATAGTGTAGTTTTTACCATGAAACTTTTTGGTTTTAATTGTATAGTTCCTTTTAAGAAACAGCAGAATGCTGGAGTATGCTATGGCATCTTGAGCTTTCAAAATCTTTTTTTCAAAGCAGAGTTCAGTAAAGTTTTACAGTTCCTCTGTAAAGACTTTGAGGATTCCCTTATTAATGCTCTTTCTCAAATGACTTTTTATAGATCTACATTAAAAAATATTTTGTCCAAGGGGCAGCTAGGTGGACTGAGAGCCAGGCTCAGAGATGGGAGGCACTGGATCCAAATCTAGTCTCAGGCACTTCCTAGCTATGTGAGTCTGGGCAAGTCACTTAACCCCTACTGACTAACCCATACCACTCTTCTGCCTTAGAATCAATATGCAATATTAAAAAAAAGTTTTGTCCTACTGGACAAATTATGAAAGAGAAACTTACATATTCCTTTAATAGCCTGGCTTAATGGAGGGAGAGCTAACCTCAAAAGAAGAAAGGCTCAGATTAGAGGAACTGGATGAGTGACAGTGGACAAGTAATTTCCTTTCTCAATGCTATAGGCAGAAAATTAAGACTCTGTCCTGCTAGAAGCCATTTCCTCAGGAAAAGAATTCCAAGTACCAGTGAAATCATAAATCTAGTCCCTATCCCTAGGAGGTAAGGGAGAAAAAAAAATTTTGATTTAAATAATGTTTTAATAAGTGTATATCTTTTGTTTCTCCATTTAAACTGAAAGTTGGGGATCCCATCAGTTCAATTAATCAAGCAAATTTTAAATAGCTAAAGCCAAAGGAAGTTGGAAGGAAGACTCTCTTCTCTTGGTTAAAAAAAAAAGGATATTTAAGGAAAATTTATTAGGAGTAATAACCATAATATTTCAGGGAAAATAGAAATTTTAAAATAGCAAGAATCAGCAGTTTAGATGCTGGAATAGTTTGAATTGATTCTCTCTTGAGGATGATCTCCAATCAATGATGTTAGAGCACTTGTTTGTACAACAAATTTTAGCACAGTATATTTTTCTTTGTATTAAGCATAAATTCATGTTTATGTAAATTTATGCTGTGTTGAATGTCTGGAATATTGTCTATCCCTAAGACTGGAGGGTGAATACTTGTTTTTTTTTTTGTTTTCTCACATCATTTATATGCCCTCTTCAAATCATAAACACTGAAGAAGTACTTGCAAAATGTTACAAAAGCAAAGATATATACTGGTGAAATTTCAGAAATGGTTGTTTTCCATAGCTTTATGGTTGACACCCATTGAAAAAAGTAATGAAAATGTTTCCTCAAAAAAAAGAAAAGAAAATTCATATAATAGAAACATACAATTCAATACAAAATCTCATTTTTTCCACACATTTTAGATGCAAAACACTTTAAATAGTATATTGATTAAAATACCATCTTCTAAAATCAGGGAGGCATAATTAAAGATTTTTGACAAACCTTAAAGTGTTAAAAAACAAAACATTGATTTTTTTTGAGGGACAAAAAAAAAGTCCACAAAGGGAACCATACAACCACAAATTATGCACGAATTTTTCACACATTATAAATTGTCTATTCTAATGAGGCAGATCACAGTTCAAAGTTCACAGATAACCACGAAGGAAAATACACACACCTCTAATTCTTTATATCAATTTTTGGGGAAAGATACCAAAAGTATTTTGGTTGTTTGCAGCTGCGTTAACGGCAAAAGACAATTAAATGTGTGAACGAGGCTCTGTCAGAGTAACACTTGTCATTCACACACCTCCTCTCCGGAGGATCTCCAAGTGTTTCAGAAGCACTAATTAAAACGATCTAAAAGCGTCTCACGAGAAGTAGAGACGAGTCTGCTGGTTTCATTCGTTCTGCGGAGGGGCTACGAGGGGCTTAAGAACTAGGAGGCCCTGCCCAGGATCCTTTCCCTCCTCTTCCCAGGGACCCAAATTCGCAATTCGCGGCAGGACAACCTGCAGTCACTTAAACTTTCAAGCCCCTCCCACCACAGTATCAAAGTTAGAGACCATAAATGTCAAGACTTTGAAGGCGCTAACCAACACCAGTGGAGGAAGTTTCCACACTGGACAGATAAATCCCAGGTCCTTCCTCCCCACCACACTCCCAACCCCCGGAAAAGTCACATTCTTTTATCCCCTCCCCCCATCAGCCCCAAGTTCAAGGTCTTTCATTCCAAGGTCCCGGCTCCAGGACGCGGAAAAAGGGGTAGGGTCTCTCCAGGGAGAGCCCAAACGAGTGTCCTCGGAGATAGAGAGCCCGTTGGGGACTCTTGCCCCCGGAAACGCGACGAGAAAAGGCCCCGAAGCGGGGGTTACCCCTCCCCGCGTCAAGGTGGAGAAGGTGCAGGCGATGATCCGGGATGAGGATAACCCCTCCCTCCACTCTTTCTGTATTTCGGGGTGTCCGCCTTGGCCCCTGACGAGCCTCGATCGCAGATATTCCCTCACTCTCTGCCTCCAGATTCCCCCAAACTACCCTCACCAGGAACTTAGCTGTCTCTCCCTCGCTCTCTCTCACCTGAGCCCTGCAGGCGTCCACTTGTTCCGGAGCCAATCCTACATCTCAGCAATGCTCCTCCTGATTGGCGTTCGAAGGCAGGAATCTCGTATCCTATTGGATGGAATCGCAGCAAGGGGAGGGAGGGACAGAGCTAGATTCCCAGAGTTCCATTTGGGTCAACACGGGGGGAAACAAGATGGCAGCCTTGACAACCGGCTTTGGACGCGCGAGGCAAGGGGGAGCCGGGGACCCGAGGGAGTATAAGGCGGAGACGGCTGCAGGAGGCGACAAGTTGGGCGGCGGCGGCGGAGGAGGAGACAGAGGATGCAGCTTTCTCAGGAAGGTTTCCGTGCCTGGAAGCGGCGGCGGCGGCGGCGGCGGCGCTCGGTTGCGTTCCATCGCTGGGACGCGGCCATCGGTACAGAATGGGCAGCTGCTGGTGTCCGCCGGCCTCCCGGCCCTGGACCAGCTTTTAGGTCGGTCGGTCAGTTCCGAACGGAGATCCGCATCCAGCGGACGGAGGGAGGGAGGGAGGGAACGAGGGAAGAAGGAGGGAAAGGAACAAATAAACAGACGGGAGAGGGGTTGTGGAACTATCCAGAGCGAGGAGGGGGCGAGCACAAGGCCCCAAGACCTGCTGTGGGGATGCTCCAGCCCCACAGCTCCCCTAGGTGTTCTTCTTTATCTCAGAGGTATTCTCCCCTCCAGATATTATCCTGCCTCAGAGATTCTTTATTTACCCCCTCCCCCAAATTTCTTTCTCCAGATCATCTCACCCGATGTGTCTTCTGGAGGTTTTCTGCACCCCTAGATACTCTTTCCTCCTCAGATTCCGTCCCCACCACCCCATCCATAGAGGTTCTCTTCCTGTAGCCTAAGATGTTTACTCCTGAGGTGCTCTCCTCCCCAGGTGCGTGAGGTGTTTGTTCCCCCTTCCCCTCAAACTTGATCCTTCCCAAATGTTCTCTCCTCACCCCAGCCTGAGATGTTCTTCATCCCTAGCTATTTCTCCACCACCTGCCTCGTGTATTTTCCCAGACTCTTGGTGCCCTAATTTGAGATGCCCCCCTCAACCTGAGATGTTTCTCCTTGACAGTCACAAATTCTCTTCACTTCTTCCCCCAGCCTGAAATATACTTCTCAGGTGTGCTTCCCGACTTGAAATGTTCACTCCCTTAGGTGTTTCTTCACCTCTGCCTCTTTACTCCCTCCCCAGACTGAAATATCACCCATCTCCCACCCCCCTTAGATTTTTCTCAGCCACCCCCCTCCTGCCTGAGAAGTTCTTGCTGTCAGCATAGCTTCAGGTGCTTCTTACTCTCCATCTTTACTTGCCCCTAGCCTGAAATGTTTTTTTTTTCTTTTCCCCCCATTTGGGTGTTTCTCACACACTCTATTCTTCTTCATTTTTTTTCTCTCCCTTATCCAAGATGTTCACTTTCCTTCAACCTGAGAATTTTTTCTTATACTACTGCAGTCTAAAATAGTTTCTCTTCCCAGCCTTAGATAAAACTCCCCACAGGAGCCATTCTTCTAGAGCTTAGAGATTGCTGAAAGTCAGGTGCTATCAGCCCAGATAAAATTGTGCCTGCTTTGTGCCCTGCTTGATCTTAGTCCTGAAGATTTCCTAATCCAGAATCTGCTGGTATAATCCAGGTCAAAGTGTTTCCCTTGCCTGGATCCCAATTTCCTCACCTGTAAGAATGAGGGGTTTAGATTAGGTAACCTCTATTTGTCATCTTGTAACTAGTACAGCAAAAGAAATCAACTCCCCTCCCCAAGCTATCTATGGTTCTTTCAAGTATTTAGTTACTAAATGAACAGCATTCAGATTTGGGGCCTATGGTTTTCCTCTAAACTGCAGATCTTTTGGGCTAGTATGTCCTTCATTAAAAGGGTTTCTCTTTTATTATCCACAGTGTTTGCTTTTTAGAACCATAAGCTTTAAAAGACAATTTCCTTGCTTCTGAGTGATTCTAGGTGTCAAATCAAATCTGATCAGATTTATGTTTTATTATATATTATTTTAAAAAGAGGAAAGCCATTTTCTTTACTTTTCTTTTATCTTTGTGGAAGGGTGAAGGAAAAGCATGTTCTTAGTTCTTCTGTTTTTGTAAGGCACAAAGCATAGAAACACAATCTACAATTAGATGAAAGTGAAAAAAAAAATGGGATTAGTAAAGCATTGCTGTTTCTAAGTAAATTGAGTGTAAATTACTCCAGGTTGAAATGTCCAGGTTTAAATGTTAAATCTTGAGTATACTTATAAGTCTAGTCTTTCTCCCTATCCTTCATTTGTGTCCCCCCCCCCCAAAAAAAAAAGTCTACTACCATTCAGAGAGTTAGTTTATAACTGAAGAAAGGAGGGTCAGCCACTAAACAGAAGGATATAGCTACCTGCTTCTGTTCTTTCATTCACATCTCAAAACTCCCTTACTCTTCAGTCCACCAGTATTTTCACTCAGTGACTTAATCCTGTTATTAGCTTCCTGAGTATCATGATAAGTGACTAGGAAGTGATCCAAATGCATCTCCATAGCAGATCCTAATGTTTATTTAGGAAATTAACCCAACCATGCACACTCCTATTTTTTTCTTGTGTTCTTCATTTTGTGTTTTGTCCAGTATTTGAGTTTTAAAAGTTGGAAGCTTTTCCATAGTACTAATAATTGTTTAACATGGATGAGTGACTTCATTCATGTGGTCCAGAAACTTCACAAACAAAAGTAAAGAGTATAAAGTCACATTTATGGTTTTTTGGTTGTAATTCTCCATCAGTAGCCATATGAAGGAAGGAATTAGAGTAAATATAAGACCCAGAAATGAAATTAAGTAATAATTAGTGACTTTTTGTTTTTACTTTGTCATCAGTTTTCTGAATCCATAATCTTTTTTTCTTTTAAAGGAATTTTTAATTGAGCATTTCATCTTCTGTCATATGGTTTTTATCTAATTCCTAAAGTTGTACTACACAGGATCATAAGAAATTTATTCTTAGAAAAGTGTAGCATAAAAGGGGTTTGTTTTAGCTTTTAACTTAAAATTTTTTTGTTATACACATATTTCATTGTGTGGAGAGAGGTAGACATTTCTAAATATTGCTTAGAATGTAACCATTCTACATTTAGTAATAATACTTAAAATACTGCTACTTTTCATATTCACCATTTCCCCCAATTTCTATTCATCTGCCATTTACTAATTTTTTTCTGTCTTCTAGAAAGAATTTTTTGCAGCATGTTTCAAAATATTGAACCTTATTTTTTTGTATTAATTAAAAGCTTCATTAATATTTCATAAAGAACCAAATCTTATCCAGGAAAAAAAAAGCACAACAAATGATTGCATATGTGCTAAAATAAAAATTCAGACATGAATTTGAAACTTTTTCAGACTTTAATTATGCTGAATTATTTTAGATTAACACTTGGGTGTGACTCCACAATTAGGCCAACAACTCATGGTAAAAATCAACATTGATTACAGTGAATAAAATAAGTAAAGGTTGTTTTAATTAATGAGATCTTCTTTTGAAATATATTTTGCATGTGTGCATTTGTCTCCACAGAAGTGGAAAGTAATTGTTATATTAAGAAAAATTTCTTCATTTAGAACAACTGTTGTATGATCTTTTGCTATTAACTTTTCTTAAATGACATTTTTGTGATTGATATTTTTGTGCTCTGTATTGCCACTGTGAAACAAGCAATTTACATTTGTTTTCTGTTAAAGTGTTATATAAAAGTGAAACAAAATTGGCTGCTACTGCATTAAATACTTCAATGTAAGAAGTTCCAAAAACCTGACTACTAAGTGTTATTACTCTAAAATGCATGTTGTATGATTCAAATTGTGACATTAGCATGACATGACTGCAAGTGTGACTCAAAATGTAATGGAAGTAGGATGTTATGATGTCAGGATGATGGGAATATACTGTGACATTATTATGATTGCTGTATAAGTACCTTCTTGATTGCCATGTAACAAGTAAATATGCTGTAATATCACTTACATGAAATACAGTGAAATTTGACTGTACCAATTCCATGATGTCATTGTAATTTGTAGCAGATTTAAGCATAGATGCAAAATATATTTGAAAAGTACTCTACAACCTTGAATGTTATTCACTTGATGAATATACTAATATTTCATGACCTTCTCCAAAATAGTCTGCAAATTCAAAATTTTGCTTTCATTTAAAATATTTGATCCAAATGTGTTTGGTTTTACTATCAGAAGTCTTATGTTTTATGTAAAATATCCAAATTTGGTAAATTCACAGTTTCCTAATGTTGCCCAGATCTTCACATTAGTGTTGGTCTTGTTACCTTACCCACTCTAAACACACTGTTCACATTCTCCCCTTCTTTCCATAACTATTCTAGTGGTCTTTTAAGGGAAGCAATAAATAACACCTTAAGCTTATGGCACAGGGAGAAAATTAATGAATGGTATGCTTGCAGAAGTCGTTTCCCTTCTTACCAGAAAAGGTTATAATTGGACTTCTGCTTTACAAAGAATACCACTCAAGCCATAACTTTTCACTCATGAAAATATTAGCCAGTTTCACTTCTCCAAAAGCTGGTGATAGTTCAAATTCTTCTTTGACTTTCCTTTGTTCAAGAGCATAGCAAATGACAATGTTTTGTTTTGTTTTTACTTTTTAGTCTCTGAAACTATAACATGTTAAGACAAACTAATGGGCCAGAGAGATTACTCCTCCAGACAAAATCTTGTGGGTTACAATTATGACAACAATGTAGAAGAGAGACAAAAGCAGTTCTGCCTGCCTCATGTAATACTGAATCTCTCTAATATTTAGGAACATTTTTTAGTATATATTTTTACATTTTTATTTTTTATAATACATTCATGACAGATTCATGCTTTTTTACTTTTGAACACAAGAGATGAGGTGGATTGCAAGTTCAAAGAACATTCCCTTTTAATATGTGAATTACTATATCTAGTCTCTAAAAGTTTTTTTTTTTAATATATTTTATTTGATCATTTCCAAACATTATTCGTTAAAGACATAGATCATTTTCTTTTCCTCCCCCCCACCCCCCATAGCCGAGGCGTAAGTCCACTGGGCATTAGATGTTTTCTTGATTTTCTAAAAGGTTTTCTAAAACCTTTTCTAGTTTTTTCTATTTTCATATTGCATACTTGCTTAGCTAGTGGATCAAGGCTTTCATCCTGCTCTTTGAGAGAGAATAAGATAACTTTAAAATCAGAAAGCCTATAGAATTTCCCATTTTTACATTTACCACTAACACCAAATGACTAGGTGATTTTGCCCCTTGGAGCCAAAAGCCAAAGTATACATTTCTGCTTTTCCCTCAGAAGAATACTGAATGATTTTAAAAGCATATATTTTGAATAATAGTGGGGGAAATTCTTGTATAAACATTCTTTTCTTTCTCTCATCTCTTCCCTTATTTTCCTTTCTTCTAGATTTAACTTTTTTTTTGTAATGGATAGTATGCTGAAACCTTAAGTTTGTGGACCCCAAATTAAGGTTACTTCTCTAAACTAAACTTGCAAAGAGACAGAGGCAAGCAAAGAAGATTCTATATTACTAGGCCTCTAATGAGACTTCATTTAGTCAAAATGTATAATGAATTTTGTGGGAAATTGAGGTAGTATTTTCCCCCTTTAAATCTATGCTGTTAGTAATTTATCAGCAGCTAATTTTCATGTGAATATAAGAACCATTGCATTTTACAAAATCCAAGATTATCCTTGTGACTTTATAAGAGCATTTTTAGTTCTGTAAGTCTTTGCTAAAACAAAGGGTCAGGGTTCCAAACCTATAGATTGTTTAAAACAACCAGGCAAATACTTGCATTTTTTTAAAGATTAAAATTAATTTAAAATTTTTTAATTAAAATGGCAAGCCATGGATTTTTTTCTTCTTTCAAACTTAAAATCTTCTAATGATTTCTACAGTTGTGTTTGATACTTAATTTATGACCATTAAAAATGGATATAGAATTAATGAAGAGGTTCATAAACAAACCTGAGGAATTGTCTTCTCTCTTTTGCAAATTTATTCTTTCTCTTTAAAGAATACCAAGAAATTGAAAAAATAAAATTATTTTCTTCCTTGCATTCTTAGCAACAAAGCAAATGATTAATTTTGAGAGAGACTATACTTCTCTGGTTCCATCCCTTTATTGTAGGAGATTACAGATTAACTAATATTACCATTCAGAAAATAGTAATATGCTCATCCCTGAAGTTCTTTGAAAAACTGAAAAGTATAAACCTTAGACTGTTTTCAGAATTTAGTAAAAATGCTAGGTGAATCCAAAGCATTTTTCCTAAATTTGAATACTTGCTAGTAATCATGATATTTTTATTACCCTTTTCCCCTTTTCTACAAGCAAAGCTTGCAAAAAATTTAAGGAAAATATTTTTGTATATTGTGAAAGATGGTTAGAGAAAGTTGAATTCCATCATGTTGATCTTTATAAAATGTCAGTTTCCCAGGGAAAAAAAATGACTATACAACATGCTCAATATGATATGGCTTGCTTGAGGTAAAATAACCTGTTTACACTGAAGAAGAGAAAAGGGTAGGGAAGCTAAGGGTGATTTTCTTCAAGTATTTAAAACAGTGAGGAGAAATTAGACTCATTTTTCTTCTTAGAGGGTAAAATTAGAAGCAATGTTTGAAAGTTGAAAGAAGTATATTTAGACTTGATATAAGGAAAGATTTTCAAATGGAACTCTCCAAAAGTGGAATTAACCTCCTTGGTAGGTAATGGGTACCCATCATTAAAAATCTTCAAGTGAAGGCTGAATGCTTACATGACGTTATTGCAAAAGTGATTTCTTTATAATTTGGAATTGGAGTAGATGGGCCCTGAGGTCTACCAAACCTGAAATTCTGTGAGCTTGTACTTTTATTTGCTTTTAAAAGAACTTCACTATTCTCTATCATGGTTTATATGATAATCTATAATGGAAGCAGGTCTGCTTTTTTGCTAAGAGAAAAAAGTCTTGCTAGCATAGCACTTGAGGGTTTGCAAAGGGCTTTCAATATTTCAGCATATCCTTTGACCCTCACTTGTGAGGTAACTACTACAGATATCCCTAGTTTAAAGAATGGGAAACTAAGGCTGAGAAAAGCTGAGATTTGCCAATAGTAGTGCAACTATTAAATGTTGACAAGGGGGATTTAAAATGTAAGTCCAGTGTTAGATAAATTACATCATACATTTCCTCACTTTTTTTCCCTCAGGTTTATTATTCACTATCCCAGAATCAGGTTGACTGTTGGGTGGGTACAAATTAGTTTTTTTATCTCTCCTAGACCTGCTACAATGCCAGTCCTTTTCTTCTTTAATGTAGGCTGCCATACTACTTCTATCATCTATTCCAAATCTCTTTGAAAGCCTTCTAAACCCACCCTTTTGGAAGAGAATTTCAACATGCTCTGCTGAAAATAATTGGGAGGTCTCTTTTCCTCACTGCCACTTCCACACTTCACCTCAGCAAATTTTTTTTCCCTTGAGGTTGGGAGAAAAAAATTAGCCCTCTCCATGCCAGTGCCAACCCTTACTTTGGTCTTTGATCCTCATGTCCCCGAGTTCCTTGCCACCCCTCTTCTCTCCAAAGCTACCATTTCCAAATTCGCCTATGTCTTTCCCACCTTTACAAAAACTTTAATTGAATCAATTAACCCTTCAAGTTATTTTTCCTATGTGTCTTCCCTTTGACAGGCGAATTCCTAAAACCAAAATCCATCTGCTCCTCAATGAGGTCATTATGATCTTTATTGATAAATCCAGTAGCCTTTTCTTACATCTTATTCTTCACTTCCCTGAAGTACATGGCACTGAAAACATACTTTCTGGATAACCTTCTTTCACCCATTTTCTGTACATACTCTGTTGCTGGATTTTCACAATAGCTTTCTGTTGTGGTTCTCTGTTTTCCAGTTAGACTGGCCCTCAGGATCTTTTGCATATTATCCATATCTATCTCCCTCTGCATGGACATATCCCAGGGCTTTATCCTTTCCACCCTCTACTCTTAATGTTCTCATGAAATGCGATGAATTCAATTATCATTTCCATGAAGATGACATTTTTATAAATGGCTTATGTGTGAGGGTATATACACTGGTGTAAGTATGCATGCATGTGCACATACACATAGATACATAGCCCTCATCTCTACCTTGAGTTCCAGTCCTGCTTGACATCTCCACCTGGATGTCCCATAAAAATCTCAAACTTAGCATGTGTAAAAAATGATATCTCACACCCTACTCTCTCCCCCTGCCCAATTCCCTTCCTCATTCTTCCTGTCATCTTGGATTTTAACCTAGGGTGGTAATGGTGAACCTTTTAGAGATGGAGTACCAGGCCCCACCCTCACCTTACCCCCTAGACTGAGTGCAGTGCCAGCCCTCCACCAGACATCTGAGTGCCATGCTGCACCCCCCTCCTTACCCCAGACAGGGGAGGAAGAAAGCACTCCCATTGGGCTGCTGAGCAGAAGGGTGGGTGATGAGAGGTGAGTATAGAGAAGGGGAAGAGTTCTAGTGTTCTGATCCCCTTCAACTCTGCTGCCTATGAGCTGCCCTCCTTACCCTATGTGGGCTCCTATTGGGCTGGTGGGCAGAGGGGCAAATGATGTGAAAAAATGTCATCCAGGCATGGTGGAGAGGGGGAAAGGAGCAGCTCCACCTGAGACCCTCTGCTTTTCTTGTAATAAACTCAGGTGAGGGGAGGGAGAGGAATTCGGAGAAGAGCAGGCTGAGTGGCTCACATGCCCACAGAAAGCTCTGTGTGTGCCATCTTTTCCACCTATATCATGGGATCACCAGCACTGACCTATGACTTGACAAGGATTTACATTCATTCACATACATGTACATCCCCCACGTTTTATTGCCAGTCTTATTGATCCAACCACAGGGTATCTCACATCCATATTTTTATTTTTTTAAACCACAACTACCTTTTATCTGGACTCTCATAATTTGATCTGGACTACTAGAATAACCTCTTAATTTATTTGTGTCTAGTTTTCCCTCTCATTCAGATTTTACACAGCTGCCAAATTAATATTCCTAAAATAGTGCTCCTCTCTTTTTAAAGTACTTTATTGCCCACCTTTCAGGATGATCACATAAACATTCTCCCTTATGCTCTCTACACTCCAGCCAAACATTCAGTCTATAGCGACTGTACAGTTAATCAAGTTTTCCATGCCCAAAATGTTCTCCCTCCTAATCTCTGATTCTTAGAACCCTAGATCTTTCAAAGATTAGCTAAAGTACAACCTCCTACAAGAGGCTTTTCCTGATTCCCTCTTAGTGCTCTTTCCTCATTTTATTGTACATTTATGATATTTATCTGTATGTGTGCATATATGTATATGTAATATATTAATATATAGTATTAATCTAACACATACCTAGTATTAATATATAACATTGATATATATATGTATATATAATATCCTACATTCACTTATTTACATGTTGTTTCCCCCAATGCAGTATAAAGTTCTTTTTTTTTTTTTAAATATTATTTTATTTGGTCGTTTTCATACATTATTCACTGGAAACAAAGATCGTTTTCTTTTCCTCCCCTCCCCTTCCCCTCCCTCCCCCCCCCCCCCCCCCCCCCCCGCCTTTCCCTCTCCCATAGCCGACCCATGACTCCACTGGTTATCACATGTGTTCTTGACTCGAACCCATTTCCCTGTTGTTGGAGTTTGCATTATAGTGTTCATTTAGAGTCTCTCCTCAGTCTTATCTCCTCCAACCCTGTAGTCAAGCAGTTGCTTTTCAGCGGTGTTTTTACTCCCACAGTTTATCCTCTGCTTGTGGGTAGTATTTTTTTTTAGATCCCTGCAGATTGTTCAGGGAAATTGCATTGATACTAATGGAGAAGTCCATCACCTTCGATTGTACCACAATGTATCAGTCTCTGTGTATAATGTTTTCCTGGTTCTGCTCCTTTCGCTCTGCATCACTTCCTGGAGGTTGTTCCAGTCTCCATGGAATTCCTCCACTTTATTATTCCTTTTAGCACAATAGTATTCCATCACCAACATATACCACAATTTGTTCAGCCATTCCCCAATTGAAGGGCATCCCCTCATTTTCCAATTTTTGGCCACCACAAAGAGCGCAGCTATGAATATTTTTGTAGTATAAAGTTCTTGAGAGGCAAGAATTGCTTCATTTTTGCCTTTGTATCCTTAAAGACTATCATAGTACCTGGAATATAATAGGCACTTAGTTAGAAGGTTTCTCAGAGCCAATTGAATTTAACTCACAGCAGAAAAAGAATCTGCAACTCAGCATTTCTACTATGGGGTTATCCATCATCTACGTGAAGACCTCTCGTTCATCCTTCAAAAATCAAACAGAGCAAGCCTGAGTTACATTGAAAAGTTCCAAACTTTCTAGTTGTAAAATTGTAAGGTTTTAATTGAGTATTTCTTTGTTAGAATTTATCAGAGTAATTAAGTAAAAGGTTGCCTTATTGCCTCAGTTATATACTACCTTCTCTATTTGGCTTTATTGCCCAAAAGTTGCCCAGTTGGCTCTCCTTTGGAAAAGATACAATTGGTAATGCTAATAGGTCCAGAAATGATCATTTAAAATATAATTAGTAAACAGTTAAAGAATTATCTTATTTGTCAAATGATCATAAAAGAGAGACATAGTTACCAATTACTAGTATTTTTTTCATGATCTAACTGTTAACATTCAAGTTTCTTTACTTCTCCAATAAATATCTAGCATCTATAATTAAATTAATTACAGAATTAATCACAGGATATAGGAATATAAACCCGGAGGAATTTGGTTAATTAGCCACATTTCGTCACCTTTTCTGGAATATGTTAGGAGAACAATATTAAACTATTCTTTGCTGCACAGGCTTTGTGCTTATTAAAATATTAAAACCTATTTTTGAGTGAATAAAATATTTCTTTTAAAATAAAATTTTTGTTAGAACTCACATGTTGATAAAAGTATCCCTTTTGGGATCACTCATCATTACTGTTGCTTAGTTTGTTAGTGTATCCATTAGTTTAAGCAATAGTTAAAAGGATTTTTTGCCATTTGTGTCTTGGCATGATTGAAGTGCTTTTATTACTTTTTTTTTTGCCAATTCTAAAGAGAAAAAGATACATAAATAATACCTGATATTATATAATATATATTATATATACATATATATTTAGCTTAATAACTAAACCAGGTAAACAAAACATGCAAATTGAAAAATGGAAAGAGGAATATATTTCAATTTTGAATGATTATGTCAAATTCTTTTGAGAAATGTCTGCTCAGAAGAGCAGTCATTTCTTTTGTTTGTTTGCTCCTTTCTCCTAAATTATATCTGCTCTTGGTAGTCTAGTAGTAATTTATTTCACCACTCATAGTTAATTTAACTTAAATATTCTGTCCCCAAATCAGATATATTACCCAACATGATTATTCCACTGGAAGTTAAATGATGGCAGAATCATAACTTAGTTTACCTTGCAAAGTTTTGCCATAATATCTTATATAGTAAAAATATTAACTTCATGAAAGTACTTTTAGGTGACCTATATAATGTTCACATTATAACTTTGGGAGGAAAATAACTCCTATGATACTATTCTGTCAACTGTTGTCATGATATGTCTACACAGTAGGTTATGAAAACATTGGATAGCTTTTGAAATTATAGGAAAACTCTGGTTAGAGTCATAAGAATAGAATTTGAATCCTGACTTTGCTATTTATTCTCTATTGAGCAAATCACTCAACTTTTCAGTTTTTTATTCCTCATCATTAAAATGAAGAGATTACACCTCACTACAGGATCTTTAACATTCTTTCTGTTCTAAATTCCATGAAATATCTATTAGTTTTATAGTAAATGGTAACTGAAAATATAATTATTAATCTGTTTTTATGCCTAATTGTATTCCAATTTTTTAGTGAGCTTTTCAATGAAATAAACTATCAGATATTACCTTGCAATAACTTTCATCTAGAACTTGAGGATCACAAAACATATATTCTCTCATTTGATATCACAACAATTCTGCAGTAGTAGGTGATATTATTATCTCTATTTTACAGTTAAGGAAATAGAGACTCAGAAAGGTTAAGTAAATTTGTTCATATTTCCACACCTAATTTTGAACCTGAATATTCCTGAATCTAGTACTCTTTCCACTAGCTTCTTTGGCTATATGATGATATTCTTACATGGTTTACTTCATAGGGTCATTGGGGAAATTGTATCATAAATCGTAAATCACTTTAAAAATTTTAGTCCGTTCCTTGTATTTATTAGCTTGTTGTCATCCATGGTGGTATTTTTTTGGAGTGGTCTTTTTTATTTATTTTTATTTCATTAAATTTTTTTTTTAATATTTTTCCTTGTTTCCAGGATTCATGCTCTTTCCCTCTCTTTCTTTCCTCCCCTTCCCAGAACTGACAAGCAATTCCACTGGGTTTTACAAATATTATCACTTGATACCTATTTTCATATTATTCATTTTTGCTATAGAGCAATTTTTAAAAGCCTAAGCCCCAAATCACATACTCATATATACATGTGATAAGTGATGTCATATGTTTTGCTTTTGCATTTCTACTCCCATAGTTCTTTTTCTCAATGTAGATAGCATTCTTTCCCATAAGTCCTTCGGGAGTGTCCTGGCTTGTTGCATTGCTACTAATAGGAAATTCCATTACATTGGATTGTTCTACAATGTTTTATATTCTGTGTACAATGTTTTCCTGGTTCTGCTCATTTCACTCTGTATCAGTTCATTGATATTCTCCCAGTTCATATGGAAATTCTCCAGATCACCAATCCTTACAGCAAAATAGTATTTCATCACCATCATATACCACAGTTTGTTCAGCCATTCCCCAAACGAGGGAAAATCCTTCATTTTCCAGTTTTTTTTTTTAGCACAAAGAGTGCAGTTATGAATATTTTTTACAAGTATTTTTCCTTTGGGGTACAAACCTAATAGTGGAATGGCTGGATCAAAGTGTATGCATTTTTTTAAAGCCCTTTGCACATAATTCCATTTTGCCTTCCAGAATGGCTGAATTAATTCACAACTCCTCTAGCAATTGTAGTTTCCCAATTTTGCTACAAACCCCTCCAAATTTATTATTTTCCTTTATTGGCCAATCTGCTAGGTGTGAGGTAGTAACTCAGTGTTGTTTTGATTTGCATTTCTCTGGTTATGAGAGATTTAGAACACTTTTTTCATGTGTTTATTGATAGTTTTGATTTCTTTAACTGAAAACTACCTATTCTCTTTTGTGTTTTAAAATAAAATTTCCTGTTGACTTTTGATAAAAATTTTGATATTTTATCATTGTTATTTTGAATGAAATTAATGTTAAATGTACTTAGGCCTTAATATTTTAGTAGAGTGGTTAGTAGGTTTAAAACTGTGTCTAAAGAGAAAAAATAGATAATTATTTTTAATTATTCCTTTTGCTAAGGCTTGTTAAATATGAGAACACATATCAAAGTGAAATTTCTATACCAATAATCTTTCTTTGCTCAGTATACGGATGTCACTGTTACAGTACCATGAACTTTTAAATCTTGGCTACTGAGTTAGTTTATTAACTAATGCTAAATATAACATTATTGGAAAGCTTAACCACAGTTATGTTGATCACAGCATGGTCCTATTGCTAGAGAAAGGAGGATAGTACAGGATATTATGAAACTAATTGTAATGTGTAGTGTGTAATTACATAGAATATATAATTATTTCATAATAGTGCATTGAATAAAAGTATCACAAAGGTAATTAAAATGTTGTTCACAAAACCAGTTTTAAATTTATTGTATCACCTGTCCTTGATAAAATCTTACTTGCACATGAAAGACAATATGAAAAAGGTAGACTAATTTTCTTTATTGATTCTGTTTCATTTCCAGGTGGTGGTTTAGCTGTTGGAACACTGCTTCTAATTGGTTCGTATAGCTTATATGATTGAATTATGCCATTCCTCCCCCACTTTATTGGATACAATTTAAAAAACTAAGTCCTTTCATTATTGAGTCTTCTGTAATTTTTCTTAAAGGCTTGATGAGATAAAATAAAATCTGGCATAAAGAATTACCTTAAGAGAGTTGATTATATGGAAAGGAGGTATCTCAGTAGATAGAGAGCCAGACCTGGAAATGGGAGGTTGTAGGTTAAATTTTGACCTCAAATACTTCCTTTGTGATCCTAGGCAAGTCACTTAACCCCAATTGCCTGGTCTTTTACCATTCTTCAGCCTTGGAATCAATACTTAGTGTTAATTCTAGGACAGAAGGCATATGCTAAAAAAAAAAAAAGTTAATTACTACTCACTATTGTTGTATTCTTATCCAAGTTCCATTGTAAAAGGAGAAACATCTTACTCATTCTTATAACCTGTACAGTGCCTTGAATATAGATGCTCCATATTTATTCAATTAATTCAATTCAGAAGTATCCACCTAAAGGGATTAAACTAGACAACTACATCAAAATTTAATGCCCTTACTTTGATCAGTGAAATTTTAAAAATATGTATTATATTTCACTCTAAAATAGTTTAAATAAGTTTAAAAATCAATTAGTATTTTGATATCTTAATAAATAATATTTAAAATTTTAAGTAAGATATATAATATAGTAGCCAACTGATTGGATGAATTTTGAAATTTTGCTATCATAAATAATCCAGTTTTAGACATTATTACTTTGTTTTCTAATAACTAAAGAGATAGAAGAATAATTTGGAAATTCATTAATTAATATTGAGTTAGACTTTTATTGATGAGACTACTGCTTAAGATCTGCCCTTTTTTATAATTGTACACATGGAATCTTGGAATTAGCCACCTGTTCTGGCCTTTCACACACTGGGGGAAAGCTTTCTACATTGTACCTAGCTGATAAACATCTATTGTCTGTTTGACTTCTTATAAGGATAGGAAACACTGATGATCCTAACTTGATAAATAGAAGCAAAATTGAACTTGAATACTTTTTCCTTCTATGTCTGTCATCAATTAAGGTCATAATGTTTGCCAAAGAGCAGGTCAATTTATTTGTTTCTTCTTAGTTTTCTTTACACAATTTTCAGTACTTCAATGGGTGTATGATTTTATTAGTGAGGTACAAGCTTCTTTTGTAGATCTACTCATTTTCATCCTTTGTGCTTCTTGATCTTATCTTTCCATAATATATGGTATTTATGAAAGGTTGCCTATTCCTTTCTAATATGTTCATTGTAGTTCCCTCAATTCATATATAACTTATTCCCCCAAAAATATGTATATGGAAAAATGAGGATAGTTAATTGATTTTCTCTTTGTCACTGTTTTTCTCCCAAATAATAAAGTCTTATGGAGTTCTTTCCCCTATGTCTTTGGTATCTCTCCTTAGATACCTTGTGAATCATTTCCTGTATAGAGTCTGTGTACCCTTTGTCTTCTCCATCTGATTTTTTTCCCTCATATTCTTTCTCTCTGGTGCTATTTCCAGCTTTTTCTTCTTAAAAGATTCATTTGATCATATATTTAAATCTAGAAGGAACTTTGGAAACTATCATGTCCAATCCCCTATCTTATAGAAGAGGAAACTGAGCCTGGGGAGATAATTGACTTGCCAATGTTATATAGCTTAGAAGTAACTGAAATAGAATTTATATTAAGGTCTTCCTAACTTCAGTCCCCACACCCTGCTATACTTACCTGCTTTCAACATTATGGCACCCATTGTTTCCCAGCCTTCTCCTATCCAACTCCCAATCAGGACTTATCCCTTTTATCTTCTAAGATAAGACAAAATCAGCAATATTCTAAGTGGCCTGACTTACAGACATTCTATGTAAACATTAGAGTCCAAGAACTCTTATGTTAGAATCCAGCTATAGTGGCTCATTGACCTTGATAGTGATAAGAATTTGTTATAATAATATTTGGTTATCTTTCCATCTTAAATTAATGTATTTCTTCCATATTCATAGTTTTAAGACCTTGGGGTGACTTCCTTTTCTTTATTTGGAAATTTCACCATGTTTTCCTTTATTTGGTTTTTACTATTTTGTGAGACTTTCCTGTTGACAGATTTTTACTATCCATTTTTTAAATAAGACTTTCCAAATGCCTTTGTATTGTGAAATTTTTATATTCTGCTTGTTGATAAGGCCATGTGTTTGTCATGTAAGATGGTTTTTAGACTCTTATGGTCTCATTCTGACAATTGATTTATTTTTTTAATGCCAATGTGAGATTATTTCAGTTGGTATTGATGGCCTTTCCTCTGTCTGTTTTCCCATTTTTAAGCATATGAAACTCATTTAAATAGGTGAGGATAGAGTTATTTTTTATTGTGTGATATGGAAATTACTTTAAAAGACTGATATATATTAATTTAAGGTCACCAAGGAATTCAGCTATGTAATTCCTAAATGAAAACTCAAGTCAGCAGTCAACCTTTTATGGAGTTTTTAATTACAAACAGGAGGAAGAAAGGTATTAGAGATAGAGAGAGGTGGGGGGGAGAGAGAGAGAGAGAGAAAGAGAGAGAGAGAGAGAGAGAGAGAGAGAGAGAGAGAGAGAGAGAGAGAGAGAGAGAGAGAGAGAGAGAGAGAGAAAGGGGAGAGAAGGGAATAGGGCTTAATACCCCCTCTGCTTAGGCTGGGCCAAAGGCCCAAGCCCTTAGATAGCTGAGGCAAAGAAAAGAGATCAGTCCCTATCACTCACGTGACCAAAATGGAGAAACAGTCTCAGGGGCCTCCACCTCCAGCCTCCTTCAGAGCAAGCCCTCCTCTCAGATCTCTCCAGGAGCTCTCCCTCCATGACCTCTCTCCTCTCAGACTCCTTCAGAGCAAAACCTCTCAGAGCAAAACCTCTCAGAGCAAAACCTCCTCCATCTGTCCTCAGACCCTGCTATCTTTAAGGAAACCATCTAAGTCCCCTCCCCTCAGTTCTCACATCTACCAATCACTATTGATGTCTCCCCTGTGCCAATGGTGGCTCTAGCTTAACCCAGGACCTCCCAGAGGTCTGTTTCCTTTGCACATGTCTGTTGAAGGTCATATTCTCAAATAATTAAATCTTGATCTTTGCTGCAGCCCTTCCTAAATCCTGTTACTCTGAGTAGGGTGGAGATTGGAAGTTCCAAGACCTGGTTCTGTCATTCCAAGTATCTCTATTGTATCAATTCTAAAATCAATCATGACTCAAAGAACTTCCTGTTCTATGCTTAAGCATAGTTCAAAGCCCTTTCCATTGTTTAGCAAAAGTTTCTGTCCTAAAGTAGTCTTAAGTAGGGAGGAGAAGGATCCTTCCATTCCAAGGAGTTTCACATTCCAATAGAGTTCTTACTATCAGTAGGAAATTTTTCAAGTATGAAATTTCCCAATGGGGAAATTTCCAACATTCATAAGTCTAAGAAATTTTAAGGTTTACAGTTGAATATGATTGAATGTTCATCTTTGTTCTAATGTGTCTATAATCTTATTATATTGATAGCAATATCAGAAATCACTCACATTAGTAGAATTTCCTTATATTCCAATATAATATAAACTTCTTAGTGATAAGAAAGACTTTCCTTTTCTCTATATCCCAGGACATAACAGAATTCCTGGCTCATTGTAGATATTTGACAGATACTTGTCCAATTCAAATCAGTCATTTCTTGTCTTTTATATTTTTCAGCGTTCATGATGTCTTGTGCATTTTGATTACATTCTTAAAAAACATATTCAAGATGTGTCGAAGTAAAACTTCTATATAACCTACAAGTCTTTAGCGTCTCTTATTTCTGAATCTTGAATGATATTTATTAAAAAATCTTGTCTTCCTTACCTCTGTCTACCTTGGCATTGTAGGCACCAAATACCAAGGCAAACACTGATTTAATTTGAATGTTCTTCTTTAGTTCCTTGTAGAATTTCTTTAATACATCTTCTACAATAGTTATTGGTACATAAGCTCCATTTATAAGACCATGGCACTCTTTCTCAAATATTTACCATGAATACTGCAATATGAGATTACCAAATGTCCCATAAAATGATGTTTCTTATTGCTTTCAAATGCATGAATAAAACAACTTTCATCTCCCTTATTTGCCTCTTTAACAAGAATCTTTAACAAGTTCTTCTATTTAGAAGCAATTTCCTTTAGTCTTTTTTTTCCCCACTTATAGCAACAGTGTCAAAATTGGTAACAATTCTTTATCTATAATAGTTTTACTGAGAAGCATTGTGGTAGAGAGGCAGTAGACCTTGGTTCAAATTTTATCTGTGACACATATGATATATCAGTGATAGTAAATCTTTTAGAGATGGAGTGCCAGGTCCCTCCCCCACCCCACCCCCCAGAGACCTTGTGCCACGCCCCTCCCCCACATATGCTGGGTATGCCCCCCTCCTTACCCCACACAGGGGAGGTAGAAAGGGCCTCTCATTGGGCTGCTGAGCAGAGGGGCAGATGAAATGAGGAATGTCATCCCCAAGTGTAGAGACAGGGAGGGTAGTGGCCCAAGTATGCTCTTCTCCCCTCTAGTTCTGCTACCTGTGAGCCACCCATCTTACCCACTGTTAGCTACTATTGTTCTGCTGGAAAGAAGGGCAGGGATATGAAAAAATGTCATTAAGCATGGTGGAGAGGGGGAGGGGAACAGCTCTACCCAAGTCCCTCTGCCTTTATAATAATGAACTCTGGGGAGTAGGGGGGAGGGAGGGAGGGAGGGAAGGTGGCCACATGCCCACAGAAAGCATTCTGCATGCCATTTTTGGCACCCATTCCATATGTTTGCCATCACTGTCATATACTGTCATACATACTGTATAACCCTAGACAAGAAGGATTTTTTTCACCAAGAGTTCCCAATGTCAGTAAGATCATAGATCTGTCAGTAAGATCATAGATTTTCCAAAAGAAAAAAGTATGTATTTCTTTTTTATCATTGATCAGCATTTCATAACTTAAAAATACCAATATGTACAGTGTTTACAGGCAATTAAAAAATGATGATTCTTCATGCCAATCACCCCCTTTTTTTACCTCTATGAATCTGCAGAAGTAGACATTGGGCATTCAAGACAGAGGCTGTTTGTTCATTTTCTTTATGTAGTAAGGGGAACTTTGGCTAGAAAATTCATCTTTAAGGGGCAAGCCTATTGATTTTAGCCTGTCTTTACTGAGCTAGCTGGAGGTTCTAGAAGTAGACAACAGTCCATTGCCAGGAACATCCATCCTCTCACTCCTGGCTTTCCATCATCGATCAAATATATCAGAATTTTCACTCATCTGGCATAGGTTAGAGCATCCAGAGTCACCTTCATGCCAAGGAGCATAATATGATTTTGTTTAGAGAAACGTGAAATATATTTTAGAAAATTTTCCATAAATAATCATTTTAATGAAACTTTTTTAAAAAAGATAATCTAATCTAATAAAGGAGTTTTGTTAATGTGGAACAGTTTCTTCCACAGTGATGGCACATAAGGAAGATATTACTGTGTAGGTGATTTAATAAAACCTTTTCTTCTTTTATTAACCCAAATACTTTAATGAACCATAAATCTTGTCAGAGTGAACTTCCTAATAACTCCTTCACAGAGTATCCTTCCATTCTACCAGAGCAGCCATAGTCTAGATCTTATGACATTGTATTACATTCCACTGGACCACTAAAGACAACCTTTAGTCAGCCTTAACTTTTACTAGTAACTGACCTACTTCTTTTGGTCATAGATCTTTTTATGATACCCTTCACATCACTTCCTTGTTTAAGCCTTCATTAGGAATATTTGACATCCTACTCGGTCCCACCATGCCTCTCTCCATTGCCTTTTGAATGACACACAGTTTTAATTTTTCATATTCTGTGATGTATCATGATATATATGCAACATATATCTGTGATATATTATACAACTCTACCAGAAAAAATTGATGTTAAAGTAGTGTGTGTGTGTGTGTGTGTGTGTGTGTGTGTGTGTGTGTGTGTGTGTTAGAGAGAGCTGGAGTTCTTTCAAAGCACTGCATAACTTACCCAAGCAAGTCGTTTCATGTCTAAAGTGAAATTAATGTTTTTCAAGTATAACCTCAAAGCATATGTAGATTATTGGATGGCTAGATAGATGGAAAGAAGAGGAGAGGTGAAGAGAAGAGAGAAAGGAGAGGAGAGGAGAGGTGAAGAGAAAAGAGAAAGAAGAGGAGAGGAGAAGAGAAGAGAGAAGGAGAGGAAGAATATTTACCAAGTACTTACTATGTGCTAAGCTTTGAAGATATGATTAAATAAGACATCATTAAATTTTATTCTCATAAAATTCTGTAGAAATGGGAATAAATGAGTATAGGTCATAAAGCTCCTTTTTGTCTTGATAGTGATCTGTTTGCTTATACTTATCACCATCACAAAGATTTCAAGTGCCCCTTGAAATAATCCTTCCTATTGGCCTTTCAAGCATGATAAAACCAATTCTGATAATTCCTTTTTATCAAAGCCTTTTCAAGAAGATCCTATGAGCTGTCTTTCCATTTAGCTATAGTTTCTTTGTGCCTCCTAAATTAATATTTAGCAAAAACTTTGGTGGGAATCTAGTAGTTTCGTTATAATCAACTCATTTGTCATTGGATAAAGGTCTCAGTTTGAGAGTAATAACAATTAAATTGATAATTTGATAATGAAGATTGTGCTTCTTTAACACTTTCTACTCCCTATTTTACTATTCTCTCACTTTATCTATGAAGGATGCCACATAAGACTGAAGGCCATTTAGTAATTTTATTTGTATCATTGATCATGAAAGATACACTGTGGCCTAACTTCTGTGTAAAAAATAACCCTGACTTAAATTTAATAATCTTATGATCACTAACAAATCAAATAACAAAAAATTTATAGAATCTAAGAAAATAGAATAGACTTTGGAAGTAAGATTCAGGCACTTCAATTAATCTTTTGTTATTGTTATACATAGTTATGGGACTTCACTAAGTAGATAGTAAAGATTTTTATTGCATAATCTCAATAGGGCAGCAAGTTATTGATAGACTACTAGAACTAGAAGGGACCAAAGAGGTCGTTTATTTCAACTTCTTCATTTTATGGACAAAGAACCTCAAACCTAACTAGAGTAAATGAATTGTTCATAGTGGAATCATGAGAGTCAAATTCACCAAATATTAGATGATTTAGGTTCATATAATTTTATAGATAAAGAAACCAATGATCCAGTTAATTGCCTGTGATTTACATAGTAAATGTTGAATGTGGTGTTGAATCTGCCCATCCCAGTGCTCCTTTCAGTAGTTCATATTACCTCCCTAAACATAATTAATAGGTGAACAAATGTCTGACTGTTGCACATTCCCTCATATAAAGAATCTATTTCAATATAATGCATTACCTTGGTAGCCCTAAGTATTTTATTCATGTTAAAACATTATTCTGATAATGATTTCATAGACTTCTCTGAACTCCACAAGGGTTCATGACACCAAAAAAAAAGGTTGTAAAAATACTCAATAGATCTTTCAACAAACCTATCTCTATAGTTATCTTCCAGGGAACTTTACATAATTTTAGTATATAATCTTGAGAAACACTACAACAAGAAGGACAGAAGAGCCCCAAACTACTTCTTCAGTTACTAGCTCTTGTGAAGTAGATTTTGGGGACTCAGTATATCAGAATAAGATCATTTGCAAGATTGAGTAGGATGTATAAACAGAATTACCTCACCAAACTAGTTAAAAAGTAGTTGTTCAGTCAACTAAACTGGGCAATATTTAGCATGAGAGCCAGCCAAAGATTCCCTAGAGCAATCAGGGATGTCAGTGAAGGTCAGGAGCATGATGGGGAATCATGCAAGTCTTCCACTGTCCTTATCAGAATATTGTAGGTGCTTAAAAAGGACTTCACTAACAGATCAGTAATGACAGTGAAAAACCCACATTTGAACTTCACCACCTCAATAATCAATATGCTGTGTAAGGAAGTGGTAGGGCATCTAAAAAAATGAAATAAGATCCTGAACCATCAAAAGAAATCTCCTGGAAGCAGCCCTCAGTGATTATTCTCAAACCATATTGAAGGAAGGAAAATTCCAAAAGATCATTCCTGGTTGTTACTTTTATCCATATGATCCATATGCTTTGATTCTCACCACTCTAAAATATTTGTATTAATGATCTACCAGCAAGTCAATCAGGAAGTCTTTGTTAAACAACCACTGTGTACTAGACACCAAACTAGGTGTGGTAATATAAAGAGAAAAGGATGAAATGGTCCCTGGGAGGAAGAGGAAGAACAACACACATGTTAACTTAATACTTATTAAACTTGTAACAAAATAAATATAAAGCAGTTTCTAGGGGAGGCAATATTATGAGCAGCTCAGTGTCGGGAAAGCCCTTGGGGATTTGGTGGCCTTAGAGTGGAATACTAAAGAAGGCTTGAAATGCTAGGAGGCAGAAGTGAGGAGAAAGCACCTGGAGCTACAGGAAACTCCTGTATAAAGGCAATGCCGGTGGGAAAGACAGTGACTGAATCACAGATGGTCTGAACAGGAATAATGACTATTAAGCCTGAAAAGGTAATCTGTAGCAAGCTTGTGAAGGGCTTTAAATACTTCCTAGAACAGAGTTGATATTTGATACTAGAGCTCTAACTAGCAACTGCAGTGCAGCTGGTGCATATACTGTTGGACTTGGAGTCAAGAAGAACTGCATTCAAATTTGACCTCAGACCCTCACTAGTTATGTGACTCTGGGAAAGCCACTTAAACTCTGTTTGCCTCAGTTTCCTCAGCCATAAAATAAGGATAATAATAGCACCTATCTCCCAGAGTTCTTGCAAAGATCAAATGAGATAATATTTGTAAAGTGCTTAGTACAGAATAGCTGCTATATAAATGCTTTCTCCTCCCATCCCCACTCCTTGCTTTACGGTATGCTCAAGAGCCTCCCTGAAGAAAATATGAAAAGAGATCAGACAGGCCTTCACCAATAGTTTGGGAAAACTACACCTGTATAGTAACAACAGCCTGAGAGATGAGAAGATTGCTTAATTATTTCTTAAAATCCTATTCAGAACAGGATGCAACATCAAAGTTCTCCTAAAGCAAATTTGTATCTTATCCTTAATGTCTATAGTTATAGGATACTATAATCTTGTCCTTAGGTTTATAAGATACTATAATACTGTAGTTACACACAAATGCCACATAAATGGTAAGATACCTCATCAATAAGCTTTGATTGAAAGTTATGCCAGTGGTACATAAACCTTTCAGTCTGTCACACTGGAAAGGTTTTGAGTTTGGTACCAGCACACAATATACACCTTCTGGGTACTGTCCCAGCTAAAGTCAGAGGAACTTATCTCCTGGAAGCTGGTCACAAGCTCAGTGAATTTTGTCATTTGGAGTGCATCAAAATAATTCAATTTAATAAATATTTATTATGTCTACTACGTTCAAGGCCCTATGGATATGAAAATGATAGCAAAATAGTCCCAGCCTTCAAGGTGTTTACATTCAGTTAAAGGGATATATTTTGATGAGCAAATAAAAAGTAATTTGGGTTTTGGGATAAGGCTAGTGTACTGACTGTACACACATCTTTCTAAGTTTCCAAAACACATTTATTGACTATTTCACTTGATGATCCTCACAACTGCCCTATGAAGTAAATACCAGGACATTATCATCTACATTTTATAGATGAGGAAACTGAGGCAGAGATCAACTGTCTTGCCCAGGGTTACATAGCTAGGAGATGCCCAAGGCCATATTCAAATACCATTCTCTCTTGACCTGAAGAGCCTCCTGACTCTTTATTCAGTCATATTGTTTCTTCTAAGATGACTATTACCCTAAAAATAGAAGAGTTGTGATCTGTATCTGTGTACAGACTACCCATGTCAATGGCACTGATGAAGTTGAATAATAAATAGAGGTACAATACATTGGCTTAAATAGGATTGGAAAGGGTAATATATTTACACACAGCCTTAGTTTCTATTTGACAAACCTGTGGTTTCATGGATGTGGCTAATCCCTCTCTGCTACAGATGGCAACTTACCCTATAGGTGTATTCTCCCATAAATTCTCCTCAGAAGGTTCACATAAGGTGCTGGAGGCCTTCCTCCATCAGCTGTGTTCCCTTGTTTCAGGACTAGCCCGCCTTCTTTTCCAGTCATAGATCTCTGATAACATTCTTTACACTCTTGCTTTTGTGTAATCCTTTATGGAGATATTCTAGCATGCTCCAATTTACATGTGCCTTTATATCTCTGGAAATATAACTTACAGCCACAGACCATATTAGAATTGTTTAGGTTTTGTCTTGGATACAGATCTTTATTTCATCAATGTAAAGAACTCTCTTGTGTAAGAATGATCTCCGTCAATGCAGATTGGTAACTCACCTATAGCTTAATAATCTTAGTTATTTGAGATCCCAGAAATTTAAGAGAGTTGCTTAAAATCCCACAGCTAATTTTTTAAGAGGTAGGAATCGGTTCCAGATCTTCCATACTCTTAAGGCTTGTTCTCTCTCCACTAAACCAGTCTAAGATTGAAAAAGTTAGGGGGCAGCTGAGTGGCTCAGTGGATTGAGAGTCAGGCCCAGACATGGGAGGTCCTGGGTTCAAATCTGGCCTCAGACACTTCCTAGATAGGCAAATCACTTAACCCCCATTGCCTACTCCTTACCACTCTTCTGCCTTGGAACCCATGCAGAAGGTAAGGGCTAAAAAAAAAAAGATAGACTTTTTTTTTTACAAGGCAGAAATTTAAGGTCATTATAAGTATTGCATAATTTCCCCAGAACAATCAAAGTCACTGTTTTATTGACTTGTGTACATGTATTTAATATCCAAATATTTTTCATTATTACATAAATTTAATATACATTTCAGATGTCAATGAACTTACCAAAACTGTTGTTTGTCCTTTATTTATCTATATTTTGTCTTTTTCTGACAGTTCCACCTATAAATGGTGAGAGTAACATAGAGGTAACTAAAGCATCCTTTTTTTACTTAAAAAATGTTTTTAATTATATGTACAAACAATTTTTGGCAATTATTTTCTGCTTTTTTGCGAATCAGATTTTATTCTTTCTTCCCTGTCCCTCCACCTTCCCAAGGTGGAAAATAGTCAGATATAGGTCATAACAGAACTGTTATGCAAATACATATTATATATTCCTTATGCCATGACAGAAGACATACTGCGTATAAAATAAAAAACTCATGAACGAAATAAAGTGAAAAATGATGTGCTTTGAGTTCCAATCAGATTCCAACAGTTACTTACTTAGCTGTGGATAGCATTTTTTTTTATTATCAGTCCCTTAGGTTTTTCTTAGAACCTTATTTTGCTGATAATAGTTTAGTCCTTTACAGTAGATCATCATATAATATTTCTGTTACTGTGTTCAATAGTGTTCTCCCAGTTCTACTCACTTTACTTTGCATCAGTTCATATCATCCTTTCCAGATATTTCTGAACTCATCCTATTTGTCACTTCTTATGACTTAATAGTATTCCATTATAACCATGTATTGCATCTTGTTTGACCACTCCCCAATTGATGTTTCCTCAGTTTCCAATTCTTTTCCACTATAAAAAAAGCTGCTAAAAATATTTTTGTACAAATAGGCTCTTTTCTCCTATCTTGGATCCCTTTGAGATACAGATCCTGGAGGTATTGAGGCTAGATTTAAACCCAGGACCTGTCTTCAGCCAGACTCTCCATCCATTGAGCCACCTAGCTGCTCCAGGCAACTTAATTTTTAATATTATCTCAAAGTAACCAGATTTTACCTCTAAAAATCCATTGGGAAGATATCAGTAAAACTTTTTTTGTTTTTAAATGCATATAGATTTTTCCACCAAAGTGTGCATGTGTGTGAGGTAAGATTTGAGGCTGGGGAGAGGAAAAACTAAAATAAAATGTCAAATCAAAAGGAATAAGAGACTGTTTTAACTTATAAGTAGAGCATTCCAAGTTCATATATTTTTCTGCTTCATACTATGTTGAAAGACAAGAATTGTGTTAAAATGCAATAAATACTCTTTGGAAATCATCCATTTAATGGAAAGAAATCATGATACTTTATCCTGTGGTCATTAACTTGCCAAAAATAGAACCTCTGCTTGGTGGGTCAAGTAAAAGGGATCATTTGCTCTCTCCATTGGCAAAGTGATTTGATCCCTTTTTATTCGACTATTAAGATCCTTTGGGGGAAACAAAAAGTATGTCAAATAAAAGAGAAGCAACAAAGAAAACCATTTTAAAAATTGGTTCTATACCAAATTGAGTCCCCCATGCCAATTCTTGTTGGAGTCTAGGATGGAACATTGCAAAGAAAAAAAGGATTTGGAGTTCACGTACCAAATCCCAAATGTGCCACTTATCTTTCTATGTGAACTTGGGAAAGTCCCTTCATTTCTCTGGGCCTCATTTTCCTCAATTGTAAAATGAATGGCTTGGACTAGCCCTTCCAATGCTAACCCTTTGATTCTAAGGCATCAAAGGAATTCTTAGACCCAAAGACACGAAAATAAAAGAAACTCATATGTAGTATTTAACATTAGACTATGTCCATTCATTTTTCATTGTGAATCTGAAAAATTAAGTCTTATATTTTAGACCTAAGAAATACTAGTATTGTTCAAGAAATTATATATATATATATATATATATATATATATATATATATATATATATACATATAATATAACTTTTGTTAAATTTTCTGTGTACATTCAGTAGTCAATTAATAAGCATTTCTTAAACTACCATATGCTGGGCACTGTGCTAAATGTTTAGGGATAAAAAAAAAAGTGGCAAACTGCAGTCCTTGCCTCAAGGATCTCACAAACTAAAAGGAAATGTCTGAAATTTCCCCAAAGTAAAATTGTAAGCTCATTGATGACAGATATTATTTAGCTTTCTAATTAGTATCTGTAGTGCTTGGCATGTAGTAGGTACTTAACAAATACTAGTTGAAAGGAATTGTTCTTAAATTATTTTTTGTCAAAGGAAAAAGTTGGATAATTTTTTTATGATTTTTGATTGAGGAGTATAATACCTACCTCATAATATGAGTATATAATATTCTACATGTTCTAAAACTATTCATTTATTTATTTTACAGAAGAAGATAAATACAATATTTACTCCAGTTTGATCTTCAAGTATTTCTTGGCCGAGGGAATAGTTTGTGGACATACTTTGTTGGTCGCCTCTGCTAAAGAAGACCCTGGTGACATTTTACAGGTATGGGAAATACTTCTGTAATGCATGAAATTATGAAGAGTATGTGTGTGTATTTCTTTGAGCACATGAATTTTTTTAATTAACGCTTTATAGTTCAATCTAGGTTTAGACCTACTAGGAGTAGAAAAGCCAGGAAAGTTGGCAAATTGTCAAGACTACACAACTAGTTAGTAGCCAGCCAGATCCTGTAACTCATGTTCTCTGAATATCTCTTTACTGCTACCATATTGATTGTTTAAAATATATAGATAGATAGATACACACACACACACATATATATATACAAATATGCATGTGCGTATATATGTATGTGTGTGTGTTTAGTATACTTGGGTGTGTTTTTTACTAATAAAAAATCATATAAAATACATAGGCACTACAAAAATATTTCAATAGCTTAACTTTTCTGTTTTCTTTTCTGTATTGTTCAATTATTCCTTTCTCCATTTTACTCACACATTTGACATTTTTATAATTTTCCTTGATACTATAGTAACTGAATGAGTTTCACAAAATTTAATCAGATTTTCTTTATCAAGAGCAGCCTGTACATTTGAAGCAGTCAGAAATTTACCAGCTTATGCAACAACTTTCATGTTGGTAGTCCTCTTATTTTATTATTGAGGAATCCTTTTACTTGAATTAACAGATGCCTTTTGCCTAAGAATATGTTCTGCTGCCATTATGCCTATTATGTTTTATCTTGTGCACTTAGAATGTATTCCTGATGGCATGATGTAATTGCTACCACGAAAATCTAATAGTGAGTTTCCTTTATGTAACATAAAAGATACACTATTGCATTTGGAAGTTTTTATTTGTTCTGTTTTATTTGTTCTGTTTACAACATGCAGTTTGAAAGATGTTCATATTTAATTAGAAAATTTCACTTAAATGACAGTTTTCTACTTGTCAAAAAAATACACTTGGTGCCACTAAGTTTTCTAATCAGTAAAGTAGACTTGAACTTTTGTGGATATAAATGATGGTACTTGGACATTGTCTCTCCCCCCAAAAAAAAATCCCTTTTGACTTTTTATTTTTAGCCTGATTTCACCAGTAAGCAAACCCTTGTGAAGAAACCCCTTAATGAAACCTATGCATAACTTCAACTATTTCATAGTTTGTAAACTTAGAGTGTTGCCTGAAGCCCTGACAAGCTAAAACTCACACAACCAGTATGTATCAGAAGCAGAGATGTGACTTTAGCCCACTGTACCAAACTGCCTCTTTTGACTTATATCCTTATTGACTTATATATATATTGACTTATATATATTTTCTTATATCCATTTAAATTTAAAATTAATTTAAATTATTTAATCAATATTAAAAGTTTCTACATATACTACTAATATACTTTAAAAAATAATTTAAAAGTCATATTACTGTCTTACATATTATAAAGCTGTTATTCTGAAAATGTATAGCTTTTAGTTAGCTCAACCAATATTCATACTAAACAGTAATTTTTAATTTTATATGGGCAATATTTACATTTTTTGCTTCCTTATGAATATGTTTTAAATGAGGGTATTGTAATAATTATGAACAATAATATATCATCAGTCACCAAAAAAAAAAAATTCAGAGCTTCAGTCTTCACTGGATAAGAAAAATATAACTATATGATTGATGTAGTTTAATCTAACCCACCTAAAGCGTTCTTAAATGTTTTCGGAGGGGAATATTTGATTGAAAATTCTGATCAGATAAAACTTTAATTATTGTAGAATGGAGATAAAATGAACATCTCTTCTAGATTGAGCATAACCTTTGTGACTCACACATCTTGTGCTTCCTACCTTGAATCACCTCAAGCAAGTCACTTTAACATTATTGTGCCTCAGTTTAATCATCTGAAAAAAAAAAACCTAGGCAACATCCAATATCACTTTCAGGTCTAAATCTGTAATCCCAAAATGTTTAGTAAGCTGTCAATTTGATAAAAACTAGCAACTTTATGTAATCTGGCAATTCTATAGTAAGAAAACTATATTATACTAATAACCTTACTTAAAATGCTCAGTGTCAATATATCCAACATTCTAATAATAATAACATATTTTGAAACTTAACATTATGCAAATTTTCTAGCAAATGAGTGACCAAAACAGAGGCATTAGCAGTGTTTACAAATATAGAGCAATAATGAAATCCAGTAATTGCTCTGCTTTAATTTTATGACATATGATTGGGAGTTTCTTGAACCTATAACCATGACAAATATTGCTGATACAAGGAGGGGGAAAAGACAATCTTATAGACCATAATTATCTCAAAACTGTGTATAACTAAAAGACAAGTAGAGGATAAAAAGCCCCATCAGCTGCCTAAGATATATTATATTACCACCCAGCAATTTATCCATCATCCTTTGAAAACATATTCATGCCTATTGTAGTCAAAGCTCCTTCAGGAAGTCAGCATTAAGATGTTACACTGAAAAATTACACCCCTGTAGAAAATCCTATAGAACAATATACATGATGTTTTTAAAAAGCATTTTAAACACATATGCTGAGCTTTTTTCCCTCCATTTAATATACTTTTATCTAAGAGAATATTCATGGATCCCTTAAGTGTATATTTCATAAAAACCCTCCATAGACATGGAACTACTATATTCTGTCTCAGAGAAATAGTAATAGCTGCTTACATCTTTTTGAATACTTTTAAATTTATCAATGTGTAACTGTTATTTCATTAACAAATAAATATTACATTAAAATGAACTTTGTGAGTGAAAACAACAGTTAATTTTTTTTTACTCTTTTCCCCATAATTTACAATTATAATTCTAAGATAAACATACCAGGACCTTATATTATTTCTTAGAGTTTCTGTGTTGTTAATAAGAAGCTTAATGATGTGCACAATTAAACATAATCATGCTGTTTTAGAATATATTTGGGATTGGTATTGAGAATAAATGTAGAATATTGTTAATATTATTGACTCATCAAAATAAAAGTTAGATGAATTTGACACTAATCAAAAACATCCAAATTTTTTGGAAAAAATTATGATTAATTTTCTTATGCATATGCTGCCATATTTTTCATTTTTTAGTTGTGCTAAGTCTAACTGCAAATATGATTAAAATGAAGTAGGTTACCATGACTTTTAGGTGATTTGATACTACTTTTCAAAAGTATAAACAAAAACTTAGTATATGTTTGCCATAAGTCGTGCTGTAAGTATAACTTGATTGTAAAACTTACTTTGTAATGTTTTTCAGAATCAAGGAAAATATTAAGTAAACATCTGAAATTTTAAATCAGTTATACCAGAATTTTATATCTTTAATATAAAAATCAGATTTTACAATATATTAATAACATACTCTTCCAGGAATCATAGAATATATGTTATATATTCTGATTCTATAATACTCTAGCAGTTATTGAATTTTACTACACTTACCAGTCTCAATTTGAAATACTTTATAAAATTTAATAGTCTATTGGGATAAAATTTATGAGATATCAAAAGTTTTTCAAGGCCATTGACACATATTTAATGCATTTAAGTAGAAATTCCATGGTAGTACTGTAAGATAGTGAAAATATGTTTCTCTCAACAATACCTTTCAAGAGATGTGTGAAATGAAGTGTCTACTTTGTACAAGACCCTTTGGTAAATACTGGACAAAAACAGGAAAAAGTAAAAAAAAATCCCTACCCTCAAGGTGGTTGTAGTCTACTTGGGGGAATAAAAGATGTAATCAGATAATTTTTGGTTGGAGAGAATATCTCAAACTATGGTGATTAGGATAGAAAATAGTACCTGAGCTAAGCCTTAAAGGAAAATAAGGATACCAATAAGAGGAGGGAATGAAACTCTCTTCCTTCATGCCAGCATCCTGAAGTCCTTGACATCTCGCACACACTGTGCTCCATCTTATGTATCTATATCTTTGCACTGGTTTTACTTTATTCTTCAAATGTTCTCCATCTTAGAAACTCTAGTCTCCTTCCAGATTCAGCTCAAAGCTCAAAAGACCTTTCCTAGCCTTCCCCAGATACTAGTGCTTTCCACTTTAAAATTGCTTTCTATATAAGCCATATGTATCTTGTATACACTTATTACATGCTTCTCCCTCATTTGAATGTAAGGCCTTTGAGGACAGGCTGTGCCTTTGCTTTTAATTTTAGCATCTCTGGCATATAAAAAGTACTTAATAAATGTGTTTTGATTGGTTGGTTAATGGAAGACAGCTTGAATAAAGGCATAACGACTTGGGATATCAAGTTCAAAACATAGCCATTAGGCTGGTTTGGCTGTAGCTCTGAGGCTGGGCCAATAGGCTGGAAGAATATTGTGCTGGGAAACAGTATAATATAACCATTACCAAACTTCAAATTGTAATCCCAGGATCTCCCTTCCTTACATCATGCCATATAATGACTTCAACATCATATCTAGACATTTTAACCTTTTACTTTGTTACTTAGTCATTTTTTAGAGCCAGCCTAAATATGTTATACTCTATAGTGAAGCCATTTTTTTTCACACACTTTCTAGCTTTTTTGCAACATCAAAAAATTTTGGTGATGTTTATTATTTATAAAAGCCACAGCTATTTTTTTAGTGTACAACCTTTGACCAAAATCCATTCAGTAAGTTTAACTACTGCATATGTAGCATCTTTTTCTGCTCGGTTTTAGGGCACTTAAGACACGGGTTGACCAGAGACTGAGCTGTTGAGAATGCTCTCCTCCATTTCAACATCTGACATTGAGTCTGAGCTGGAGAGCACTAGACAGCCTTTATACTTTTCCATGTTTACAGTACTTGTTAAGCCAATTCCGGAAACTGGCTGTTTGACCCTGGAGTTTTATTCTTGTTTTTAGGGCACTTGTGAGAGAGCTTATTTAAAATTCTGAACCCTTCTGTGGTAGTTACAGTGTTGAAGTTCTTTGGCAATTGAAGTCTAAGAAAAAGCTCTGTTTCCACTGACCTACATTCTTGGCCAAGTTTGTAAGATGACATGTGCCTGATTTGCCAGTAAGGAAATACAGCATGAACTATGAACACAGCCATGATAGAGAAATACAAGGGAGGAAAAATATCATTCTGCAACTGTCTACTCTTTTGAAGGGGGGGCAGAGAGCAAAGAGATTTCTGCCATTGTTTTTTCAATATACTTGGCATTCAAAGGATTGTCAGTAAAACAAAGGCATATGTGGAGAAAGCTGCCCCACATTTTAGGAAAAAAAAAGTTATGACTGAAATGATGCTTGAATCATAGAGTTTTAGAGCTGAAAGGGACTTTAGAGATCATTAGTCCAAACTTTATCTAGTCTCATGCCCTTGTTGCGCTGATGAGAAAATGAAAAGCTAAAGGAGTTAGGTTACTAGCCTAAGATCACCCAGCTAGTGAATGGCAGGCAGATTTAGATTGGTACCATGGTTTTCCAATTCCTTGCCTAATATTTTTTTCATTATACCACACTGACTTCTCGAATTGCCTAAGATCTTATCAATTCTAGGATTCCAGACCTAAAGATGATTTCATTTGGAATATAAAATAATCATCTATGTCAGTATAAAATAGCTTGTATTACCATGACATTGAAAAAAATAAACAAGAGAATTCAAACGAGGAAAACACCCTAAAAACCCTTAAAAATATATAGCATTTCAATAATTTATAATCTGAAAGGAAACATTGTTAAAAGTCAAAGTAATATACTAAGTATATTCAAAATATATTTCTTCTTCCTGATTTCCTTAAAGGGCAAACACATCATGATTCTAAAATTACAAATCCCAAAGAGTGATTATTCCATTAAATGAAACAGTAGAGTATGTCATGGAAAGAGAATGGGGACACACCATCAAAGGTCATAGGTTAAATAGGAAAGCTGTGAAGTTTTATTATAGACAAAAGGATAAACTTCATTTTTACAAATTCCCAAGGTAGAAAACGCAATCTTCTCTAGCTAAAAATATAAAGCTTTGAACTTCATTACCATTCTTCCCAAAATACTCATAATACATATTTTTCTGGCTAAGAATCCATAAATAATTTTACCAACAAGAAATATAGTTCATGACTAAATAAGGAAGTTTAAAGGATGGTTTGTTATAAAAACATGAGATGATGCCTGTTCTCATAAATAAGAAAGACATGCATGTGGACAGTATATCAGAATTAGAAAGTCTTTTCCTCTTTTCATTTACTTCCTTAAACTTTCTTGGAAAATAAGAGCGGAGGTCATCACTGTTTCTTTAATGCTTAATTACTCACAAGTGACTTTTATAAGACTTACTGAAAATAAAATAGAATTCTCTCCTTTTCATAATTTAACAATTCACCTGAATGTGTGAATGTTTAATATGCCGTTTTCCAAAAGCCCTGCTTTTCTAGGATATTAATGACTATGTGACCCTGAACAAATAACTTGTCTTTCCTTCAGCAAAGGAAGTAATGATGAAAATATCCACATCCACACACACACATACACACACACTCTTTCTTTCCTGTCTGAATCTTTTGAGGTCAAATGTGATAATAAACATGAATGATATATTTTTAATTCCTTAGGGGGGAAATCATTAAAGATTTTAAAAAGTACTTTAAAATTAAAAATACCCATGCGGCTGTTCATTTAGAATTTTAGAAGTAGTTGTGCTTCAATTCATACAGAAGTGGTCTAAAAACTGTAGTATATACAAATAAAAATTTGAAAACCTGAACCATTTTAAATGCAGTATATTAGCTTGCTACTTAAAGGAACCCTGTGGTAAGTTCTTTTGTAAAGTTAAGACTTCTTTTGCAAATCAAATAATTATCTCTCCAATTTGTGTGTTAAATCTGGATTTTCATATATCAGTTTTTCTCAAAATACAAAGTAGATCATCATTAACTAAAGAAACTAAAGAACATCGTTGCAGTAAGTCCAAATGAGATGTGATTACCTAGAGGTCAGTTCTATTTATAAAATATATATATTTGACACTTTGTTTGCAAAGGAGAAAAACTTTTCATGAATGTATTGTTAGTTTTCTTAGTTATACGATTTTCTTCATTGTTTAACATGAATCATTACTTATATACTGATGTGCCTTGTCTACCGATTACCTGAAACCTCATAATATGGTAAAGGTGTTGGGATTTGGATCCATTTGTCTATTATTGAAATAGCTTTTGGCAATTTAGCTATGGCCTCATTTGCAGTGTGTCACTAGGCCTTGACCTGATGTTATTCTGCTATTAAATATAATAATGCCAATTAATTTTGTATATTAAGCCAAACAAAACTGGCATTCATGCTGACAATAATAATATCCAGAAGTTTAACTAGTTTAATGCAATTGCTACAACAAAGAGACCAAAAGGGACCAAAAAGTTCCTTAGTCAGCAAACATCTGATTTACTTGACAAATGGAGAAATTTCCATGAAAGACATCACCAATTAAGGCTATAAACACATCTGTCAAATCTTTTGAAAAAGAATGAAGGACAGTTTGAAGGAATATCATCTTGAAAAGCAGAGTGAACCAGTAGGGGATAAAACCAGTTTAAGGAAAGCTTAGTAAAATATCCAACTAAGTAGTTATATCAAAGACTTTCAAAGATGAAAACAGAAGGACAACTAACAGAAAAAAACTGAAAAAGATTTGCAAAGACCATTTTAATAAACTGCCTTCTCCATAAAGGAAAGTTAAACTACTACATTTGAACCCAAGGTGCTTATAGAGAATATGAAAATGACACAGATGAAAGCAAAAGCAGTAAAAACTGCTACACTAGATAGGAAATGATACAATTATGAATTCACTGAAGTATCTAAAGAAGGAAGTTGTATGAAAATTATGAGAAAAAATCTTGAACCTTGTTAATACTCAAAAAATGACTGAGAAAACATCAACAATTGCTGACTGGCATCTATGTCTACTCTCAGCTATGTAAAATTTTTATAGGATTCATCTATATCTGAAACAAGTGCTTCCTCTGTGGGGGTATTAATACAGAACAAATTGGGTTTTGCAAGTAATATTCAATAATGGACCACACCTTTACCCATTTTCAGTGAACTGAAAGGTGTAAAGAATGCAAGAACCCACTGTGTTTCTGGGTTGAAGTTGTATCTTGTTCTAGTCCCTCAAACCATCCTAGCCCCCCAGTTAATATAGTAAGTAAATTTATAAACATCTTGTGTAAGGTAACAAGAGTATGGAGATTGCAAAGGGAGAACTCATAAATCACTTTACAAACTGTCCTGTAAATTAAGGGAACACAATAATTACTTGTAAACTCATAAAATAGGGGAGCATGGGAGCCACCAACAAGTACCTCATAAATTGACTGAGGCTTCATCCTGAGACTATGTGCTAACTTAGGAAAAGCATGTTCGTCCCTAATGTTAACAGGTCTTTGGTCTGTAAGCTGCTGATAAGCTCCAGTAAAATCAACATTGTATTTTGCCAATGAAGTAACCCTAAGGTATTGATAACTGAGACCGTGTTGATATGTTAATGAACTAAGCCAAAGGTGACATGCCTGACAGTCCATTCCCTACCACCAGAAGGCTATAAAAATGGGATCCCAAACACCTGCCACTTGAGCACTCCTCTATGGGCTACAGGTCACATTCCTAATTTTAATCCATGTTTACCTAAGTAACTCTCTGTACCTCTCTCCCTCCCCATTCTCTTTCCCATGCTGCCTGCCTTCCTGCACCACTTAGTCTGCTTGCTGCCATCATAGTATTTCCCAGTTAGTATCCAAAAAATCTAGTATACTTGCTGTGGCCCAGCAGGACCCTTTTGCAGTTTCCCCTCCTTCCTTCCCACTTCTGGATTTAGCTCATAAACTGACTAAATTCTGTCCCACAGCTGCTCCTACTCTGAATGAGCATGGCACTATGAAATTGGTAGAACTGAACCTCATGCCCCTTCCAGGGGAGATTTTCCCATCATTGGTTTGCAATAAATCAGTGAATAATTCAATAAAGAAATTAATAATTCAGCATGTTTGTTGAGTACCCTCCTCTAAAAGGTATTTAATTTGGTAGATCAGACACCACCACTTACAACCCCCCTTCTGGAAAGAGATCTCTCTTCTGTGCCTTAAGATCATTCAAGATTCCTTGGAAGATATCACAATAGGGAGGATATTTAGGAAATAAACATTTATTAGGCCCCTATATGTGCTGGGTACTATGCTACTCACTTTACAAATATTCCCTGATTTGATACATGATCAGTCCGATAGCAATGACCCTGTTAAATAACCCTCTCATAATAAACATCAGACAAGGCAAAAAATAAGGAAATTAATGTTCTCCAAAGATATTTGTCACTGTGAAAGAGAGATTCCACTACACAATCTAGGTCAAAGAGGGAATTCTTGTAGATGATGCTGTCTTCCAGATACTCCTATTTGCAGATGGCCTTGTGCTGACTGAATTAAGGATGAGAAGATTATGCCTCCTAGAAGAGATCTTTTAGAATTCAAAGGAGTTTGATCTGTCCACTCACACCAAATAGATAAAGAATATCAAATACCCAGATATCAGCATGCATTTGGATGGGCACCCTATAGAGCCTGTCCACCAGTATATATATATATCTGGACCAGACAGTGTAAATGCACGAGTTGGCCCCAGAGTTGAAAAGTAACAAGAGGGCACTTTGAATTGCTTTAAGGAATGCAAATACCTAATTATTAGTGATATTGCTTGTGAGGGTAGCCATTGGGTCGTCATCGACCCCTGGTGAACTAGGGCTTTGCTCACCCAGCATGTGAAGACTGTTTCAGAGGAACAGGCGGAAGGTTCAACGGTTGAGATGGCAATGCAGCAAGGCACTGTGGAGTGCTTAGGGCGTGTTGGAGCACAAAAGACAACACGGCCATCCAATGCAGCTGAGGAAGTCTCCAGGTGTAAAGACTTTTTGTGCCACTGGACCCAGCTTCCGATGCCGAGAGAGTGGGACTGTTTCTGTGCATCTACTTTTCCACTTAAATCTTCATGCACAATTGTCTTTGTGCACAAAAATGCACAAAGACAATCGTCATCCTCAGTTACCGAGAGACTACTACCACCAGTGATATTGCTATAGATGTCTTGGATTTCTTCCTTTGAGAACTGCTGGTTCATACCCTTTGACTGTCATTAAATCAGCACTTCATATCCAGTACAGTGATGAAGTTGTCAAAAAAAAATTAAATGACAAATATTGTAAGAGATAGGGAAACAGGCATGTTAATGCATTGCTGATGGAACTGTGAATTGGTCCAGCCATTCTCAAAAGCAACTTGAAACCATACATAACTTTTGACCTCACAATACCAGTACTAGGTATAAAGAGATCAAATCAAAAGGTCTTATATGTACAAAAATATAGCCCTTCTTTTTGTGGAGGCAAAGAACTGGAAACTAAAGGAGTGCTCATCAATTTGAGAATGAACAAATTTTGATTTATGAATGTGATGGAATACTCTTGTGCTATAAGACATAATGAAAGGGACAGTTTCAGAGAAACTTGGGAAGATGCATATGATCTGGTGAAAAGTAAAGTGAGCAGAATTAGAAGAAAAATCTTAAATCCAACACCAACATTACAAAATCAAACAACTTTGAAAGACTTAAGAACTCTGATTAATGTAGTGGCCAACCTTCATTCTAGGGGAACATTAGTGAAGAATGCTTATAACAACTTTCTGACAGAGAAGTGATGCACTAAATATACAGAATAAGGCACACGTTTTTGGATATGACCAAAATGAGAATTTTAAAAAATTATGCATAATGATTGGGGAGGCTGGGAGCAGAGGTGAAAAGGGGGAGGGAATCCTTGTTAATTGAAAAGAAAAAATTAACTAAAAGCAAAATAAATAGTAAAGTTCTTTTCCTGACTCTAGGAATCCCAACAGAAGCAAAAGCTCTCTTTTTAATATTAACAATTTACTGGTATAAATCACCACTTCTCCAAAGAACTACAAATAAATGTCATAAAGAGAGTATTGAAGAGGTGCATAATGAGTGTTCTTGGCAGGCTAAAACATATTATCAACAAGAAACTCCAAAGAACAAGAGTAAAGAATGTCATCAAAAAGTTGTCTGGCAAGATTTTTAAAAGGACTGTTCATGTGGCAAGAGTGATAGATTAGATGGATAGCCACAAACACCCTCAGAATATCAAGTTCACAGATTCATTTGAGTCTTTGAGTGCATCCAGAGTAGAATGATGGCAAAACTGAATTTGCTTTCATTTTAATATGATATGGAATTAAGTAAATTAGACAGCAACAATTCAGCATTTCTTCATTTACTAACTTTAACAAACTACAAGGAAATAGAGATTTGATACAAACAACCATCTTATGAATAGTCTAATGCAGCAGTTCTCAACCTCTCAATTTGTAGCAATGAGAATACATAATGTATATCAGGTATTTACATTCCGAATCATACCTGTAGCAAAATTACAGTTTTGAAGTAGCCACCAAAATAATTTTTTGGTTTGGGGTCACTGCAACATGAGGAACTGTATTGTGGGGTCACGGCATTAGAAAGGTCGAGAACCACTGTAATGGGTCATATGTTTTCTCTTCATAAAATTAATTCTATCTCCATTTTAATTCCACTTCTTTGAACTCTATCTCTATATCTTTTAAAAAATATTCTATTTAGTTTAATCTGCCAGAATTCATCCTATACCTTCCCCTGCTCATTTGACAATAATAATAATAATAGCTAATATCTTCATAGTACTTACTGTATTTAGGGTGCTGCCCACAATTATGACCTCATTTGCTTTTCACAGCAATCCTGAGAGGAAAAAGCTATTATTATCTTCATTTTATAAATGAGTAAACTGAGGCAAAGAGATACAAAATCACTTGCCTAGGGTCACACAGCTAGTAAACAAATGAGACTAGATTTGAACTCAGGTCTTCCTGCCTAAGCATAGCACTCTTTTATGGAACCATCCAGCTGCACAAGAAAATAAAATCCATTACATATATGTATATGCAGTCAAAACAACACATTGCAGTATCCAAAGAATACTTGCCTCAACCTACATTCTTAGTCCTTTACCTCTCTACCAGGAGATGGCATGTGTCATCTTTAGTTTTCTGGAATTAGGGATGATCATTACAGTGGTAAGAATTCAACCCAGTCATATTCCTTCATAATTATGTGCCATTACTTGTTCAGCAATTCTACAATTTATGGGCACCCTCTCAGATTCTCATTCTTTGCCATCTCCTTGAGCCATCTCTACTCTGGACCTGTAACCCCACACTTGGTAGTGGGCAAAAAAGATTGTAGTTTGTACTTGTCCTCCATGCCATATTGCACTGGACCAATGACTCCTTTTGGAATTTCTCCTTTAGGATTAGGTCTGTTTAGAGCAGTGCCACCATCTGGGCTCCACCTCTTCTTAATGTCTTAAGTCATTACATGAGTACAGTTGACTAATACTTCTATGAACAGATTGGAAGGAAAATCAAAAGTTTTGATTTGTTCTGATCATTGTGAAATATAACAAATAGAAAGCCAGTCTGAGAGTCAGGAGGCAGGTTCAAATTCCACTTCAGATACCCTGTAGCAGTATGATTGCAGTCTCTTCTCATAGTACAATGAGGTGAATGAGTCTTATTTTGACAAATTCTCAAATGTTGCACAATGGTATCCCATTTTAAAAATTGTTTATATAATTTGTGGTAATTTTTAATTGAAATTATTTCTATTTTAATTGCATATTCTATTATAGTATACTATATATTGTGTATAATAGTATGTAGTATATAATAACATATACTATGTAATATAGTATATTTTATAATACATACTATATAATAGTATAAATTATTTATGCTATTATTTAATATATTTTCTTATCCTTTAAATAAAATATGAATAGATTTATAGGAAATGTTTTTAAAAACTAACTTGCTATTGAAAAATTTGATCTTAGTCTGCATTTGTCTTAATTGTACATTTATTGAAATCTATTGGAACTTCAACATTAATTTTACTTAAGGAGGACACAGTCACCCTGGAGCAGCTTTAGAGAAAGGATACTTAATAAGAAAAGTTGAGCCATGCTAGTCATCTTAATTAAGTCATCAGCTTTCATGTCTTAACATTGCAAACACATGACACCAACAGATTCTTTCCTCTTAAGACACTTGTTTGAAAAAAAAAGGAAGAACATTTTTAGAAGAAAAAAAGTCATGATTAATTTAACTTTTGAAATATATTAGTTTTCCTGTTTTAGAAAATCTGGAAAATGAATATCAACAATCCACATGATTTTTTCCTCTAAGGGCTTGAATACACTCTGTTTATGTTAAGAAATTAGCCAAAAAGTCATCAAGGAAGCAAATAAAATTGCAATTAAACACAGATCTCCCTTCTATGAATCTCAAGCCATTTGCCTCTTAAATAAATGCAATAATGAGTTAGTGTTACTACAGTATCTGGGGTTTCATTCAGATTTCTGTGGAAAGCATTTGTAACTGATTTGGTGTGACCTTGGGCAAGTGACATAATCTGTCTATAGCTGTCTATAGCTCATTCCACTCACCCCCTTTTACCCCCAGGATTGTACCCAGATTGCTTTGATATCCTTATATGCTTAGCATTTTCAAGAATATTATGGCTCATTTACTATTTTAAAATAAATTAGATCAGTTTGTCATTAAATGAAAGTACTTTTCCTTGCTGCAAACTATTTTGTTTCTTCTCCAGACATTTCTTACCATCTCTTACAGACCCCTGCTTCCTACTCCTACTGTGTTATTCTCCCTCTTTCCCCCATCTTAGTTGGGAAACAATGAAAGAGAGAGAAGGAGATTATTCAGTCCTCTGAACACATTCCTGGTTTATATGTTGAAAAGAGATGTGGAGATAGGAGACAATAGGAAAAGAGGTATTGAAAATACTGCTCTTACCTCAGTGGTTAATTTTGCATTTGTGTGATTCTAGTAGGTAAGATTTGTAGTCACAAACCTCAGAAATATCCTATAATGATTATTTCATTTTTAGTTTCCTGGATATATATATATATATATATATGTATGTGTGTGAATAGATTGATAGATAGATAGATAGATAGATAGATAGATAGATAGATAGATAGATAATTACCATTTTTCTTTGTAGGTTTAAAAGTATTTTTCTATTGAAAATTTGTCTTATGAAAAATATTTGGGCAATTTTTACAGTGAAAGGGAAAAATCTAAAGTAGAACTGGAGCTGAAAAAGAACTGTCAAATGAGAAAGATGATAGAAATTATTTATCCAATCATTTGTCATTTAAAATGTCTTTGTAGTTTTAAAAAATATATATTGCCACTGCTCATAATTATACAACATTTTCTAAAAGTTTTTTGTAGTTAAAATGGTCATATTGTTAAATACCAAATATTAGCATAAATGCTGGAAAGAAGTCTTGAAATACCTTAATATTTTTAGTTCTCAAATATCACTTCAAATTTAAGATGGCAAATTAGTAACAGAGATATTATTTTATTTCTTTTTTTAAACTTCATTAACTATATCTGTTAGCAATGACTATGACTGCTATAAAGAATGCAATTAGCAAAACTATATCAAGCTATATATTTATCGATACATAAATAAATAATTCTTAAGTAGTATTAATTATACAGTTACCAAAACCTGCAAGGATCAAAAGATTTTATTTAAGAAGGATTTCACATTCTGCTGGGATTATGTCTACATAATAGCTCAGTAGTACTTCTGCTGAATTGTAAAATAGCTTAGAAAGGAGTATGATGCCTATAGTTGGTGTAATGCATTGGTAATTAAGAGGGTGGGAGGTTAAGCTTCATTAACTGCTGTGGGATTGTATCTTGGGTTTTATTATGCCCTAGAGAACATAAGAAGTGAGAAGGGTCAAACTGTTAGAATCAGATTTTGCTTGTGCATCTGCCAAAACAATGACAGCAAAGTAATATCGCAGTAAACACTGAGAGACAAGAATTGTATGGAGAAAATGTGTATTGACATCATTTGGGGAGTAGGGATAAACATTTCTGGTGCTAAAACTGAAATAGAGTCAGAGTTCTAAAGCTCTTGGTGTTTTGAGATGAGGAGGGGTGTCACGTGAATTGACACTGTTAGGTGACTGCTGTGGGAACTCGTTTCTCTAGATACCTTTGTTTTTTCTCATTTAAAAAAAAAACATGAAAATTACACTAACAACTCCCAAAATGTTCATTTTGATATAAACTTTATTATCATTCATTCTGACTTAAAATTATTTTTAATAATGCGCATTCTGTTTTGAGAGTACGATAGAATATTTACTTTTTTTTTCACCTATCTCTACTCCTTACTATCTTCTTGATAATGAAGGATTTGAACAATGCTAGTGCTTCACCAGAGGGGAAAGTATGGCCCTACTCAGACTATTTCCTTGGAAACCTGAAAGTGTAACTGTCTGGGGCCATCTTATAACACTTTGAGCCAAATAAGAAAAAGTCCAGAAGTTCCCCTACATTTTGGGAATTAGTGTAATTAATATATTAACCTTGACATTTTATTTTATTATATGTATGATATCGTATTATAAAATTAAGACTTTTTTCTTAACAATTTATTTGAACTCATGATTTTATAAAAAATAAAATTTGGAAAAAATAATGATTTTTATCATGTTAGAGATACACTATACAATCCATTTAATCTCACTCATATTACTAAAAATGTATTAATGTAGAGCAGTAAGAGTCCAGAAGAGAAATATAATGAGCATTAAAGATAATTGTGTCATACTTGAATGTCAGCAGGTTTTTCATTTGTACTTTATTTGACTGACAAAATACAAATTAATTTTCTCAATAGTAGATGACAACAATTGGGGGAGAAAACACTCTTCTCTTATCCCTTTACAGTATAACCTGGCCTAGCAGGGTTCTTAGGTATCCATTTTTCAAAATATTCTTTCTTTGTGCATTTTGTGGTTTAAGTAAAACTAAATTATAAAGTAAGCTTTGTCTTTGTATGGTATGAAAAGACCTGAGAATTTTTCAGAATTACATGGGCAGGGTAGGAAGAGTACCAGTTTTCATGCATGCCTTCATTTCTCTACCTGTCATTGACTATTGGCAGATAAGCAATTGAAGTGATGCTTAAGCTATGTCTAGCCACATTTGTTGATTATTTCCTCTATTATGATCTTTGGCAAGAAGAATGAAAAATGAAAATGAATGAAAAGAGTTCAAAACTTCAATTTTGTTTGAAAGGTAAAATAACCATGTAATCACTTGTGCTACCATGCTGGGATATTTGTCTTTTATTTTAATCTATTTAAAGAGCATGTAAACAGAGAGATACTAAGAGAGGACAAGTCCTGAGCCAGATACCATAGTGAGACTTGATCTAAAGATCAGCAGAGTAAGACTACATCCCCCACTGTGGTAGTTCACATGCATTTGCACATATGCGATTTCTTCTTGGGCACCTAGATAGTAGGATGGATAGGATACTATACTTGGAGTCAGGAAGACCCAAGTTCAAATTTGAATTTACTTGTTAACTGTGTGACCTTAGGTAAGTCACTTAACTTCTGTTTGCCTCAATTTCCCAGTTTGTAAAATGGGGGAAAATAAAAGTATCTACCTCCCAGAATTGTTGGGAGGATCAATGAGATAACTATCTTTTTTAATTTATTTTTTAATTTTTGAAAATTTTATTTAATTAGTCAATTTAGAATATTTTTCCTTGGTTACAAGAGTCATGTTCTTTTCCTGCCCTTCTCCAAATCCCTCCCATAGCCGACACACAATTCCACTGGGTTTTATATGTGTCTTTGATCAAAACCTATTTCCATATTGTTAATACTTGCACTAGGGTGATCATTTAAAGTCTGCATCCCCAATCATATCCCCATTGACCCATGTGATTAAGGAGTTGATTTTCTTCTGTTTCTACTCCTACAGATCTTCTTTTGGATATAGATAGCATTCTTTCTCATAAGTCCCTCCAAATTGTTCTGCATCATTGCATTGCTACCACTAGAGAAGTCCATTACATTCAATTGTACCACAGTGTATCAGTCTCTATGTACAATGTTCTCCTGGTTCTGCTCCTTTCACTCTGCATCAATTCCTGGAGGTCATTCCAGTTCACATGGAATTCCTCCGGTTTATTATTCCTTTGAACACAATAGTATTCCATCACCAACATATACCACAATTTGTTCAGCCATTCGCCAATTGGAGGGCATCCCCTCATTTTCCAATTTTTTACCACCACAAAGAGCACAGATATGCATATTCTTATATAAGTCTTTTTCCTTATTATCCTTTTGGGGTATAAATCCGGCAGTGCCATGCCTGGATAAAGGGGCAGACAGTCATTTAGTGCCCTTTGGGCGTAGTTCCAAATTGCCCTCTAGAATGGCTGGATCAATTCACAACTCCATCAGCAATGCATTAATGTCCCAATTTTGCCACATCCCCTCCAACATTCATGACATTCCTTTGCTGTCATGTTAGCCAATCGGCTGGGTGTGAGGTGGTACCTCAGAGTTGTTTTGATTTGCATTTCTCTGATTATAAAAGATTTAGAACACTTTTTCATGTGCTTATTAATAGTTTTGATTTCTTTATCTAAAAATTGTCTATTCATGTCCCTTGCCCATTTATCAATTGGAGAATGGCTTGATTTTTGTTTAATTGATTTAGCTCTTTATAAATTTGAGTTATTAGACCTTTTTCAGAGGTTTTTGTTATGAAGATTTTTTCCCAATTGGTTCCTTCCCTTCTAATTTTGGTTACATTGGTTTTGTTTGTACAAAAACTTTTTAATTTGATGTAATCAAAATTATTTATTTTACATTTTATAATTTTTTCTAACTCTTGCTTCCTCTTAAAATCTTTCCTTCCCCAAAGATCTGACACATATATTATTCAGTGTTCACCCAATTTACTGATAGTTTCCTTCTTTATATTCAAGTCATTCACTCATTCGGAATTTATCTTGGTGTAGGGTGTGAGATGTTGATCCAAACCCAATCTCTCCGATATTGTCTTCCAATTTTCCCAACAGTTTTTGACAAATAGTGAATTTTTGTCCCAAAAGCTGGGATATTTGGGTTTATCCTAGACTGTTTTCTGAGGTCACATACCCCAAGTCTATTCCACTGATCCTCCTTTCTGTCTCTTAGTCAATACTATATTGTTTGGATGACCACTGCTTTAGAGTATAGTTTGAGATCTGGTAGTGCTAGGCCACCTTCCTTCACATTTTTTTTCATTATTTCCCTGGATATCCTTGATCTTTTGTTCATCCAAATGAATTTTGTTATGGTTTTTTCTAATTCAGTAAAAAAAGTTTTTTGGTTGGTCAATGGGTATGGCACTAAATAAGTAAATTAGTTTGGGTAGGATTGTCATTTTTATTATGTTAGCTCATCCTACCCATGAATAATTAATGTTTTTCCAATTACTTAGATCTCGTTTTAATTATATGGAGAATATTTTGTAGTTGTGTTCATATAGTTCCTGTGTTTGTCTTGGCAGATAGATCCCTAAGTATTTTATATTGCCTAGGGTGATTTTAAATAGAACTTCTCTTTCTAATTCTTGCTGCTGAAATGTGTTGGAAATATATAGAAATGCTGATGACTTATGTGGGTTTATTTTGTATCCAGCAATTTTGCTAAAGTTGTTGATTATTTCCACTAGTTTTTTAGTTGATTCTCTAGGATTCTTTAAGTAGACCATCATATCATCATCAAAAAATGATAGCTTGGTCTCCTCATTGCCTATTTTAATACATTAAATTTCTTTTTCTTCTCTAATTGCTACTGCTTATGTTTCTAGTACAATGTTAAATAATAGAGGTGATAATTTGGTTCACTCTTGATCTTATTGGGAAGGCTTCTAATTTATCCCCATTGCAGATGATGTTTGCTGATGCTTTTAGATATATACTGTTTATTATTTTTAGGAAAGGCCCTTCTATTCCTATGCTTTCTAGTGTTTTCAATAGGAATGAGTGTTGTATTTTGTCAAAGACTTTTTCTGCATCTATTGAGATAATCATGTAATTTTTGTTGGTTTGCTTGTTGATATGGTCAGTTATGTGGATGATTTTCCGAATATTGAACCATCCTTGCATTCCTGGTATAAATCTCACCTGATTGTGATGAATAATCCTTGTGATCACTTGCCAGGAGTCTTTTTGCTAGTATTCTATTTAAGATTTTTGCATCAATGTTCATTAAGAAGAATGGTCTATATTTTTCTTTCTCTGTTTTTTCCTGACTTTGGAATCAGTACCATATTTATGTCATAAAAGGAATTTGGTAGAACTTCTTCTTTGCAAATTGTATCAACTAGTTTGTATAGTATTGGGATTAGTTGTTCTTTGAATGTTTGATAGAATTCACTTTTGAATCCATCAGGCTCTTGGGATTTTTTCTTAGGGAGTTCTTTGATGGCTTGTTCAATTTCTTTTTCTGATAAGAGATTATTTAAGTATTCTAGTTCTTCTTCTGTTAATCCAGGCAATTTATATTTTTGTAAATATTCATCCATGTCACCTAGATTATTTATTTCTTGTCATATAATTGGGCAAAGTGGTTGTTAATGATTGCCTTAATTTCCTCTTCATTAGAGGTGAGATCTCCCTTTTCATCTTTGATACTGTTAATTTGGTTTTCTTCTTTCCTTTTTTTTATTAGATTGGCCAGTATTTTGTCTATTTTATTTGTTTTTTCAAAATACCAGCTTCGAGTCTTATTTATTAATTCAATGCTTCTTTCATTTTAGATTTTATTAATTTCTCCCTTAATTTTTAGGATCTCTAATTTAGTTTTCATCTGGGGATTTTTAATTTGTTCATTTTCAAGTTCTTTGATTTGCATGTCCAATTCCCTCCCTAATTTTTTCATATATGAACTCAAAGATAGAAATTTCCCTCTGAGTACTGCTTTGGCTACATCCCATAGATTTTGAAATCTTTAACCGATTTTGGAGAATCATATTTTTTAATTTCCAATTAATTTTTTATTTGGTTCTCCATGTACTCTTACTAGTTATTATTTTTTATTGCATTATGACCTGAAAAGGTTTCATTTATTAGTTCTGCTTTTTTGTACTTTTTTGTCATGTTTTTATGCCCTAGTCCATGGTCAATCTTTGTGAATGTACCACGTGCTACTGAAAAAAAGGTGTATTACTTTTTGTTCCTATTTCTTTTTCTTCATATATCTATTAACTATTTTTTTCAAAGATTTCATTCACTTCTCTTACCTCTTTCTTATTTATTTTTTGGTTTGATTTATCTACATTTGGTAGAGGAAAGTTCAAGTCTCCCACTTGTATAGTTTTACTATCTATTTCCTCCTTCAACTCCACTAGTTTCTCCTTTAGAAATTTGGATACTGTACTATTTGGTGTATACATGTTGAGTACTGATATTTCCTCATTGCCTATACTTCCTTTTATCAGGATGTAATTACCTTCCCTATCTCTTTTAATCAAATCTATTTTTACTTTGGTTTTGTCAGATATCATGATTGCAACTCCTGCCTTCTCTTTCTCAGTTGAAGCTCAATAGATTTTGCTCCAACCTTTAATTCTCATCCTGTGAGTGTCTACCTGCCTCATATGTATTTCTTGTGTAGACCACATATGGTAGGATTTTGGTTTATATTCCACTCTGCTATTTGCTTTCGTTTTATGGGTGAGTTCATCTCATTCACATTCAAAGGTATGATTGCCAATTGTGTATTCACCAACATTTTGATATACTCCCCTAGTTCTGCACTTTCTTCTTTTGCCATGTCCTTTTAAATCAGCAATTTGCTTTTAATCAGCTTCCCTTCCCCCCCTCCCTTTTTGTTCCCTTCTTTTTTTAAGGGTCTGTTAAGTTCCCTTCCTCCTCTCTTTCCCTCCCTTTTTGTAATCCCTGCCCAACTCCCCCCCCCCTTGGTTTTCCCTTCTCACTTTCCCTGTAGGGTAAGATAGAATTTGATACCCCAGTGGATCTAGATGTTCTTCACTCTCAGAATTGGTTTCACTGAGAGTAAAGTTTAAGTATTACATATTAGCACTCTCTTCTCCTTATAATAGTATTCTTCCCTTCCCATTCCCATGTACCTCTTTGTGTGATATAGATTATCCTATTTTATCTTATTCCTTCAAGTTTCTCTTGGTGCCATCTTCTTTTCCCCCCTCCCTTTTTCATTTTTTGCATATCATCTTATTCCACTTATTACCCCAATTACCTGTGAATGATTCTTCTAACTACTATAATAAGGAATATAATTTTTGAACAAATAACATTATTCCATATATTAATATAAAAATGTTGATCTTATTGAAGCCCTTAAAGAGGAAAATTTAAATAAAAAATAACTTTTCCCCCTTTTCCTTCTCTTTCTTATTTACCTTTTCATGTTTCTCTTGATTTTTATGTTTGGATACCAAACTTTCCACTTACTTCTGGTCTTTACTTTACAAATACTTGGAAATTTTCTATTTTGTTGAATACCCACTCTTTCCCCTGGAAGTATATAGTCAGTTTTAATGGGTATGTGATCCTTGGTTGAAGAAGCAATTCTCTTCCCTTTCTGAATATCATATGTTATGCTTTGCAGTCCTTTAGTGTGGAAGCTGCCAGATCCTGTGTAATCCTGATTGGTGCTCCTTGATATCTGAATTTTCTCTTTTTGAGTTCTTTTAAAATTTTCTCCTTTGCTTGGAAGCTCTTGAATTTGGCAGTTACATTCCTGGGGGGTTGTCTTTTGAGGATTTAGTATAGAGGTGTTCAGTGAACTCTTTCAATGTCCGTTTTTCCCCCTTGTTCAAGAACATCAGGGCATTTTTCTTCAATAATTTCTTGTAGTGTGATGTCAAGATTTCTGTTTATTTCTGGGTTTTCAGGTAGACCAGTGATTCTCAAATTGTCTCTTCGAAACCGGTTTTCCTAATCTATCACCTTGTCAGTGAGATATTTTATGTTTTCTTCAATTTTGTCAGTCTTTTAACTTTGCTTTATTAATTCTTGCTGTTTTGCAAGATCATGGGCTTCTAGTTGCCTAATTCTGGTCTTTAAGGACTGGTTTTCCACTATAATCTTTTGATTTTCTTTTTTGGTTTGGTCTATCCTGCTTTTCATGGCTTCCAACTGTTTCTCCAATTGGAAGTTCCTGTCATTTAAACTATCATTTTCTTTTTGAACTATTTCCCACTTTTCTTGTTAAAATTCTTCCATCTTTTTGATGAGCTCCAATTTAAATTCTTCTAGGGATTGTGGCTAATTTCCTTTTTTTTTTTAAGTTTGGGTGCATTTATTTGTATATCTCCTTCTGCTATTTCCTCTGTCGTCTGGATTTTTCCTCCATAAAAATTATCCAGAATCAATGCCGCCTTCTTGTTTTTCTTGATGTTAGAAAGATGTTTTTCCTGGGCATTATTTGCTATCACTATGCTGGTTTTTTTTCTTCCCTTTCCTGTCAGAAGTCTGAGTGAAGAGGGCAGGGTCTCTGTGCATGGAGCTAACGAGCATAGTTTTTGCCTGAGGCCACCTGTCAAGTCTCTGTAGCTTCTACTGTTTATTGACCTTCTCTGTGCCATCTCTGTGTGAGGGTGCCCAAGGTTTGAGCTCTTCAGCCTGCTGAGGTCTCAGGTCTAGCTGCTCTCAGGGGTAGGTCTTTGGTGGTCTTAGTCAGCTGCCAAGGACCTAGAGGTGCCCCTCGCTCACTCACTGATTCTAGTACATTGGCTCTGACTCTGGTTCTGTAGATTGGGTGGGGGAGGGTTGATCAGCTCGCATTTTGGTGAAAACAAGTTCACCCCCTTATAATGTGTGAATGCCCAAATCCCATGTACCTTGATTGCTGTGCCCTCCTGTAGAGTCCCTTCGTTCATATGAATTTGTTTTTTTTTTTTTTGGCCTTTTGAGGTAGTCTATATCAGTAGGTGATGAGGAGAGGTCTACACTGGTCTACACTGCCACCATGTTTACCCAGAAGTCCCAAGAGATAATAAATATAAAGTTAGTAAATGTCATATCAATGTTAGATATTATTAGCCACCAAACTTTTGTGTTGTCACTGAAAGGTAAAATTATACCCCATAGAAAATTAGTTCAAAAACATTTCCCTTGGGTTTAAGATATTGGTAACATTTGTTTATTTGCTATGTATTTAGTGTACATAGATTATTCATATTTTAAGCTTTGCGGCACACTGAAAATACTTAAAGGAAGCTGGAAATCAAATCAGGTTCCAATAAAAAGTTAGGTATAGAAATTAAGCAATACAAAAAAGTGAACAAATGACATAGTAATCTAAGAAAGGAATTTCCTTTCTTCAAAAACTCTTACTTTCCTTCTTAGAATCAACGTTATGCATTGATTCCAAGGCAAAAGAGTGCTATGGGCTACGCAATGGGGGTTCAATGACTTGCCCAGGGTCACACAGCTAGAAATGTCTGAAGTCAGATATGAACCCAGGACCTCCAGTCTTTAGGCCTGGCTCTCAATTCACTGAGCCACCCAGTTGCCCACTGCCATGGACATTTTTAAAAAATTTATTTTCACAGGGAAGGTAGTTGGCTTGAATTGACTCTAAGATGGAAAGTAAGGGATTTTTAAGAAAAAAAATATTTTCACTATGTCAAAATATTTTCTCTTCCTATTATTTTAGATTATTTAGTAAGTAAGATAGAATTTTAAAAAATATATTTGTTTCTTATTTTGAGCTTCTGGTCTAAAATGAGTAAGGCAGCAAAATATACAAGTAGTTATAGGACAAAGATAATGAATGTGATTAGTGCTTTAAAGATACAACAGAAAACATTAGAAGTTCAGAATCAGAATAACTGTCAGGATCAGAGAAGGCTTCCTGAAGGGGGTGATATTTCATCCTGTCCTTGAAAGTGATGAGATTTTGGTAGATGGGCTGTAGTTGATGGCTGTAGGGGCAGCATTTCCTGTGAACAGAAGGACATGGGCAAATCCCAGAATCCAGAAAGCACAGAGTTCAAGGAAAAGTGGAAAAGATAGTTTGCTTAGCACATGTGGCTAGCACCCTAGAATGGAAGGCACATGGCGTTGAAGAAGAGGTGAAGCAAGCAGAACTTGGTAACTGATTCTGAACCTGGTTATACAGTGTAGATATCCATTTGACTATACACTGGCAGCCATTCAAGGCCTTTCAGAGGGAAAGTCAATTCCTTGGAGCTCTACTTAAGGAAAATTAATTTCGTAGAAGTGGGAAGAAGAGACTAAAAGAATGAGAGCCTGGAGGTGGAGGAATCCTCTAGAGGAGAAAACTGAAGCAGGCTAGATAAGAGGTTTATTGAGTGTGGTTCCAGAAAGAAAAGTAAAGAGATCTAAGTTTTATGTTTGAGATTAGAGGCCAAAGGTGCCTCGGAGTCGCCTCACTGATTCAAGCTAGTGTAACTGAGATCCCCACGGCACCAATACGATGGAGGAGCTGGGTGAATGAAGCAGTGTGGAGGGAGAAATGAAAAATTCAGCATTCAATATGTAATATGGGTATCTAGTGAATTTAAGGAAGCTTAGCTACTTAACACAGTTCTTGGCACATAGTAGGTGCTGAAGAAATGTTTATTGACTGGCTTACTGATGAGACCATTTCTGCATTCTGTGAATAAAGCTCTAGCTAAAGCCTTGGGAATGATTATCTAAATATGAAGCAAAAAATACAAGTAATTTTGTTTCTTTAAGTGTTTAAAAAATTTTATTGAATTTCCTAAAAAATCATTCAAAAACTTATACACATTAATTTTCCAATATTGATAGGAGCTCACATGTTTCTCTCTGGGTTTTTATTGGGGGGGGGGGGTAATGGTAAAATAAAGGTCATTTTTTTTAAAAAGGCATCTAAAGTGATCAGGAACAAAATCTTCCCTGATTCCTCATCATGTCATGGGCATGACCTTTCATTTTCAAAGACTGTACCAGTGGAATGCAAATGCTAGCAGATTCTACACTGCTGGAAAGATTGGAATGTACTGCTCCAGCAACCACCTGGGTTGTCAAAAAGAGCCTGGCTTTTTGGTTGTGAACTCTTATATAACAGTTCATTAACAAGAACTACTACACAGTGAACCAAAAACAAAGCTAGATGACTGCTTATGATACCCTCTGCATTACTCTGACCATTACTATTTAAGAATATTGTTTTCAGTAGCTATCACCAAACCAGATCTTCAAATTACATGACATGGGAAACTTTCAAAATATAGAAATATGGTAGAAGAAAAGAAAACTAAAAGAAAGTCATTGGCCTATCTGCCAGTAGATTTTCAGTAAACTTACAGATGATTTTATATCTCAATACTTTTATTCATTAATAACAAGCAGTTTTTTTATGTGTCTACACAACAGTTCTCAGAACATTAAATATTAAATGATAAAAATAAGATAGCAAATTGTCCCAGTACCCTTTCTACAAGAAATCTACAAAGGAGATTAGAAAAATGAGAAATAATAAACAGCTTAACAATTTGTGTTCTTTTAGCTCTTAACAGTTTCCAAAGTATAGCAAAATAGCCCTGTAAAGTAGATAAATGTTGAAATATCTAAATACAGAGATAATGAAAAAAAATCAATGAAGGATTTTTTATGAGATTTGCTTATACATTTTTTAAGTTGCATTGGATTTAGGAAAATATCTGTTCATATCAAAGATGACTGCTATTAAATAGGCCATTCTCTAAAGGGTTTGGAATAGATTTGAAAGTTATCCATAGTCTAATTTCCTTACTTCACAGGCAAGAGAGAGGAAATGACTCTGCATAGGCCACATGGGATGTGGCAAGGCTGGGATTTGAACAGAGAGACTCAGACCAAGACCACTGGCCTATGCTGGTACTTTCCTTCTATCAAGGATGGGCTGATTCTGTTTAAATTCAATTTGAATGAATTATTCAGTTTGGTCTAGACTCTAGGGCCTGTTTTGTTTTATGGTTTTCTTTGTGGCTAGACTAACCCAATTATTTGTCATTTATTTCTTTCTCCCTGAGGATCATGGTGGTCAAATAAGAAAGGCCAAGGCCCTCGTCCTTGAGATGGGAAGAATAAGTGCTGTTTTCATATTTGATCAGATAATTATCATAAGATTAAATCCCATCGTTCCTTTCTCTTGTCACTTTGATTTCCAAAGAGTAATATTACTCAATTTCTATATGTTTCTTATCTTTCAGTATGTTTTGAAGCAGAAAAAAAGCACCAGCTAAGATTGCTATAGTCTCATTTCCCTATGACCTGATTTTTTTTAGAATACTCTTACACACACTTACACATATGTATGCACACACACTCCTTCCACTTGTGAGGATAGACTCATTTACATTTTTAAAAGTTTTGTTGATGTCTTTTTTAGGCATCTTAAAGTCTAAGATATTTACCTTGTAATAATATTATAAACTAAGTTAGCTTTTGGAAATATTTGAGATGACAAATTTGTTAAATGATGATACTGCAATTTGACAGTTGTGGTTTGAGTTTTGAAAACCCTTGAACAATGGCCAGCTTAATGAGTTAGAGGAATTCAAAGATAGGATTTACCATCTCTTCGCAAACAATGGTTTGTGAGTAGCACTCATTTCCATTGTGTTTTTGAGATTAGCAAAGATCACACATGCCATAAAGTATTTAAGTATTACCTGAAAGTCTCCCAAATTGAGAATAACAGTTTAAATTGAGGATGTTTTCAACATGAAATTAATATTTGAAAATTTAATGGAATTTCCTCCTTCAGTTAAACTAAATGGTAAAATTTTTCTATTCATTCTCTTATTTCAACAATCTTATACTTAATAGCATTCTATTTTTGCAAACTTTAGGCCTCATTTGGAGATGTGGGATGGGTTGTGTCCAACAAAATTGTTATAAGCAGTGTGACCATCCAGGTTTAAGAGAGCAGTTTGAGCTTTTTGTCTCCTAAGCCATTCAGCTCTCTAATGTCTTCACGTGTTCCAAACTTTATTAATGACAGAAGACATCATGCTTGCAGAGATCAGCATAGGTGAGGGGGGAAATGTTATTTCAACTAATAAAAAGGCATATGTCTTAGTATCTCAGAGGCAAGAAAGAACAAATGTATCAGGATGCTGGATCAATAATTCCCTCTTATTTCCTATTAGTGTTTGGCATTGACACATTAAAGGCAATTATGAGAGCTCCCTCAAAAAAACCTTTAAAATAGAGCACTAAGATACCTTTACCATCCATGCTATTGGTTGCTCGTTCACCTACCATTTCTACTAGCTAGAATGGGGTGGGGTGATGCAGCTTGGAAAATATCAGATCTAAAAAACAGTGTTGAGATAAAACTTTCCATGACTGAACTGTCCTACACAAAGAAGGTCATGGATAGAATCTGGAATTGAGAAGGAGCCCATAATACACCCTATGCTGGGTTGCCACTATCTTCTGTAAAATTAATGCTAAAGTGGCTTTAAATAGTTATTACTTGGGCTAAAGTGTGCTTTGTACATTTAGTAACCTAATAACCCAACTTAATGGGAAATGTGATATGGCTTCATCTATCAAATTCCTATTAGGTAGAATGGAAAGACAAAATTATTTATATGAAAAAGTCATTATGTGAAACTAATTTAAGCAAAATGGTTCCAAAGATATTCAGTGGCTTTTCAAGAAAACTAATGGTTAGGTTAAACTAGAATAGTGTTCCATGTAAGAGTCATACCAACCTTTTCAAATCAGGGGAAAATATATATTCTAACCCATTTGAGCCTTTCCATCTCTACCTTCATATATGTAACAAAACGGGCTAATTGTTAAAAACATATTTCATCTACATTAAACTTGGATTGGTTTTGTTGTTAATAGTATACTCTATCAAAGCACTGAAATGCAAGGAAGAGTTGAAAGAATGCAAAGTTTCCTAAGAATAAAGTTTCTTAACATTTAAAGTCAAGAAAAATTTCTAGGAAAAGATTGGGTCATTTCAACATATTCTCTTGGTATGTTGTTTGACATTAATGAAAATTACAATCACATTAAGAAAAGACTTCATTTAAGAATGATTGTGGAGCCTTCTCCTTAATCACAAATAACTTAATAGAGGAAAATTTCTAATTTACCATGAGATATTTGTAAAGAGAAAGAAACACGGAGATAAAAACATGGGCATGATGGAGGAAGAAGATCTACATCTTTCCTTCAATAGCCAAAATTAATAGTTGAATACACTTTTTATAGGATAAATAGTAAATTTTGATACATGCATAAATTGATAGTTGTGAAATTATGAAACCTTGTAATCATCTAAATTAACATTTTAACAAAATAGAATTTATATTTTGCAAATAATGTCTTAATTAAGAAAAATCTAAAAATTGCATCCTGAGTTGCTGATATAATAAATTTATTTTTGAGAATCTTTCAATTTTATATTTATCAGAAAAGTAAGGTATTCCTTGTCTTTTATTATATGTGTGTTTTGTTTGAATACCTGAAGTAAAAATATTTTATTAGCAAGAATTTTTAAAATATAACTAGTTTTTTCTAGAAATTATTTTTATATAGTTAATATACTTTGAGGTCATTTGAGGTGAATCAGTAACTGCAGTAGACAGTATATTTTCTATCTAGTGTAAGTAAACTCTAGTTATAAATAAAACAGATTAGTGAAATGTCAAAAATTATAGATATAAAAATATTTATCTACAACATGTCTATCAACAAGTTACACTTTCTAATTCTCCCATAGCAAAAATAAACTAAAATTATCGAAGTATTTTCCCTTTTTCATGGAGCTTACTATATTTGACATATTGCATTATCTACCTCATACCCCTCATTAAAGGTATCACATAGAACTTTTTTAACTAGTGGTTCAGTGGATAGAAGACTGAGCTTGGGGTTAGGAAGATCTAAGTTAAAATTCAGCCTCAAATGCTTAGTAGCTGAATGACCTTGGGGAAGTCACTTGGTTGACAACACCACCTCACAAGGTTGTTGCAAGGATCAAATGAGATAATAATTGTAAATTATTTAGCTCCATTCCTGGCACATATGCACTAAATAAATGTTAACTATATAATTGTTGTTGTTATTTTTAGTAATCTTAATAGTAGTAGTAGGTGTAATTCAGAAGGCAAATTGACACCCCTTCCCTTCACCCCCATCTCCTAAAAAAAGGTGCCTAGAATTGAAAATGGTTGTTTTTTTGTTCCATTAAGGATTTTGTCTTCATTGTTGAAATGAGAAACAAAAAGTCAGCTGTGTAAAAGTGACACTTGATTCAGATAGATATGTCTTTATTTTAATCATGGTTACTTCACTTCATTATTTCAGTGAAATGAACTCTTTGGTTCTTAGAATTATGAACCAGTAAACATTGTGCAGATGCTTTATTTTTACTTTATGGCAAACATTAGCAGTAATTAGATGTAATACGTAAATTGTAATTCTAAGCTTTTATTAAAGTATGTAAATTTGAAAAGCCATAACCCCTTCTTGGAACAGCAGCAAAGTTGCAAAAATGTGAAAGATAAGCAGTAGTAGTACTAAGAATATTTGGATAATTCTAAAAATGCAGATAGTTTCTATGTGGTGTCTGCATATTTATTTACCTTAAGCCCTAGTTAGCTGGAAAATTACTTTCAACCATTCTTTATTTTGGAATGGCATGTATTGGCAGAGCTTTGTGTCTTTGTTAGTGGGCAACAACTTTTAGTCTTTGGAAAATCTTAGCAATTATCATCATTTTAAATAATGTACTCTCTAATAAAATGTTGTTCTCCTTTATTAGGAACTTCCTGAGCCATTACATGATGACAACTATAAAAAAGTGCTTGATGAAGGACGTAGTCATAAATCACAAGAAGAGCCAGAGATTTCCATGAAGATAGCCTGGCGTTACCAAAACTTGCCCCAAATGGAGGTAAAACCACATATATGTAAAAGTTTCCTATACCTGCATGAACTTATTTAAATTTATTTTTTAATTTAAATAAATGATTATGTCCTTTTGATGATGATTTAATTTCTTCTAAGAATTTAGAGAGGCCTACAATTTATTTTAGAAATATTATCATCCAAAATAGTTGGACTAAGAAATTTTCTTGCATTAAACAAGTAAAATATTCTTTACATAAAAGATATAGCTATCAGTGATTGATTCCTTGAAGTTTCCAAATAGCTAAAGCATTACAAATAGTATGAATTTAGTAAATGTTTGTTGAATTCATTTGAAGAATAAATAAATTATAAATGTAGAGAATACATATTCATTCATGTTCTCTCAGAGTTGACATAAGAAAAACTTTGGGAAATGCTTGGTAGGTAAAAAAATGAATGAATGAATGAATGAATGAATGGGAATGAATTCTGTGCAAAGCATTGTGCTGAGTCAGAAATGCTTAACCTTTTTTCTGTCATGGATTCCTTTAGCATCCTGGTAAAGCCTATAGATCCCCCCATGGTTGGCCAGCTATATCATGTGAGCTTGATCCTTGGAAGGGAAGCTAAGTCAAATCTCAACAGCATGCTAAAAAACAGACATCACCTTCCTGACAAAGTACTACATATTTAAATCTATGGGTTTTCCATTAGCCATGTATGGCTAACATAAGAGTTAGACTATAAGGAAAGCTGAGAGCCTCAGATTTTACACTTTCAAATTGTGGTGCTGATGAAGACTTTTTGGGAGTCCCTTAGACAGCAAAGGGATCAAACCATTCAATTCTTAAAGAAATTGTTACTATTCACTGGAAGGTCAGATAATGATGCTGGAGTTTAAATATTTTGTCCACATAATGAGAAGACAGGACTCACTGGAAAAAATCCTGATGTTAGGAAAGATTAAGGATAAAAGGAGATGGGGATGGCAAAGGATGAGAGGATAGAGAGTGTCATAAAAACAATAAATATCAACTTGGACAAACTTCCAGAGATAGTGGAAGATAGAAGGGCCTGGCATGCTATGGTTCATAGGCTCACAAAGAGTCAGACATGCCAGAATAACGGAACAATAACAACAGACATCATGTGAGCATCACTCAACAGGATGTGATCTGGCAGCAAGTGCAAAAATACGCTTATTTCTAAGTAGTAATGTACTTAAGCAATACTTTTTAATATCTGTAACAACTATGGTGTGATATGAAAACATGATTTCTGTTGGTAATAAAGTCATGGTTGCTAATGACAATCTACATTCATCATTGAAGGAATTGCCAGTTTTAGAGGTTAATAAAAACATGTTTTTCTCATCCCAGTTTATGGACCCTTTGAAATATTTCTGAAGACCCCAAGTTAGTATCAGATATAAACAGAGTAGCTAGACAGCTCTGCTCTCAAGGAGTTCACTTTCTAATAAGAGGAAACAACATATATAGAAATATTTAACTATAGGACAGGTAGACAGGCCCAGGGCTCCACAGGATAAAACCAGCCGGTCCAAATGGCTGTCACATTTATTCATAAATACATATGTTGATATCCCAACATGTCTTCTTTGGGTCATCTTGATTGATAAGGCTACAGTTGTTTATTACATTGAATCATTTGACAACACCAAGCATTATGGTGCTGAGGACTTTGGTGGCAAGAACTTTCTCTTCTGGGTCTTTCAAAACTCTTCCTGTTGGTGAGGCCAAGGTTGCTTTTCAGGAAGAGAGGGAGCAAGGAAAGGAAGTCTGATGCAGAACCAGTGGTCTAGAGACAGTGCTGGCCAAGACCGGATGCTCGTCTGCTACCAGCAGTGGAGAGAAGGGATTTTACTAAGACCACATTGTGTCTCCTAGGGGCCCCATTGCATTGTTCTGGCTGTCTCACCAAAGTTGAAATGCGATCATCTGTCCACTGGAATAGCTAGACCTTCACCTTTGTATGATAAGGGCAGATCCTATTTTGTTACTTCAGTGATGCAAGTACTTTATCTCTACAGTTTGTGTCGCCTTTCTACTACAGTAGATGATACTCATTAGTTGCTACAGGAAAAAAAAAACAATTTTTAAAATCCTCCTATTCTGGTGGCAGATCAGCTGGGAATAAGCTACCCCTCAGAAAGTAGACATATGACCCATTACCAGACCTGTCCCCAAAGCCTACCCAGACCTGCCCTAGCCAGAGATCTGTCCATAAACACTTACTAGCTGTGCAACTGTGAGAAAGTCATTTTACTGCTCTTTTCCTCAGTTTCCTCAACTGTAAAAAAAGGATCAACACAGCCTCTGCCTCTCAGGGTTGTTGGGAGAATAAGATCATATATCTATAAAGTGCTTTGCAGCTTTAAAGCGCTTTACAGATATTGGTAGTTGTTATTACTCCATCCTCATAACCTTTGAAAAACAGTCACTTCCATGTTCAGGGCCCTTCCACAAGCATTTAGGAAGTCATTTTTAGGTATAGAACTCAACTTATAACCTGTAGGTATTCTAGAATCTATCATTTCACCCTCATGTATATACTCTTTCCTACTTTCCTATAAACTGGGACTTCTAACTTCAACTCTTGGTAGGCAGAAGGCTTCTACTATTCACAGGAGAGTTCGTCCTGTGTAGCTCACCATCAAGCCAGATGACAGATGGTCCAAAGTTCCCTTTGCTTCTCATTGCTCTGACAGTAGCAAGAGTCTGCTACCAAGAAGGAGAGCTCCTTCCATTTGGCTGACATGCACTATCACGTGCAGGCCAAAGATTGCCCAGGGAAGCATGGAGATGCAAGTTTGGAGCACTGGGTGCCCACAAGGAAGATAGGATGCCTGACATAGAGATTCTGGCCATTTCAGGTGCTCCTTCTAGCTTTGGTAGCTTGGTAACTTGAACTTGGTTGCTAAACTGAAATTTGTGAATTGTGAATGAATTCAGTAAACATTTGTGGGCATGGCTATTAGAAGTTTCAGAGGGTGTAGTATGATAAACAGCTGAAAAAAATATTCATATTATATAGTACAGCATTAATGTGTTTTCAGTGAAAATTTCATGAGAATTTTTTATATTCTTTACAAGTGCTAATTTTCTATGTACGAAGATGATTTGTTTATCTACCATTAGCCTTTTTAGGGGAGGAATTTGTTTTTCTATAAGTGGTAATGTGAACTATTCATACACTATTTTATTCTAACCAGTGACACAGAGGATGACTTAGTTTATGAATTATGGGACAACAGTTTTCACAATGCAAAACTGGGCCTATGTAAAACCATAAAAAAAAAGATTTCATTATCATTAGTAACAAGTTTTTTGGGGTTTTTTAAACATTAGATGTTTTACTCACCTAACATTTTGTACCAGTTGTGTGGGATCATTGTCCCTGACATGGAGAAAAATATAAAGTATGGGACTAACACCCCTTTCTTAAGGAGGAGAGACAAAAACAGAGATAGCTAGAATAAAATCTTTCATAGAAAATACATTAAATAGCTGTGAGACAAAGTGTCTTGTAAGGTCCAAGGAGGAGTGCCATTATTAAGTGATGGGTAGCTGGGGATCAGGAGAGATTTCACTGGAGAATTGCCATTTGAATTGAGATTTGAAAAATAATGAGAAATTCAAGAACTAACAAAAGAAGAGGGAGACTATTCTAGGCATCAAATCTATGCAGAGAGGCAAAAAAAATGAAGGTTCTAGTCAGAGTATAGAGAGTAATCAAGTTTTGCTAGATTCTGAAGGGCAGTCATTGGAGATTAAGGATGAGCAGGTAGGGTGGCAAAAGATTTTAGAGGGCTTCAAATGCCAGGCAAAAGAGGTCAAACTTGACTCAGACAATGGAAAGGCATTAAAAACTTTTGTCCTGATGAGAAAGTTTTTTTTATGTATGAAAAATAGATTGCGGGGAGCAAAAGAAGGAAGACTGGTTAGAAGGCTACTGCAAATTGTTCAGAGCAGTAATCATGACTATTCTAGAGTTGTGGCCATAGGCATATAGAGGAAATAATTTGATCATAGTCGTTTTTAACCTACAGTCAATTGTGAATTTTTAAACTATTCCACCCTAATCAGACCATACTTTAGAAGATCTGATTTAGCTATTTCCTGATTAGTAACAATGGAGATACTTGGTATAACAGAATCAAGTCTTGGGAACTCTAAATTTCTCCACCCTACTCAGTTTTACTCAGTTTAACAAGGTCAGGAATGTCTGCTCCATACTCAAAGATTTAATTATCTGAGAAAATGGCCTTCAACAGACATGTACAGAAAACAGCGGACAGACCCTTGGGCTGTCCTAAGTCAAGCTAAGCTATCATTGGTGCAGATGAGATGCAGGAAGGTGACGTAAAACTGTCTATATAAGGCACATCACTGGCTCTCTTCTCCCTCTTTCCCTGGAGAGGCAACTCTGGCTGGCAGCATGCTAGGCGTTCCAACATATTGGAGTGGTGGCAGTTATTTGTCTGGGTTTGGCAGTAAGTTTGCCCTTGAGCAGATTCAGATTCTGGCATCTTGGCTGAGCCCTTTTGGAGTTCAGGCTGATTCCTTCCTCCTTCACACTCCAAAACCTTACTTTCTAGATCTTCCTGCCCGGTACTAGCCAGGCTGGAGAAATCCTACTCCCTTTCCTTCTTCCTTCTTCTTAATCTCCTCCACTATATCAGTTAAATCACCATAAAATTTCCAGCTGACTTGGGTATTTTATTATTTGGGATTTTCCCTGGTGACCAATTAAATTTAGATTTTAAGTCACAATGCTAAAATTATCCTTTACACCATGAACTTGTTTTTTAAAAAATATTTTGATAAATATATTTCAATATACTTTCTTTTGTAATCCCATGTAATTATATTCATTTATTTATTTTAAATAACCTTACCCTCTCTCCTAGAATCAATACTAAGTATTCTAAGGCAGAAGAATGGTAAGGGCTAGGCAACCAAGATCAAATGACTTGCCCAGGATCACACAGCTAAGAAGTGTCTAAGGCAAGATTTGTACCCAGGACCTCCCATCTCCAGGCCTGGCTCTCTATCCATTGAGTCTAGTTTCCCTATATGCCATTTAGTTTGTGAATTTAGAAACATTAAAGAAGAGATTCAGGTTTTACCAGACTGCTTAAAGGGTTCAGGAGTCTGTGACACAAAGAAGTTTTGATTGGGGGGAGGGGCAATGGGTGTTTTTTGTTTTGTTTTGTTGGGAGGGGGTTTCCCTCCTTTTTTCTCCCTTACACTGAAGAGAGGGAGAGAAAGAAGGAAGAGAGGAGAAAGGAAGCAACAAGGGAGAAAACCCTCACCCTAACTTATGTCTTATTAAGCAAAGCAAATTCCTTCACTGGCCATGGCCAAAACACATCCACTAAGTCATGCCCTTGGACTAGATTTCCTGCAGAGATTTCTCCTGGGCCCTTTTATATTCTCCTTCCATACCACTTCTCTTGATGTTCTTATCAGGTCCTACGGTTTGAATGTCCATCTTGGAAATGGGCCTATGCTGCCTCAACTTCTCTGCTGACCTCCAGTCTCACTTCCCCAGCTGCCTTTCCAATTCTCAAACTAAACGTCCAGTAGACAGCTTAAACCTGACATGCCCCAAACAGAATTCATTCTCTTTCCGTCCAAACCCCACCCTCTGTGGCCATCAAGTGGAATATCAGCCTCCTCGTCCCTCAGGCTTCCTACCTGGGTGTCACTCCAAGGCTCCTCCTCACTCTCTTACCCCCTCCCCCATAGCTGAGCAGCTGGCAAGGCCTGTCACTTGGACCTTCCTTCTTTAGTATACTCCACTCTCGCCTATGACACTGCTGCCTCTCTAGTGCAGATTCTCATCACCTCCCATCTGGGCTACTCTAATAGCCTACTGCCATTAGTATATTTAAATAGCCTTCTGTTATTACTAATAGCCTACTACTAGCTGGTACAGTATAGAGCCCCAGGCCTGGAGTCAGAAGACTCCTCTTCCTGAATTCAAATCTGGCCTCAGATTCTTACTAGCCGTGTGACCCTGAGCAGGTCACTTAACCTTGTTTGCCTCAGTTTTATCATCTGTAAAATGAGCTAGAGAAGGAAATGGCAAACCACTCCAGGATCTTTGCCAAGAAAACCCCAAATGGCATCATAAAGAGTCAGACATGACTGAAAATGACTGGACAACAAATTTTCCTCTGTATTATTTTGTGCCTGTTTACTTTTTCAAGTTGAAATTGCTTAATTGTTTGTTCTTGATTAATACTCTTAAAAATTGCAGCAGTTTTCAGAAATCTGTTATACATTAATGTATTTCCATAACTTACTTTTTATCTGGAGATAAGGGGGACATTTTTTTTCTTGGAATTTTTCCTATAAAAGATTTAAAGGCTTAATAATTGTTTCATATTGTCTAATTGTCTTTCTGTAGGATATACTTGTTCATTCCAAACTAATTTTTAATTCCTAACTAAAAATAGAGTTAGATGAAACTAAAAGATATGCAAATTTATTTTTATTTTCCAGTGAACTATTTTATTCTTAATCAGTCGTATGAAATCTATCACATGATAAACTGTCCCATGGAATCAATTTTCTGCTGTCATTCATCCCAAAAAAATGAATTTTCTATCACATCAGTATTATAATTAGAAATACTAATGATTAATGATGGTCTAAATGAATACTTTATTTACTGATAATTTAGTGCATTTCTTTCTGTGCCCGCTCACTCATAGTACTCCAGGAAGCCTCAATCCACTAATAAATTTATCAAGTCTAACTTAAAAGAAGTGGAAAGTCTCCCTTTCTTTCTCTCTCCATGGCCAGTCTGCTAAAACAGATTATTCATGCTTACTTGATTCAGGTAGGCTTTTGCAAGCTTCCCCACTAGGCCTGGGAATGTGGTACATTGAGGTCTATTCAGAGGCTTCTGACATAGACCAAGCTTTGATTGTGTGGTGTTTTATTATAGTCAAATCCTAGTCTCCACCCAGTTTGTTGGCACTCTACTTATTCTTTTGAATCGAGAAAGGTTATCACCTACCTTAATCCCTGCAGCAGTGTGGATTAAGGACACCAATGTGCCCCAGGATTCTCAAAGAGGATCCTGGAAACTTCTTGTTTCTTCTTTTTCTCTGTCTTTACTAAACTCTTTGGGGCCTTAGTGAGGATTTGCATCTGAAATGGGCAACCTGGAGCTTTTCTCAATGAAGACATCAGATCAAAGTTCAGTTAGTCAAGGCCTTTCTAAAACATTAAGGGGGCTTGGACTTATACAAGAAAAAGATGAGCTCTAGCAGAGATTGCAGTAAAAACATTTTGAACTGTAATCCGGATAAAGGATAGATTATAGGCCAAAGAACAGACCCTGTTTAAATTGCTTTCACAACCTTTAGACTAAATAACTTCACTCTCTGTTTTTTATGAAGCATATATTTTAATGTAGACTGTTCTTGTTTGGGAATGTTTTCATATTAGTTAAATGTAAATGCCAAGATAAATTTGCTTTAGGTATCTTTAAAATTAAAAAAAAGGAAAAGAAATAAACAATTAATTCTTGAATCAAATCAAGAAATCTGACTCAAAAGATCACCCCAAATCATTTTAGTAAATAATTTTAAATAAACATAAGTATAGCCTTAAAGAGGCATGAACATTTCCTTTACTATATTTAAGAAATAATTTAACTACGAATATTGGTTTAAAATTTTAATTCTTCTGCCTTTTAAAAATTATCATCTTGATTTAATTAAAAAATTATCATCTTTGAGCATTCAAGGATTGTAAGTACCTAATAACAAGCACAAAAATATTGCTTACTTGTTAGTTTTTATACCTAAATGACCTGAGTTTCAGTCCAGGATACTGATCAAAGACCAAAAGTAGTAAGTTAAGGCCTTTTGGCTTCTGTAGTGATTCCTCTCTTTGTGTGTGTGTGTGTGTGTGTGTGTGTGTGTGTGTGTGTGTGTGTGTGTGTGTGTGTGTGTGTGTGTGTTCTGCAGGCAGCTTTTTCCATGGAAATTAGGATAACAGTATATAGTGGGCTTTCACATTGATCTTTCTAGAATCCTTCCCCAACAGGAATCTAGAGAACCTGAGACTTGTCTGAATGAGTTTATAGTTTTAAATAACAGGAACCTTCCAGGCTCAATCAGGACATTTAAATCATGCAGTTTCATAATTATGGGCTAGAAACTAGCCTTGTGATTTTATTAGTATAGGGAGCTTTCAGTGCACATTTAGCCTTGGGTATTACTTAGAGAACAGAGAGGTTAGGGACTTGTCCAGGACCACATAGCCAGAATGTATCAGAGATGGGATGGAGCCTAGGCCTTCCTATCCCCTAGGTCAGCTCTCCTGGCTAGTCTCATAATTTTATAACTGATGCATTGAAGTATGATATGGTATAAAGAGACATCTAAAAGAGAGGTTTTAAAATTATGATAAAGGAGCTCTGTGAATTTGTTGATTGTGTTTAATATTCCAACTTAACATCTGAGCTCTTTGAGAATAGAAATTATTTCATTCTTTGTACTTTTACAAACTCAGTGCCTGGCACATAGTAGGTGCTTAGTAAATGTTTGTTGATTATTTGACTGACAAACTGTGACTGCTAACACATAAAAGAAACCATCCTAAAATGATATATGTGGCCTTTTTCATCAGGCTGGTCCAGGAACATCGTCAAGATTTGGACATTATTATGATGTGTCAAAAAGGATGTCCCAAGAGGTAATTCAGTCTGCAAAATGGCACAAATTTTTCCTTCCAGAAGAAATTACTTCATATGCTAATGTAGAATCCTGGTAAGTTCCTAATCTTTGTCAGATTTCAAAGACTTATATAACAAAGTTTCCTTTGAAAAGGCCCATAACTTTAAGTATATACTGTGGAGGGTAAGTTGTAATTTTTTACATTGCAAGTAGTGATGATTACATTTTCATTTTGTTTTTTATTTCATTATACAATGATTTTTCTTTTTCATTTTCAAATCTTATACACTTATCCCTGCTATTATTTTGACTCTCAATAGTTGAATATTTTAGATACCAGATATTTATAAGTCCTACTGCTTTAATTATCAGTAAATTATGAAATAGCTTTAAATCACTGCCTGTTGGCATTCCTTATAATAATGATAGATTTTTAATCATGATAGCAATGAAAAGAATGTAAAATAGTGTTTTTTAAAAGAAATCAATCATGCCATGCTATCTAATATCAGGTAGCCATCAGTAGATTGATACCATACTAGTATGATGAGCTAAGATTAAGTTTTTATTTCTTAAGGTTGTCAATGTCTAACCAGAGGGCAAATACAGCATTCTTCATACTCTTCGTGTAGAACCAAGAGTCTTAGGTGTTCAACTAAACCAGTGACACTAACAACATATTTATACCATTAAATCTATGAAAATTGTAAGTTTTTTGGATTCAGGAATTCATAGGGGTCCAAATAATTCAGTTTTGTGATTTGACTCAAAGAAAATTAAACTTGGGATGGGTTTTCCCAAGGATCAGAACTAGTTCATGTCCTTAGGAACCTTATTCTTCTACAATTAGAGTAGTAGATATAGTGGTTTGTAAATAGTTAAACAGAAGAGGAAATTTTGAAATGGAGGAATATGGATAGAGTTCTAGAACTAGAGTCACAAAAACCTGAGTTAACAAAAATCTGAGGTCAGATCTTTTAGCTGTGTGACATTGGGCAAATCACTTAGATGCTATTTGCCTCAGTTTCCTTAGATGTAAAATGGAAATAATAATAGCACCTCTTCCCCAAGATTGTTGTGAGAGTCAAATGAGATAATATTTGTAAAGGCATTTAGCATAGTACCTGACACTATACAAATGCTAAGTATAGCAATAATAATTAATGGAATGATTCAGGAACCTATTTGTCAAACTATCTCATTTCAGAGATGTAGGACTTTGGTTAAGGTTTTAATTTATCATAGCTAGGTAACTTGGCGTATACCTCATTGATCTCTCTCCTAGTGTAGTGGAGCAAGCATAGAACCAGGTATCAGAAGACTTGGGTTCTGGTCTGCCAGTCTTAGCTGACCACTCTTATATAACACTGGACTCTATGAGCCTCAATTTCCTCAGATGCTAGATGCAAATAGGGATGACCTCCCATTTTTATAGTGTGTTAAGCTTTATATAAACTATGTCTCACAACAGTTCTGAGAGATCAATGATAGTAGCAGTTGTACTAATCGTCCTGGTACCCTTTTTTCACATGAAAACTCCAGTCCAGATTTTCTACTTACAGTACAAGTACTTTTTCCTTGGGATTATTGTGATGTTGCAGTAGAAAAATGCAACAGAAAGCACTTTAAAAACCTTAATTTATAATAGTAAATTATTATGCTTATCAGTATTATCTTTATCTGCCTTGTTATCCAATGAGGATGATTGAATTCAGGCTCATTCATAGTTTCTATAGATTTAATATTTCAGTATTTTGAAAGTCTGTGATTTGATTGGGGAGGATTTTCTTTGTACTCAGTATGGGGCTAGACTAATTTTCAAACAGCAGACTTAATATCCATCCAGGTCCATCCTTTATTTTTATACATAGTAAGTACTTTATAACTATTTATGATTGATTGATTGATTGATTGATTGATTCCCATCTCATTGGGAGACCTGCTAGTTCTTGTACTTCTGGAATACCTTTGAAAGTCTCAAGTCACTTCTATTCCCCCAAAGACATGACTATAGGAATTCCTCTTTTCCCAATACTGAACAAATGACATCTTTTTTTCATCTTAAAAGAAATAGTTATATTTTAGATCATAAATCATTATTAGAATTTTTCCAAGGACCAGAACCCAAGTATGTGAAATAATTAGCTTCTGTTTTTGCATATAGCTTTAATATGGTTTCAAAGATAGTAAAATCTAGTCTTTGATATTTGCAAGTTAAAATTAATATTATATCTAGAGAGTTGTTGTCTCTTGCTATTTTTTTCTTCTTCCATTGACCTACAGCCTTCTTGATCATCCATCATCAGCATGACTTCCCTTAACAAAAGTATACTAAGCAGAGATAAGGACAAAAACAAAAACAAAAAGTTATAGACAAAAACAAGAAAATCCTTGTCAGATGAGTACTGATATATGTGCACAATAGGCATCAAAATATATTTGATACAGTATAGTTCTTCATATAGAAAAATGAAAATTTGCTATGTTACTTTCTTTGCCCTAAAGAAGCTTCATAATAATAAGTTGGGGGTAAGAAGCATCTATTGAATGTAAGATGTTACTTCTGAAACCTCTACATCCTCTGCAGCCACAGCTTCCAAAGACCTCAAATAGGCAGCTCTCACCATCAAAGTCCTTGGCACTGTCAAAGGATTCAACATCAGAAAAAGATATGATTATTTTCAATGGCATTAAAGAAGATGCTTTAGCATCTATTTTGCCCCCCACACTCCTTCCCTGGGCCTTTCCATCTGATTTGCAGCTAAAATCTCTTCTTTGGGCCATCTCCCTTTTAAAGTGTGAGCTCCTGGAGAGCAGAACCTGTCTTGCCTTTTTTCTTTTTCTTTCTTTAATATCTCTAGTGGTCTTTGTATATAAGTACTTAATAAGTGCTTTTTTAAAATTCATTCATATAATTAATGATAATAGCACCACTTACTTCACTCCTAAAGAACTTTATTGACACTCAAAAATTAGATTAAGAAAATTCTATTGTTCACATACCTAAAACTTATTCACCCAGATGACTGCCTTCCAGAAACTATGTTAAACACATTTGTAAATATAATGATCACCACCTGCTAAGAACTTACATTCTAAAATAGCCTCTTCAATTTTTCTTTACTTATTAGCTTTTTATAGTCTCCTTCCTTCAGACAACTCAAGGCCCCCTACAAGAAACTCATAAATTTTTTTAAAGTACAATTAATACTACAGATCCTAAGACAGCTTCCATATGCAAATGGTGCTTAATATATCATTTTAATTACGAAGAGCTTTTCAGATATTTTTAAATATATGCAAATAAAGAATGGATGACAACAGATGAAAGAAAATTTATAATTTTAGAAAAGATCTAAATATTTTCCTCCCATGATCCAAGGGACTAGATAGTATTACATGAAAATGATTTTTCCATCCAGTTGCCCACTCTGGGTCCAATTGTTATTCTTCTGTCCATCTTTTTTTTTTCTAAGCCAACTCAAAGAATATTTCTAAAATTCCAACCAACTCTGTGTTAACTGCTATGCAGGATAGCTAAAGTATTCCAGTGAATCGGTGATGTCATTCAGGTGGATATTTTCATCTACCTAGATCCTATCTTTGTACTGCCAAAAGAACATCACAAGAGCTCCTTCTAGTGAGTTGAGGGCCTTCCTTTGGTTCCCTTTTAATTGCAGTGACACCACTAATGAGGACATAGAGCCTACTGGTTATTCTTTACTCTTGCCTTATGATCAGCCTACTTTCTGATCATGTGCTTTTGTGACATGCTTTGCACCATTTATTCTCAGTTATTTCTTGGATATAATTTGTTGCATCCTGCTTATCCTGTGCACTTTTTGTTACATTTTGGGAATCCTCAATTTCAGTTGTTTTTTTTTAAACTGTTTCCTTCTATCTTAAAATTAATACTGCATATTGGTTCCGATGCAGAAGAGTAGTAAGGGCTAGGCAGTGGGGGTTAAGTGACTTGCCCAGGGTCATACAGCAAGGAAATGTTTAAGGCAAGGTTTGAACCTAGATCTTCCATTTTCTAGGCCTGGCTCTGTATCCACTGAGCCATCTAGCTGTCCCTCCGTTCTTTTTTTTTTGTTTATTTTTTATTGCAATGTCTCATATTTTAAGTTAATAAACATCATTAACAAACATGAACATTTCAGCACACGAAAGAAGAAAAAAAGAGGATTGTAGTTTATGTAATTTCCCAAGAAAAACTAGTTTCTTCTATGTGCAGTTAATATTCCAATAATAAATATGTATATATTTTTTAAACCCTTTGTGTTATAATCAATACTATGTATTTGTTCTAAGGCAGAAGAGCAGTAAGGACTTGGCAATAAAAGTTAAATGACTTGCCCAGGGTCACACAGCTAGAAAGTGTCCGAGGCCAGATTTGACCTAGGATCTTCCATGTCTAGGCCTGTCACTCAATCCACTGAGCCACCTAGCTGTCTCATGTAACAAATATTAATAAATAATTCTTTATTTTTAAAAGGATGTATTAAATTTGTATCTTTATTCACTAAATCTGTGTATTTTTATAACAATTCTACTGAATTCTTGCTATCCAGATATAGTCTATGTCTGAGAACTGGAAGTAAAAGATATAGTTTTTCAGGTAGCATAGTATATTTTTACACCATTTCCCTAATTTTCTAACTAATGGCTCAGTGTAATGTCACTGAGTTTCCTTTCTCATATTCTTTTCAAAAATAATTTGTCTTGATTGAATATAAGCACCAGAAACAGGACACTTGTTATTCCTAGCTTTGGCTAAATTAACTTAGCCATCCTGTGTGTCTATGCATTGATCATTAAATAGAAATTATGCCTCTCCTGCTTCATGACACCTTGTTTTATAGAAGTCAGAACATTTTATCAGTATTATAGTCATCATCAGTACTTATTACTATCTTAGTTTTTAGTGATCCTCACTGATAATCAGTCAAACACTGTGCTAGGTGCTAGAGATTAAAAGAAAAAAAATTGAAATAGTCCTTGCCTTCAAAGAGCTTACATTCTATTGGAAGAAGATAATTTCAATCACTAGCCACCAGGAGGTAAAAAAAGAGGCATCAGAGAGGAGGTAGCATTGGGTTTGAGCTGTGAAGGAATCTAGGTAGGCTAAGGGGTGGTAGAGAGAAGGGAGCCTTTTCCAGGTATGGTGTGTCAAGATGGACAATGGCATGCCCTGAGAGAGAAACAACAAACAATGCCTTGGCCAGTTCCCCTACATTGTGAACGGGAGGGATCTATGATAAGACTGAAAAGATAGATTGGAGTAGGTATGTTAGGATCTTTAAAGGCCAAACAGAAGTTTTTATTCAGTCCTACACATAATAAGGAGCTACTGAAGTTTGTTGGCCAGAGGGTTTGATCTGGGAAGTACTTTGGTACTAGGCAGGGAAAAGATCAGAGAAGGAGGAGAGACTTGAGATTGGTAGACCAACTAAGAGGCTATTGCAGTAGTCTAAGGGAGAGTTGATGAGAGTCTGTTCTAAAGCAGTGGCTATATGAGTGGAGACAAAGACACATGTGAGAGATGCATGCATCTTCCTTTTACTGATAAGAAAAACAGGATTTATCATTCAGTCAGGAGTCAAAAAATAATTAACATGAAACAAGCTTTTGGTATATGTGTTTCATCTGGCACATTTTAGATATTAAATAAATATAAGCTAAATCTGCCAACTCTTCTTTGAATAGATTTCTTTAATTTTGGGTATCAGTAGAAATGACAGGTTAGGGATCTCTCATCTCAATATGTATACAGAGGTTGAAATTTTCCTAGTAACTGCAGAGCAGTAAAGCACTTTAATTCACTGATAAAATAAGGTTTAGTATTTTTAAATAAAATGTAAACACTCCCAAATTCCTATTACAAAAATAGGCAAAGCGCTACCAATAAAAAAATAAGACTGCCTAATTTTTCAAATAAATAGCAGTATATATTTATTTACTAAAACTATTATGAAATTTCTTTTCATATGCAAAGTAATAATTTTGGAAAAAGGAAATATTAAGGAATTGTTTTCCTAAGAGCATAAAATACATTATGAAATTAAAATGCAAAATAAAATATAGTTGCATTCCAAAATAAAATAAGATTAAACTGTTTTCAGACATTATAAAAAACACAAATGCTAAAGCTACAAAAAATATCTTATTTTTTCTTATCCTGTGTATAGTTCTTTAAAGCAAAAATCTTACACTAAAAATGTCTGTAGAGAGATTTCTTTGTTCAGAAAAGTAACAGTTCAGAAGAATAAGAAGACTCATAGATTTTCATTAACAAGGCAGTGTTTCATTTTAGGGCATTTAATTGATCATTCATTTATTTCCTATTAAACCTAAATGCTTAATTAAATGTAATTAAACTTTAAACATGTAATTAAATTAATTTTGAAAATGGCTGCTCTACCATATGATATTTATTTTAATTTATGAAAAGTATGTGCTCATCTCACCAAAAGGAACTTCACTGGTTCATTTCAAAAGGAATAATGCTAAGCTTTACCATTTGTCCATACTTTTCATAATTAAGACTGCAGCAGAGGAGTCTTACCCACTGTCCTAGAGAATGTACTGTACAATTTCACTTTTTGGGAAGGAACTGTTCAACAATATTTTGCAAACTGGACCAGTTGGTCTATAAGATCTCTTCGAGTATATAGATCAGAACTTTTTTAAATAAAGGAAAAAGTTGAAATTTGCCCTAAATATAAAATAATCATATGTGTGTATGTTTTACTTTTAAATTTATCTGTACATTTAGACTAACCTATCAAATTGAAACTTGAGTAAAAGAAATCATACTTTTAACCAAACAAGGTGTTTTCTGTCATCAATCGTCATCAAAAAGACAGGTAGGAGTTTGGGAAATAGAAAGGAGGAGAGTTATTCTCAGCATGGGAAATGGTTTCAATAAAGCATGGAGCTACTCTTACTTAAGAATACTTTTGGGTAAAGCTTTAATTTGTGTATTTTATGGATTATCCCTAAAAAAATGTAATTTCAAACTAGCTTCTTTCCTTACCTGCTTTTTTCTCTGTTGTTGTTATTATTATTATTATTGATTTTTCAGCATGGCTTAACCACTTGCAAGTGACATTCAAAAGCTATTTTATTAGCTTTGGCAGAACTGACTCACTGAAAGTTTTGATCAGTTTAACTTGCTTTTTAGAAAACTCTTATCTACTGTCTTAGAATCAATACTAAGTATCAGTTCCAAGGCAGAAGAGCGGAAAGAGCTAAGCAATTGGGGTTAAGTGACTTACCCAGGATCTCACAGCTAGGAAGTGTCTGGGGTCAGGTCTGAACCCAGGTCTCTATCTACTGAGCCACCTAGTTGCTTTTGTCATTTTACATAAATCTCTGTGTATTATGCCCTGTTTGATTTTTTCTTACCTGACTAGTCTAATGGTTCAATTAATGGTATTCTACAGATATAGTTAGTTTAATAAAAGTTAATCAGAAAAAAATGACAAAAACAATTTACTTTCATCTTTTACTGGTCACAATGATGACTGCTTAGACACTGGGAAATACTTCTTATGTCAAGGGAAGCACTGAGTTTACTTAAAAGCATTGGGGAGGGGGAAGGGAAGGGAGGAAAAGAATATGATTCTTGTAACCAAGGAATAATGTTCTAAATTGACTAAATAAATAAATTACAATGAAAAACTAAATAAAAGGAATGCCTGTACTCCTCAAATAAATAAATGAAAAATATTCTACATAGGTCGAGAAAAAAAAAAGCATTGGGGATACAAAGAAGAAAATAGAAAAAACAGCCCTTGCCTGCCCTTAATAAATTTGCATTCTACCAGGAGAGAGAGATAGGCTATGTCCATGGATCAGAATCGGGTAAGGTGATTTGAGATCACCCTACCATCGGAGGTGGGGGGTTGGGGGGACCGGAGAAGATTCCTATAGGAATTGTCACCTGAGCTGGGCCTTGAAAAATGATGGGGGCGATCAGAGAGAGAGCCTGTGTGAAGGCTGAGAAAGGGAAAGAGATGGGCTGGTGAGTTCTGAGAACACTTGGCACATCAGTCTGACCAGAATGGGAAGGGAAGGAGGGCCCAAAATGTCAGACTGATTGGTTTATACTTTATCCTAGAAGCAGTTCTAACAGATAAGTAACATGGACAGGCCTCTGTCTTAAGAAGATTATTTTGACAATCATATTGAAAATGAATTGAGGAAGGAAAAGGCTGGAAGCAGTGAAACCAATTTTTTTTAACTTTTGTAATAATTCAGGCAAGAAATAATAATAATCCAAAGTTGCATAATGAGCAGAAGGGACTGATATGAAAGATATGGTGGAAGGAGCATCAGTCCGACTTGTCAATGGACAGGATACATAAGATGGGTTCAGAGATGATGGTGGGGGAATGCAGAGGATTGTGAGACTTTTAAAAGCAGTTGGGAGATTGGTGGCAGTGGCCATTTGGAGGCCATTAGTGTCTATTTGGGTGAGAGCTTCAAGGGGCAGCAGGGGAAAGGGGAAAGTCATTTGGTTTTTAGAGAAGCCCTGACCTGCTGTCAGGAAGCTCCATGTCTAAAGGAGGAGACAACATGCCAACAGCCATGTAAAATAGCTAAACCCAGATTAAACTAGAGCAAACAAACAGAAGGCACTAGAACAGAGAACAAGAAAAGACTTCCTGGCACTTAAAGTGGAGATGAGGAAGGAGAGTATTCCACACGGACAGGGAAAATAATACCCCAAGATGGAACTTCCTCTCAGAGAAATGGAAGGAGGCCAGTGTCCCTGGATCGTGGAATAGAAGCATGGAGTCATGTAACCCCACTCTTAGGTTAGGAATTGGGTTAGGAAAGGCCTTGAATGCCAAACAGGATTTTGTATTTGATCCCAGAGGTGACATTGGATTAGAATTCACCTCAAAAATGCCATGCCTTTTTGGCCTAATACTTAAGGTACTCCACAGTCTGTCTTTTACCCACCTTTTTAGCCAAATTTCATACTCTTCCTTTTCAGGAACACCGGGTTCTAGCTAAATTGATCTGTGACCCATCCCTAACACTTTAGTCTTCCTCCTGGACACAAACTATACCACTCTCCCTGCCTCACTCTTATGTCCCCATTCCTGGAAGTACTCCCTTCTCATCTACATATCTTGTCCAATTATTTTTTTTTTTTAATAAACCCTTACCTTCCATCTTGGAGTCAGTACTGTCTATTGCCTCCAAGGCAAAAGAGTGGTAAGGGCCAGGCAATGGGGGATAAGTGACTTGTCTAGGGTCACACAGCTGGGAAGTGTCTGAGGCCAGATTTGAAGCTAGGACCTCCTATCTCAAGGCCTGGCTCTCATTTCACTGAGATACCCAGCTGCCCCCTTGCCCAATTGTTTTGTAAGAAAATAGAGTCATTCATCAGGAATTGCCCTCTTGGAGGAGCTAGATAGCCTAGGAGATGGCGTAATGGGTCTGGAGTCACTTTCCCCAAATTAAGTGAGCTACCTTACAACAGTATACCCAAAGACGTGAGTTCAAAACAATTCTCAGTCACATCATAGCTGTGTGACCCTGAGCAAATTTCTGTTTGCTTCAGTTTCCTCAACTACAAAATGGGGATAAAATTTTCACCTGTCTTCCAGAGTTGCTGAGAAGATATTTGTAATGAGCTTAGTTCAATCCCTGGCACACAAGTGGCACTTAATAGATGTTTATTTCCTTCCTTTTCTCCTTGTTCTGTTCCTCATTCTCTCATATCCCTTCCTACATCACACCTTATTTTCTTCTAATTTTCCTGGAATTTTTGCAAACACCAACCCTTATACTTTTGCCCTCATTCCCATCTTCTTCCGTGCCAACCTCCATCTCTTGCCTTTGAGCCTTATCCTATTTCCTCACAACTGCCCCTGAGGCTCCTTGGCTTCCTTCAGAGCTCAAGTCGGTTGTTTTTTCCAAATTACCTTAACACACTAGGGTCTTTCTTTCAATTGCCCTTATCAGAGTAAATGTTGTGTCTCACCCCAACTCCAATAGATAGAAAATAGAAAGTCCTTAAGGTTAGGTCTCTGGATCCCCCTGCCTGCAACTATACTCTGATTATAGTAAGCCCTTTAAAAAAAGAAAGGTACAACTCATATGCCAGCTCCTAAAATTATAGCCTTTCCTTATCCTCATTGCTTGCTCTTCCCTTCCTCAAGCACTTTGATATATTTATCTGTGTGCATGGTATATCACTCCAGGAGATTATAAACTCTTTGAAGGCAGAAATTCTTTTGCATTTGTATCCTCAGCACCTAACATATGTTAAGTACCGAATAAATGCTTCATATCATCATCATTTTTAATAGGTGTTTCTTGATTTTATTAGTTAGGTGTTTATACATATTATAGTTATGTCATTATATATTGCATATGTAATATAATAGGTGTTTCTTGAAGTGAAGGTAAATATTAAATGAGGTAGAAGGTTCAAAAAGTTCTTTTTTCTTTTTTAAAATTTTATTTTAATTGGGAAGACCTAAGCATATTTGTAGGCAGATTAGGGTCAGTGGAAATCAAGAGACTGGTGATATATGAGAGTGTAGATAATCGCTGCAACAAGACTCTGAAGAAAGTGGGGAGGAATAATATGAATGTTAGCCTCAGCAATGAACCAAGGATTCCTCCTGTGTGACCAGAGAGGAGGATAGAAAAGTTGATGATGATAAGTTTTCAGGACTAGAGGGGAACAGGGGGACCCTATATCAGATGACCTTAATCTTAGTGAAATAAAGAGTTTGATCATTGGCTTAAGTGTGGGTCCTCTGAGTATGGTTGATGCTGAATGAAGATGGAGAAAATCACCCAACCATTTTGACTGAGTCCACTATAAATTTATGTTAAACTCGACTGGCCTCTCACTTCTGCTTAGCAGTCCTACTCTACCTCCCTTACCACCTCATTATTCCAGTTACTTCAGAGACTCTTCTAAACCTTTTCATTCCTTCTTAAATCTTATGTGACTCCCCCTCCACATTCTTTACTTGAAATGAGATTCTTGCCTCATGTTTTGTGGAAAAAAAATTGGGGTCATTTACCAAGAACTCCCTCTTCTCCCCGTTTTCCTGATCCATCACTCAGATGCCTTCTTCCACTTTCTTCTCCTTCGTCCCTATATTGAATGATGAAGTGGCCTTACTTCTTACCAAGGTTAATAACACTTTTACCTGTTCAAGTGATCTCATTCCATCCTGTCTTCTCCAACAGATTGCCCCCTCTGTCACAACTATTCTCACTTATTTTCAGTCTCTTTTCTGTCTACTAGCTCCTTTCCTATTGGCTACAGATATGCCCATGTCTCCCCCATCTTGAACAAGCCCATCTCTGATCCTTCCATCCCCAGTATTCTTATATTTTTTCTTCCCTTTGTGGCTAAAATTCTTGAAGAGATTATCTATAATAGATGCCTGCACTTCTCTCATTTCCTTATGATCTAGCTTCCCATTTAATTGAATGACTAAACTGCTCTGTCCAAAGTTATTAATGCTGTCTGGTGGAACTTGTGGAGCCCTTTTCAGAGCTGCTCATCCACCTTTAATATCTGCCTTTTATTCAACTCTGGCCTGTGGCTCCAAGAAGCTGTAACCTGCTCAGTGGCCACACCCCAGTAAAACTAGTTCTCCAGGTAGGCGAAACCAATTTGAGAGTAACTGCCAGGCCTTAAACCTGTCAGTGAGTTTGGAAAAGGTGACCTCAAACAGACTTACCCTGGTGGAATGGAGAGGTGAGAACAGTTTATTCCAACAGCCACGAATGCAGAAGTAGGCACCATGGAGTGCTTCGAGTGTGGTGTGCTCAGACATCAGAAATTCCACTCCCTCTTGGATCATCACCAGCCATCCTGACTTTTGTCTTGCCTCTGGACTTTGATAACTCTGAAAAAAAGACTGAAAGTGACTACTTTGTGTAATTTTGCCTCACTTAAATCCAATTCTCGTGCAAGTTAGGACATCACCCCAGGATGTCATTGGTCCTCTTTGAAAACAAAGGACAAACAACAGTTGTCAAATCCAATGGCATTCTCAGTCTTTATTCTCCTTGTCCTTCTGCAGCTTTTGGCACTGCCCTCCTTGATACTCTCTTCCAGTTTTTCAGGATATTCACCCCTTCTCCTGGTTCTCCTTATTCTCCTTCACTGAATCATCATCCATATCACACCCTTCCACCATAGATGTCCCTCAGGGCTCTGACCCAGGCTCTCTTCTCTTTTTCTCCTATACTACTTCACTTGGTGATCTCATCAGCTCCCATAGATTTAATTGCCATCTCTATGGCCATAACTATGCCATCTGTACCAAAAGCCCTGAAACCAAATGACAGAACCAGTACAAATGCACTGTTGTATCATTTTCCATTCATGCACAGATCTTAGCCTCAAGAGGCCTGACAGTATTCATCTGCCCCAGACTGATGAATAAAATTAAGGGCTCATGTTTTGGAGTGTCTCTCCAAGATGTGGCATCTCCAGCTGTGCTTCTACCATTTGATCAAGGAATGTTTCTTCTGCCTAAAGGAGAAAAGGAGGCATTAAATGAGTGACAGTAGTAACCTTAGCTAAGACATGATCAGCAGATGTCTGTTCACATTGTGTACACTTTTACAGTGTGCCAAGCTCTATAGGGAAAATCACACAGTCTCAAGGTTGGAAAAGACCTCAGAAGTTATCTAGTCCAATCAGTACCTAAGAAGAAACCCTTTCTATAGTGTCCCCAAAAAATGTTGATCCAGCCTTTGAGCTAAAATATATTATTTGATGTTTTTTTGTAGTCATGTACCTCAAGACCTTCTCTCTGCCTCCCAAAGTAGCTTCTTCTGGCTCCAAACACCTCCACTTGTCAGGAAGCTTTTCCTTATGTCAACTTAAAATATGTTTCTTGGGCACTTACACACACTTCCATTTTTACACCCTCTTACACCCCATTTCTCCCTATCACAATAGTCCAGGCATGAGGTGATGAGGACCTGCACCAGAGTGGTGATAGTGTCAGAGAAAAGGGAGAATATCAGAGAAAGGTGAAATCAATAAGTGTATCAGACACTTAAGTTTTCCCCTTTGTAACCAAAGAGAACAAATCTAAGCTCTTCAGATACTTGGAGAAATATATCATGGTCTCCCATTAGTTTCTCTTCTCTACATACCTCAATTCCTTCCAACTGTATTCATCTGGATCAAACTCAAGGCCTTTCACCCTCATGGTTACCTTTCTCAGGATACACTTGTCAATTATGGTGCACCCCTCTGAACACAAGAAATGGTGCAGGTATGGTCTGACTTGAGTCAGCTTTCACAGAGCTGGCACCTGCTTCTGGACATTTAGGTTCTCTTAAGGCAGGCTAAAATTTTCCTCTCTGGGTTTGTGTGTCTGTCATAGCAGTGACAGTGCATACTAAGTTTGCACTGAAATCTCTAGGCCTTTGTCATATGAAAAAAATGTTTCCATTGTTCTTGGTTGGCTATGGAAAGTGCCCTGAACCAAAAGTCAAAAGCCCTACATTCAGTCCCTGGCCTTGACACTGACTTAGTGCATGAACTTGATCCATTGACAATATAACACCTCCCTGTGCCTCCTTAATTAATGAAAAACTTGGCCTGCCTCTGCTTTATACTCTTGTGGAACAGATGGGATTATGTATAGGAAAGTACCTCACCGACTAGGTTCTGAGCTTGGTATCAGTGTCATTATCATTCTTGTTCCTGAGAGGATACATCTGTAGTGATGGAGACCAGTACCAGGACGAAGGAAAGTGAGACAGAAAATCTAGAGCTGAAGTTGCAACAATAGGTTTAAGAAATGGTTCTTAAATGATGTGCTTTATGGACTTTAAATCATAGTAAAATCACAGTGGTTTAATCACAGGCACCAATAAGTTGAAGAATCCCATGTGGAAAGAAGAAGAATTAGAAGTTATAATTTAAAAAAAACCAAAACATCTTTTTTGCCCAACTGTAGATCAAATAAACTCCTGTTTTGTTTTGTTTTTTAATAATTTGTAGCTGAAGACAAACTCTTTATTTCATCTAGTTAAAATTTAGCCAAAATATTAGAGGAACCTTGCTTTAGTATATATAGTCCAGGAGGTGGAGTCAAGATGGTGGTTTAGAAGCAACAAAAGTTCAGACCTCTGAAAACCCTTCCTTACCAATCACAAACTGAATGCTCCTAGGTGACTGAAAATGAACCCTAACAACAGGACAGAGCCAAGGAACCCTCCTGCTGGACTCAATCCACAAGGTATGCCCCGCCCCCCAAAGCCAGAATCCAAGAACACTCGGGTTTAAGGGGAAGGCAAAAGGAAGGCCCCAGGACCCCTCCCTTCCCCACCTAGAGTACTAAGCCTTCAGCGGCAGTGGGAACCTCTGGGTGGGCAAAGGTACTGGTCTGGAGGGTGTACCTTTCAGGCAAGGCTGTGCCAGGCTCAGAGCATCAAACATAGGTGGCAGGGAAGGAGCTGGAGAGAGAGCAAAGAGCATGCAGCCTGGACAGAACTGCAGAGACCCTTCATATTGCTCCAGACTTTCAAGAGGTTTTAGCCTCAGGGCACATTCAATCCAACACAGCTGAACTTAATCCCATCAAAAGTCTTCAGAGGTCAGGGAAGCCCAAACTCCAACACACCTCCCTCACAGACTGCTGGACTTTAATCAAATCAAAAGCCTCCAGAGGACAGGGAACTCAAACTACAACACCCCTTCCCCACAGACTGCAGGTAGAGACCTTCAGTCAAAGTTCCAAGAAGGGAGACTGACAGAAACCCCCAAAACCAAAAAAATGAGAGGAACAAGAGCACAGACAAATACGGGGAGCAAAGAAGGGGTAAATATGAGCAAACAACAGAAAAAGAAGAAAGAAATTACAATAGACAGCTTCTGTACAGGCAACGAGCAAAGAGCAAATGGAACAGAGGATCAGCAAATGATAAATAAATCAGAAATATCAGCAAATTGGATACAGGCTTTGGAAGAATTCAAAATGCAATTCAAAACACAATTGAGAGAGGCTGAAGACAATTGGGAAAAGAACTTAAAAACTAAGATAAGTCATCTGGAAATATTTCATAATACTTAAGCTACATTAAAAAATGTTGCCTTGGGCAGAAGGTACAGATAGACAGTGGGTTCATTAGCACAAGAATTGTTTAAACAGAGGCCAAATGGCTACTTACTGATAATGTTGTAAAGGAAATTTGTTATTTGAGTATGATAATAATAGTTAGCATTTACATAAGACTTTAAGGTTTACAAAGTGCTTTTTACAATTGTTTTTTCATTTGATCCTGGCCCTGAAGGTAGATGTTATTATTATTCCCATTTTACAGATGAGGAAGCTCAGGCTGATAAAGGTTAAGTGACTTTCTGGGATTGCAGGACTAGTAAATGTCTAAGACTGAATTTTAAATCAGGTCTTCCTGACTACAAGTCTAGAGCTATATCCATAGTTTGGTTTCTTCCATTTCTTTTAGTCTAAGATCCTGTATTTTTCTGAATATTATGAAAATTTACTAGAAAAACAAAAGTTATTGACAGAACAAATAAACTTTTCCACCAAATACCAAAATTCTATAATTAAAGTATAGTTTTTCAAGCTAACAGGGAAATTAGTATTAATTTTAAGTATATTAACATTTCCCGTGTCCAGGGTCATTGAAGTATTCCACAGATAGTAATCTTTCAGGTAACTAAAGCTCAACAATTCAAGTACTGAAATATATTTGTTTTTATCAATTCTCTATGAATTTTCTTCTAAAATAGATTATATATTTCCTGCCTTACTAAATAGTCAGAATTTCATCTGTTCTTCAAAACAGGATAAGATCATTATGAGCTTTAATTGTCATAGTTTGGTGTTTGTCTCTATCATGAATGACCAGATTGCCGTGCTTTTGTATTTTTTTGTGTATGCTTTCCATAGTTTTTTGGGTCATTCCCTTTCAGATTTACATACTAGCTGCTAGTGTGCCAATTCTTTGTATCAGTTATTCCTCCTAGTATGCTTTGAATTGAGAAACCAAAGAAGGCCTCATATTCTAAGTGTAGGACCTGAAAGGAAAAGAGCTGGGTTATAGGATTGGTTTTACAGTTAGTAACTGTGTGATCTTGAGAAGTCACTTAGTTAACCTCTGCTTTAGCTATAAAAGAAAAGGTTACAATATACCAATAAACATTAATGAGTACCAATTATATGCCAGTTACTAAGTTAGCCAGTGGAGATACAAATACAAAAAATGAACCAGTCATCCTCAAAGAGCTTATACTCTGATGGGGGAGAATTAGAAGATTAATGGTCTCTTCTTCTGGCTTCCAGCTCCCAGACCCTCTGATTTTTATGGAAGCTTCAAGAAGAGTTCAGAGAAATATGTGGATAATAAAGCTTAATGAATAACCAAGAAAAATATGTATTAGACTCAAGAGACCATTGTTACGACCCCACGATGCATTTTAGTATTCTTCAGCTCATGGTATTTTTCACTCTGTGTTAGAAGGGGCAGTGGTATTTTGCCAGAGATCCTCAGGCACCTTTCTCACATTTTCTTTAACTATGTATATCCCCCATCTTCCAATTATATATCTCTTAGAGCAATAGTATTTCCTTAAAAGGGGTGGGGTGGGGGAGATGGAAATTAGTAAATGAAAGCCTTCAGTGTAATAGGCATGAAATTTTAACTTGAAAGTTCCCTATGAATTAACTTCACAAATAGGCATATGTAAATTACAAGTAAATAGACTTGTTGGCTAAGAAACCCTTTTTCAGAATTAGTAGTACCTGCCATGTTATAACAAGTGTGCCTTATTTTATGTGAGAAATGAATATTTGAAAAAATTACAAATACATTTTTTGTAAATCATTTTTCCACTTATCTAATTTTGCAGTTCTTCATTTTCATTTCTAATTCATCTTAATTGGCAATGATAATATGGAAAACTACGACTTGAACTTTTTCAAATACTGAATTATTTGTATATAAGTACATGAATTAATTTTGGAAACTTACTATTTAAAGGAATCCTACATTATGTATTATATCAGAGAAAGCCCACATCTTAAGATACTAATAGATGAACTTGGAACTAAATTCTGAAGAGGCAATGGCAGCCACTAAAGGTAAATGCTATCTTCATGGAGGAGACTCTAGAGGGCAAACAGCTCCTCTCTAAAAGTAAGAACCAGCTTCTGCCAAGAAAATTCCCAACTTAGAAGGAAAACGTCTAGTTAAGACAGAGAACAGCCACAGTCGGAGCCTGGTGATCAGACCATTTGTAGAGAACCAGGTGGTCAAGCAGCTGGAACCAGTAGGGATCCCTGGCATGTTAATGCTGAGACCATGGCCCCTAGAGTAAGGAGGGAAATCCAAAATGAGCAATAAGTCACATATAGTCGTGGATCAGAAACTGAGCGATGAGGAAAGTCCTAGGAAGCGTTAGCTCTGAAGATGCTTTATTGGTAGAGGCCTAACTAGGCCCCTCCTATATGTTAAGGTGGACACATGTGAAAGATCTGATACTGAATCCTTTTGTAATGAGGATAAAATCCTTAGAATCATAACTTTTTCACTTTTTTTTCTTTTTCAAAATCAAATATATAAAAATTTACTTGAATGTTCATGTGCTTCATGTGCAGGAGCTGACAGAAAGCATGCAAAATGTGTATTGTGTACCAGGCACTGTTATGTCTTAAAGGGAGAAGACAATATACGAAAGACAGCTGAAAAGCTAGGGATAGGGAGGTTACTCAGTTATTGAAGTCTGAAAGTCAGAAGCAGAACCAGCAGGGATGAGAATGGGCTTGCCTGGACCCATCCCCTTAATGTCAACACATAGAAGCAACTTATCAAGGAGCAAGGAGGTCAGCAGGACAGAAGAATGTTCCAGAGAGGAGGCCCCCAAGCACTGAGGGAGGATCCAGAATAAGAGCAATTGAAATATCAGAGGGCAAAGTATGCAGAGGCATAAACAGGACCAGGAGATAAAGGGATGGAAAGGATTTATCAAGGTTTTAATATGTGCTGTGTACTTTACAACAGTTGGAGGTAGATGTAATTATCCTTATTTTTCAGTTTTCTCAGCATCAGAGGAAACTGAGGCAGAGAGTGATTTGCTCAACATCACACAACTTGTAAGTGCTTGAGGTCAAATTTGAACTCAGATCTTCCTGTCTTGAACCCCAGTCCTCTTTTCCCCTAGGCCTAATTGTCTTTTTGGGGCTGACTTGCTTTTTCTCCCTTGTTCTCTGTTCAGGAGAAAAACGTTAAGGCTGAGGGGATGCTTAGATATTTTCCTAAGGTGGTAGCACTTACTCCTCAAGGTTGTTGTGAGGGCCAAATGAGATGATATTTGTAAAGGCGCTTCATGTAGTACCTGACACTATATAAATGCTACCTATAACAATAATAATAAATGGAGTGATTCAGGAACCCATGCAATATCCCATTACCCAAGAAATCTTGGTTTTTAAACACTGAAGAACTCTGATGAAAGTTCTGTTAGTGGGAAAGTGAAAGGTGATGTGAATTTAAATCATTTGAATAAGTTTTCTGAGGCTTATTTCTCTTAGAGAAACTTCATTTTATTTCCTCCTCTTTTTTGTTCACTGCCATGGAACATTTTTATGTATTGATTTCTCCTGTGCTCAAACCTCAGACAGACCTGCAATCTCCTGCATCCACATGAAACCCTGGAAGGTCTGTGTTTCTATTCTACTTGCAGAAGGCCTCTTTTCAATGACAAGGTCTTCTCTCATTAGCTGGACATCAGGAACAGAGAGGAGGGGCCCAAAGCCTCCACCATGAAATAAATAAAGACTTCAGATACCTCTTAGTCAAGAGTCCAGATTCTGGGCCATATTCATAATCAGTGGGGTCCTTGTCTTGGTCACTAGGCAGGTCTTTCCTCTGCTCCAGGAGGTGTTCCAGGCTTACCTCTAATGTCCAGAAGAGACAGGAAACCTTATTCTCTAAGGAAGTAATTTTCAGAAGATCTCCTATAAGGACCTCTTCCAGGGGCAGGTCTTTGAGCTGCAGAGCAGCCCCAGTGGAAAGGGAGTTGACAACATAGGCTATAAATAATGGAGGCAGCCAGCACAGAGACATAAGTGTGCCAGGTACCACCATAGCATGAAAGCATTTGGAGAGGGTACTGAGAAAAGAGGAGGAAGACTAAAAAATGCATGTACTTGAGTCTAGGGACTAATACAGTTCAATAATAGCTTTGAGAAAGGTTAGTTTGGCCCAGATTTGGCCTAGGAGTTTCCATGACACTCCTCGGTGACTGCAACAGGGAAGTTCCCTGGCATTTTTCTCCTCTAGCTAATATCTTTGAAAAGAGAGCATCCTAAGTGGCTCAGCAGGCACTGCATTTCAGAGGAATTGTCCTTGGCCAGAAAGGAATCTTTGGTAGTAGCCTGCCCCTCTACTTCTATCTGTGAGTGATGGTACAGCAGAATATTCTGGGCCTGAAATTGGGAAGACCTGAATTCAAATTTGACCCCAGATACTTCCCAAGTCGTAACCTCTGTTCACTTCAATTTTCTCTGTTGTAAAAAGTGAGGCTAATAATAGCACCTACCTCCCAAGATTGTTGTGAAGATAAAGCATATTTGTAAAGTGCTTAGCATGGTGCTTTTTAGCATGATCTTTTCAGCCATGTTATTGGACTCCTTCATTGAGGACAAAAGGAGTGTCAAGGCAAGCTACGGCAGCGATGGTAAACTATTTCACTTGAAAAGGTGACAAAACAAGACCAAAGTGTTAGCTCAACATTTGGGAGGCTCTGAAAGAAAATGTGGGAGAGAAGAGGCTACACCGAACTGAAGATCTACTGAGGCGTTGTGCTGACTCTGCTGCTCTGTGCCTGTGAAACCTGGATAGTCAACCAGCACAATGTCAGGAAGCTCAGTTGCTTCCATTTCAGTTGCCTTGGGAATATTTTGAAGATCACCTGGCAAGAAAAGGGATGAGACACTGAGGTCTTCTGTTGAACTGAATTGCCAAGCATTCAGACTGCTGTAAAGTACCTCATGGACTGACCAGGTTGCCTAAATGAAAAATGCGCACTACCCTAAAAGATTCTTTTATGGAGTTGGCTAGGTGGCTTAGTGGATAGGAAGTCAGGCCTGGAGTCAGGAGGTCCTGGGTTCAAATGTGACGTTAGATAATGTGTGACCCTGGGCAAATATTTTAACCTCAATTGTCTAGTCCTCGAGATATTGATTCTGAGATAGAAAGTAGGAGTTAAAAAAAAAAAAGGTGGAGCGGGGGTGGGGAAGCTGGGTGGCTCACTGAATTGAGAGCAGGCCTAGAGATGGAAGGTCCTGCATGGCCTCAGACACTTCCCAGCTGTGTGACCCTGGGCAAGTCACTTAACCCCCATTGCCTAGCCCTTACCACTCTTCTGCCTTGGAACCAATATACAGTATTGATTCTAAGATGGAAGGTAAGAGTTAAAAAAAAAAAAGACTTTTAAAGAGGTTCCTCATAAGGCAAGGACTTATACAGTGCTTAAGTGACTTGCCGAGGGTCATGTAGCTAGTAAGTGTCTGAGACTAGATTTGAACTCAAAGATGAGACTTCCTGACTCTAGGCATGATGTATGCAATATAGATATAATATAATACTATGTGTAGTATATAGCATCTAGATAGTAATAATTATGTGTGTCATCTGTGCTGATGAAATGGTGCTTTCTGTTTGTCATTGTTGCCCTTTCAATGAGATTTCTTATCTACTTATGAGTGAAATCACTGCCCTCATCATGTTTTTAACCATATTTACCCAGAATTAGATCAGTCAATTTAATGTGTCCAGGCAATCTTTTATAAAAAATAAACAAAAGACATGCTGATTTAACTTTTCTTGGGTGAACCATTGAACAAGAGACATTTTGTTTGTGCCATAAATGTCTCATCCTGAATCTTTTTGCAGCCTTCCCCACTCGTCACATAACTTTCTTTTGCTTTGTTTTTGGAAGCTGATATGAATGATACTATTTAGATCTCTGTTTAGTCTTTTTATGAGCCTTTGAGCCTTTAAGGGGTTATATATTTTTTGCTTCCATCTTAATTTCTGGGAGATAATTTAGTGGAAAGAGCATTGTCTTACGTTGTAGCCCTCCCTTCACCATTCAATAGTTGTGTGTTCTTGAACAAGTCATCTAATTTCTCTGGATCTGTGTTTCTTCACCTCTTTAAAATGGGCAATAGTTATACTATCTTTTTTACAAGATTATTGTGAAACCTTTAGACTAAAATCAGTTAATTCTATTACATAGTAATAAATATTCATTCAAAAGTATCTGTGCTTAAAAGTAAATGAATGGAGACATCCAGGTGACACAGTGGATAGAGAACCAGGCCTGGAGTTGCAAGATCTTGGGTTCAAATCTAGCCCCAGACAGCTTCCTAGCTATGTAACCCTGGGAAAGTCAGTTAACCCCCATTGCCTAGGCCTTATTATTCTTCTGCCTTGGAACCAATCTACAGTATTGATTCTAAGACAGATGATAAGGGTTTTAAAATTTAATGAATGTATGAATGAATGAATGACTAATGAGTTAAATGCAACAAATTGTTCATTCAACAAATGTTTATTAAGTACCTGCCCTGGTCAGATCACTGTTTTAGGTACTGAGGATACAGAAAATGGCTTCTGCCTACAAGAAGCTTATATGCAGTTGGAGTTAAGGGCTTTGTGGCCACAAAGGACTTTATCTTAGTTTTTATTTTATATACTTTTTAATTGATATTATATATAAATTGGATTGCTGTTTTATACTAGAAACTTTTGTTATCTTTGATAAGCATGAGTGACCAAACTATTTTTAAAATAAAGCTGGCTCTTCTCTTGAAGGAGACATATATTCTCCAACTGGTCTTATAATTAAAAGGGAAAATACACTTAGAAGCTTCTTTAGGTCATTTATGTCTAATAATCTAAAGATAGAAAGCTAAGCACCTGGTACGTATTACATTCCTCTCTTTGTAGCATATACATTAGTGACTGAGTTTGCTTTTCTTTTTTAATCTAAGAAAGTTTAAAGATATTCTTGAAGTCCCAGCAGATCTGTATATTTTAACCCCTCTCTATACAGATGTTCTGGTTCTATATTTTATCTGTAGGCCCTTGAGATATATTATTACCCTTTAAAAGTTATTGAATAATATAGAAATCAAGCCTAGGCTGCCTTAATGTTATTTGTCCAGTATTTAGCACAGCCTCTGACACATGGTAAGTGATTAGTAAATGCTTGTTGGCTGACCCATTGACTGTTAGTTGTTGGCTTTCTGTATGTACCTTAAGGAAACTTAGATGAAGCTATATTTATGTAGAACACGGATTTCTAGGTAAATTCAGCTTAAACTATTTAAACTGTCTTTCCTAATGGGGCCTGCTTACAGATAATAGGCTTATTTGTCATACCTTTGATAACCTAACCTGTGTTAAATGCTTAGAAACTATCAGGAGGAAGTCAGCGTCTTGTTTGTAACCAGGATACCTTCTTGGTAATTCCTACTTTGTCAGTTACTAGCCTACTAGACAAAAAAAAGAATAAAGAATAGATTTTAACTCTTTTCAACTTAAAACAGTGTTAGTAGCAAAGTAAAAATTAAAATAACAGTTTAAAATATAAGACATTTTATATTTTCTGAGCAAAGAAATATTCTTAAAAATACTTCCAGAGGTGTGTTTGTGTGTGTGTGTGTGTGAAATGTGCTGCATAGGACAGGTAAGTGGCTCAGTGGCTAGATTTAAGCCTAGAGATGGGAAGTCCTGAGTTCAAATGTGACCTCAGACATTAACTTTGTGACCATGGGCAAGTCACTTAACCTCCATTGCCTAGCCTTTACCTTTACCTTTATCTTCTGCCTTGGAAAGGATACTTAGTTTCGATTCTAAGACAGAAAGTAAAGAATTAAAAAAGAAAAAGAAAGACATTTACTGCACTTGGGTTTAATTTACATTTAAAATTGGAGGGCAGGGCTGAGCAATGGATGTGCTGGGACTAGAATCAGAAAGACCCGTTTTTAAATCTAGCTTTACATATTTACTAGCTATGTAACTCTGAGCGAGTCACATCTCTTTGCCTCTGTTTCCTCATCTGTAAAATGGGGAAAATGATAAAACCTACTTCTCAGGGTTGTTGTGAAGATTAAATCTATATAAATACTAATTATTATTGATAACATGTATCATTACACATAATTCAGATTGAATATAAGTTAAATATAAGTTAAATTATATATAGTAATTCACTATCAAAAGACTCATTAAAGTATTTAGGGAAAGATATTGTGTACCCAAGGCAAATCCTGAAAATTGTGCTCCTGGAATGATATTGTCCACTAGTGGTTTTCAGTTTTTATTTAAAGTATTTGCACATATAACTGAATTTGCTTGGTTACCATTGGGTTTTTTCTTTTTTTCCCTTTTTTTTTTTGCTTCTGTTCTTTGCAGGTATCATCGTCTCACAGATATGGCTCTCCCTTCTACCATTACAGGTTGCAGCCCATTCTGCTTCAGATTCTTTTAACATTTTAATATTAAGATTTTTTAGATTCATGATACCACTGAAGCCCTGAGACTAACCACTTGCCAGCTTTCTCTTCTCGACACCCTTGATGTATTATATAACACATATGTCAGCCTTTGGCAGTGTATTGCAACCTACTTCAGGGTGGCTACAAATAACCTGTGCCATTAAAAAGTACCACAAAAATACTTCCAACAGTCATTAATGGTATATGAATTCATAGAAAGTAATATTAAAATTCCTCATTACATTTACCTAACCACTATTGCACTCAAAATCTCTATCTGCCTCATCGTTGTTTTATTGGTTTAACATGAATACAAAGGGAAGGAGGAATTTTATGTTTATTATTAATACAACTTAAATTCATATGTCTCTCTTTTTCATCTAATTTTGTAAATGGAAATATTTATTTCTCAAAGTTAACCTACTATAGAAAATGTACTTTTTAACAGAGATGCAGCATTGAAGTGAAAAGGAAATTTAATATAATTTTTTAATATCATATGGTCATTGCTGTTCTCACACCAGAAGGATTCGAAACACTTTCAGGGAAATAGAATAATTTTAATAACTCTTTTAAACTGTGTCTCCATTCACTGCTCCAATTTTTTACCTCTCGTTTTTCTTGCAACTTTGCTTCTATCCCTACCTCTAAGCTGACTGATGATTATTTCCTTTTTTCTCTTTTTAAAAAAAAAATTACTTATGTGTTTTGGGCATTCTTTTCTTTTTCAATTTTGGCTTCCAAATTCTTTCCCTACCTTCAACTACCTCTCCCACTCACTATGAAATAAAGTAATCAATTAAACATGTGAAATCTTACAAAACATTTCCATATTAGCCATATTTATATAAAAAAGCAAGAAGATAAAATGAGAAAATTATGCTTTAATTTATACTCCAAATTATCAGTTCTCTCTCCACAGGTAGATAGCATTTTTTCATCATCAGTCCTTTGGAATTATCTTGTATCATTATATTAATTACCTTAGTCAAGTCTTTCACAGTCAATCATAATTATAACATTGTTGTTGCTGTTGTGAAGGGTTAAATTTGGGGGGGGGGGGGCAGGAGGTTGATCAAAAGTCAGTGTGCATAATATCCACTATATCTCCCTGAGGTGGATCTTGATCAATACTTATAACACTTTACCATTTTGGATCTAATCTCTAAATTTATAATACTTTACCATGTATTTATCATTTAATTAGTTAATTTTAAACTTTTTTTATAAAAATATAACTATAATTCTATTAGTATTATAATTATTTCTATATAGAACTAATAAATCCTATAACATATATAATAGAATAATATAACATAAATTATACACTTACCCATTACATTCCATTTCAAACCTTTATGTACGAGAAACCTTTTATTTAAATGCAAAGTTCAGTATCTTTAAAATAATGTCCATTTGTAACAGTCCTTGTAGTAATCCAGTGTTCTTGTAAATATTGTCCAATTGTCCATTTGTAGTTTTCTTGAATTTCAATGTCCTTAAAAATTTTGCCCAGTTGTATCTGTAGGCTTGTCCTTGATGCATGCAGCTAATAATTTTCTATGGCAGGTATCTAGAATGGACATTCCTAGGCCAGTTGATTTCCTGAGGCACACTAAAAGTTCTTGTATAAATTGTTATCACCTTTAAGAGTCTTTACATTTACCATAAAATAAACTCTGGAAATTAGTATTAAATACAAACAAAAACATTAACTTTTTTTTTAAACATCATTTGGAGCAAATGTGGTTTATTGCTATCTAGGGAGAATGGACTAGGATAACGTTTGAAATTATATTTGGGTTTGGAAAATCAAATGTTTCACTATTTGATTCCAGTGTCCTTTCTCCCCTGTCAAAACTTCATAAAGGACCGTGTGCACCTCTCTGAGATTCCTCTGATTGACGAGGAGTTACAGTTTGGCTATTATATGGACCTGCCCCATTGCAGTTATATTATAACAAGTCATTTGCCTCAGTTTAGTTACTGTTTCTATTATTCCCATAATTTCCAAAATTGCTATTTTAGACATTGTTTCTGTTGTTATTATTATTCCTAGAATAGTTATTCTTAAAGTTCCCACCATTATTTATAAAATTGCTGAATATTTGATTCCAGCATCTTCAATTTATCATCAGGTGTACACTTTTTCCATACAAGTAGCACATTAGCCTCTGGTTTGTATATTCTCTTTGGGTTGTATTTTCTTGCACAGGAGCAATAGCTAACCCAAAATTAGTATCAACTTTTTCAAGTCTTTCAATTTGTCTCTTTAGTGCTTTTATGTCCTTTCTTAATATATCCACTAAATCACTATCATTGGCATCTTTCATTTAATACCCATTATAAACCTAAACTGCCACTCTCCTTAATTCATCAAGGCCCATATTCATCCAGTTAGAGCAACTGGTTTTAAAATAATCTTTGACTACTTTGCAACAGTTTGTTACAAACTGTCTTTTCAATTGCCTAATGTCTCTCCCTCTTATTAAGTCAGTGTCTATGTATCTTCCTCCCAATTCTATAAGTTTGTCCATGAACTATGAAATATTTTCTCCTATTTCTTGCTTAAGCTTTTCAAACTTTGTTCAGGTACCAGATCTATCTGAACATTGTCTCATTGCATTAAGTATTGCCTCCCTAGCTTGGCATAGTATTGCAGAGTCAAGGGGATCATTAAAGTCCCAATAAGAGTCAACCTCTGGCCAGAGACTTGCACCCTCCTCCTCATTGGTAAGCTTAATAATTTTATTCTTTTCACTTTTAGTTAATAACTCATCTAGAAGATAGTGAAAATCAATCCAGGTTGGATCAAATTGCCTGCATATTGTTTCAAGCTTTTTTTATAACCACTACGGGATCCTCCTCAAAAGAAGGAATGCTGTGCTTAAATCCCTCCATATCCTGAGGGATAAATGGTTTGTGATGCCTAATAGTCTCTTAGGATTAAAAGTTGGTATTTCTATTAAAGGGAATAGGCTAAGATTTGTATTTTCTTTCTTTTGGTTTTCACTTTTAGGTGTTTTGGTAGGAGAATTACAAATAGTGTGAGATGCAAGTTTAGACTGAGCAATAATTTCTTTTTTGTTTAGAGATAGTTTCATTCATGCATAGTAGTTTTAGCCATTTGGGAAATACTTGAGCAACTTTAGAGATAGCTTCATTTTGTTGGGTTATAGTTTTAGTCAATTGAGTGATATTATCTTCAACTTTGGAGATAGTTTCAGTTTGGTGGGCACTAGTGTTTGTCAATTTAGAGATGCAATCCTCAAGATATGCAACTTTAGCCTCCATTAATCTCTCTTTTAGTTGTTTCCTTTTCTTAGTAAGGATTAAACTAAATACTTGATACAGAGAGTATCTTAGAAACAATCCTGACAAAACAAATACTCCCATAAGCAATATTAACTAGAGACCATTCAAAACTGTGTGATGTACAATCTCAGTGAAAGTCCCAGGTATTGGGAGTTCTCTGAAGTAATGAGGCACTACCTCCTTCATTATCCATACCATGATATTGAACTCCATGATTATACTCCTATCCTTTCCCTAGTATTGGAAAGATCAGAAGATCAATAGATTAATCAAACTCCTAGCTGACTCGCCAGGCTGTGAAGGGCTAAATTTTGGGGGGCAGGAGTTTGATCAAAAGCCAGTATTCAGTTTATTAAATACAAAACACTTAGTTGATTATTAGGAAATACAGATAGGAAATAGGAAGGAGGAAAATGAAAGTAAGCTTATAATAGATTATAACTATACCCAAGATCCCAATCCTAACTAAATTTTTCTAGAAAACCCTACATCTATCTGCCTCAGAGGGAAATATCTTCTGATAGGCCAAAGCCCTCGCCTACTCTCACTACTCTATCTGATAATATAACCACTATCTATCTACCTTGTCTACCCAAGTTAATCAATAATCAATAAGGCTATTAAGGCCTTAATTCAATTCTCTGTCTCCAACCAGGGAGATTACTAGATGCACAAAGTCTTCCCAGGAGACCCAGAGATAAAAACCCTTTCCAATAGTCTGCAACTTACAAACCACACTTGGCCACACCCTTCTAACTGTCATCAACTACCAAGAGGCACAGCAAGGGTCTCACAGCAAGGAGTCACCAACTGACAACCTGCACAGCAGGGTGTCTCTTTCTAAAAAATTATTATAAAAAGGGAGAAATTAATAAAAACTATCTTAACACTGTGCACAGTGATCTCCCAGTTCTTCCCATTTCACTTTGTATCAGTTCATTTCAGGGCTTGTCATGTTTTTCTGAAACCACCCCACCTTCACCATTTCTTATAGCACAGTAGTACTCCATCACAGTCATATGCCACAACTTTTTCAGCCATTCTCCCTCCAACTTATGAGCATCCTCTCACTTTCCAATTCTTTTTCACCACAAAAAGAGCTGCTATAAATGTTTCTGATCATGTAAGTCTGATCTCTTTAGGATACAGACCATATAATATAGTATTACTGGTCAAAGGATACAGTTTTACAGTTTTATAGCCCTTTGGGCTTAGTTCCAAATTGTTTTCCAGGATGGTTGAAGAAATTTGTTGTATTACCAACAATTCATTAGACCTCATCCCTCATCTACTCCAGCATTTGTCATTTTTGATAGGTGTGAGGTGTTACTTTAGAGTTACTTTAATTTGCCTTTCTCTAATCAATAGTGATTTAGAGCATTTTGAAAATATGAATATATATAGTTTGGGTTTCTTCTTCTAAAAACTGCCTGTTCATATATATATACACATATATATGTGCATATATATATATATATAGGATCATTTATCATTTTGACCATTTATCAACTGGGAAATGGCTCTTATTTTTATTAATTTGACTCAGTTCTAGATCAGAATGATTAGATCAATTTTCAATTCTACCAACAGTGTATTACTGTCCTAGGTTTCCCACATCACTCCACCACCCCACCACATTTATAATTTTCCTTTTTTCTTATATTGAACAATCTCATAGGTGTAAGGTGATACCTCAGAATTGTTTTGATTTGCATATCTCTAATCAATAGTGATTTAGAGCATTTTTTTTTCTCAAATCATCTTGTATGGAGGTATCTGTACACATGTTGAACCCTTCTCTCCCTCCATTCCCCCAACTCAACTTCTTGAGTACAAGACCTCTTCAGTTTCTTTTTATCCTCATTGCCTGGCACTTAATTAATGCACCAATCAGGAAATCCTTGACAGAGCCAACTCCACCAGCATCGAAGTCCTGGTCCTCCAAACCCAGCTACGATGGTCTGGGCACGTCATCCGCATGGACCCACCGCGAATACCAAGACAGGTATTCTACGGTGAACTGTCAGCTGGACTCAGGAAACAAGGCCGGCCAAAGAAAAGATTCAAGGATCAGCTAAAGTCCAACTTGAAGTGGGCTGGCATGACACCAAAGCCACTAGAACTCGCTGCCTCTGACAGAAGCAGCTGGCGAACCACATTAACCAGGCCGCCACCACCTTTGAGGATGAGCGACGTCGACGTCTTGCCGCTGCGCGTCAACGCCGACACCAGGCCACAGCCGCACCTCCCATAACAACTGGCGTCCCAGGCCCCATGTGCCACAAACTGTGCGCCTCAGTCTTTGGACTCCAAAGCCACATGAGGGTACATCAATAGATGATAATGCACAAAGACAATTGTCATTCTCGGTCACTGAGAGACTACCACTATAAGATTGAAATGAACCTACTTTAGATACTGAATTGAATTGAATCTACTTAAGAAAGTATGGTTGTGGCATGAACCACAGATATTGTGTGTGAGTGGTGTAGGTGATACAGTATTCTAGGATAAAAAGACATATCACACCTAATTTTATCCACAGAAGTAAAAATAATATAATAAACTGTCTACTTAGGGGAACTTTGACTCCCAACCCACCTTTTGTATATGAGGAAGGGGCTTTGCCTCATAAATATATGAAGTACTAATGAACCACCATCAAATGGGTCTTGAATTCTGTGCTATTTCTTCAGTGGTGGAAGGATTCCTTAAGTATTTCATATTTTACTGCCTTGACTCAGTTTGACCAGTATTTGAATTCACAAAATGATTGATGGGGATTAAGATATAATTTATATCCTAGAAATAGGTTGAGTTTTTTCCCCCTCCTTTGCAAAATTCACTGCCTCATAGAGGAATTGAACCTATCATATTCAAACATTATGAGTGTCATAGTCAACTAAGGTAACCAGTATAGATGCACATCTTACTATATAAAGACATTATCCCTTTAGTAATATTTCCTCCCAATGGAGATCTTTCCTCCACTTGGAAAACAAGCAGAAAGTAGGTATTATCCTTTCCACTTTGTCTGCAAGTATAGCCTCCATTTTGGAAAATGATAGCTGCTACTACCTCTGGATACCTTTATTCTGTGATCATGTTCTCTTAACAGAGGGATTAATAAATATGTTTTCATTCTTAAGTACTCCCTTTATACTTAGATTTATTCCACATTCTTCTATGTTCCCAGCTGTGGAAGATCAACCACATGTTAATCAACAATAACTACCTTTTTATAGAGTTGTTTGAATATGTGTGCTGAGCTACCCGGCTTCCGATTGCTTCACAGCAGTTCAGTCTGTTCATTATATTGGCTAGTTTCTACCATTTATGTTTCACTGCTTTTCAAAATAGTCTGTCTTTGAAGCATTTATTCTTTCTAGGACTCTAGGTGATTGCTGTATGTTTTCACCATAAAGTAAATACATTCCTATCCCTGGAGTGCTAGCCCACAGAACTACCTGAGCACATCTTAAGTGCATATGGAACAGCCGTGTTCCATAACTCATTATCTTAGTCTTTACAATGCTTACAAAATGCTTTGAAAAGTTGACAGTAATAGGCAAAGTTTCCATGTTTGTGAGAGAAATATTTTTATTTTAGGTAATTTTAGACTGGATGCCAAGAATTCATTATCCTGATTGTCATACGTGTTTTATATATATGAAGAAAGAGAGCAAATATTAAATTCACTAGAGACTGTACCAATATTTCTTCATTTATGCTAAAAGATCAAGTTATTTAATTACTATTATTATAGCAGGTTATTGTGAGAAAATTAAAACTGCTAGAAGATGAGCTCAGGTGATCAGGACATTGATCAGGTGTACTTGGCATAGCAGTTCATTAACTATGTGTTAATTATCTATGATTACTCCTGAAATGCTATAGTGGTTTCATCTTTTAGGTTGCTTCATTAAATCATTAATTTTCTAGGAGGTAACTGAGCCTGACATAATTAAGCCATCTTGGTCTCCACAGATTTTTACCTTTCCCGATATATCAGGGGCACTGAAGTAGTTAACATGAGGCAATTGCAATTTGTTCTCTGAATATCTTCATTTATATTTAGGATCTTCACAAGTATAACTTTATTCCTTTGCGTCTTTTATCTAAATGCTTAACTCATTGTGGCTCAAGAACTTAATGTTTACCTAATATTTTAAATTACTTTTGTGTATGTGCTATGGAATCAACTCATTTATACACCATGAGCTTCTTACCCACAGTGCTCTGAACCATGGCTACACGAAGCTTCTTCACTTCATCCAGAGAGTCATATCTGAGCAAGGATTCGATGGCTCCAATCCCCAGGTACTGAGCACCATCAGTGTCTTCTATAATCACATATAGAATGTTGTTTTCAAAGGTCTCTCTAGGGGTGGGTCTAGAAGGTCCTGGAATAAACAGTGAACTGGCAGTTTCCAAGCAGAAATGACGTAAAGAGGCAGAGCCGGCCATGGTTCATATGTTAATGTGCTTCTGGAGTCTTAGCTCTGTTCTCACTGGATACAAGTGGGATGTGTAAATGTCCTGTCAGCCATAATTATTTGTTAGGGCCCATTGGCAGCTACTAAAATAGATGAGTTACTATATTTAAAAAAATAAATGTAAGATGCAGAACACTCAGGAATATTATTTTTTATATTTTAACTTGGGATTTCCCTCAGAATTCCCTCTGTGTAGAAAGTAAATCATCTTAAAAGTTTTATTTCTTTTTATGTAAATCTGTGAATTATTTTATTGAGTGAAAATTGCATTTCTCATTTTGCTATAAAAAAGCATTATAAATATTTTAAAAGCTAAATTTTCAGACAGCTTAAAAAATTAAGCATTTATTTTGAGATAATCTTCAAAATTCCCCATGTTAAAGATATCAAGCCAAAGAAGGAGAAAACTTATTTCTAGGTTCCATTATCACTCAGAATTATTATTTATTTTGGTTCTGTTCTAATCTTTAAGTAATTGCTGTAGCATTAAAATTCTATTGTTTAAGCAGTCATATTTTCAAAGCATTTTTTTTTAATGCAAATAAAGAAGTCCCTCCTATATGAATCTTGGTGGGGTGAAGAACATAATCAGTTACATATATTCTCCTGATTATCAGATATGTCCTGTGTGTGTGTGTGTGTGTGTGTCTGTGTGTGTGTCTGTGTGTGTATACATATATATATTTTTCTAATTCAAGTAGGTTAAAATATATTTGCAAACTTTACTACCACAATTTAGAACTCACTTTATGGAAGAATATGTAATAATTCTATGTCCCATTTAGCTGTGCACTTTGAATAACAGATTAAAGCCTGTGGGTTTGCCTGTTTATGTGGGTTGCTGACATGAAAGAAGAGCATTACTTAGATATATCGATATAGCCACATTGGAGTTGGCTTTTTTTTTTTGGCCTGGTGGTTTTCATTGTGGTAGTTCATATTTAGAATAATGTTGTTTTGCCTATTATTGCTCCAGTTTCCTTCCCTGCTAAGATTTATGGGCACCATGTCCCCCCTTTGGTGGCAGTGCCCGTCTGGAGAGGTAAATTGGTCTCTGACAGGCACCTCTCCCCCACTTGCTGTGGTAACCATGGTAACAGGCATGTCATAACAGTTCCCACAGTACAGTGGGCCGAGCTGCTGCTGCTCCTCCAACAGGATGACAGGTCTGATAGCAGGAAATTTTATAGCATACAGAAAGCAAAGACAGCAGCAAAGTCAGTCTCCCCTCTCTCTCTCTCTCTCTCTCTCTCTCTCTCTCTCTCTCTCTCTCTCTCTCTCTCTCACACTTTCTCTCACACTTTCTCTCTCTCTCTCTCTCTCATTCTCCCCTGTCTTTCTCCCTCCCCCCTTCCCATCTTCCCTCCTTTCCCTCTCCTCTCACAACCCCCAGGAAATAGCAATAAGTAAATTATCACTAGATTAAGAATTAAAAAATGTTTATTTTTCTTAGATGTTAGGTGTGAAAATAGCTCCACATTCTAAAAAAATATTTATATAAAATATTATAATTGGTTGACCCTAAGTTGAATCTAGTTTTGTTAAAAGAAAAAAATCTCACCACTACTTTCATGAGAATGGAAAGGTGTAGAAATGTTTAAATTGAAAGCAATTAAGCTAAAAATAGTCCTTGGAAAGGTCTCTCATTTTATATCATCCTAAATTATATTTGATGTTTAGGCCAGTTTTCCAGACCATTAGCATATAGATTTATTAATCTCAATTTGTTTCTTTCTCAAAAATTTTAGATGAGTTTTAAAATGCCACATTTTCATTTATCATTGATTCTTCAAGAGTCATCACTCCGATTTCAAAGTAATTTCCTAAACCAGAATTCATCCCATTTTAGAAATTGAAAATGCCTATTTCAACTCCCCTTTTTTCCTCCAGCCAAACTCAGCTACTTAGAACAGGGCATATAGATTTATTTTCCAAAGGACAGAAGTAGAAAATGCTATAACACAGCCCGTTAATGAGAGAGAGTGCATTTCATCAGTGGAAATTCATGGAGTTATTTACAAACTGCTGTCATAATTCAGTTTAATTTTAAACTATGAATTAAGACTATACAAACAGTTTATAATATACATTCAAATGCACAGTGAAAACACAATGCTGAAATTCATTTCACTTACTATTTGAACTGGAAAGTTCTAATAATATAAATACAACTCAATTTTTGTGACTCGTATTTAGCTCCTTATTTCAATCCATAATGGTAAACATGACTCATTAATTTGTAGTGTAAAATATGGGGACTATCTCAGGAATTTTAAATTAGTGGTTCTTCTTGCCGTTAACTGCTTTCTTTAGACAAAAAGCATACCTTTCCTAATGTTCTTTATCACCATGCTAGAGTGTTTCATTGCACGGGTAAGCATGTAACCCTGAAATGGTCTCTGATGTGATAGTTATGCTCTGAGAGGCTCTGAATAGAGAGAGGCGTGGCAGCATGTCCGGAAAACATCAAGAACCGCATAAGATCGTCTACTTCTGTATATTTTTAAGTTCCCGAATTAATCCAAATCCTTCATCCTCTCTGTCCTGTTCATGTAATATCCTATTCTAACCCCCATTCCATGAACTCACTCTTGACTTGGATAGTATTTAATTGCTATGCTAGTCATTCAGTCATTTGGGCTAGCATTTTATTGGGTTCTTTCTTTGTCCATATCAGTGTACCAGTCTTTGATTCCAAGATTTTTGAAGTCAGGGAATCAGCATCTGTAGTTTTCTGCATTTGATGCTCAGCATAAGCAGCATGTTCATTTGCACATGTCATAAATAGTTTATTTTGATAAAGAAGATGATGATGATGAAAAAGAAAAGTTAACGACTCAGATATTATTTTATCCAAAGTGGGTCTAGCCAATAACAAAATATTGCTGCCATTCCTTAACTATACATTTTGTCCCTATTCTTCAGGATTTTTCATGGCCTTCTTTGCTTCTCTCATATCTCATTTTGGTTTTGGAGAATCTAAAACAAAACTGCAATCTCAGTGTATAATGTCAACAGGATTCTTGATGATATTTGATTTATTCAGATTCTAATCAGAAGAGTTATTTCTCTCCATTTTCTCTGACCCCTCTGTTTCTTCCACTAGGAATACCTTTGAAATTCAAACAAATATTGGCAAAGATTCTTCTTAGGCCCTTCTAGTTAAAACAATGATCCTGTGACCATCCCTAGATATGATCTAGCCCCAATGCTATACTTGAGTCACTGCATCCAAAACCACATAGAATTAGCATAAATTTGGGGGACCAAAGTGACTTTTCTGTGGGGTTCCTTTTCTTTATCCTAACAACAAAATGCCTTGACATTTACCACTTGCTGGAAAGTGTTAACTCATTTACCCTTTTTTCTACAAGAGGATATCTTGTATCCGTAGTAGCCTATTCTAGACTTAACATAGTATCCAGAAAGAAAGATTGAAGAAAGACTATGACTGAAGGCTGTCAGTGTTGAATTCCTTGGCGACCTAAATTAATATATATCAGTCTTTTAAAGTGATTTCCTTGTCACAGTGCCCACACATCCCAGAGGTGCCTACTGTTTTGATTAAAATTTGGGGAAAACTTAGGCAGGTAAAAATTAGTTTCTCTCTGCAAGGAGTATTATTTTTATGAGGTTTATTAAAGGTCAAGGATTAAAGAAAATACAAGCAAGAGAAGCACGTGCTAGGTGGGCCATGAGGTCCAACCAAATTTCACTCACATCATGAGAGATGTCTGTTTGCCAGCAGAGACAGGAAGAGAAGAGAGCCTGCCGTGGGCGGAGACCCTTTAAATAATGATTTTGCTCTCGGCCCAGGTGAGAATTCTGAGGAAGTGGAGAAAGGCCTTCTGGGAACTGAAGTCCTGGATTCAAGTCTATTTTTACACTTCTGAATGCAAACCTAAACCCTACCACTCTGGCCCAATAACATCTCTTTTATCTTCTCCAAACTACAGTATCCCTTCTCATAATTGAAGTGTTCTAATCACTCATTCTTTCCATGTTCTCTCTATAACTTAACTTTAAAACCTTTGATCGTTATTTCAGTCTTTCCTCAACCAAATAACTGAATAAAGTGGAATAAACAGTTTACCTACTTGTCAGCTCAAGATTCGCCAGGCTGAAAAATACCTATTTGATGAATTAAAGGATTTCATTTCATAGGATTTCTGTATCATTATGAATAGTTTTTTTGATTCAAAGTAACTGATGTTTTATTTGGCCTAGTAGTGAAAGTGGTTGGCCAGGAATGTCCTAGGATTTCCTTATTCCCCTTTTGGGCCATGATGACTAGAGATGATAGATGTCTTTCTGGAGCCCTGAAGAGAACGCAAGATTTAGAAACAAGATCTGAGGATGAAGCTTTATTCTGCCAATTAATACTCTTATGACTTTGGGCAAATCAGTTAGACTCTGGGCCTCAGTTCTCTCATCTCTAAAATAATGGGACTAGATGGAATCTCAGGTTTCTTCCAGCTCTAAACCTCTAACTGTTTGCCTTAGTAATAACTTCATAACACTAAAAAGAGCTTTGAATTTATAGTCAAGGAAACTGGTTTCCAATTCTGGACCTTTTTCTCCACTAGTTACATGATGTTGGTCAAACTATTTCACCTCCCTATGCCTCAGTTTCCTTAACTATAAAATGAAAACATTAGACAAACCTGCCAACTCAAAACGACAAGATACTTAAACATCATGGAATATCAATCCATTAAGGTTTCTAGGTGAAACATGTTTAAATAACTAATGTTCAACTGATATTTTTCCTGTCTGAATTATGTTACTCTTTGGCAGATGTTTATTTTCATTCTCTCCCAGTTTTTCTAGAAAGTTTTATATATTTAATATATTATATTTATTATTTTATAATATATATTATATAATATATAATAATATATTAATATATTATATTTAATATTTATATATTAAATAGTTCATATAAGCCTTTCTTTGGGATGGCTTAGATAGTTGCCCCAAACTTGGCTAGCCAAAATTTACTGTCCCTGGCCCACAGGTCACCTATCACCTATAAGGTTGCTCTATGCTTTGGAGTCTCAGCTTTGGGCCTTTAGTTTCCTAAGTCACTAAGTTAATTTTTACTCGCTGCACTACTCAGAAACCTTCAGGGAGTCTCTGTGGCCACCAAGTTAAAATGCCAACACTTCATCCTGGCATTGAAAACCCCTTCCTCTATGGCTGCCACCTCCCTTGCCTCCCTTACACATCGTTTCCCCCCACCCCAATCCCTGCTCTCAAGTTCTGTTGTCCCTGGGAGCACCATGCTAATGCAACCCCCAGCAAGCACTGCTCTGCCTGGCATGGACCTGCTCTTCATTCACTCACTGAGGGCTGCCCTCTCCACGTAGCCTCTCTCCAAGCCAGGCCCCAACTGCTTGCCAAAATGTTACTCATTGGGTCATAGATTTAAAGCTGGAAGAGACTTTAGAAGGCCATCTAATCCAATGCTCTCATTTTATAGATGGGGAAAATGAGGCCTTGACAGGCCATGACTTATCTGGGGTCACAAAGGCAGCAGACATCTGAGGCAGGATTTGCACTGACATCTGATTCTAAACTCCATGCTCTTTTCACTATACCATTTTGTCACCATGTCACTCTTCTGGTCAAGGAATTCAGATTGTACCTAATTGCCTATGGTGGGTAGCCAAATGGTCCAGTGAATAGAATACCAGGCCTGGAATCCAAACGACCTGAGTTCAATTCTGACCTCACACTTACTAACTGGGTGACCTTGGACAAGTCTCTTTTTGTCTCAGTTTCTTCCTCTGGAAAGAGGGATATTAATAGCACCTACGTTGCACAGTTGTTGTAAGAATCAAATGAGGGAATTTTAAAGTGCTTATTAGCACAGTGCCTAGCACATAGTAAGCACTTTGTAAATGTAAGTGATGATGATAATGATGGCAAATATAGGCTTCTCTGTTTCGTATTTAAAACCTGCCTTCAAGACTTTCTACCCATTATTCCCTTTCACACAGTTCATAGTTAAGTCACTCTGGCTTTCTTGGTATCTTGTTGCTTTGCCCTTAACCTTCCAACTCTCATTTCTGGGCCTTTAGACAGCTTGTCCCCCTTCTCCTGGAAAACCCTCCCTCTTTATTGCTGCCTCTTAGAATCCCTGGTTTCCTTAGCAACTCAGCTCAAACACCACCACCTCAAATAGACCTTGCCTGATCTCCCAGTGTTCTGCTCCCCAGCCTGGTCTCCCAGTGTTCTGCTCCCCAACCCACTCCCCCCAAATACCTTGCATTCAATACCTATGTTTTGATTCAACTAGTAATCGAAAGTATTTTCCGCTGATGTAAGTTCCTTTGGGGTCAGAGACTTTCATTTGTGACTTCCTATAACTGGTTCTTAACACAGTGTATGTATCATAAGAGGCACTTACTGAAGATTGTTTATGTTATCCTGAAAGTTTATCTTTTAAAACACTTCAAAACAATAAAAATAAGATTGAGCCTCTTTAGAGATAAGGAATTAAGAATAACTTTCCCTTCCCTAAACTATCAACCACAAAGCTAAATTTTTAACAGTCAGTTATAATAGAATACCAAAAAAAAAAAAATTAAGGCTATGGCTAAATAACAAGATTTAGCCAAGAGTGCTTATATTTTAATCTAAAAACTTCAAAGGAATTAATTTTGAATTTTTTCATTTGAACTTATCTTTGTTGTTTTATATAAATTAACAAACTGATACAATTTCTTACTCTTTGCCCTGATTCAAATTTGATGGTTTCATTCATATTTTTAGAAATAATTTATTTTCAAAAGGTAAGAAAATTAATTTTATTCTCTACTTCAGCTTTTTATAGAAAATTATTCACTTTAATAAATATCTGAAGCAGGACCTGTGAGGTGGTACAGTGGATAGAGCACCAGGACTGGAATCAGGAGTACCTGGGTTCAAACCTGGCCTCAGACACTTCCTAGTTGTGTGACCCTGAGCAAGTCACTTAACCCCAATCGCCTAGACCTTATTGCTGTTTTGTGTTGCAACTGGTATTTGTATTGATTTTAAGATGGAAGGTAAGGGTTTTAAATAAGATGCAAACAAAATTCATTCAATACTTAAAAAAAAAAAAACTCTTATCTTCCATCTTAGATTCAATACTGAGTTTTGGTTCCAAAACAGAAGTGCAGTAAGGGCTAGACAATGATACGCAAGTGGCTTGCCCAGGGTTACATAGCTAGGAAGTTTCTGAGGTTAGATTTGAACCCAGGACCTCCTATCTCCAGGCCTGGCTCTCTATCCACTGAACCATCTAGTTGCCCCATTTCAATACTTTGATAAATTTACTTTTACATTATATCTCGGTTTCAATTTTTGATCCGCTTGTTATGTAAATAAAACAGCATATATCCGACAAATGTAAGATAGATATGCCCCAATAGTTAACAAAAAAAAAAATTAACAAATCATTTTCTCCCATTCTCTTTTAGAAAAAACAAAAAAACATTTTAAGAATTGGAATTCAGAGTCTTGGCTCACCTTTGTGGGGAGATGACATCTGCTGTGCTGACACCCCTGAACATATGCATAGTCTTACAAGATTTCTATATGTTCTCCGTGGTCTTCTCAGAATGTCTCTGTCAGCATGTATCATCACAGTGCCATCACATCTAATTCAGGTAGGGAAATGAAGATTTTTTTAAAATTATATGTTTTTAAGCTAAAAGAAGAAAAGCCTTAATAGATGTTTAGTCAAATTATTGTCAAATGTTTTTGTCACATTTTGTTTTGTAAGTCACATTTCTGATATTTTTAGATCTCTTTGGTAGGAAATTCTCTTGTAAATTATATATTTATCTCCCTCCAGTACTTAACACAGTGCCTGACACATAGTAGGTACTTTAAATATGTTTATTGATAGATTGATTATTGATTGGTGATTGTTGACCTACTTATTTTTTCTCTATGCAATAGCATATTGTGTATTATTCAAATGTGATAACACCTCTTAGTGTTACACCATCTGTTGTAATTTATTAACATGTAATGTTTCAAAATTCCATTTTAACAACACCTAAAGTACAGGAACTTTAGACACTTAAATTAGTATTGGAGCCATAGTTTCATACTATATTATAGCCATCTAAAGATGCTTTGTTGATTGTGAAATACTGAGGAAATGGCAAAACTTACTGGGCTAATATTGGGAAGATAGAACAAGTTTTGCAACTTAGATAATAGAGTGAATTAAAAGATACTACAAAACAAATCAATCCTTTGAGATTTTAAAATCAAGGATGTGTTTGTATCATTCCCTTAGTAAAATAATGATAAGGATTGTATCCTTTGAGTATGCTTTGTAGCATCTCAACAGCTTGTGTACTTTATGCATCATAATAGAAATAATAATTAAAGCAAATGGGGGGAATAAAGTAACTTAGCAAGACTAAAAACATGCTATAGAGAATAATCCTGCACTAGAAAGAAATTGTCACTGAATTAATCTTATCAATCTTTTTAATTATTCATTTGCCATCACTGAAAAAATGCTATTCTTCTGCATCTTAGGACTTAACCCTTGGTTCATTATGCTCTCCCAAATGATTGCATACTCTGACTTGGTGGATTTCCATAGCCATGCCTTCATATACATGAGTTGCAGAAAGTCTCTAAAGCCACCTGCCTTATCCCACACCCATCAACCTCCCTATTGTCAGTAGAATCCAACAACCCTGGGCTTCCCCTGCAATGGCCTTAGGACATCAAAGAAATCAAGCTTGGTTTCCCATCAGGAAAAGATTGGAAACCACAGATATAGCATTCCTGAGATCCAAACCTTGTACCATTCTTAAATACTGTCTGTGTTTAAGAAGATGCTTCTGGGCTACAGAATGGTAACCCATGACCTTCTGGAGGATAGTGCTTTCCCTAGCATGAGGCTATCTCCATTTATGACTAATACCATCCTTATTTTTTTCATTGTTTATTTTCTCAAGAAATAAAAAGTAGGTTCCTCCCCTGACCACATTTCTTAAACTGCCACCATTTTATTCCTAATAATCCTAATTACTAATGATACCTAATTGGATCAGTCATGAATTGTTTCCCCCTTCCCTAGTGAAATCATCACTGAGAAGCTCACTTTCCCATGACAAAATGTCTCCAAACAGATAAGAAATATCCTCCATTGCTGAGTCACCTCTAAAGCCTTTCCTACTTAGTGGGATCTGCCAAAGTTGTCAGTTTGCTGGCAAAGACTTTAAGAACCAGGATGAAGAATATGCCATAATAAGGCATCAAATGAGTTTGTGATGTAGCTCTTAGGAGAATAGTACATTTACATACTTAACTAGACTATGTTAATAGCCTCAATATGTCATCTTTCTTCACATAAGGTGTCACTTCTGATTTTTTTTTCCTGTTGTCTACCATATAACAAAAAGAATACAGTGGGTAACATGTCTGTTTTTGCCACTGTTATAACGCTGGATGTATTTAGGACTTATCATTACTCCTAACATCTTTGAATATTATTATCAGCCTTTTCCCATTTGTATTCTTTAATTGAATAGTTTTTGAATCAATTCAATTAGCAAGCAGTTACTAAGTACTTAATAAATATCACATACTGTGCTAAGTACCAGAAGTACAAAGTATCATGTTTCTGGAACAGCAAGTAAAGCCGTGTCCATGGACTGGAGATTTAATGCCAAGGGGGAAGCTAGGTGGCTCAGTGGACAGAGTGCCAAGCCTAGAAATGGGAGGTTCTGGGTTCCTATCTTGTCTCAGACACTTCCTAGCTGCAAGACCATGGGCAGGTCACTTAACCACCTTTGCCTATCCCTTACTGCTCTTCTTCCTATCTTAAGGGTTCTTGCTTCACTTTAAGTATGGGTTGGGGACTTTTCATTGTTCAATCAAGAGTTTACAACTTTATCTTCCCCTAACGTATGCCTAAGGTATGGGTGGAGTAATGTTAGAATTCCCACCTACATTCCTGACTAAAATCTCTTCATTGAAAAATAAGGAGATAGCAGCCTTAACCAAAAATGTTCTAAGGTAGAGTCTGAGAATTTTTAAGATTCACAGTTTTAGTGTTTCTTGATAATGAACCTAGAGTAATCCACCAACTGACCTAGAACAGAAACAATGACTGGCTGTTGGGAAAAGCTCAGGAGGAGCAGCGACAAAGCTCTTGATGAAAAATATTCCCGATACTTCAAGAGTTTTGGGACTATCATCTTAAGTAAAGTTGTTACTGTTTGTAGAGTTCTTTTTATCAGTCAGGGAGCTTTATTAAGCTCCTACTATGTGGCAGGCACTGTGCTAAGTAATGGGGATAACAAAACTAAAAAAAAGGATCCTTGCCCTCAAAGAACTCACAATTCAAATGGGGAAGAAAACTTGCAAACAACTGTGGACAAATAAGATATTCCAGAATGAACTGGGATAGTCTCAGAGGGAAGGCAAATAAAATTAAGGATTGGGAAAGGCTTCTTTTAGAAGGTGGTATTTTAGTTGGGTCTTGAAGGAAGCCAAGGAACCCAGGAGCTAGAGATGAGGAGTGAAGAATTCCAGGAATAAGGAGAGAGCTTTTTTAGAAGATGATCTTCACAAAGTAATTTAAATCCCATTTATATATTATTATGGAAACTTTTAACACTAGTGAAAATTATTCAGTGCTTCAGCAGAAATGACAATTTAGATACTGTAGTATAAACATTAACATTATAAGATAGCTAACTATAGCTAATTTAGTGATCCTTAAACACCACCTTGGAGAACCAGCAAGAATACTGTGATAAAATTCCTTTTTTTTTATTTCATTGGGTTTTTGCAAATGAGATTTTACATTATGTTTAGGTGGTCTTTAATAGTATTGTCATTTCCTTTCCCCTCATTATCCCTTCTTCACTAGTAGTAAATAACTCTACCTGCATCTTGTGAGGCTTTCTAAATCATGAGTCAATCAGAAATACCTAAGGCTTTGGAGTGGTAATTAAAAACATGTCTTTTCTTGAGCTGCTTCCATAATAAAGGGGTCTGAAAAACCTGCTTGCAAAATTGTCTTGTCTTTAGATTTTTTCATAAATTCTCAATTGATTTGAGAATTCTTCTAGATGAATTTTTCTACGCCCCCTTTGTTTATGAAACTTACATACTAAAGCGGTCTATTGAATAAATGCTCCCATTTCTCTTCTTCCAATATAAACTGTACTCTTAAAATGAGATTTCTATGAAAGTTGTTTCATTTTTTTTAAGCACGTACAGATTTACTCTGGAAAAACCACTGCCACATTTAATTTTACATAAGTCAGTTATGAGAAGAAGGATGTAGCTTATATTCAGAACATGCAATATTCTGTGCATTTGTTATTCCAAAGGAGGGATGCTACTGGTTGGTACTCCTTCCTCTAGCTATGTCCTTAGTGTTGCAGTAGGGCTGCCCTTCAATTTTCTCTTTCTAAATACCCATTTTTCAATTGCAACAGAAACTCATTCATCTAATGACTTCTTCTTACTAGTAAATATCCATATTTCTGTAACTTCCAAATAGAACTCTGATGACAAGAAAAACAAAAGGCATGGTCTCCCATGAAAGGAAAGGCTTTGGTTTGATATGGGTTTGATATGGGAACAGAATTCAAGACTGGGAAAGATCTTGGAGATTGTCTAGAACAATGCTCTTTTTTTCCAGAGAAGAAAACTGAGACACAGAAAGGGGCAATAACATCCTACTTGGGAAGTAGTAGAGCCCATATCCAAAACCAAATCCTCTAATTCCGAATCTTGTATTCTTCTGGCTTCAGTCTTCCTGTTCTACATGTATTTCTCTTTGATTGTTTTGGTAAAGAACAAAAAGCCAACACTTTGACCTCCTTACTAAACCACCCTAAAAAAAGATCACCAGAATCTAAGAAATCCTATTGCTTATGGTGAAAAATAAAATATATAAATGAACATTAATTAAATAAATCTTAATCCCATTCCCCCAAAGAAGTTTAGTCACTAGCATGTGTATTGCTTGGAATGATCATTGGACTCAGATTTAGAAATCCAGAATCATCCAAAGCCTTGGTTCATTCAACCACTGACCAATTTGTGACTTTTGAAAATCATTTTGCCTCTTTTAGAGTCAAATTTTCATCATCTATAAAATCAAAGGATTGGACTAAAAAGCACACCTCTAAGATCCCTTCTAGCATTAGTACATCTGAATGGAATATATATACCACCATTTTAGAGACATACCTTAAAAATTAGTAGCAATCTCAATTTTTGAAGTAGGGATTTTTACCTGTTGTGTTTACATGATACTTGATGTTACTCTCATTTTCCTTATGTTTCTCCTTCCTACTCTTTCTCCAGATATCCTCCTATATCTCTATTTTTTCTTTTTCTTTCAAAAAGAAAAAAAATTTTAGATCTATAATTTGATTATTTGGTTTAAAATTTTAGTAGCCCAATAACTGGACCTCTTCAGAAGAAAATGTTCATATTGATCAGTCATAAAGCAGCTAATCAGACAAGTTAATTAGATAAAAGGAAAGTACTTTTTTTGCATTTCAGATATTTTACTTTTTTTCAATTATATGTAAAAACAATTTTTAACATTCATTTTTTTAAAAATTTGAGTTCAAAAATTTCTCCTCTCCTTTCCCTCCTCTCTTCTGGAGACAGCAAAGTAATTTGATATATATTATACATGTGTTGTCATGCAAAACATATTTCCTTATTAGTCATGGGGTTTTTTTGTTTTTGTTTGTTTTTTTTTAAAAACCTTACCTTCCATCTTGGAATCGATACTGTGTATTGGTTCTAAGGCAGAAGAGTGGTAAGGGCTAGGCAATGGGGGTTAAGTGACTTGCCCAGGATAACATAGCTGGGAAGTGTCTGAGTCCAGATTTGAACCTAGGACCTAAGGACCTCTCATCTCTAGGCCTGGCTCTCAATCCACCGAGCTACCGAGCTACCCAGCTGCCCCCTATTAGTCATGTTGTGAAAGAAAACAATGACCAAAAACAAACAAACCCCAAGAAAATAAAATTCAAAGAACAGTTTTCATTCAGACTCCCATCAGTTCTTTCTCTACAGGTGGATAGAAATTTTCATCATAAATCCTTCAGAATTGTGTTGGATCATTGTATTGCTGAGAATCATAAGTCTTTCATAGTTGATTGTCATACAATATTGTGTTGTGTTACTATGTATAGTTACTAAGTACATTCTCTTGCTGCTCATTTCATTTTGCATCAATTCATTTAAGTCTTTCCAGAATTTTCTGAAAGCATCCTGCCATATAGCACAATACTATTCATATGCCATAACTTTTTCAGCCATTCCCCAATTCATGGTCATCACCTCAGTGAAGAACTGCTCTTTTTTTATATGCATATAGGTCCTTTTCCTTTTATTTGGTATCTTTGAAATATAGACCTAGTAGTGGTAATGCTGGGTCAAGGGGCATATGGAGCTTTGTAGTCTTCTGGACATAGTTCAAAATTGCTCTCTGAAAGTTATTTATTTTGAATTCATCCTGACAACCACTAATTCTTCATTTTAAAAATAGTCCTTATGTTAAAGTTGCTATTGCTGTTTAAAAACTTTAAAAAAGACTGTCAGGTCCCTACACAGGGATTTCTTCTGTGAATAATGGTTGTAGATGAGAACAGTATTTAAATGATTCTATCTGATGGCCTGGCAACATTCCTTCCTGGCCCTCTGATACTAATGTGATCAGTCTTTGAGGACAATAGATGAAAGCAAATGATGAAAGTTGATTAGTGGCCCTGTGTTGTGGGCAGAACTAAGGTTAAAAATAATAATTGTTCAAGATAAAGTCAAAATGGGTAGTTGATCTCAAAATAAACAATTGATACCATAAACTAGTTAGGGGATCATGGAAAAATTTGCTTGTCAGAGTTATGGATAAAGGAAGAATTTATGACCAAACAAGACACAAAGAATATGACAAAAAATGAAATGGATAATTTTGATTACATCAAATTAAAAAGCTTTTGTTCAAACAAAACCCATGCAATCAAGATTAGAAGGGAAGAAACAAATTGGGAAAAGTCTTTTTAGCAAGTATCTCTGACAGAGGCCTTATTTCTCAAATTTATAGAAAACTGCATCAAATTTATAAGAACAGAAATAATTTCTCACATGGTAAGTGGTCAAAGAATATGAACAGTTTTTAGATGAAGAAATTAAATCTGCAACCATATGAAAAAATGTTCCAAATCACTATTGATTAGAGAAATGCAAATTTGCAAAATTCTGACATACCAACTCACACCTATCAAATTGGCTAATATGACCAAAAAGGAAAATGATAAATGTTGAAGGGGATGTGGGAAAATTGGGACACTAAATTACTGCTTGTACAACTGTGAAATGATACAACTATTCTGAAGAACAATATGGAATCAGGCTTAAAGGGCCATAAAACTATACATACCCAGCAATACCACTCCTGGGTTTATATCTCAGAAAAGATCAGAGGTGGGGAGAAAGGACCCACTTGTTTAAAAATATTTTTAGCATCTCTCTTTGCAGTGACAAAGAATTGGAAACTGAGGGGGTGTCCATCAATTGGAGGATGGCTGAACCAAGTGTGGTTTCTAGTTGTAATGGAATACTGTTGCACCATAAGAAATGACAAATGGAAAGAATTCAGAAAAACCTAGAAAAACTTATATAAATCAATGCAAAGCAAAGTGAGCAGAACCAGGAGGGAAGTATATATGTTAACAAAAATATTGTATGATGCTCAACTGTGAAGGACTAAAACTATCTGCAAAACAAAGTTCTAAGAAAACCCCAAAGGATTTATGATAAAAACTGCTATTCACAGCCAAGGAAAGAACTGTAAGAATCTGATTGCAGATCAGAACACCCCAACTATTACTTTATTTCCTTCATGAGTTTTTTAAGGCATATGTGATATGTGTCTTCTGCTATAGCATGGGAAATATAGAAATTTTTATTGCATGAAAGCACTGGTATAACCTATGTCAGACTATTTACCTCCTCAGGGAGGGAGAGAATCACAAAGTGTCAGAAAACAATGGTCAAAAATTATTTCTACATGTAATTGAAAAAAAATATATTGTTGTAAAACAATTTGAAATCATGGGATTGTAGATTTAGAGTTTGAAAATTCTTTAAAGATCATTCAATCCAACCCTATTTTACAAATAAGGAAAAGGAGGCCATCTTGGGAAGAAAATAGGAATTTTGGATTTGGACAAGAATATGAAGTTGCATATTATAGATAAATATTAAAGAATAATAGAAGTGGTATTTTAATAAATTGGAAAATTGTCTGTATTCCTTATGCAGTTTTGCTTTCCTAAAATATAGCAATTTTATGCCCTAGCCCTGGACAAGTTAAAAAAAAAAAGATTCTTTTCTAAAAAAATTACTTTTAGCTCATAGAACCTCAGATCTAAGATAATCCTTATTTGAAAAATAATCACATGACAATATAGTAGTTTGTTTAAAATTTAGGCATTACCTAAAGCCAAAGACAGAACTCCTTTTAGTAATAATAACATAGGTCAGCATCTGGTGTCATAACCTAAGGCAAAAGTCAAACAGCATGATAAAATGTAAAAAGCATTAAATTTACAAATCAGACGGGTTCAAATCCTGCTTAACCCTTTATGATGTCGGACAAGTCATTTTCTCTCTGGGAAATTTCATCTGTAAAATGAGGAGTTGGACTAAATTGATCTTGAAAGCCCCTTCCAGCCCCAAATCCAATGAATCAACAATGGCATGTCAGGAAAGTAGATAGAAGTAACCCTACAGAACCAGGAAATACTGCGTTTACAACCTGGATTTAGTAGAACAGCAATCAAGCTAGATACCAAGATTGAGTCAAAACCACAAAAAAGAATTATCCCTAGCAGAGTCTAAAATACAGTCACAAAAAAGTATCAAACCACAAAAGAGGAACCCTAGAAATCTGAGCAACCTAGAAAGATTTAGACCAATGGCATTTTCCAGTTTTCTTTCTCCTTTAAAGAAAGGCACTGACAAAGTTAGTCTGACTCTTTGATGTGAGGGAATCCAGGGGGCCAGTGCCAGAAACACAGTCAGGAGGCCAAGTGAACCCTGACAGTATCATGATATTATAAAGACAATTGTTCACACACTTTCCATCTTGACTCTACTCTAGCATGACCAATTCGTATGAGTAAAGAAGGCCAAGATTTCAGTGTTTTCCAGTAACTGATATTGTAGGGCCAGCGTGGTGCGACTGACTTAGGTAGAACTACCTAGTAAAAGATAGAGGGAAAGGAAGACCTAAAAATGAATACCTGAAGAATGGGAGAACTCTAGGCATTTAGCAGTTATCAAAGTATTGTTGAATGCAAGAGAAGAGGCTTAAATGTGGGATGCCTGAAAAAAGTATTCCATAATTTACACTGTGATAGCAATGTCTTTATCTGTGCCATAAAGGATTCCTGTGTTCAAAGTGCACAGAACATTCATATTTCTTCCATTTGTAAAGCAGCCAATCAGCATTCTTACTTTAGTTGTTAATGTTCTGTCAGGCTTGTACAGTAATGATTAGTTACCCTTTATTGTATTTTTGGCATTCTTCCCATGTTTAATTTCATTGTAGGCAAGTAACACATAGTTAAGGAAATTGTAAAGAGGAGAAAAAGTTAAGATGGGGAAAATAATGGCATAGGTTCACTGTTAACGCATTGTTACAATAGAATAAGACAAGTAGAGCAAACGAAGGATTTTAAAATCTTCATCTGGAATAATCTGTATGAACATCAAGCCTTGACCTTTTTGTTTGTTTAGGGTTAGCAATTATTTCCTTGTGGGATAATCTAGAAGAAAAAGCAAGCATGTTTTGAAATAAATCTATAGAAACTATTCCTTATGAGTGTGATTAAGAAAAAAATTGAATTCAAAATCATGTATGTTATTAATCTCTTAAAATGTGTCCCCTACAAAAAACAAACTAAAAAACTTTGCTTCTGATAAACAGTATAATGGCAAAAATGACTTACTTTCTCCATACAGTTTTTTGAGCCATCTGCTCCGATGTGTTGTGTTAAAAACCTGTGTGGAAATGATTAAACTTAATACAACCTTCGTTAAACACTGAACTAAGGAGTAAAGTGTCATTAGGAAGAGCACAACTACTGAAGGCTCCCTATCTCCTGCATTACTCCGTTCCCAGAGTCCTGCTGTGTAGTTGTTCCACTCGCCAAGAAGCCTGTTAAAGAGCCCCCGAGAGCATGTGTACAGCCCTCCATGTTGATAGTTAATTGGTGAGGATGGCAAGATGAGAGGACAGCCGAACATGTGGTCTCTCAGACTTGAGCAGTAGACAGACCTTTAGTTATAATAACAGCAGCTGCTCACATTCTCACAACTCAACCTTTCACAACTCTGTTAGATGGGGATGGAGTGGGTAGTTTTTTTTTTGTTTGTTTTTGTTTTTTTTAAGGAAATGATATTTCTGAGAAAATATTCTCTTTAAACTCCCTATCTACACACTTGTTCATTCATAATTTAGTAAGATCGCTAGACTATCTTAACTTTTAAGAATCTCTGTGAAATGTTAATGTCTTACATGTTGAAAGAAAAGTTATGATTATATTTCTCAGCGACAGTGTCCCAAGACTTTTTCTACCCTGAAACAGTGAGCAAACTATTCTTGCAATGGCTCTAACTTTTAATGAGTTGTTTTAGTTTTTGTTTTTTCCAAGACGATAACTTTGAGAGAGACAATCAGTATGCTGTTTAACTTCCATTCCGCACTTGGCAAGCCCTGGGGAAGAAAAAAAAAAGTCTGTATAGTGAAGAATCTGATTTATAATTAGTTGATGAATGTGTCTTCCATTTCCAAATTAAAGTTGAAGTCTTCCTTCTGCCTTATTATCACTTCTATTTCCAACAGCCTTTAAGGCAGCATTGGTCATTTAAGTCTCTGAGTTCTTATAAAGGATTTCCTCAACTTTTAAGGGATTTCCAGTAATGAAATTTGGCCTTAAGGGGGGAAAAATGTGGTCACCTAATAACTTTCATTCATCTTTTAAGGAAATATAAAATACACCGCTTTCTTGACTACAGGATGCAATTTAATTGGCTGAAATTAAAACAGGAATAAAAATAAAATTTGCCTATTATATAAATTATGTTTACACAGTGTGTGACAAGTTTTATTTCACTGGTATTTTATAAAAATTAAAAGCACTATCTGAGGCTGTAGTTATAAAATAGCAATTAAAATAATAGATGGAAGGTTAATTTTCTATTTTGTTCTTTCTAATTTTCTCTTTTTAAGTTTCCTCTTTCAAATGTAGTTCTTTTTATTACTGTAGATTATCCAGGACTTCAACTGACTCAAAATAAATACAGCTTTAAATGCAAATGCAACTTAAATTTTCCTTGTAAGTCTGAATTCTGATAATGTAATAATAAAGACTTACTTGCTATCACATAGACTAAATAATAGCACATACTAGCAAAATTCTAAAAACCATCAATATTTTTGTATATTAACTCTGTTTTCAAAATGTCAGTGTTGGTTTAAAAGTAGGATTAGTTTCAAATCTCAAAAGATTCTATAACAGGCAAAGATTTGAACCTGGTGCTGGTTCAGCAAAAGCCTCACACAAATTATTATCATAAAATCACCATGCTTTGCAACAGTCCAGTCTATGTTGATTTTATCATCTTTCTTAAGTCATAAATCTGCATCAGTGGAAACCACTGTTACCTATTAGCATCAGCCACTTTATACCAAGAGAAGTTAATTGACTAAGGTAAAGTCCATAAGAAATAGATTGTTTAGTACCCCTTCAAAACCCAAATGAAGTTTAGTTAGTGTTATATTCTATATTTAAATTGATAGATTGAAAAATTGTTCTACAGTATAAATATACCAGAGCTTTGATCCATTGAAGAAGTAATTATGTTACAATATGTTTCAGTCCAGATATACTCAGAAACAAACCTTTTCATATCCATGGACCTCTGCATTCATGCTGATTATTTTAGCAGCTAAACTTAAGTCAAACAACAGACTGCTTTAGAACCTACTAGTAATGTGGGATTGTGAGATATGGACTCCAATGGGCTTGTGAATTTCTCAGAGTGAGATCTTTTATTCTTAAAAAAAAAAAACACTGGGTATTTGCACAGAGATAAGCTAATACACTTTTATGAGTTCACAATCATAAAATGTTGAATAATATTTTTATGTAGTTAAAAGAGTATTATTGTGGGAAATATAATAATACCTTGTGATAAACTACATGTATGTGGTTCAGACATAAGTTGTGATAAAAAAGTATCACAACACTTTAGATACTTTAAATGTACTTTTTTCAACATGCTTTAAGTAGAAATTCTAATGATGAAATGTATAGATTTGATCTCTTGCTATTTGCATTAAAAGCTTTTTAAAAATCACAGCACTTAAGAGTGTAGATTCCATTGATTTCTGACTAACCTGTGCTTATCTCAATCTTCCTTATATTCCTTTAGGTGTTGTCAGCCACCAAAAACACTTGGAGATGGTGACAGAGTCTTAGATAGCATAAAGAAAAATGTGGCTTAAAACATTGAACTTCATTCCATTAATTTAGCCCTTTTAAAAAATGTTTTCTTTACTTTTTTGTCTGTTTTTTTAAACCTTTTTTTTTAACCTGCTTTATGAGTGTTTAGGATTGGTATGGAGCTCCAATAAGAGTATATGAGTTACATACAATTTTATTTCAACCAGTGTTTATTTGCAATTTTTTTTATAGTTTTGAGTCTGATGAGTACGAAAGCCTTTCTGTCTCCCTGATTTTTCTTTAAAAAAAAAAAAAAGATTCTCATTTAAAGTTATTTTATTTACTTTTAATCAAAGATAGGCCAAAATGTTTATTCACTTTTAAGTTCATGTAGCAATTTAATTTATATTCTTAGTCAAATTTCTTTGTAGAAAGATAATATCCAAATAGACTCTCTAAATATAAAAACAAATCTTAGCTCTAAATAATAAATAATGTAAATTTAGACACATCATAAAAACAAAAAATGAAACAAGTATAACTTAGACCCTTTTCTTAGTCCAATCACAGAACATTTTAGCATACTATAACAAATTAAAGGTAAATAGTTCTAATCTCTGCTTTTGTTTCTTCTAATGTAGCTTTAACATTATTGTTGTTATTAGCTGAAATGCCATTTAGGCCCAAAGTTTTCAAGTGTAAATCGTCTAAATAGTCAAATGTCCCTTCACAGTATGGAAATAGAGTCATCTGTTTGGGCATATGGAATCTTTGGCTGCTGGACCACATACATAGTCTTTATAATGCCCAGTGTCCAGGCGTGGTGGACACAACTGTTCTGGAAGCAAAAAGGAGGGACCTGTGTGTTCATTCACTTTATTCAAACAGGGTTAAATAATCAATATCTATACTATACAGAGAAGAATAAAGATATAGAGGGACATACATTCATTTATTATAGCTATGTATATTTCTTGTTCTAAGTAATTTTTTTACTACTGAGTAAAAACTACCATCCTCTTTAAATATTCCTTTATTTTGCAAACTTTTCAGAATTGCAAGGTTTTTTCCTTCCATTTTAAGTGAGATATTTTCTTTGGAGAAATCTAGATTTAAAGTTTCATCTATCATTATGTAGTTTCTCATTTGCGTTTAAATCTTTGTGATATATTTCCCTCCAAAATAAGATTATTCCTGATACTTGATTGTACAAAACATTGTTAGGACAACTTTTGTAACTGCTGGCTTTATCAGCGCTGTTCAAGTTATTATATCAGATCTTATGTTCTGCTTTTATGCTTTAGGTCTTCTCTATTAATTACATTATTATTGTTATATAAAGAGTTGTTGCATTTTTAATGATGTTTTTATGCCCTATGTAGTTAAGCTTTAATGCTGGGGGGAGATGGGGAAGACAGATTAAATTAGCCTTGTAACCTCTTTCTCTTCCAGACTGATAATGGAAAATAAAAGCTCTTAGCCACAAAATGTAACACTTGGAATTAATATTTAATTAGACCAGCAAATTGTACACTGTGGCTGAAAGCTTCCAAAGAGTTGTTAGTGCCACAATTGACCTACAAGTTTAATAATAACTCACTTCTAGAAGCAAGTGCCAGTTCAGCATAGTGGAGCCACTGTAAGAAAGTCCTGTGAGATTAAAATCAGCAAACCAAATGGCAGGCGAGGATTCCTGGGATGGAGCCTTCTGGAAGGCTGGGAGCTGGAGTGTCTTTTCAGCCAGGATTCAGAGGAGAACAGTGGGGGAAAAAGCTGATCCCTCCTGTTCTGGGAGCTTCTGGTGATAGGCCAGAATCTAGGAACAGATTTTTACTAAATGTTTTTGCTGCAGCTATTAACTTACATCACAAATCAAATAAGGAATAATTTTTTGCTGTAAAATTTAGCAAGTTTTTGTATAAACATCAGCTCCAAATTCCCCACACATTAGTACATAATGTCTGCAAACTCACATCATTAGGTCATTAGATAGGTTTGGCGCTGTACATCTCTTCTGTTTTGCTCTGACATGCTGTTTTCTTGTATCCTGTATAGTTGATTTATTTGGTTCATTTCTATATTATTTCATTATGGTACATTATATTAAGCCAGAGCAAGAAACTGTAAAAGACATAGTTCTACAATATTTTTCTTCCTGGAAATATATATTAATGAAATAATTCAGAGATGGCTTTAATTTTTCAAGAGCTTCATTTTATAAGAGTAGAATTAGATTTGCACATGTTTATTATGCAATTAAATTACAAGATAAATAATTGGACCCCTGGTGAAGCATTGGAGCCTATAGCTCTGACAAATTATTCTAGTAAAATATAGGGCACCACGAGCTCAAAAATGTACAAATACATAGTAGCAGCCTGAGAACGGAATACTCTACATTATTTATTGGGTTATGTCCTAAATAATTAAAGAAAAGCAAGTCATTAGTTAAAAATTAAAGCAGGTGAGGGCCTTGCCAGCAGAGGGAGCAGTCCTGTCTTCCATCAGGTTCCCATCATTTTCCCACCTGCCTCAGCATTTTTCCCAGCCAGTCTCCCATCTGGACCTGGCTTTGTCATCCTGCTCCTAATGACAGGCTATAATTTTATCCTCAATATGGGATGATCATAAGCTGATTTTAAACTTTAGTATCTTTAACCTGCCACTGCATCACAAACATCAGCTGGGTGCTCTGTGGGCTATTTGGATATCAGCAATTGTTTAGCCAGGCTGGGTTGAGTTTTTGGACATCTGTGAACTGTGTTTTTAGGGTTTCAAGAAGAAAGTGGTAGGCTACAGATTCTGACTTGCCAAACCCTATGGCTTGTCAAGTTTTTAAAACTCAAAAAGCAGTCCTCAGATGTCGATCATTTTCATGAGCTGTACCCAAATCATTTGTAGAGTGTGGGAATATGTATCTACAATGAACTGCTGCAGTTGTGATTATCCTATCATTCTATCTCTTGGTGGGTAACAATGTAAATTTCCTTGCTAAGCATATTAGATAACCATCATGAACTTGTCAGTAGCTGTGATCTCATAGTGTCAAAATGGTACACACTTTCTCATTTTCAAGAGCATTTTCAGAATATATAAGATTTACTTCAACCACACCTGACATTTCAGTTGAAGAGTTGCCAAGGATCATCGGATCATAGGGTCAGAGTTTTAGAACATGAAGGACCCTTGAAGGACCTCAGCAAAATTGAGACTTATTGAGGTTAAGTGACTTGTTCCAAAATCACACAGCTGGTAAGGCGCTGAGGTAGAATTCAAACTCAGTTCTTCTTGACACCAAATTCTAGTGCTCTGATGCTTAAATAAGAATGTTGTGTGTAGTAGGTTCTGTTCATTGTTAGTACCCTGAAACCTTCATCAAAATTAAAGTTTGTTCTATATGACTTAAAATATAATAAACTTGAAATGACTTTATACAAAGTAACACGATGTCTACATGCCAATTTGAAATCCCAAGTTATTGACTAATAATACACACAAAAGAAATGGATCGATGTCTTATGTTTAATAATTTGATCACTTTATCTGTGCAAATTATTTCGTCGGTACTTGAAATGAAGATTCTACTATCATTAACTTAGCAGAGTCCTCTGGAAGAGACCTTTAAATTCCTCCTTCACCTAGAGTCCACATAAAGGTCATAGAACTTCTGAGGATTAGCAAGAAGACTAAAGCTATTTTCTTGGAGTTAGTTTTTATTTGTTCAGCTTTGGAGATAAGATCAAGAAAATCCAAGGTTGATTTTTGAATTACAGATGGTTCCAGAAATTCCTTACTGCCCTTAAATTAGTATTCTTTAACTCGGAATCTATTTGACCTGTAATGTCCCTTTTCCATACTTTAAATCTATGGTCCTATTATCAAAATGTTGAATCTGGGAACATTTTATTTTCTTTAGCAAACACTGTCAACAATTTAATGCAATTGCTTATTACTCATTAATAGATGATGCAATTATATTGAGCCTTAATTAAAAATAAAAATAATTTAGTATAGTCTGTTTTGTACTTTTTTGTAATGCACACTTGTTATATTTAGTCATAACTACTGTATTTTACTATTAACTTCAGAATTGTGAGCAAATTCATACCTACACATAAAGAGAGATTTGGTAAAATAAACAACTGATTTGTAGCAGTCATAAACTGAGGGAAATTGTGGAAAAAATTTACAAAGCCAGTATAAATTAGGAGTATAATTCATAAGCCAAAATGAAGGTATTTTAAAAGTAAATAAATGACTTTTAAATAGATATGAATCATAATAGCTGATGAAATACCCCTCAGTATGTTTTAATTCTTTGATCCTAGACATTTTAAGATAGAAGGAGGATATCATGAAACTCTTGAGTGTTTTCAGTATTCATGTGTTTTATTTTTCCCGAAACGACTGTATGTATGTCAACTGTTGGCTATACTAGTCTTGCTGTTTTTATGAACTTTAATTACATGCAAAAAGTATGTAGTAAGTCAGTAGACTCAAGACTTCTTTAAATAGCAGCTCAAACACATATTCTTGACTCTGGCCAAAGAGCCACGGTTATCCCTTTATCATTTTCCTACCGTGTTCACTTAATGGCACTTTCCACCTACTCAGTTGCCTCTCTTTCTTGGATTCTCTGTAAGATTGTGATGTTACTTGATACTTTCAATTTTGGCAACTGTATCTTTCATATTATTTTGATTGCTGCTTCTACTCAAAATTGAGTGCAAAGTGAGCAACCATGGGTTTTGTTCTAGCCAAGGCTTCGCATATGTGCATTATGCTAATTGGCTAATTCCTTTCAAGCTTCATGATGATTAAGTTAGTATGGGTTAATTAATTTTTGAAACTGCTATTACAATATTTCTTGGAAGTACATTTTGTTTTGATATAATATGTCATACTATTGGAGACTTCATGGCTTAAGAAGTGAAAGGAGGCAGCTATCTAGGGTCTGAGCTCTTCTGCTTGACTTTGATTTTGGAAGGATGATGAAAAATGGAAGAGGCAACATGATTTTAACATATTAATCTTCACCATATAATTGAGAATGTTTTTAAAGTACATATTGGGGGTTTGGTGAGATAAATTAAAAAGCAATACAAAATTTATCTCCTTTATTACAAAATTGGCTCAGTGGGTTTTGTTAAGAGGCCTTTGAAATAAGCCACCTTCTGCAAAATCAAAGAAGAAACATTAGGGACCAAAACACCTACGTGTGAGTCAAGGGCAAAAGTAGAACTACTGCAGGAGGTCCGATTGAATCTGCTTCTATCTTTGCAACAATATCATGTTTGAATTTAAATGATTCCTATAAAATTACAATGCAACTGGGAACTTTAAGATTTTTTTTTATGTAATTTAAAACAATACCTTTTGTAGCTGCCAAAAACCCCTCTTAAAACTGCTGGCCACTGGCTCTCTCCTCTTCTGGCTTCCCTCCTAGCCATGTCTTGGCTGCTTTCCAGAACTGCCAACTTTCACTGAGGAGCTGGATGGAGATTTGTATGGAGCAAGAGGGATTTTGGAGCCTTGATAGATTTTCAAGTCCAGATGGGCAAAGATGATGAGCGGCAGTATGTGCTACGTATGTTGGTGATGTCAGCATGCCTTGCATACACTGCCACCATCAGAATAATGCACTGATGATAACCAGGGCTGAATGCCCTGTCACTAGACATTGCATGTTGGAAAGTGTAAATTTTACAAATTCACTATGAATAATTATGTTCAATCCCTGCATCCAAGTATGCATCATAGAAATGAATCCCTCACTTATATTGAGATGAAAGCATTTTACCTAATACTATAAGACTGAGACAACCAGAATCAGAATGAACACAAAAAGGAGCTTCAGGCTCCAAGGCCTGGGCAAGGAGCATCCTGAGGAATCTCTTCAAACACATGGTATTGTTAGGACAATTCACAGCCCATGCTGCATTGCTGGTGTTTCTACTTGCCATATTTTTTAAAGCTGGTAGCTTCAGATTCTTTTTTTCAACCTACCTGTCTTATTAAAAAGGCCATTTAACATTGTTCTTACTATCATTATTATTTAAAGACCATTAAAAAGAAGAAAGTTTAAGATGAGATTAGGCTGATAGATAAGAGCATTCATTGTGTTCTCTGTGAATAAAACTAAAGGATCTTTGAGGTATAAATGCATTCTGTAATGCAGTTTTAAAAACTTTTTTACATATGCACATTCCCTTACAGAAAGATGCCTTTTGCTCCTGGATCAATTCACAAAAATGGATGAGCTTATAACAAAAATAAAGGTTAACTCGATAAAAAAAAAAAAAACTGAGCAGCTGTTAACCATAAATAATTTCCAGGACTGTACCATGTAGTCATTCCCTTGATCACTAACTGCACAACTTTCACATTCAAAGTGGCTTCCTGCACCATTTAGAACAGTTTACCAAAATTAGCATGCAGAAAGCAGTAAGAGTTACTGTTAAATATAAATCCTTTAATGTTAATGGTTTATTCTTGCTCTTCTGCTTTATGCAAGCTTCTACAATAGAGCTCAGTTTGTTATTAATAGCTTGGTGGTAAGCCTGTGTAAGTCATAATTGAAATGATGAAAGGGTGCTACCAACTTCCTGAGAAAGTGGTGGCCCATAGACAGATAGCGCTTGGTGCTACCCAAGCCTCAAGCATTCAGAGCTCACTTGTTTCTGTTCCAGATTGGCTACTTAGTTGCCTTCTTGAGTGTTTCCTAGATATTATTCCAGCAGATGCTAGGGTTTTTGAAAAAAATAATGACAGCCAGCTGTTATGAAAGTAATTGATGAAAAGTAAGAAGTAGCAGAGGGAAAGAAGAGACCCTCTTTAGCTAAATAGAAAAGTAGGTGGACCGGTACTGGATACTCCTAATGAGATAGAAGAAATACACAGAAATGTTTTTAACAGTCACATATTGACATATCCTCTGTAATTCTGTAGTTATTGTTGAAAAATGTTATGACTTATGTTACTTATATCTCACTTAGAGTCCCCCTAAACTCTTTCTTTTATCTCCACAGTTTCCAACATTTAGATCCTAAACTAGATAGATATCCATTTTTAGATTAACAATAGTACAACTGACATTTTTGATTAGAAAATTTGTCAGGACATTAACAAATGTTTATCTGTAATCTATGACAGTAGTACTCATCCTACGTGAGCTTATCCCCAAAATGAAGGCTGAAAAAGTGATGAGCGCCTGCTGGTTGTCATTCCTTATCTCCCACTTGTTCTCACCCTCCATTACTGACCCACCCCCACCCCAACATTGTTCAATACTAAGCACAATGAATCATTTTCAAGTTGACTCACTGTGAACTGTCTCCCAGCTGTTGGAATGTCTGGCAGACATTTTTGTTTGGGTGAAGAATAACTGGCTGAAACCCAACCTGGATGAGTTTGATGTAGTGGTCTTTGGCTAAAGAAATGTTGAAAAGGATGTGTACTTAGCTTATGAAGACACTGTTTTCTAGGGTAGGATTATCTCTTATGGGAAATAGATGGAAATAAGTAATCAATCTGAGCTATTTTCTCACCATTATATGGAAAATTACCTCTAGAAAAGATACTTGCATTCTCTCTCTCTCTTTCTCTCTTTCTCTCTCTCTCTCTCTCTCTCTCTCTCTCTCTCTCTCTCTCTCTCTCTCTCTCTCTCTCTCTCTCCCCCCTCTTTCTTTCTCCTTCCTCCCGTCCAATCTAAGTCATGCTAGTGTTTTTACTCATCATAGAATTTACTATAATTTCATTGGTAGTATTCTCAGATTTTGCTTTTATTTGAAATTTTAATTAGTATTTCTAGATTTAAAAAAAGACAAATGGGCCTTCCTATTTGTGGAAAATCCTAAAAGCTTCATGTAGAATAGGTAAGCAAGTAATTATAATATATTGCCTTGGTCATATTCATATACAGAAATTCAGTAAAAAATTTGCTAAATTTTCTTAACTATTTGAACTTATATTCCTTTATATAGTGATCATTTAAAAACTATTAGTCTAATCCTAATTTTAGCTAGCCAGTCAACTGGCATTTGTTCAGCATTTAAATGGCAAGTACTGGAGATAAAGAAAGATTCGAAGACATTTTGAATATTACTAATGTTTGAAATGGGAACCTCATGAAATTCTAAAATCCAACAAAATGAGGAAAAATATCCCAACTTAGATCGAGCTTTTCTGAGTAAACAACATGCCTACGGCATTTTTATATATAACATTTTCTGATCTAATTCCTGTCAAAAATTTAAAGTCATGCCTCATCTTTATGTTATTTAGTTAGGTTGGGTGAGTTGTCAAGGCCTTTAAGACTGATATTTACATTTGGACAGACATAGAATCCTGAATATTTTCAGAACCACTGCTGCTCCACAAACGGATGTACTCTGGGAATTTACCTTCCAATTATTTATGACACAATTCAGTGTTGTAGTAACAGGATTTATTATTAGCAGTGATGATAATGCAGTATTTTGGTACAGCTGGTGTTGCCTCAAGAGGAACAATCCGTAGACTGTTTATGGTCCCATGTTGGTTGCTCACCTCCTTTACTTTGCCTTGATTGTTAATCCAATTGCCAAGTAGCAGCATCTGGAGACAGGACAGGAGACTCCAGAGTCCAACAAGACCTGCAGCCTCTTAGCTGGATCCTTCAGAGTTTCTTATATTCCATAGCAAGACCTCAGCTGTTACAGGCCTAGGAGCCCATCCCAGCTGACAGGCGGCAAGGAGACCTGTGCCTAATCCTGAATGGTACTCCCTGATACTCCCTTGATTCTTGTTGTCTGCCAAGTCTCCAAGAGGTAGTGGATGAAGCCACCTAGGGAGCAAGAAGCTCTTAAGGATGAACACAGCCTTGACCTAAAGACAGCAGAAAACCAGCTCCTGTTCACCGCTGAGACCAGCCTTGGTCCCTTCAAACAGTCTTGCATGCATGCTGGCTGAGGCATTGCTTCCCAAAGTGACAGCCCTAAGGAAACATTCTGCTTTATTTCTCCATATTTTCCCCTGTTTCACTCCAGTCTCTTGATAATAAACAAAATCACATTGTATGAATGTTCCTTATATTTGTAAAATATAAAATTAGTATTTTTCCATGTTTTTCAGAATAAAGCAGTTACTTCCCGAATTAGAAACTTATCAGATACAGTAGTTGGTCTTGAATCATTTATCGGTTCTGAGAAAGAAGCCAATTCTCTATATAAGGATTACCATGGTAAGTACCATTTTTTTAGTACTTGGCCGTATCTTGTCCAATTTAAATATCTGTGATGCATCAACATTTCATTTCATTTTAATTAGACTTTTTAAATGGTACCTCCTCTGTAACTAGTCTTAGTTAGGTTATTTTTCAAAAAAGTGCATTTGGGCTTTAAAAGAAGCATGGCGACTCCTTGTGTGTTGTCAAGCCCTATTACTAAGGCATGGCTCAGTCAGATGTACATCTTAACGGGCAGGCTCTGGGGAATTCACATGTAGTAAAGGAGTTTTGGCAATAATTTGAACAGGAGCTAAAATTGCAATGAAATCAATAGTTTTCATCTGCTGGGTTTCAAACTGACGTGAAAACATGTATACTTAAGTGAATAAATGTGTACTTGGTCATATTATTTAAAATTTACTATGTGCAAAAGTTGCTTATCCTAACAGTTTTTCCTTTCACTTGCAAAAAAGGTTATTTGTCACAAACCATCTCTTTTGTTAAATAAATGCAAAATAACTTTGACCCACTCTTGAGCAACAACAGATTTGTTCCCATTTTTAACTGATTTGTCCAATGTTTTGTAGTTAGCCATTTGGTAATCATATTTTCCAAAGTTTTTTTTTTAAAGATTCTTGTAGTAAAACTGCCCAAAGATAAGTTTGGCTCCAATCTAAAATGGAAACAGAAAGCTGTGAATAGTAAAGCATTTTTTAGCTAATCCAGAATGGTGCACTGAGTGTGCATAAATTACTGATGTGATGATTGTGGCAGTCAGTGCTGTGGTCCCATGGAAACCTCCCGCTCAGCGGCTGACTGCAGCTCATTGGAAAGAAGCCTGTTAGAAGCCTGCGAGACTGTGACCCTGGCGTTTGCAAAAAATTTGGTAGAGATGATAAGAAGGACACTAAAGACAACAAATTCCTGCTGTACTTTCTAAAGGCAGTGTCCAATCTCTCCCATCAGTTTGGCCTGGCCTTCCAGTAGCTACTTGAAGAAATTAACTTGGAACCAAACCTGTTCCAGAGATTACTTGCTTATATCAGAGCTTCCTGTGTGTCACGTCCACATTGACATTCTATGGATTTATCTTTAGGATTAATCATTCTTATGAGGAGAGGAGGATTTTAAGGTTATCTTCTGCAAGTTGTCCTTTTCTTTTCTTTTTAAATGAAAGCAAGGGTTTTTTTCATGTTCTTTGAAAACATTTATGTCAAATGTTGGGGGTTTTGTTATTGTTTTGTTTTTCCATCATCCATTGAGAATCATGTTCACCATTATAAACCTTAAGGATTTAATGATAATGATGTCATTTTGGTATTTAAAAAGTCTACCAGACTTTAAGTTAACTGATTAAAATTGTGTTAAAAGTTAATGTGGATCCTGTCTGCTCTTTGGTGTGTATATTGGGCAGTCAGGGCTATGGATAAGACTGAGCTCTGCTCCTCTGAGTTTTCTCCCAAAATTATTCATTTCTCTCCGTAAGAAACTCAGACGTACTGTACTAGCTGGCCAAACAGCTCTATAGGAAAAGGTTCAGAGGTCAGAATAAGTAACCACCAAACAAAAGGATGATGATTGGGCATTTTTATTACAATGAATTTGTCTATTGAAATAGGTCTGAGACGGTGCCAACTGTACTTTTTAGTTTTAGAACTAAAGGCTGTCTGCTCAAATCTTACCTCATAGCTAGGTGATTGATGAGTTGTTTTTGTTTTTTCCTCAAATAAGAAATTTCCTTCCTCTCTGCAACCCCCAAAAAGCCATTCATCTTGTTTGAGGATATTTTTTCTGTACATTCAGTGGGAAGTTAGTGAAGTATGCCTTATAGCACATTTCCCCTTCTAATTCCCCAAACAAATAAAGATTTCTAAATACTGCTTTAAATAAAAACAAAAGCCACATATTTAATAGCAGGTGTTCTACCATCAGATTTTTTGTTAATTATGCTGAAACTCTTAATTTATTTCTCCCTTCTTTAAACTTTATATGTCTTGTAAGAAAAACTACTATATATAGAATGAGCTAGGCAGAGAAAAGTTAGTGAACATTCCTCGTTTTCATCTGTGGAAAATGACCCTTGAAGGGTTGTTCAGAAACTACATTAAGCCGCACTAAAAGCATCCAGTGTCCTTGTCAGAAAAAATCAGCTTGAATTTCCATTGACAAGAGAGGGCAGAGCTCACAGTTTGCCCAGTGCTGCTATAAAACTCCTAGCAGCTACCGAGAGGTCTGTCATGCCGCAGAGATATGGGTCTAGGGATGGCATCAGGGTTAATGCTCTATCCTAGAGTGTGCTCTAAAATGTAATTTCCTATACCAGTTTGTTCAAGTCATTAATAAGGTGCAAAATGAAATACTTTTCATTAGAGCTTCACTGGTTATCAGTAACCCCTAAGCCTTGTTTTGCTGGCTGCTTACTGGTGCATTTAATAAAATAAAGATCACTCAGTGGTGCAGTGGGCAGCATGCAAGGTGATAGCCATGTTTGCTTACTGTAAATACAAGAGAAAATCACACACAAACCGGCTGTAGTTTTGACAAGTATTAAGATCCCTCTTTACATCTGTACTTCTGTACCAAAATGCAATTAGTTTTCCTCGCACAAGGATTTCTGTTTATCTTATTCTGCTTGATTACTTGAGTATAATCGCACTGTTTGCTTCATTGCTCCTGGTAGTAAGCTCCAGTTTAAAAAGGGGAGGATGCGTGTGTAAATATACAGAATTCTGCTCTAAGACTCTCTAATTTATGCATCTGATGACAGCGTTTTCTCAATTTTTTTCTTTTAATTTCCTTTCTGCAAGGTTTGATTCACATTCACCAGATCCCCCGGCTCAATAGCCTGATTTGCGATGTGTCCGACACCAAGGACCTTGCTTTCAAACTCCAAAGGAAGGTCTTCACCATTGAGGTAAGAGACAGAATCCCCTCTGCTTCTGTGTATTCTGAAAGGAAATAGAATCTCAGATCGTTATGTGTAATTGTAGGGAATACTTTACATATTTCTCCCTTTTGTTTGGGGCGATGATTTCTGAACCCTTTTGATAGAGTTTTTGTCTTGTTTTTGCACTGTAAAAATGTTCGTGATTTTATTACATAGAATGAGAAAATTTTTTATTTTAAATGTGTGAAAAAAAGGTGTAAAGTTGGATGATAAATGTAGCCTGTTTATTTCCAGAGATATCAGGAGAAATTTTAATTAAACATGAATGATTCACCCTTGCTTGTGGGTGGGAAAGTAGCTCTGTGCTGTTGCCCTCATAGGGAGGTTTTCATTTGTGAGAGATGCACCTCCCGGGCTGTAGGGCTCAGGGAGGAGTTGAGATCAGCATTTGGAAACCGTTTTTCTTCCCCGTTACTGAAGTCATCTTTAGTTCTCGTATGTCATTTTAAATGCAGTATCATTTACACTAATGTCCTTAAGTAAATTTCTAAATTTAAACTTTTTTTTCACTGTGATTTTTATGTAAGCAGTACTGACAGAAGGCAGTAGTATAAAAGATTTATTTCAACCTAATCTGGCAAAGAGCAATGGAATACAGAACTATTAAACCATCAAAACTGCTATATTTACCAATGAAATAAAGACTCAGAGACTAGCTAGACAGCATGGTGAGTGTGATGTGACACTTATCAGTATACTGGGTGCTATTTTTTTCCTTTTTTTTTTTAACAAAGACATAAAACAGCCAAGCCTCCCTGACAAACCATTTTGTTTAATCTCTTTTCAAATGAAAAGCTTTTAAGCAGGCCACTTGTCTTAACTGCTTGAAACCATAAAAAGGGAGAATTGCCACCAATAAATTAGCATATTTTTTACTTCATCACCAAATGATGGTCAATGTGGCTTGGCACTGCTTTGGTGTTTGGGACTTCACCCTTAAGTGACCACTTTGGCCCTTCTTTGACCCTCTGGCCTCTTTAGCTGGCCACTTGATAAGGTAACTTAATGGTTCTCTCTCTTTTTCTCTTTCCCTTCACATTTGCAAGTAGCACTAACCTATAAATCATCGTAAGGGCCCTATCAAGTGACAAATTAAGGTGCCCTCCTCCTAATTAATGGTCATCAATGTCCTTAATTATCTAATCCTATTGAGAGCAGTTAATAGTTAATCAGGCAGCCAATTCTTCAAGCAGGTCATCTCTGCATGAGTGCTAGAAGTTTCTCATCTGAGGATATTCCTCTCAAAAGCCACTTAAAGCCAAATGGAGGAGACCGTAGAAATAGTTATTCCTTTACTAATTTGTTTCACTTCTCAAGAGACTCTTGAAATAGAGCCCAACACTATATAATTGTTCAGACATTGTTTCACTTCTGGTACTTCTAAGATTTGTACCGAAATATTTATGCAACAGTTTTAGGGGGATAAAATTTAAAACTCCTTATTCTAGTAAAGAAAAGTAGGCCTTCTAGTTTTCATTTAGGTTAAATTTATATTTAATAAAAGATAGATTGATTTTTCTTAGCCTGGACCCAGACTTTCAAGCAGATTTTTCTGACTGCCAGATCTAAGATTGCCACTTCCTGTTTATATAAAAACCTAGCCAAGAGACCCCTTTCAAAGTGTTTTAGTGGTCCAGGGAACAGAGCAATGTATATAGGGGGTGTTCTCAACTTTGAAAGAAAGGGGGAAAAAAACCTGTTGTTCTAGAAATAGATAGATTAAACACTTAGATGATGTCGACTAGCATATTTCAGGGGGTCTTCATTTGACTAAGTTCAGGTCTTGAAGGTAGTAAATTTTCTGCAATGGGAACTGAAGTCCACATTACTATCACCTATAACAGATTTTGCCAGGTGAAGAAGTAGCATTTTTAAAAGAGGCAAACAAACAAATTAAAAGCTTTTTAAAATTGCAAAAGCAGAAATTACCCAAGATCCATCAAAATGGCATATTTAGCACTTTCCTGGTTATAATCAATTCAGTATCTTTTTGTAGTTTGTAATCATATAAAGTTGTATATTAAATATGTTCCAAATAATTTGTTTATCTGTACTACTATTTTCAACATAACAATAAAATAAAAATGTAATTCACATGATTGGTAATACTAGTCCAATGGAATAGTATCAAAGATCATAAAATATTCCTAAGATTAAGTGTCCTAAATATCAAATCGAAGTCATATTGTATAGTAGAAAGTATAGATCTAGAAGAATGACATCAAAATCTTCATTGAGCTCTTATTTTTAAAACTAAAATAGAATTGATAATTATTTGAAAGTACATTTTTCAAAAATTATTTTATTGGGAAAAAATCTTTAAACAAGTGACACTTTTTAAAAATATAGACTAAGTATAAATCTCTTTTTATTCTTAAGCATGCTGTCTAAAGAAACAAGCCCTGCTCCAACCTCTGAAGTCCTCTTAAGTTTGAAGGTCTAATACACTAGTAATGAGCCTGATGGTATTTTCCAATGTGGAACCCAGGATTCAAGTGAAAAGAGAAAGAAAGTCTTTCTGCACTCCACAGAAACAGAGACCTGGGCTAGAATTGAACTCCAGTCCTAAAGTCCCTGAGGAGGCAGAATTCAGAGCAGGGTTAAATAAGCCAGGAAACACCCCAGCTGAAACTTTTTTTTTCAAATACCTTTTTCCTCCTTTTTTTTGAATCCCCACAAAAGCCTGTTCCTGTGTGTCTTTGTATGTGGAAAGAATATGAGAAATAGTGTGATCATCTCATTCCCCTTTACATAAGAGTGATTTTTGTTGCTTCCTTCCTTTCATTAGAATGTAAGCTTCTGGAGGGTAAAGCCTCTGCCCTACTGTTTTTATATCCTCCAGCAAAATGCCTTGCACAAACAGATGCCCAATCAATGTTTGCTGAACAGGACAGCAGGCACTTGAAAAACTGGCATTTTAAAAATACTTTGTGCATGAGGGCTATATGCTGGGGATACCAAGAAGTAACAAATGCTCCAAGCAGTTTCCTGGATAATTTGAGGCAGGTGCAAGAGCGCCTTACTTCATTTGGGTCTAGTGTTTCCTCGAGCTCAAGTTGAAGAACTTAGCGGAATGTAACACACACTGTTCTTCAGCATCGTGTTCCCCAGCACTCTAGAAACTAGTACTCCTGTATACTGCATAGTGATGATAATTTCCATTCAGGGCGATAACTACAGGACACCACCCAAGGACTTAGGCCTTTTGCATTGCCATCAGATGGTGATAGGTCCATAATGCTCAGGTAGTAAACTTAAAACTATACCAAGGAACAGCTTTACCTTGATGTTCCTGTCTCTGGCTTTGGTAATGATTCTCTACTTTAACTATTCCTGTAGACCTATTGTTACGATGAAGAAAGGGCTTTGTGAACTGTAAAGTGCTATAAGAATGCAAGCAATACCATTGCTTCTAAAAGAAAATGAAATGGGATTTTGAAAGACATTCTTACTCTCTACTTAGTCAATTTTGGACTATTTCTGGATTTTTACTTGCAAATGTCATTCAACCAGGCATTATTCCTGGATGCTATGGTTATTTTTCAGATCCCAGCTTCGCACATTCTAATAACTTAAAATTTGCACATCTCCATTAAAGTAGTATTCCACCGCTTCCAATTCCATCCAGTTCCACCAGAATGAAAACTTTTGAGTCTAGGAGGAGATTGAATTTGTATTATCTACCAGTCTGGAACATTTTATTAAGACATCTACTTTGTGCCAAAAAGTATGCTAAGCACTGAGTATACATAGAAAAGGGGGTGGGGGAAATCCCTTCTCTTCTCTTGCCCATATGCCAGATTAGCAAAGGTAGAGATACCCAACATGTTTCTGAGGTCTTAACTTGAGACTGTATAATGAAGAGTCAGTGACACTCTATATGTGTGTATGGATCTAGAGAGACAAAGACATCACCGTATGCTTTAAACCAAAAGGGAGAACTCTTCTATAAGATATAAACATCTGGGTGTGCCAGCATCGCTGAAGCATGGGGGGGCTCCAAGAATGTTTCAGCAAAACTTTCTCTCAGCTTCAAAGGCTGCTTAATCATCAGTTGACACCAGCTGAGAAAGACTCAAGGAGATTCTAGCCTACATTTCATCAATTAACAATTATAATGGAGGCAGCAAGGTAGCTCAGTGGCTAGATTCAAGAAGACCTGAGTTCAAATCCAACTTCAGATACTTACTAGTTGTATAACCCTGTTTGCCTTAATTCACTGGAAAAGGAAACAGTAAACCACTACAATATCTTTGCCAAGAGCCTCATAGCCAATATTGGCAAGCCATCATGGTCTGCAGGTTCATGAAGAATCAGCCATGACTGAACAACAACAATGGCTGTTATAATGTCCCTACATAGTAGAAATCATCCTGAAGACCTTTCCTTGTCCTTCGCCCTAGCCCTTCCTTCACCACAACTATTGATGCCTTCCTTTTAGGATCACATTCCATTTATATTGTCTGTATCTTGTGTGTACATAGTCATTTATGTGTTATTTTCCCCATCAGAATAGAACCTCCCTGAGGCCAGGGGATAGATTATTGCTTTTCTTTATATCCCTAATGCTTAGTACTTGTTAAATGCTTGTTCTGACTGACTGATAGTAATGTAGGAGGAGAGATAAATCATCATTGTAAAAATAATGGAATATAACCTTTAAATGGTAAAATACTTCACCTTCTGACATACTCCATCATGGCAATAATGTGTTAGAGCATTTTAATGTTCTTCAAATAGTCCTGATGTGCATGAACCAACTTTTCTAAATCTCTGCCATTTCTTAAACCCAACAGGAGAAAAGATAGAGAATGACTGGTTTCTGGGTATGTTTACAAAAGAGTTAGCATACCGTGGAAGAGAAGACAGTTTTATAGACCATACGTGTATCAATGCCCAAAAAGTAGGGAAATTTTTACAGTAAAGTATCATTCACCCCCAAGAGAATAGATTTAACACATGGTAGTGAAAACAAGGGCTAGTGTACTTTGAGGACAATCAAAACAATATTTAGTAATCATTTCTGTTATATGCCAAGTACTCTACTAGGCTGTAGATGAGATTTGAATTGTTCTTCTGAGTCATTTTAGTTGTCAAAGTTAAAGAAATAAAACTTGTACGCAATTTTTTGTCAGAAGTTATTGAGTGACAATTATAACTAAGTTTTTCTGTATGTTTATATTGTAATATATCATTTATTCAGTTGCCATTTGCAGCAATATTTTTATCGAGTAGCTTGATGTACAAAAGATATACATATTTGGTGACATGGGTACAGAATAGTGTATAGTCTTCCCAGAATTCCTAGTCCTAACGTTAATAGAGTATGTATATTTCACACATCATAATAGACCTATCAAAAGTTCATACCACCTTATGGGGACACAATTTTGAAGTTGACCTGTCTAATCCTATTTCTTTCTACTTTGGAATCTTAATTAGAAGAGATAAAAACCATCATTTGACTAAATTATTGTCTTGAATCTGTAGCAAAAGGTATAATCCGCAATTGGGCCAATTAGTGTACCCCGTAGTTAGCTATGCTGAGGCAACAACTTGATTAGATCTGACACCATCCTAGTTCCCACTGATGTTTTGCCAGGTATGATGGTCAGACTTCAAAGGGCTTGAGGCATCAGCAGGGCAAGGTTTGGAGGCCAGCTTAGGTCCGGTTGTTAATCTCCCTGCTAAAACCACAGCAGCTCTCCACCAAAACAAGCTTACACGACACAATCATGCGGTATTAAAGTTTGGGTTGAGTCATGCCAATTTGCCTTTGATTTTCTGATGATTGACTAGAAGATGGCTATATGACTAGACACATACTAAAAGTTTACTGATTAGGTAAGTTCCCCAAATATTTGAAATATTTTAGACTTCTTATTAAATGTTAGACAACCTGTTCCTCCTAATGAAACATTGCAATAGATTATGATGTAGTTTTTTTTAAAGGATAGCAGTGAATACTTTCTTTTTCACTGGAATCCTGAATCCCAATTTTTCTGCTTGCCACCTCCTTGTAAGAACTGATTTGTCATTATTATAATAATTCCACAAGGGGAATATGAAAGGAAATTGTTTCTAAAAGGTAAGCTTTTAAAATCTCTTACCTCACTGAGGGGAAAACAATTTTTTTTCTTAAGTCATTTATATCCACTTACTATTTTTTAGATAAAGGAAATTTCCTCATAATTATTTTCCACTTAAATGTTGAATAAAGTGCTGTTCCTCTGATGTGATTACATAAATGTTCCTTTCTTTGCATTCTGATTTGTTGAAATATTGCACTAATAGTGACATGTTTCCATTCTGAGAAGAGCCTGAGGCAGCTTTAGTATTATTCCAAGTGATTGAAGCTGCCATCTTGCTGACTTTCCCTTCGGCAGCTTAAGGCCTGTTTACTTTTGTACTCATTTCACATGCTTCCTCTGAGTTGTTCTGCCAGGATGTTATTACCTAGTTTGACAAGATAGTTAAAGTAGACTTTGTTTGGTTAATTAGATTTTATGTCTGCATGTTAATAACTATATAGAATTATTAAACATAACTAGTAGAATCCAAGAAATCTTAACTTTAGAAATCTATACTATAATGTTATTAAGTTGTTTTGTTGAGTATCAGTGGTGTGATGTAGAACAAAGATGGACTTGAAATAGCAGTCCTGGATTCAAGTCCTACTTTTGGCACTTTGGATATGTAACCATAAGGTAGATTATTTCATATCTCTGAGACTCAGTTTCTTCATCTGCAAAACAGAGATAATGATACCTGTAACACTTAAATCATGGGATTATTAAAAGGATCAAATTTTAAAATGTATGTTGAACACATTGGAAACCATAAAGAAATGCCCATTATCATTATTATATGTGAGTGATTTTCAGACATTGCAATTTTTGCAAATTTAACTCATTGTGATCTGTTTTTAACCAAATATTTTGAATTTTCTGCAAATCAACTCATTCCATAGAAATGCTAGCTAGCTGCATTTTACATTATTTTGTGAGAATTACATGTTGCATCAATTAGACATTAAATCCTATAAAAATATAAATACTGGTTATTTTCCAACTCTATTTTGCTTACTCAACTAGTAAAAAGAAAACTATATTTTCATGTAGTGAGAAGCTGGGAGAAAGCAGAGAAATTTGTTAATGTTTTGCATAAAGGATTTCCCCAAAAGAGTGACCACAATCGAATAAAATGCCTGAGAGCTCCTCCCTCTCCCCTTTGAGAGCAGAAAAGAACCTACTTCAGGCCCTTCTCCCACTGTCTAAGGGTAACTGGGAAATATATAGTGGTCTTCCCTATGATCCCAGAAGACAATGTTGTTGGTGTTAGTATAAAGATCCAAGCTTTGTAGAAACACTATCACCATTTAGCTGCTAGAGCTCCCCTGACAAAACCCAGCCAACCAGACCTCCAGTTCCCATCTCCATGGATGAGACTGTGCATTTAGGCTCATCATGGAGAACATCAGACATCTGGTTCTGCTGTTTATTAAGTATATGTCCTTGGGCTAGCCATTTAGTTTCATTGACCCTTGATTTCCTCACTTGCAAAATAGTATTAAATCTCTAAGGTCTTTTCTAGTTCTAAAGCTATGACCCTACCAAAAGCAGAAGAATAGATTAGGATGCCTTGAAAAAGAGGAATTGGAAAGTCTTCGAATATACCTTGTCTTGCTACTAGGTATTTTACCTTTTTTGTGGCACTCATAGTGCCAGGCATAGTACTATCCATATTAATAGTACCTTGTTGAATATGGTTAGATGTGGCTTAGCTACACTGATAGCATTCAAAATTAAAAAAGTTGCTGGTCCTTGCCATCGATTATGTTGGAAAATGTTGCATACCTAATAGCAAGAAGTTTTGTTTGTTTTTCTGATCTCTAGTTTATAATCCTGCAGGCCTATTCCAAAAGATTTTCTGTGAGGAATTAAATGAGAAATTTTGGAAAGATTTTCAGTTATGTTTCACTATCAATGTTAAAAGTTCTGTGACAAGTATTAATAGTCTCTAGTATTAAAGTACATTATAGAAGAAAGTTTTATTCAAAGTGATGGTTTATTCTTTATTCAGCAAGGAGCACTAGATTAAAAATCAAAGGTCCTGGGAGAAGCTGTGTGGCTCAGTGGATGGAGAGCCAGGACTAGAGATGGGAGATCCTAGGTTCAAATGTAGCCTCAGATATTTCTTAGCTGTATGCCCTGGGCAAGTCACTTCACCCCCATTGCTTAGCTCTTACTGCTCTTCTGCCTTAGAAACAATACACAGTACTGATTCTAAGTTGGAAGGTAAGGGTTTAAAAAAAAAATCAAAGGTCCTTGATTCAAATCCCAGAACTCCCCTTTTTAATGACTGTTGAATCTTAGGCAACTTATGTAACCTTCCAGGACCTCAGTTTCCCTATCAGTAAAATGAAGGTGGTCTAATTTATTTCCAAAGTCTCTTAGAGTTATAATTCTGTGATCCTTTGATCTTATTAAAAAGATCATAGATCACAAATTATAATCCTTTGATCCAGTGGAAATTCCACTCCCCTATAGATATTCCCCAGTTGATTCCTGTCTCACGAGCAGGATGAGAATTCAAAAGCCTTAATTCTTATTCCAGACATGAAATCCTACTTCCCTTGATGAGTCAGCAGCTTTGATGTATTTGACAAATTTTTAACAACTTTATAAAAATATTTATTGCATTTATAATGAATTCATTATTTCTTAGAGGATATATAAGAATTCATCACATTTGTTATCATTCTGTTTATCTCTTTTTGCAGACCTGGGTTTAGTTTATATACAATCATTCCTTACATAAGTATTGAGCTGCATATTTTTCTATAAAATGAAAGATATTCAACTTATAAAATAAATTTGATTTTCTGTATTCCCAATTGTGTTGCCTTTTGTTCATTGAAGATTTTATATGCATTTCATATAGATTTAATTGGATAGTGTTTTTAAGATTGAACCATATATCTTTCTTCAATGGCCTAGCATCTTCATTCTTGATGCTATGTTAGAGGAAATTTTTATGTTCTGGTGTATTCGGTTCTTCCTTAAGACTTAGGAAACTAAATGTAAAATGTTGGTTTCTAAAGATAGAGTATCTAAAAAAAGTTTAGTCTATAATAATTGATTGGAAAGCAGTGTGTTCTGAGTACTATTTTAATACTGGAGACTGTGATCGTTTCCCACACTTTTCAACGTTAATACAGTGAGTTGCCCACATATCTTTGTGAATGTAATTGTACTCAAGGACTAATAATAGATAACTTGTTCATTATATTTATTTTTTAAAGTCTTTTAAACACTTCCTAATGTCCACATTTGGAAATTTGGAAATTATTTTATTTTTAAAAAGTTGGGATGCAGTAATACTGGCTTTAGCAGCTAAATACTTTTAATTTTTTTTCATTTATTTTTACATATATTTGTAATCTATCCCTCTCCCTGCTTCTCCCCCCGCCCCTGCCCCATTGAACAACAACAAAAAAAACAATGAGAAACAAAACTCTTATCATAAACTTGCATAGTACAACAAATTCCCACATTGGCTATACACAACCACCTTTCAAGCAGGAAGTGAGCGGCATGTTTCATCTTCAGTCTTCTGAACTTGTGATTTGTCATTCTATTGATCAGAATTCTAAAATCTTTTGAAGTTGATTTTCTCTAATATTGCTATAGTATAAATTGTTCTACTTTTGCATACTTCACTCATCAGTTCATAGTGTAACAGTTAAAATTTAGGGGAGACTGAGGCAGGTAGAAATTAGTTTCTCTCTGCAAGGAGTATTATAATTTTTTAGAGGTTTATTAAGGATTAAGGATTAAAGAAAATATAGGATAAGGAAAATGTGCCTAGGCCAGAGGCCTAGACAAGACCTCACCTACATTATGGAAAGAGCCACGTCTGCTCCAAAATGGAAGTCCAAAAAAAGCGAAAGAGCTCCAAAAGCCTTTGCCATCAGTTTAAATCCTTCCTTAATCTCAGCCCACCTCAGAATTGTGTGATATTACAAAGCATTCTGGGGAAGTGGAGCAAGGACTTGTGAAGATTGAAGTCCAGAGTTCAAATCTCAATTTTAAAATAGAGGACCTCCCAGTTTCCTCTGTAACTTTCCATTTCATCATTTATTAATATTCCATTACAGTTATATATCATAATTTGTTTAGCCATTCCCAAAAAGGAAATCAACTCCTTAGTTTCTATTTTATAGCTGGCTGCTATCAAAAAAGGATAGCTCTAAATATTTTTGTTCATAAGATCCTTTTTCTTTTTTTCCTTTCTTTCTTTCTTTCTTTCTTTCTTTCTTTCTTTCTTTCTTTCTTTCTTTCTTTCTTTCTTTCTTTCTTTCTTTCTTTCTTTCCTTCTTTCTTTCTTTCCTTCTTTCTTTCTTTCTTTCTTTCTCTTTGAGGTATAATCCTAGTAGTGGGTTAGCTGGGTTAAAGGATATGCACAGTTGAGTCACTTTTTGGGCATAGTTTCAAATTGCTTCCCAAAATGACTAAACCTATCCACTAAATTATTGTAGCAACAATTTTCTTGTTCTGATGGAAAAATTGAGTTTAAATATGAAAATCTTTGCAAGGTTGCTTTGATTATAACTCTGCTCCAATCTGCAGCTGATGTAGTAGTCAGTGCAGGTTCTGTTTTTTTTTTTTAAAACCTAGTATGGTATATATAATTCATTGAATTATTTTCTCGGGGCTGTTAGGCTAGCCTGCCATTGTTAAATAAACTCAAACTAAGTCATTTTGGCATTAGCCTTCTAGAAATCAGGCACAAAATATGAAGGGGAGAAGCAAAATTTAGTATTTTATTTTGTTATCTCAAAGACTGCCTAGCAAAAGTTTATGCTCTCAGACATTTTTGAAGAAACAAATTGAATTTTTTTAAAAATGTTGAGTTATTTTTAGAGTTTTTTCAATAAAATAATGTTTGTAATGCTGTTATGCAATCCTTTTTTTCCAATGTGAAACAAACTTTTAACATCCATTTTAAACTAAAAAATCTTCATGCCATACAACCATTCTAAGATTAAAGGAAGAAGTATACTTCCTGAATGTAAACAGTCAAATATTATTTTTCACTGCCACTCAGAATTGAAATGTCTTAGGAAATTTATTTTTCAAAAGTATTCATTGTTTTTCATCAGAAAATAAACATCAAACGTTACCTCATTGAGTCAGAAAATATTTAAAGTCTCATTTATATTCAGAAAAACTTCAGTGAAGAACATGTCAGGTTTCTAAATATTCATGACTTTATGTTAATGAAAGGAGACTAAAGGTTTACCTTTCTGGGTTGTAGTATTTAGAAGATATTACTGTAATCTGTGTTTCATTAAATGCCTAAGCACTTTACATTTATATGTTTTGCTAACGTCATTTTTAATTTCATCATTTGTATTAGCATATTATCCTGAGAAATATTTTAAATTTCAATACTGTAGCTATGGCCTAGCTTTGAAAAAGCATATAACAAAGCCACCCTGGTGCAATTAAAGGTCACTTGTCCATATTGTAATGGACTACTCATTTACAAGATCTGTGTTAAGAGTCAGTGTTACAGCATGAAATGGATTGCCCTTATTGAGGCAGGAAATAAATAGGTCAACTTAGCTCGTATTCAGGAGACAGCGAACAAGGTTAGCACAGTACTAGTTTATTAATATTTTAATAAACAAATTGTTCAAATATGGAAAAGAACCAAATGCTCTTGGTAATATACTTAATGTAGATCATTAGAGAAAGTATTTAAAACATGTAATCTCTGCATTCAGTGAAAACTTTTTTATTATGTAATCATAAGCAAACTTTAATCTCTCTAATCCATATCTCTATATGTAGATACAGAAAGAGTTTTTTAAAGCTTCATTAACAGTAAAGAAAAGCAAACCTGAAAATTTGAAAGGAAACAAGAAACACAGAACAATTACACTAGTCAAATTTTCCTTAATTTTAAAACCAGCATGTTTTTAAATGATTTATGATAACCATATGCTCCATTTTTTAAAACATAAGGATGAAAAGCACAGGTTATGAATAAAACTAATTATCTTTTACCAAACATAGTAGATTACTGGTACAGCCCTCCTCAATCTACAATTATGTGTCAATAATATGGTGTTCTGTAAAAAATAAGCAATATATTTTGTATTTAATGCTTATTCAAGTGTTTAATTAATAAATAAAGGCTTTAGAACAAGGATACCACTGGTCCTCTAAGTGCCAAATAGTTAATTTTGGATTACAGGGACCAATAAGAATCATTAAGTTTAAAATCTATTTAAATTCTCTTTCACATTAAATGTTTCATAATTAAAAGCCATTTTGCTTCTCTTTGTGATTTTAATTCTCCAATTCAGAGCTATTTGCAAGGTGAAATAAATAAATACACACACATTATACTATTTTAAAGGTACTATGAGTCATTAACACTGAAAAAGCTTAAGGCACTATATTCAGAGTAAACCATATCCAGTGTGTTCAATAAGACGTTTCAGTAGTAATATTTTATTTTACTTAGCAGAATGGATGATATTGAGTTATTCTTTAAAGCCATTGTTTTTAATTGCCCTGTGCATGTGTATGATTCTCTAGTATGCTCCAGATGGAATATGCTGCTAAGAGTAGCACTCAATCCAAACCAGCCTCTCAGGGTTTCTAAGAGGTGCTCAATCATCAGAAGTATTTCTATCTCCCTGGTGGTTATAAAGAACCCCAAACTGGCACATTGCCAAAATGGTGGCCTCTTTTAAAGTAGTCCATCCCCCTCCTAAAGCTGCTGAACTCTCAATGTACTGAATTGTCCTTTGGTATCCTAGAATAGTTAGCAAAACTTCACGTAGGGTCATGCTATATAGAGTACCATAAGCCCCAAGAGTCTCTGGGTCCCTAAACTCCCACATTTGTTTTTGAACATTATTGAATACTGTCTACAACAAAATAAATGTGGTCCTAATTCTGAGTTCTTATTATAGAAAAAGTTAGCTCTACTAATGTAGTTCCAAAGACTTCAATGAATTTTCGTAGATATTTGCTTTCTTTAAAATTTAAGGAGTTGCATTAAGAAAATAAAAATCTGATTCAGAACATTCTAGCAGTTAAATGTTCATTGACTGACTAATATACTCTAATATAACTAGAATAGAAAGAAATTATTTATTACTATAATATGGAGAGATACCAAAATTCCATCTTTTCCTCTTGCAACCCGTCCTTACATACCTTTTTGAGGGTACTGTGAGTTTCATCCTTGTTCTGTTATATTACAGTGTTGGAGTGATTGGAATAGTTGGTCTTAATAGAATGAAATGTAAATTGTATAATCTTTTTTTTTTTTAAACCCTTACCTTCCGTCTTGGAGTCAATACTGTGTGTTGGCTCCAAGGCAGAAGAGTGGTAAGGGCTAGGCAATGGGGGTCAAGTGACTTGCCCAGGGTCACACAGCTAGGAAGTGACTGAGGCCAGATTTGAACCTAGGACCTCCCATCTCTAGGCCTGATTCTCAATCCACTGAGCTACCCAGCGGCCCTTGTATAATCTTTAATAGAAATAATGACTTGGAATTTGGCTCTGGGGCCACCTCCAAACAAAAAGGAGGCATAGAACGAACAGCTTAGTTTGGGTCCAGAGTGGATCTGTTAGATAAAGTAAAAATAAGAATATAAAAAGCCCCCTAGCAGACAGAAATCAACCCAAATGCCCAGACCCAAGGACACCCCCTTTGATTCAGCATGTACCTATTGACATTGACATGTTATGTAGCCTAAGCTGCCTTGAGGCACTAGAGTGGGGAACCCCACTTCAGAACACCCAACTCTCATCGGGACACACCTTCTAACACTTACACAGAAACTGAGCTTGAAGGATATGATAGCTGCTTAGGGTAGTTATCCATTATAGTACTGGACACTTTGGAGTCCTGGTCTGGTCCCAGGACCATGAAACCCTACTGGGACTTTTTGAGATTTTGTGTCCTTGCCCTTACCACAGCTTATAATTAATATCACATTATGACGTTTGCCCTGGTTTTCATACATACATACATACATAGTTGATCATCATAAAAAGCCAGTGAGGGGGCAGCTGGGTAGCTCAATGGATTGAGAGCCAGCCCTAGAGATGGGAGGTCCTAGGTTCAAATCTGGCCTCAACCACTTCCCAGCTGTGTGACCCTGGGCAAGTCACTTGACCCCCATTGCCTAGCCCTTACCACTCTTCTGCCTTGGAGCCAATACACAGTATTGACTCCAAGACGGAAGGTAAGGGTTTTAAAAAAAAAAAAGCCTGTGAAGTGGCTGCTCAACATTCTCATTTATGGATTATGAAACTCCCTTACTTGACTTGATGAGGTCTTTTCCTTCTGAATAACCCTCATATTTCACAAAGGTCATTGTGCATAGTAGCAAGTTTATAAATGTTCATCAAATTGAATTTAAATCTTATTTTGAATTAGTAAAGTGGAAAGCACAATAGAGAGAGAAGATCCATTCAATCTCCTCCAGTGTTTGGGGCCACATGGGTACAAAATGCCAGCATAGAGCCTTAGTTTTATCTCATTTATATCTGCTAGGTCTTGAGTGTTATTGAAATATTTTGACAGATTTATGAATTTCAGACCTAATTTGACTAATATAAATGACTTTTCAGTTTAAGAAATGACTGTCCTGCCCACAACTTGGATGTTAATGACAATCAGCAAGTCACTTTTCAATGGCAGTTTGGTGTTTAAGCTTGTTATCGTGGACCTCTAAGATTACTTTCTTTAGATCCTTGGGATACCTATAGTTTTTCTCATCCTCCCAACTTCCTTGAATACATGGAGCTAGAAGGTTCTTAGACTCATGTTGCCCTTCTATTTCAATTCATTGACTCCTCCTAGAAAAGTATTTTGAGCAATAAAGTTGTTTAAAATATTTATATTCATAATATTTAATTCAGTCAATAAAGAGATCTAAAAGTGAAATTTTAGAGTTTTGTAAAACTTTAGATCTAGCATGGCCTTGTACTGTTTCTGCATTTTCCATTTTATCAACCAAACTGAAATCTTGTAACTTTATTTGGCAAACAATTCCATTGAAAAATTGATGAGTGAAACTATTGAATGTTTGAAGATATTATATGAGACTGGTGCTTTAGAAAACTAGATGTTTAAAATAAAATAAGTTTTGCTTAGTGGGAATTAGCAATTTTGTACATTCAATGTACTTAAAGTTCAGTTTTGTTTCTCAGTGTCTATATAATGAAAGGACTCATAGTATTCATTTTCAAAATGAATTCCACTACCCATTCCTTAGAAAATCTGATTATTATTTATTGTCTCTATTTATGTAAATTTTTCCAGACAGCCAGTTTTAGAATGATTCTAGTTTTGGATTTGTTATAATATCTTTTGTTGACCCCCACATTACTTGAGATTTTTGGAAACAGCAAAGCAAACTCTGGTTTAGGGATCTGAAGCACTAGATTCACCTCCTTTCTCATCCACTTTTTGTCTGGGGAACCATGGAGACCTCACTTCTTTTCTGTGCCTTTAATTTCCTTATCTTTAAAATGAGAGCTTTGGACTAGATTATTTTATTTTATTTTTAAAAATTTTTTCCATGGTCACATGATTCTTGTCTCTCTTCCCTCTTCTCTTCCCCCTCCCAGAGTTGACATGCTGGACCAGATGAATGTGAAGGTTTTAGCCAACTCTGTAATCATAAATGTTCTTTTTATGTTTTCAGTTTCATCAATATCCTTTTCATTTTGAACCTCAACTATAAGACCAATCAATTTTTTCTAAAATTTTTAGAAGAAATGCCTTACTTTTTGAGATAATGTGATAATCTATAATGTTATATAGTAGTAGCCAGTAACTTATAATGAAAATATACACTCTAAATGTTTCTGTTTCATCGCCCAAATTTCATATTTTTTGTTAAACTGAAAGCCAGGTTCAAGGACAGAAATATGAAAGCAGGTCTCCTTAAAGTATTTTCACCTGTGTTTAGCAGTGTTGGAGGTTTTGAATTGAATTTCTGCTTTAGATTACATGCTGCTATGTGATTTTTTATATTTCTCAATAACTTCTAAATCTCTAAAAAATCTAAAGATGATTGGAGGAAGAGTAACAGGTCAGACCTGAATATGAATCCCTTCAGCTGTTCCTTTAGTTTTATAAGCAGAAGAATGTTCTTCATTGGTTGAGTTTCCATTTTTGATTATACAAATCAAGCTGGTAGACCCTGTTCCCAGCTGTGTTCATCTCCAAGAGGCCAGCTTGTGGGGGTGGTCTGGGGGCAACCTGAGGAAATCTCAAGAGGCAAAGAACCAAGATCCTATTCAAACTTAAGATAAAAATAGTATGAAAACAGGTTTTGGCATGATGAAATTCTTATCGATTCAGAAAAAGAAATGGGATGTAAATCTTAAGGCATTCTAAATTAGGTAATAAAAATGATTTGAATAGCTTTTTACTCACAGTAACTTTATTTAATGAACATAACCAAATAACATTCCTCTTTGATTGTCAGCTATGGATTCACACACGTGGCATTTGAAGACTTTATAAAAAATAAAATATTTATGATTATTTTGCTAATTTGCTCATAGTTAATAATTGAAATGTAGATTATTTTAAATCACATGAAAAAAGGAACCAACTTCATGTTCTAAGCCTAATAAAAATGTTGTAAAAATACTCGTAAGCTTGAAAATCACACTAGCTATTCTTGTTTCAAATTCTGTTTAATATATTGTTCTGTATGATTTTATAATAAACAGATTATTCCTTGAACAGGAATTAAGAATAAAGCTGCCAGGAAGGGGTTTTGTTGTCAAAGTAGTTCCCGCCTCGTGTTTTGTAAGAGATTTCATGGTCCCATTGTAAAGAGTGGATGATTTAAAATGTGTTCCGAAGATAAGCTTTCCCATTGTCATTCATGAGGATGGATAATACTGAGTGACAAGTGCATTAGGAGTGACAGAGAGAGAGAGAGCTGTGAGATTTGTCAGAGCACATCACTTCAATCACAGGAACTTGAGGATGTCCCTTTTTGACCATTTCTGGCCTGAGTTAAGGAGGCCAGAACTTGCCTTTGATTACTCATAAAGGTGGGTGTCTGTTCCTAGGGGACATCCTTTTTTTTAAAACAATTGTTAGAATTTATTGGAAGGTATGCATAGTAAACTGCCTGAAATTATTATACCTAACCCCCAGCTTGTGATTTTTGTCACATCCTGAATTTGTCTTTAAAAGAACTTAATTTCTATGTTGACTAATTTTCTTTTAAAAATATTAAGTGGAATTCTACTGAATACCACAAGGGAAATGTGATTTCTAAAATTTCGCCATGCTAAGAGAAAGACAGACAGACAGAGAATCAGACAGACAGAGAGAAGCGTCTTCCCCCATTAATTAAGATAAAAATAGGAAGTTATGGCATTGCTGCACATAACTTATATTACCTTTTTTTATTTCATTAATGCAGTGATGCTGTTTAAATATCAATCAATGAATAATTAATAATGTATGACTTTCCTGGTATTTAAAGTATTTTCAAACCCTTGAATACCTATCCATTTCAATTTTGAACATACAGTTGGTCACTTTTTTTGCCTTGATTTGTTTTTTCCTGGCTGCCAACCAAATTTTGTCTCTGTATACCTTTCTGACACTAATAATGACTGAATTCCTGTTCCTTTGCGTGCAAGATTTCCCAAGTGGCAGTTTGGGGCTTGGATAAACTATCTATCATGATTGAGTACAACTAATCTGCCTTAACCAAACCACATGATTGAAATTATATTTGACAGTTCACCTCTCTTTGGTATGCCTGAGGTGAGCATGGTTATAGGCCATCCCTGGAAGGATATAGCAACTACCCCATATGCTAAGGGAAGGGATCTCTTATTCATGTTAAGAGAGTTATAGTTATGCTTTTAGGGGGAATGGAAGTAGGAGAGAAAAGGAATTTAGTATCAGTACTTTCAAAAATACTCCTAATATTTGATTTTCAACCGCTAAAGTGGCTAGAAAGATGTTTGTATTACAGTATCATGTACTGTATAAAGTGTTAGGGGTCTGAAGTCATTTGGTCCTTGTTTTTAAAAGTCTTTAATTCATAAGACATATGATCAAACAATAGATTGGATGCCTATTAAGCTTTACCAGAGTTTCTTGCTGTTCGAAAGCATCTTAATCAGCAGATAAATTATGAACATACAGCAAGAAAGGACCCACCTCTGCCAAAAAAATTCTTTTAAAGTTAATATTAATTTTCTCCTTATTTTAAACTTTCCAACTTTGAGTTGGAAAACTATTGGCAAATGTAAACAGTCTGAAAGATTCATCTTTGGTGATAGAAACTAGCCTAAGAAACATTTCTCTGTATTTGTTGCTGAATGTGTGTTATTATCATTTGCCATTTGCTTTAGTGAAGACTAGAATAAGCTGTGATGCTGTCACTGAAGAGTAAGCATTGTCTCTTCATTTTGTTTATGCTTTACCTTCTCCCTTCCAGAAAGATTCCCCTTAGGATCAGAAAATATAAATCCCAAATGGTGACCTGGGAAAAAGTTAAAGGAAGAATATTATTTATCCTGAAAAGGGAAGCCCCTGGAGTGACTTGCTAACAGTCTTTAAGTGTATGAAAACCATTCAGGAATGAATATGCAAAATGAACATGTTGTGTGAGAAGGAAAACGTTCTTGATCGCAAGAGTCGTTAAATGAGCAACTTTTCCAAAGCTTCCACTAATGTAATGTAAGATTCCTGTATATTATTAGTCAGAGGAAATGCAAGAAATAAAAATTCCCCTAACATGGGAGCTCATAACTTTTTTGTTGGTCATGGGTAGCCCGTTTTGCAGGCTCATAAAGTCTTCTTAGAATATTTTTTAAATTCACACTTGAAGGAAATATTACATTTTAGTTAGAAGTTAGCAAAAGTAAAAATGTAGTATTGTTTTTCCCATCCAAATTTGCAGATCCCCTGCTATGTATCCACAGACCCCTTTAAGAAGGTTAATAAGATAAAGAACTCCCTGTTCTAAAATATCATTTTTATTCACTGATATTGATTATATATTTGAAGTGTATGTTCTTCTTAGAGGTCGTTTCTACTTCCTCTAATCTTTACGAAGGAGTCAGTGGCTACAGTTTTAGATAAAGCTCTGTATCTTCTAAAACTGTAGCCATTGACTCATTTTGAAAATAGGACAGCTAGTGGATAGAGTGCCAGACCTGGAGACAAAGAGACTCATCTTCCTGAATTCAAATCTGGTTTCAAACACTAACTTGGGCAAATCACTTAACCCTGTTGGCCTCAGTTTTTTCATCTGTAAAATGAGCTAAAGAAGAAAGTGACAAAATACTCCACTATCTGCCAAGAAAATTCCGTATGGGACCACAAAGAGTCAAACATAACTGAACAGCATTTTGAAAATATAAGCGTAATATAGCATCCTGATGTTGCATAGTGTGGAAATAATTTCTGGCTAGTTCTTTAACAGTTATTATTATGGCTAGATGTAAAGCAAAATTTTAAGCTGATAAGCTTGATCTACCTGTCATTCCTTTGCATGCTGGTTTGTATCCAATAACATGTTAGTTAAGTAATGCAATATCATGTCATAGCACATAAATGTACATTCATCCTATAGAAATGATGAACCTGCCAAGCTATTAAATACATTCTATTTCAAAAAGCAGGCCAACTGATATAGATATTGAATATGATTCCCAATAAGTCTAATTATGTGCTAAGTTATAACTTCAGCAATAAAATCTGTAATCATCCTAGCTATTCATCCCGGGTAATTACAAGCCTAAAATCACTAAATGTAATTATTTTTTCTTTGGACACATTAAACCTTACATTTTCAAAAAACACACTGAATTCCTTCTACTTTATCCCTAAACATATCTATTTCATCATCTAAGGAAATAATTCCATTGCGCTATTTGATGAAAAATATCCAGAATGGAAATTTAACAGTTAATACATTTTTTGGTCCAAACTGTTTTAATATTAGGATTATTTTATTTGAAAATATTTTTCATCATTAAGTGAATCCTAAAGACACAAGTAGCCTGAAGCATAATATATAGTGGGTTAACGTAGAATACACTGGATTATGAGCTGCTTCTGGGCAAGGGCATAGCTCTTAAGCCTGGCAGATGCTGTGGATTGTAATAGATGCTCGATATATGTTTGAATGAATGAATACCTCATGTGGATAGTGTTAGATTTAAAGTCAAGAGATCTTAGTTTTGAAACCTGCCTTACATTAGCTTGTGTTCTCATGGGCAAATCACTTAACCTCTCAGAATAGGTCTAAAATAAGGATCATAATTACTCTTCCCACCTCATGGGGTTGTTGTGAGGAAAAGATTTCACAGACATTGAGGTGCTTTATAAATGGGAATTTTTACTCCATAAGGCTTTGGGGCTTGCAAAATGCTTTTTCCATAATGATATAAATTCAATTAATAATATTCTTTACTTTTAAAAGAAAAAAATGTTTCTTTTTTCACATGTGCCCTTGTAACTTCTTTCTCTATTCTTATTTATATTATACTATGAAGCTGGGGGGGGGGGGGGAAGGGGGGGAGCCAGACAGGAAGGTAAGAAGACAGAGCCTTTGTTTAGCTAGGAAATTTACCTTGGGAGTTCTCTTAAAACTATTACATGTAAAAATTTACTTATGTTGTTGGTACTTTTCAAAATGTTCTTTAAAGGATGATAGACACGAGACAAAATGGTAAGCTCAAGTTCTTTCTAGAATTCTCCAGTACCTCAGGCAAGAACTATTCTAGTTAAAATAATTGGTACATCATTTTTTTCTGAAGAATCTGACTTAATTTTTTCTGGATTTCTGACATTCTTTTTTTTTTTTTTTGAAGAAAACAAATATCTCTACAAAGAGAAAAAGAAAAATAGTAACAGTTCTGTAAGATCTTGCCTCTTGTCCTACAATGAAAACACTTGATCTGTTTCAGTGTAACATTCTTACTTTTTCATTTGAAACATAGGAACTAAGAAGTCGGAATAAGATCTGAAAGAGGTTTCTTAGGCCAGGAAAGTTATTAATTTCCCATGGAAAGGGTTGTTGTCTGTGATAGAGGATATGGTGAAGACAAAGCAGTGATGCACAACTCTTATTTTGTTTTGTTTTGTTTTTTTGTTCCAAGGAGGATGATCTTTGGGCTGGGAAAAGATAAAACAAAAACAAAAAAAGGTTTAAAGAGAATTGCTACCCAAGAAACATAGAGAAATTAGTAATTGAGCACCTAGATCCTCTATGAATCACTTCAAGTTACCTGAACAGATGACCTACATCTTAGGGTACTGAACAAACTGATAGGCATGATTTCTTGGCCATTGTAAGTGGGATTTAAAAGATAATGTGGAGCATGAGGTGTTTCAGGATTAGAGACAGGCAAATGTCTTTTTAAAAAAATGTAAATGGGTGAGAGGAGAAGGAGAAGGGAATCTGCAGTGAACTTACCTGGTTGCTAGAAACATGTTATTACTATTTTTGTTATGTGTATTAATAGAGGAATGGTTGGAGAACTTTTAGAAAAGAAAGCAGCAGTCACAAAGAGCTCTCATAGTTTCATCAATACAAATCATGCCATTCTATAACCTTATTTCCATTTTAACAGGGTTATTAGAGCTAATAGAAGAATGTTTTTATAGTTTCTATAGATTTTAGCAAAGCAGAAAAGCAATGTGGCAAATGTATTGAGAGATGTCCTTAAAGCCAGGAAGATCTAGATTCAAGTTCTACTTCTGACCCATGTGAGCTTTGTGATCCTAGATAAGTCACTTAAACCTTTCAGAGTTCTAGGCAACTCTCTAAGATGATAAGGCAAAGTACCAACCTACATTTGCACAGGGTATTTATCCATCCAGGAATTCCCAACACCAGTGAAGTTACAGGACTAGTCCTTGCCCCTAATCCCTATGTGACAAAGCCTTTCATTTTATTGCTGTGGAAAAGTGGAAACATGGAGGTTGGAATGTAGCATATAGTTTGGTGGACTCACTATTGGTTTAGTAGCTGGTCCCAAAGAATAGTCATTGAATAATTCAATGTCATATTGGTCTGAGGATTCCATTAGTTTGTCCTAGGGAATTTGTCCTTGATCCTGAGAATAAAGACTTGAATAAAGACATAGGTGGCACACTGATCAAATTATACCCTCACAGTTTCAGAAATTTGCAGATGACACCAAGCTGCAAGGCATTAGCTAATACTGGATGGCAGAATAGAAAAAGATCTTGGTGCTCCAGAGCAGAGGTGCCAAAGGAACCACCTGAATTGGGAGGGGCAGCAAGATGGCTCAGTGGATAGAAAGATAGTCCTGGAAAAAGGAGGTCCTGGGTTTAAATCTGACCTCAGACATTTGCCAGCTCTGCAACCCTGGGCAAGTCATTTACATAGAATTGCTTAGCCTTTACCACTCCTCTGCCTTGGAACCAATAATTACCATCAATTCTAAAACACAAGGTTTTTAAAACCTAAAACACAAAGGTTTTTAAAAATGTGATTGAGAAATATTTAACAAAATAAATAAAAATGCAATAAAATGTAGATAACTTTACAGTTTTAAAATGAAGTCAATATGTACTCCCTATGAGTTAGTGTCCCCATTTCTATTTGAGTTTGACACCACTGCTCTAGTAAGGTATTTAATGATAAATTATAGTCTTACATGAGTTTTAAAAATCAACTTCACAAGTAAAGGATTCAGAGAAGGTGCCAACCTGCATTTGTAGAGGGTATTTCTTTATCCAGGAATTCCCTTTTAATCAGACTGAAAATGATTTATGTGTTTTGGTGGACTGTAAATCCTATGTGATTAAGTCCTGCAGTAAGACAGCCAGGAAAAGAAAGGTACGTTTAGAGAGGCATGGTGTCCAGAAATAAGGTAGCCAAAGTCCCACTGCCCTGATCAGGACCCATGTGGAAGGAGCATTGTGTTGAATCTGGCTTCCTTGTTGTAGAAAGTATATCAAGAAGGTGGAAAACATCCAAAGGAAGGTTGACCAAGATCTAGAAGAAAAGGGCTGAAGATCAGGCCTCATAGGGTGTGTTTGAAGGAACTACTGAAGTTCGGCTTGGAAAAGAGAAGACTTAGAGAAATCATAATGACTGACATATTTGATGGATTGTCTTCTGGAAGGGGCATTAGACTTCTCTGCATGTCCCCTGAAGACAGAGCTGTAAGCAATGAGGAGATGTTATAAAGAGGCAAATTAAGCCTCGCTCAGTGGAAAAACTTCCTAATAATTAGATCCATGTAAGAAGGGAATGGGCTGCCTTGAGAGTACACATACACAATGCCTCCTTGGAGGCATTGAAGCAAGGGCCTCCTTGCCCAGTTAGGTTTTAGATAGCACTATTGTTTGTCTATGATTTGGCCCTCTAGTCAAACCTTTACAAATCTAAAAGTTTATATAGCTAAACACCCATCGTTATTATCATCTTTATTTTTTGTTAGTATTATCATCACACAGATTTTAAGCAGTTCCCTATTGCTCTGGACATAAAGCAGAAACTCCTCAGACTACTATTTATATTATAGCCTTGCACAATCTCTCTTGCCTTTTCCTAGCTTATTTCATCACTCCCTTTCATGCACTCTGGGTCCCAGGTAAAATTGACTAATAATTGTTCTCTCAACTCAAAAAGATAAGCCCGACCTCCATCCCAAAGTACTGATTGTTCCACTTTCCTGAAAAACACTACTTCCAGACCTCCACTTTGAAGAAACCTTGGTTACCCTTAAACCCAACTGAAGCTCTACATCTTCTGTGAAACCTTTTCTGATAGCCCTAGTTCTTTATACTTCCTTCCTTTCCAAATTATCTTTTATGTCCTTATCCATGTATCTGTTGGGTCCCCCAGTAAACTTAAGGGTAAGGAGTGTTTGTTTTTGTCTTTTCATTCCAAGCACTTAGCACAATGCTTTAGTTAATAAATATTAGTTGGATTGGATAAGAAGTACAGCTGATGATGGGAGCTCAGAATAAAGAATTCCTGTCTCGAAGATGGAGGTGGCCTATATATTAGCTCACCCTTGTAGGATGAGGGCAGTATTTTGACACATGGAACTGTGAGAAAGAAGATATTTTGGAAGGAAGGAACAGTGAGCCAAATTTTGAAGTCAAGAAAGAGGCATGGGAAGATAGCCTATTCTTTTGAAACCTATTCACCCTGGCACAAATGGATTTTTGCAAATTTAGATAAATTGATCTAGAGGAGAAATTATGGAATATATTTAGGGAAAACAAAAAAAAAATCCTAATGCTACAAACTCTCATCATTAACATATTGACGTTTAGACCATGATCAGAAAAGAAATTAATTTCATCTAAGTAACTATCTATGAAGTTTGGCCAAAGAGTAGTAGAAGAATAGTAGAAATTTCAAGATTAGTGTGATGTTATGATTAAAGAATTTAGAGCTGGAAGGACTTAGAAGTGATGATGATGATGATGATGACGACGACGACAAAGATGACAAATATAGCACTTTATTGTTTTAAAAGCACTTTGCGAACTTCCGGTTAAGATGGCGGCTTAGAGAAAGCTGAAGTTCAGATCTCCGGAAAACCCTTCCCGACCGATCTCAAACTAGAAGCTCCTAAGGCGCCGAAATTCAAAACGATCAACAGCACAGACCCTGGGAACCCTCCTCCTGGACCTGGACCCGGTTCAAAAGGTACGGCTCCCCTTAAAAGCCAGAACCCGAGATCCCTCGGACCTCAGGGGTAGGAGCGCAGAGTCCAAGGCTCCCGGAAGCGGCAGCCGCGCCGGGCTCAGAGAGCAGGGTCTGAGGAACAACAACCCTCAGGGTCTTCTACCCAAGTCCCAGTCCGGGTGAAAGTTACTGCCTGGGGCTTCCGCTGCAGAGAGCTGGTCAAAACAACAGCAACCCTCAGGGCGGGTAAGACAGCCTCACGGGCTGGATCCTGCTATCCAAGTCTCAGTGAAAGTCTGTGCTCTCGGAGCTTGGGGAAGCGGCAGCCCATCCCCCCGCAGGCCGACGAAACAGCCTCACGGCCAGGGATTCTGAAGGCAACTTCCGGAAATCGAGCCAGGGGGAGAGTGTGGCCTCGTGGTCCGACCCTTCCATTCCAGTTCCAGTGAGGCATATTCAGTTTAACCCAGGGAACGCTCATAGAAGGGACAATTTGCCCCGGACTAAAGCCTCTGATCACCAGACAAAGACAAGAAAAGCCAATCCTCCACATTCAGAGATGGCAAATTCCACAGAAGCACAGAAGCCCCAAAATACCAAGAAAAATAAGAAGAAAGGGGCGACTCTGGACACATTCTATGGAGCCAAAATACAAAATACAGAGCAGATAGAAGAAGATATACAAGAAAATTCTCCAAAATCTTCCAAAGGAAATAGAAACTCTCCACAAACCCATGAAGAATTTGAATCAGAAAGGACCAAAAAGATGGAAGCCCTCTGGGAGGAAAAGTGGGAAATGATGCAAAAGAAATTCATGCATCTACAGAACCAGTTTGACCAAACTGTAAAAGAAAACCAGGCTTTAAAGCAAGAACTAATAAAGCAAAGCCAAAACACCAAGAAATTAGAAGAGAACATAAAATATCTCACCGACAAGGTGATAGATCTGGAAAACAGGGGGAGAAGAGAAAATTTAAGAATAATTGGACTCCCAGAAAAGCCAGAAATAAACACCAAACTGGACATGGTGATACAAGATATAATCAAAGAAAATTGCCCAGAGATTCTAGAACAAGGGGGCAATACATCCACTGACAGAGCTCACAGAACACCTTCTACACTAAACCCCCAAAAGACAACTCCCAGGAATGTAATTGCCAAATTCCAAAGCTATCAAACAAAAGAAAAAATCCTACAGGAAGCCAGAAAAAGACAATTTAGATATAAAGGAATGCCAATCAGGGTCACACAAGACCTTGCAAGTTCTACGCTGAATGATCGCAAGGCATGGAACATGATCTTCAGAAAGGCAAGAGAGCTGGGTCTCCAACCAAGAATCAGCTACCCAGCAAAACTGACTATATACTTCCAAGGGAAAGTATGGGCATTCAACAAAATAGAAGACTTCCAACTTTTTGCAAAGAAAAGACCAGAGCTCTGTGGAAAGTTTGATACCGAAAATCAAAGAGCAAGGAATACCTGAAAAGGTAAATATTAAGGAAAGGGGAAAAATGTTATCTTCTTTTACTCAAACTCTCTTCTATAAGGACTACATTTATATCAACCTATGTATACTAATATGTGGGGAAAATGTAATGTATAAATAGGGGGTAAAGAAAGACCAAATAGAATAATGGTTCTCACACAAAGATTCACAGGGGAAGGGGAGGGGAAGAAAACTCCTATAAGAAGGAGAGGAAGAGAGGGGGGGGGTTTACTTAAACCTCAATCTCAGGGAAATCAACTCTGAGAGGGAAAAACATCCAGATCCATTGGGATCTTGAATTCTATCTTACCCAACAAGGGTAAGGAGAAGGGAAAACCAAGGGGGGGAGGGGGAGAGGGAGAACAAAAAGGGAGGGAAAGAGAGGGGGGAGGGGGAGGGAACAAAAAGGGAGGGACTAAAAAGGGAAACATCAAGGGAGGGGACAAGGGGGACTGATTCAAAGTAAATCACTGGACTAAAAGGTAGAGCCGAAGAAGAAAAGGTTAGAATTAGGGAAGGCAATCAAAATGCCAGGGAGTCCACAAATGACAATCATAACTTTGAACGTGAATGGGATGAACTCACCCATAAAACGTAGACGAATAGCAGAATGGATTAGAATCCAAAACCCTACCATATGTTGTCTTCAAGAAACACACATGAGGCGGGTTGACACCCACAAGGTCAGAATTAAAGGATGGAGTAAGACCTTCTGGGCCTCAACTGATAGAAAGAAGGCAGGAGTGGTAATCATGATATCTGATAAAGCCAATGCAAAAATAGACCTGATCAAAAGGGATAGGGAAGGTAATTATATTTTGTTAAAAGGGACTCTAGACAATGAGGAAATATCATTAATCAACATGTATGCACCAAATAATATAGCACCCAAATTTCTAATGGAGAAACTAGGAGAATTGAAGGAAGAAATAGACAATAAAACCATACTAGTGGGAGACTTAAACCAACCATTATCAAATTTAGATAAATCAAATCAAAAAATAAATAAGAAAGAGGTAAAAGAAGTGAATGAAATCTTAGAAAAATTAGAATTAATAGACATATGGAGAAAAATAAATAGGGATAAAAAGGAATACACTTTCTTCTCAGCACCACATGGCACATTCACAAAAATTGACCATACATTAGGTCACAGAAACATAGCACACAAATGCAAAAAAGCAGAAATAATGAATGCAGCCTTCTCAGATCACAAGGCAATAAAAATAATGATTAGTAATGGTACATGGAAAACCAAATCTAAAACCAATTGGAAATTAAACAATATGATACTCCAAAACCGTTTAGCTAAAGAAGAAATCATAGAAACAATTAATAATTTCATCAAGGAAAATGACAATGGCGAAACATCCTTTCAAACCTTTTGGGATGCAGCCAAAGCGGTAATCAGAGGCAAATTCATATCCCTGAAAGCTCATATTAACAAACAAGGGAGAGCAGAGATCAATCAATTGGAAATGCAATTGAAAAAACTCGAAAGCGATCAAATTAAAAACCCCCAGCAGAAAACCAAATTAGAAATCCTAAAAATTAAGGGAGAAATTAATAAAATCGAAAGTGATAGAACTATTGATTTAATAAATAAGACAAGAAGCTGGTACTTTGAAAAAACAAACAAAATAGACAAAGTACTGGTCAATCTAATTAAAAAAAGGAAGGAAGAAAAGCAAATTCACAGCATTAAAGATGAAAAGGGGGACAGCACCTCCAATGAGGAGGAAATTAAGGCAATCATTAGAAATTACTTTGCCCAATTATATGGCAATAAATACACCAATTTAGGAGAAATGGATGAATATATACAAAAATACAAACTGCCTAGACTAACAGAAGAGGAAATAGAATTCTTAAATAATCCCATATCAGAAATTGAAATCCATCAAGCCATCAAAGAACTTCCTAAGAAAAAATCCCCAGGGCCTGATGGATTCACCTGTGAATTCTATCAAACATTCAGAGAACAGTTAACCCCAATACTATACAAACTATTTGACATAATAAGCAAAGAGGGAGCTCTACCAAACTCCTTTTACGACACAAACATGGTACTGATTCCAAAACCAGGCAGGTCAAAAACAGAGAAAGAAAACTATAGACCAATCTCCCTAATGAATATAGATGCAAAAATTTTAAATAGGATACTAGCAAAAAGACTCCAGCAAGTGATCAGAAGGATCATTCACCATGATCAAGTAGGATTCATACCAGGGATGCAGGGCTGGTTCAACATTAGGAAAACCATCCACATAATTGACCACATCAACAAGCAAACTAGCAAGAACCACATGATTATCTCAATAGATGCAGAAAAAGCCTTTGATAAAGTACAACACCCATTCCTATTAAAAACACTAGAAAGCATAGGAATAGAAGGGTCATTCCTAAAAATAATAAACAGTATATATCTAAAACCAACAGCCAATATCATCTGCAATGGGGATAAACTAGATGCATTCCCAATAAGATCAGGGGTGAAACAAGGATGCCCATTATCACCTCTACTATTTGACATTGTACTAGAAACACTAGCAGTAGCAATTAGAGAAGATAAAGAAATTGAAGGCATCAGAATAGGCAAGGAGGAGACCAAGTTATCACTCTTTGCGGATGACATGATGGTCTACTTAAAGAATCCTAGAGATTCAACCAAAAAGCTAATTGAAATAATCAACAACTTTAGCAAAGTTGCAGGATACAAAATAAACCCACATAAATCATCAGCTTTTCTATATATCTCCAACACAGCTCAGCAGCAAGAACTAGAAAGAGAAATCCCATTCAAAATCACCTTAGACAAAATAAAATACCTAGGAATCTATCTCCCAAGACAAACACAGGAACTATATGAACACAACTACAAAACACTCGCCACACAACTAAAACTAGACTTGAACAAATGGAAAAACATTAACTGCTCATGGATAGGACGAGCCAATATAATAAAAATGACCATCCTACCCAAACTTATTTATCTATTTAGTGCCATACCCATTGAACTACCAAAATACTTCTTCACTGATTTAGAAAAAACCATAACAAAGTTCATTTGGAAGAACAAAAGATCAAGGATATCCAGGGAAATAATGAAAAAAAACACATATGATGGGGGCCTTGCAGTCCCAGACCTCAAACTATATTACAAAGCAGCAGTCATCAAAACAATTTGGTACTGGCTAAGAAACAGAAAGGAAGATCAGTGGAATAGACTGGGGGAAAACGACCTCAGCAAGACAGTATACGATAAACCCAAAGATCCCAGCTTTTGGGACAAAAATCCACTATTCGATAAAAACTGCTGGGAAAATTGGAAGACAGTGTGGGAGAGACTAGGAATAGATCAACACCTCACACCCTACACCAAGATAAATTCAAAATGGGTGAGTGACTTAAACATAAAGAAGGAAACCATAAGTAAATTGGGTAAACACAGAATAGTATACATGTCAGACCTTTGGGAGGGGAAAGGCTTTAAAACCAAGCAAGATATAGAAAGAATCACAAAATGTAAAATAAATAATTTTGACTACATCAAACTAAAAAGCTTTTGTACAAACAAAACCAATATAACTAAAATCAGAAGGGAAACAACAAATTGGGAAAAAATCTTCATAGAAACCTCTGACAAAGGTTTAATTACTCATATTTATAATGAGCTAAATCAATTGTACAAAAAATCAAGCCATTCTCCAATTGATAAATGGGCAAGGGAAATGGATAGGCAGTTCTCAGATAAAGAAATCAAAACTATTAACAAGCACATGAAGAAGTGTTCTACATCTCTTATAATCAGAGAGATGCAAATCAAAACAACTCTGAGGTATCACCTCACACCTAGCAGATTGGCTAACATAACAGCAAAGGAAAGTAATGAATGCTGGAGGGGATGTGGCAAAGTAGGGACATTAATTCATTGCTGGTGGAGTTGTGAACTGATCCAACCATTCTGGAGGGCAATTTGGAACTATGCCCAAAGGGCGACAAAAGAATATCTACCCTTTGACCCAGCCATAGCACTGCTGGGTCTGTACCCCAAAGAGATAATGGACACAAAGACTTGTACAAAAATATTCATAGCTGCGCTCTTTGTGGTGGCCAAAAACTGGAAAACGAGGGGATGCCCATCAATTGGGGAATGGCTGAACAAACTGTGGTATATGTTGGTGATGGAATACTATTGTGCTCAAAGGAATAATAAAGTGGAGAAGTTCCATGGAGACTGGAACAACCTCCAGGAAGTGATGCAGAGCGAGAGGAGCAGAACCAGGAGAACATTGTACACAGAGACTAATACACTGTGGTATCATCAAACGTAATGGACTTCTCCATCAGTGGCGGTGTAATGTCCCTGAACAACTTGCAGGGATCCAGGAGAAAAAACACCATTCATAAGCAAAGGATAAACTATGGGAGTGGAAACACCGAGAAAAAGCAACTGCCTGAATACAGAGGTTGAGGGGACATGACAGAGGATAGACTTTAAATGAACACTCTAATGCAAATACTATCAACAAAGCAATGGGTTCAAATCAAGAAAACATCTAATGCCCAGTGGACTTACGCGTCGGCTATGGGGGGTGGGGGGGAGGAAAAGAAAATTATCTATGTCTTTAACGAATAATGCTTGGAAATGATCAAATAAAATATATTTAAAAAAAAAAAACAAAAAAAAAGCACTTTGCCCCATCATTATCTCCTTTGGTACTTAGAATAACCCTACAATATCCTCGCTATAGGTAGTATGATCTCATTTTATTGATAAGGAAAGCACGGCTCAGAAAGATTTACACTAGGCCTTCTTTATGGTAAAAAATATTCTAAACCCAGGTCTTCTGATTCCAAAATAATTGTCTTTACACTGCCCTAATATTAGCTCATTTACCAAGTGATCAAAGACCTTCACTTCAACAAGGCCCTCATGGTTTTCAAAGGACTTTTTTTATGTGTTGAATAAGTTCTGAATGTATTTGAATCATCCAGAAGGATCCATTTTATTTAAAGAAGAAAATCTTCTGGTTGGAGTCTAAAGGCAAATATGGATCCTTTCCCCCTTATTCAAGGGTTATTTTCCTTTTCGAGCCTTGCTCAGGTGTCTGCTCACTGCTGTTGTGTTTTGAGGGGAAGTTTTTGGTTCGTTTTCCCTGCAGAAATGTCTGAGATGTAGACATTAGGTTACCTACCTGAAAGACTGGACCTTTTAAAAACATTCTCCAACCAGAGAAATTGTAACAGTGGTGAGGCCTTAATAAGTGACAATTCAAGGGCTTACCTATTAATTGTTCCAGAACTTTGGGCATCCTTATTTACATAGGAATAAAAAATTGTTATTTAAAAAACTTTTAAATAAAAATAAAATTTAAAAATTATTAAATTAGAATAATTTGCCTTATAATTTGGGGGAAATGAGTTGGTTTGGTTAGTTTTCTATATTTGTATATATTTTATATGTGTAGGTTTGCAGAGAACTCAGAAGCACTTTGGGGAAGTGGAAACTTTTCACCATCTTTATTTCTTAACAAGTGACAGATTTACAACATCTGCCATTATTTTCTAAATGAGAGATCAATTCTGTTCTGTAATAGTCATAATCACATGCTATGGACATCAGAGAAGGTGACAAAGGTGAAAACCTGATTCGGTCCAAATGAGAGAACACAAACAGGCTGGCAAATTCCAAACAGCCTTTTTCCCCCCTACACAGAGTCACATAGCAAGTTTTGCTGATTTTTTCATTGAGTTTTCCAGTTAATTGACTAATTTAAGATAATCCTTTGTTTTATCATTACATAGACACTACTTGTCTTTTTTCAGTAAACTGTATTTCCAAAGGGAAGAAAAATTATGTTTTCATGGGACTAAATCATTTCTTGAATATCTTAGAACTGTGAATGTAGGCTCTTATTTTTTTATTAACTCTTGGCTGTTTTATTTGTTGATTTTTTTTTTTTGCTATAATACATATGTAATATGTCTTCCCTCTTAGGAAATATAGAAAAACATGAGTTGTTAATTTGGTGTAATACTATAATTATATCTTTCATCAGGACAATTATATAAAAGTAAATAAAGGTAGGGCTAAAATAATATTTAATTTAGGAAGCCTTTCAATTGTATCATGCTTGTAATTAAGGTGTTTTTATAGAATTTTAAGGTTTTAATAAGAAAGTAGAGATTTTATTTCTTCATAGTTTAGCTTTTCAAAAAAAACAACAAATCCAAACCACTTGGGAAATGGTTTCTTTACTTGCACTATAAGGAATGGCAATCTGCTGAACCTCTTTGCAAAGAAGAAATGATCCTCAAAGTGTTTTTATCTTAAAAGGAGGCCTGAACTTAAAGATCAATTTGATGAATCAGCTGACTCATTCCACATGCAAGACAGTAGAAGATAAATTAATTAACCTAATGCTGATAGAAAAAAAGTGTCCTTTTGAAGTAGGAAATATGTAATTACTCTGTGTTACTTAAGCCACTGAATAGAAACATCACACATTACCAGGCATTAAAAATAAACGTCTTGAATTATATGGGATTAAACAACCATGTGTCCTGATAGATATTAGTTTTAAACTATTCCAACAAATCCAAAAACTCATTTTTATTTATTTTAGAGTATTCTCTAACATCCCCTTTCCTTAACCCATTGAATTGTCCATTAAAGAATCCCACAACAAAGTCTACCATATCCCCAAAAACGTATATCCAGGTACAGATATACAAATGAAATCAGACAACCCAAAGCACAAATCTTTGACCTGTCTCTTGGTAGTTAGAACTCCCTGATGTAAGCAGTGACTACAGAATTCCATAGTAGAAAGAAGCAGCAAGATGGACATGTGTGGATGGATCAAATGAAAACAATCAATACCCTTCCTTCCATTGGCAAACCAAATATCCAGGTTCCATTTTCAGTCCGAAGTCCCATGACCCTTAAGTGTGGCCTTCAAGAGAAAGAAAAACAGAACTTAAAATATAGCTGCTGGTGGCTGAGATGGTTTCAACAGCTTAGGTCGGCCATAGAATCAAGGTTTCTTTTCAGTGGTGGGAAGCTATTTTCCCCCCAACCTTTATATGGAGAGGGAGAAGATGGGGTAGAACAGGAGAGAAATAGACTCTGACTTTTGTTATGATCTCCTAGGGATTGTTTTGTAGTCTGTTTTTTAGCACCCAAACTGGCCTATGGGAAGTAGCCCAAAGCAATCAAGTCACTAAATGAACATTCATCATTCTGTTGCTTATATCCCAGTAAATCAATGTTTTGCTCATCTAGCTCAAACCCTGCTGAGAAAATTGTCCATATTCTTTTCTCATGTTGAAGACTACTGTGTCACATAGTGCTTGGAATAATAACAGTCACTGTTTGGGACTTGGGAATCTGGTTATTTGGAGAATTTGTTGCAATAGTAACTAGACTCTGCTCTTCTAATTTGGGGGGAAATAGCACTTCATAGAAAGACTTTTTAAAATAGGTCTATTCCCTTCTTTTTCAGTTACTTGTAGAAACAATTTTCTGACATTTTGAGATACAAATTCTCTCCCTCCTTTCCTTCCCTACTGTTCATTGAGATGGTAAATATTAGCACTAAACTTTTCAAGAAAGATATTTAACAAACATGTATGATTTAGAGAAACTTTTGATTTTTTTCCCAAACAGCCCAGTGATCTGTTCTTTTGACTTACAATTATGATAATATGCCCTGGATAACTTTCATATGACATGATGATATTCTCTTATTTAGAGTGTTAAGAATGAACCCAGGTACAACTACAATTGTCATGATATAACAATAGTTTCTGAAATAATGATGTGACTGCAATTGACATGCTTTAATTCTATTATCCACTTTCCATAATAACTTCTTCTAATTCAGGTATTAATAGAGTATACTATATGAAAGCAGATGATTAGAAATATGGTTTAAGTATACCAGATATTTGTAGTTTTTACAATACAGTTCTTTAACTTAATAGTTCGTACTTCTCAGCTGTTTCTTAGTTATTAATGATAAAATACCCACATTTTAGTGTCCGCCATTTTTTGGTTGAAATTTCTCAAAGTCAGTGACTTAAGTCAGAAGAACTAGGGTGCAGTCCCAGTTCTGACATTTATTACTTGTCTAATTAAATAAGTTATTCAATCTTCCTAAACCTCCAATTCCTTAATTATAAGAAAGAAATGTGTCTAATGTTTATTAGAATGGAACCATAGAATCAGAAAAGTTCATCTGATCTTACTCTTAGGTCACTGACTTCTCCTGTTAGAAAAGAGCTTTCTAAATTGTACAGACAGTCCGTGGGGGCTCTCATCCTACTTCCCCAAAGTCCTGGTCCAGTGCCTTGATAGAGCACAAAGGTGTCTGGTCTCTGGATAGTTATATCAGCCCAGTGTCTGTTCAGGCAACTTTTCTTAGAAAATAATCTTTGTGGAGGACATTTTATTGATGCCATCAAGCCCCAGAACACTGTTGAGCCTCCTAAATTATCTCCATGGTCAATTAAAAGACTTGGTCCTCTGTATCTACATAGGAAAAGCCAAGGGGGTGGAGAGTTCCTATTATCCAAACTGGGATATACCATTGAGTGTGTAGACCCTACAGATGGACAATGAAGTGGACTCTACTTCCAATAGGAAAAAAAGAACAAGTGAAATTACCTTTCTAAAATTGTTCTCTGATTTTAAAGAATCTAGTATTCTTCTATGCTAAATGATGCTGAATTTTTGTAAAGTCATAGAATGCCATAATATATGAAGAATTAATTGCTTTGGGGGGAAGCTAGGTGGCTCAGTGGATTGAAAGCCCGACCTGGAAATGGGAGATCCTAAGTTCAAATCTGGCCTCAGATACTTCCAAGTTATGTGCTCCTGGGCAAGTCATTTAACTCCAGCTGCCTAACCCTTACCACTCTTTCACTTTGGAACCAATACAAAGTATTGATTCTAAGAAGGAAGGCAAAGTTAAAAAACAAATTAGTTGCCATTTATGCAAAGAGAAATGAAGAAAGAGAAGGGTTGACCTGAATCATCTGCAATATATTACTAACAATAATTTCTCCTCAGAGGGATACAAAACTAGAAAGGAGGATGGGTAAGTCATGTGACAAGTCAATATAGGACTGAGTGATAATCGCATGGTCCATTGGTGTCCCACAAAAATGATACAGTGATGGGATCTAGAAGACCCAAGGACTGTGTTGGAGAAGCTGAGGCATAGGTGCCATGGTGGCACAGGGAAGGCTACTCTGTTCCCCTTCTCCACAATGCCCAAGGATGTTTTTTTCACATGCCCCACTCCTCTGTCTGGCCACCCCAAAGTGGCACTTCCTCCCTCCACTGTCTAAGGTAATGCAGGGGCCTCACAGACAGCTTGAAGTGGCACTTTGTGCATGTGATCTTTAAAACATTCGCCAACACTGCCCCAAGACATCTAGTGCTCCCCCTATGGCTGGTTTGTGATTGGCGGCAATAGAATCTTAATTTTTTCCTAGGTCATCAGAGGTACTATTTAATTCCCATATTAAAGAATTTCCTGCTTAATCCTACTGTATTACATACATTTTTAGATTTTTTTCCTTTTTCCAAAATAGGCCTTAACTACCTAGAAGAAAAAATTAAATGGTCATAACTACAAACCAAAGGCCAGTTCTTTCATATTCCCTACGTAAAAACCTATATACTGAAAGCAAAAAATGCTAACAAAGTCTTGTTTTAATGCAGATGAGCTGAAGGATAGATACTGTACAGAGCCATTTAAGTTTCATAACACTTTATTTAATAATGGCTTCACACCAGAGTATTCAAGACACATTCTTCACATATTAAATGTAGAAAAAATTACCTCTGAGTTGGTGTGTTAAATTGCTTTCATGCTTTTGGCATTTTAATGGAAAAAACTTAAAGTGTGATGCTACCAGTCATCACCACTTCTTCAGCTGACACATTTTCTTTAATAAATAGAGGAAATAGGGAAGCAGGCATTATGACTACGTTTGGGAAGCTATGCCAAAACAATTTGATCGCATTAAAAAGAAAAATCACATTTTTGCTCTTCTGTTTACATATATTATGATTCTAAAGGGCAAGCCAGCTTGACCCTTCAATGTGCCTCTTTTATCCTATTAAATTAAGCTGTAGCATTTTTTAATGCAGATTGGCATGATACTATCTATGTTAGGTATATTGGGAAGTTAGAGGGCATCGTTTTCTCTGTTACTTGAAGAAACCTACAAAATAGGACAAGCTATATTTTAATAAAGAATCTAACGAGATATGCTTTTGTAAACTGTTAACCCACTTCATTTAAACAGTATATGATTTAAAAGGAGGGGATTGTGACCTATTCATATCTCATCATGTGCATCGCCTTCATTAATATGGCTTTCCAGGACTCACTATGACAGAACATTGGCACGTGAGGTTGCAAAGTGTGCTAGGTATTTTTTGTATGTCATGTGGCAGTGGTGTTGCTATGGTAATTACTGCAGCTAAACCTTGCATAACTGATATAACCTACTCTTATCCAGTTTTATTGTCATTAATCCCCCCCCTCCCCAGAAAGCCTTAGATATCTGTCCATCTGGTTTCCTTAAGCATTTATGCTACTTAAAAATAAGGACAATTAAAAAAAAAAACAGAAGAAAGGCTTCACTGTATAAACCAAAAAAAGAAAAAGAAGAGAGAAAAGAAGGCTCTGAGAAGGCCAAAGGAAAACCTGAGTGAACTCCCCTCACATCATTAGCACCTTCTCATTTCATTAGCACCTTTGCAACCACACCCAACATCAGTTGCCTTGTCTTATCAACTTCCTTCTTCTAATAGCCTTCTCTTTCTTGTTTTCCTCCTAAAGTCCCTCCTTCTTCTGGAGCCCTTCTCCTTTTCCTAATTAAGTCCTGCTTTTTCCTTTAATCCAAGTCCTCCTCTTTCTCCATTCCCATCTCCTTGAATACTTCTTAGTTCTTCTCCTTAATCCAGAGCCAAAACCAAATTTTTATTAAGCACCTAATTGTGTAGGTGTACAGCACTGTCCTTGGTGCTGGAAATAAAGGCATAAAAGTTACATATTCTCTCCCACAATGAGCATTAATATTGTACTTGGGGGAAGAAGGGTGAAAAAAGAGGAAATAAAATCAACAAACATTGACTGAGTACTTACTCTGTGACAAGCATTGTGCTATGTGCTAGATTTACAAAGAAAAGCAAATATTCCTTCAAGTAGTTCATATTCTAATGAGGGAGAGCAATGTGTAATTAACTGGACACAAAAAGAAATACATTCATATATATATACATATATATATATGTATGTATAAACACATATATATATTACACACACATTTAATATACATTTTTATACATACACACAGAGTATATGGAAGGTAGTTTCAGAGGGAACAATATCAGGAACTGGGGAGACCAGGGCAGGTCCCCTGCAGAAAGTGGGATTAAGTGGATCTTGAAGGAAGCTAGAGAAACTACCAGACAGAGATGAGGAGGAAGCACATATCAGACTGTACAAAAACGTGGAGCCTGGAGGTAGTGGTGTCAGATGTGAAGAACAAGTGGTTCTTCTCACTGGTTCTATAATGCGTAGAATGGAGTAAAGTAAAAGTAAAAGGTGACTAGTAGGTTGGGGCAGGGGCCAACTAGTGAAGAGACTTTCATGCTGAACTGAGGCCTCTTTTTTTATCTTGGAGGGCTCTTTTATCATTGATGGGCTGTGCCTATCCCAGCCCTGTGTGCCATTTGGACATAAAAGCTTACTTTACTTCATTGCTTCAGAAATGGAGAGGAAACCTGAATCCCTCTGCCCAAAGAAGGGCATCCCTATCTCAGAACCCTCTTGTTTATCTGCCAGGATGGAATCATTGTTTGTGCTCCCCTTACCTGGCCCTTGCTCATCAATGCAGTTCTGTAGTCTTCTTTGTCACACTGATTCCATCAGTAAACTATCTTTATAATAGAATAAATGGAATCAAATCCCAAAATGCTTTCCCACCTTTGGCTTACCAAGTCTGGCTTAAGCTGACAGATATGCTTATTGCCCAGAGGGAATGCATTCATCAGAAGTTTACAGTGGAAGCCCAGATAAGTGGAGTCCACTTCCAAAATGACAGAGGCTGTCACTGCAGCATTTGTAGGAGATGTGTTTTGTACTGTGGGACCTGAATTGGGTTTTGAAGGAAGCTAGGGAGGATAACATTATTGTAGGGATAAGGGGCTAGACTGTGAAGGGCTTTAAATTAGAATTAGAAGGGCAGCTAGGTTGCTCAGTGGATAGAGAGTCAGACCTGGAGATGAAAGGTCCTGGGTTCAAATATGGCCTCAAATATTTCCTAGCAATGTGATCCTGAGCAAGTCACTTAACCCCCTTTGCCTGCCTCTTACTGCTCTTCTGCCCTCAAACTAATTCTTAGTATAGATTCTGAGGCAGAAGGTAAGGGTTTTTGTTTTTTCATTAAAAAAAAAAAAGACAGAAGTAATTCTTAAATTCTTGACCAGCATGTCTACTAAAACATAAAACATGTTATAACACTAAGATTCAATAAATTTTACATTAATGTTTATATTAATGTTTAAACCAAAATGCAAATGAGGAACTTTTTAAACATATATCAAAATATCTAGGCATTGAAGAAAAAAGTAAGCCCCTATTGCCAGAGTGCTGTTTTCTCAGATTGTATCATATATTTTTGGTGATTGAAGCATTTCTATTTTTTCCAATTTTAAATTAATTTCAATGGCTTTCCGTTTCCCCTTGGCTTTCTGTTTGGTATAACTAAGGTGAAAGGAGTATTTATTGTTTCTCAGAGGTTGTGCCCACCTTCTCTGTCTTGGGAAATTGTTAAGTTAGTGGGCTTAGACTCTGAGGATCAAAGCATCACCAGGGACTGACACCAAATAGTATAAAGAAAGCTATCTGCAACATAGCAACTCTGAGGACCCAACTGGGGAGTGGGGAATCAGACAGACCCTAATTGATTAGTGGATAAAACCAGCCTAAAAAATGATATTGGAAAGAGGATGAAAATGGCACCTGATGTTGTAGCTTCATAGCAAAGTGAAAATACCTTTAGAATAAATACTCTGGATATTTTTTCTATAAAGAAAACAAAATCAGGTTTGTTTCACTGTTTTGATGAGGGGAGTGAAGGAATTTTGGAGCAAATGAGAATGGTCTTTTTCCTCAAAATTAGGAAATTGTGTGCAGTCTTAGTCAATAGAATGGCTGTGGTTCATTTTTCCTCCATTCAATATATGTTATATTACCAAAAAAAAAGAAAGAAAACTCATGTAGTTTTATCATAACTTCTCATACAAAATTATTTCCATTCTGAAATGCTACCTAAATATTATTGGTAATATGGCATGAAGAGCTAACAAAGTTGTTAGTATTAGAAAAGTGGCCACTATAGTATATTGATGTAGACACATACTCCATGTAATAATTAATATTCAGGGGGTATCATTTTCTCCTTTTTATTAGGTATGCATTATATGTATGTACTATATGTGTATTTGCATATATAAGATCACATATCTATTGTTACATGTAGTTTGCATAAGTGAGTTTAATGTTCTAGTTTAATTTCAGTGTAAAACATGCAATGTTGTATTTATTGTAATTTTAAAAAAATTTTCTCTAAGTTTGATGTTAATGTATTGCAATAGTATTAGAATGTTCTGTATTAGCTGATAAGAGTAGTATTTATGAGTTTAGTGTTTGAATGGAAGTTATGTTCATCTTTTGCTTTTGATGTTATTTGCTTATTGTGCTTTTGCATAGGTTTGAGATTTGTTCATTATTTAAAACCATTTTTCCCTTTCCTTGATAAAAATCCCTAGAATAGGTTAGTATTAGTTAGCTTAAGATAATTGAATGTAGCTGTTTGTTATTTTGGGTAGATATCTTAGTGTAGATAATCTATAAATAATTTAGGTTACTGCAAAAATGCCAAAATAGTGTTTTCAACACAATTTAGACTTTGTGCAAAGGGGGGAAATAAGACTTAGGACATAAGAGTGATTGACAGGGCATGGGATTAGAATTTTCCCTGGAGCTGGTGGAATAGAATCCCAGAGAAACAGTTAAGCAACAGACACAACCTCGCTGGACCTGGATGAAGGAGGAGGTAGGTGTATTTTCCTGGAGCAGCTTGAGAAACCATCATTCAAATAACAAACCTGGGAATATCTTTGAATGTGGAAAAGAAGGCAGTCTTCATTCTTCTGCTGGGCAGATAGAAGCTGACCAGCCTGAGAACAGACCACCTTTGGATATTTCTCTTGGGATTTTGGACTTTGCCCACCAAAAGATTCTGTTGTAAAATTAATAATCCCTAAACACTTTGCCTTTAATGTACTTAGAAATAAGATAGATTTAGTCAGATAGCTTATAATTTAGAGGGTAAAATAATTAAGATCTCTCCCTTTCCCCTCCTTCCTTTTTTACCTTACCTTTCCTTGTTTAAAATCAAAATATTTATATGTTCCCTCTGTTTCTTCCCTAAAACCCCTTCAATCCTATTATATTTCAGTTAGCATCATGAGCCCTTAAAATCAAATTTGTCACCCCTGATATTTATACATGTACATCTTAACTTAAGGTTTTCAGGGTTGAATTAAAAGTATGAATGCTCTAGTTGCATATGATATGGGAGAGTGCTTTGCCAGTATTTTGCGAAGCCAACAGAAGATCATGCATCTTATTTCCAGAACCAGAGGTAAACCTCAACTTGTATAACCAAGATTAGTACTGTACATTGGGGCAAAATTTCCATTTTAATTTCATTTTTTGAGTCAGTGAATGTAATTAGAGTGAAGGTAGAAGGCTTAAAGGAATTTATCTCTTCAGTCACCTACACAGCTAGATGAAGCAGTGAATAAAATTCTGGACGTAGAATAAAAAACCTGAGTTCTAATTCAGTCTCAGACACTTAATAACTATCTGTTCTTACTTGATTTACTAGCTTCCTAATCTAACCCTGGGCAAATTACTTAATGAAAGGCTGCCTCAGTTTTCTCATTAAAATGAGAATTAATAATAGCACTTACCTCACAGGGTTATTGTGAGGATCAAATGAGATATATGTAAAATACTTTGCAGACCTTAATATGCCATGTAAATGAGTATTTTGTCCCTCAATCATAAATATATGGAGCTTTTTTAATACAAAGTGTCTAGATTGGCATAGGTTGATTTTTTGAAATCTTTTTTTTTTATTTTTCCCTTTGAAGATATAAATTAGATTCATTAAACGTTAATAAAAATAAGTATAGAGATAACTAATAGATCTCTTTGTAAAAGGGGTCCACTTTCTTCACCACCAGCAATAACTGTTGACTAACTGTCATCAACAGGCAGTTTGACACAGGAGCCCTGCCACTTTCCTTTGTGCCTCAAGTGTTTATCACAGTGCTTTGCACATAGTAATTGCTTTTAAAATGTTTCATTGATTGACTCATAGATAAGGCAGAAAGTGACCTGGACACAGTCATGAGATTGGAAAGTGCAGCTCTAGGACCTGAACACACATTTTTAGAATCCACACTGTGTGCTACAATAGGCCTAGACAGATTTGGGTACTAGTCTGTTGGTTTAGGTCTGACATTGTAGTAAAATGGAACTTTTTATTTATCCTTTGCATAGACATGATGTTCAAAAGGATATAAACAGTGTTTAGCCCAAACTATTCACATAATAAGCACTTAATAAATGCTTAGCTTACTGACTACCTCATGTCCCCATATGGAATAGTATGGTGGCTTACTGGACCTTGAGACATCCTCCAAATGTAAAGGACTAAGATTTCAAATAAGAAGACCTTTATGTGCCCTTTGATGACCAAAAATATTCATCAATAGCCTAAAGTCACTAAGAAGTTTCATCAATAAGGGGCAGCTAGGTTGCTCTGTGGTTAGAGAGTCAGGTCTGGACATGGGAGGTCCTGGGTTCAAATATGACCGGAGACACTTCCTACCTGTGTGACCTTAGGCAAGTTACTTAACCCCCATCGCCTAGCCCTTACCAGTCTTCTGCCTTAGACTCATTTTCAGTATTGACTCTAAGACTGAAGTTAATGGAGAAAAAGGAGGAGAAGGGGTTTGGGGAAGAGAAAGAAAAAGAAAGAGGAGGAGGAAGAGAAATAGTGAAATATGTGGCTTAAGCATTAGTGCCCTAAGTCAAGCACATCTGGGGCTCTTAGGAACTGAATAAGCTAACTCTATGGCTAGAGTGAAATCTTGCCCTTTCATACCAGTTGTGTACTTAGTATTTTTCAGAGCACGATTGGGTTTCTCCCTGCCTTCAAAAACTTAAATGGTATAATATGGTATAATGAAAAATAAAATGGTGGATTTAGAGAAAGACATAGGTTTGAGTCTCAGCCCTGCCACTTTTCTTTATAATATTAGGCAAATCACATCTTTGAGCCTCAGGTTATTTATCCAATGAAGAGGTTGCACTCAACCACTAAGTCTCCATCCAGTTCTAAAGAGATACTTCTATCAAAATTAAAAAGTCCTGGTCTTTGCATACTCTAAAAGGATGAGAGATGGATTTGTTCATTATCCTTTGAACCTCTTTGAATAAACCTTATGCTTTCTCAGGGTATTTTCACTCTTAAACAATATAGACCAAAATTACTTTAAATTTTGCAAACCTGTACCAGCACAACTTCAATTCCTTTAGTAATCATTGAGAGTCACCTTTATGTAAAAAAGAGTGGTAACTCATGAAGAATTACATAGCAGTCTTTTACAGTTAATTGGAATATAGCTCCTTTGTCATATGCAGGAAGCCCCTGTTCAGGCGCCAATATTTAGAGACCCATCCAGCAGGCTCTCTGAGGGTCCATCGCCCACTCTGTCCAGGTGTGACAATTTTGGTCGAATAATGGAGTGAGAAGCACCATGTGCTCAGTCCCACATGCATAGGCCAAGGTTGATTTATTTTATAGGTTCAGTGAGTGCATGCTTTTCTGGCACACAATCAATTTTCTACATACATGTTTCCATAGAATTTAACAACAGACATGTAGTCAACAAAACATTGTTGCTATAGATGAATGACATAAACAGGGTGATCTAGAGGTTAGTTCTCACTGACCTAAGGGGAATCATTGTTACTTTTGGTCAGCTTTTACAATCAATCACAATTACTTAGGAGATGGATAACAAAACATTTTGTGTCTAAGTACAGGATTAGAAGGTAATTTGAGACAGACCAGATTTGGGGTTTTCTTCAATTTGCAAGTTCTATTTTTCTTGTGTTACTTTAAAGTGCCTGGCAGTGTTGCCTGGTTTCTATCTGCAGTGGAGTGTGTCTTGAAGGTGATTGATGTTCTTGGCTTGCCTGGCTTGTAATGGGAGTGAATGTAACTCTATGGAGAGGGAAAGGAGGGGGGTAATGGGTACTGAGCTTTAGGTTTTAATTCTGTCAATATAATCTTTTAGGGTAATAATCTGAGGAGATTAAGGTGGGATATATGTGTGTTAACCCTATAAGTATTTGCTCTCATATTATTTCTCCAGTATTGGGGAGAGAACAATAATCATAATAAGACCATTAGTAAGGGAAGTTGGAGAGAGAGAAAAATCACAGAGGGGTATCAGTAGGGGCCTCATATATAGGAGGTGTCCCAAACTGTGACTTTGTCAGCCAGTGGGGATTTGTCAGTGTACCACAATCATAGCTTTCTTTAGCAATTCCTCAATGTTTATAAAAATTTTCAACTAATAAGATTATTGTATGTCTTTTTGACATGTAAGTAACTGATAAGTAGTATTTATATTAAAATATTACTTTCTTTCTGCAATTTTCATCCTAGGAAATAAAGACCAGTAACAGTCAGTCACCAATATTTTCACATGGCTATCATATAGCTTTGTGCTCTCTATGTGGACCACTAAATAAATTCATAAAAAGGATCTTTGTTTTTAAACTTCATTACCTGATATCTTTTTAGATAATGTTGAGTTAGATCCACTTTTGCAATTTTGTAAATAAAAATAAATCATTTTAAAACATGGGTTTATTGTAATAGATTTGTTTTTCTAATTTCATCATAAATAATTTTGGTATATCCAGATGTTACAACTGAAGTAAATAAACAAATTTTATTAACTTTTCTACATAGTTCTTTGTTAGGTTAAGTTTGCTTACCTACACTCTTTGTTGCCTATACTCTCAAACTCATCAATAATAATTGAAACTTGCCAGCTGATTATCTTTTGTTGGATGTACATTTCCACTCACATACTTGGATATTTGATGACTTTTATAATTTTGTATTATGTACAAAGTAAAAAGGGAGAAGGGATGATCAGCAAATATTCAGGGTTGTTTTTTTCCTACTATGATATTCAAGTGAGGTAAAATATATTTGGTTGTTTGCAAACTTTAAAGCAATATTTAATTCTGACTCATTTTTATTATTATTGTTACTATTCAACAAGCATGTATTGACTATTTATAAACTAAGAAAGGAAGAATATCTTTAACTCAGCTATGATACTAGCTAACATTATGTTTGTTTCTGTACTGGGATGATAACAGGTAAAAGGTTTGATTGGTAAAGTACATAAGCCTTATGGCATTAATTCTGTACAACAGCATGAACAAGCAAGTATATTGGTTCAAACTTCCTTCACAACCTAAAAAAGATGGAGAAAATTTCCAGCAAGTATGGAAGTGTATCAGTATAATTGATTCACAGCATAATTAGGTAGCTAAGGTGACACAGTACAGAGTGCTGGGTCTGAAGTCAGGTAGAATCATTGAGTCATTGAATTCAAATCCAGCCTCAGACAGACAGGAGGAGAAGGCAGTAAATAATTTCCAAGTGATTGTGTGTGTTAAAACTCCAGTTTTAGTTGGGATAGTTTCTTGAATTCTCAAGGATATCTTTAAGTTTGTCTTTGTAGTACAAAGGTTGTCTGTTAGTTTCCAAAGAAAAACAAGTTTCTGTTATCTAATTCCAGCCTTTTGATGGCATCTTTCTAGATATTGAATACATGACTATCTGTAGGTTAGAGCAGAAGTGTCAAATGCATGCTCTGAGCAGCTCCCAAAACTTCCTAGTGGGGTCCAAACCAGATTAAAATGTAACTGAGAAGTATTAAAATAAAAACACAACAGAACATAGATAATGTTAATTCATGGTTTTCTAAGTCAAATATGTGAATTGGACACCACTATTTTAGAGGAGTTTCATAGAGGTATACATTAGACATTTCATTCAAAACTTTGCAAACCTTAAAGTACTGGGTGACATTAGCTCTTATTAATATCTCCTTTTCATCTCTTTCAATGTAATGCATATAGAAATGGTCCTGGGACAAATACCTATTATATTTTTATACTTAATGTCCTACAGGCCTGCAATTGAATAAAGGTATTGTGATGTAAATTCATCTCTCAGTGAAAGCAAATTTCATGACAATCTTGTAGCAGAAAGGATGAGTATTTGATTCTTGGTGATAGTTTGGGAATAATCATTCAAGGGACATGAGGTGCTTACTATGTACCTAGTTTGGGAGATTGGAAGAAAGGCAAAACCTGTTTCTGCAGCCATGGAGTACATATTTTAATGAGGGAGAGGTCAGGTAAATTCTTACATAAATATAAGATAAGGTGAAAAGAAAAGGTTATCTAGGGAAGAAGGCAGTGAGTTTGGAGCATTGTCATAAAGGAAGTCAGGAGAACAAGTAGGAAAGGGAGCATTGCAAGCATGGAGGGAGCCAGTTAAATTAGTCAGAAGATGGAATGTTGGGTTGATCAAAATTCAAGGTGGTCATGGTAGATGAATCAAAGAATATAGGAAAGAAGTCTATATAGGAAAGTGGAAATGGAAGACAATAGCCCAGTTAAAAGCCAAATAGATGACTATCTATTTGATTCCAGCAACAATAGGGAATCACTGGAAATTATTGAGCAACCTTTACTTTAGGAAAATCATGGGATTAGCTGGAGTGGAAAGAGACCTAATGGAGGAAGGCCAGCCAAAAGTCGGTTCGCAGTAGGCTAGGAGGAGATAAGGGCCTGTGTCCAGGTGGTGACAAACAAGAAGGTAAAAAAGGCAAGAGTTAAAACAGATCAGAAATGTCAGGTGAGTGAAAGGAAGGAGACAGGGCAACACTGAGGTTGTGAGCTTCATTGACCTGGAGGATTCCTGATGGTGCTAGAGGTTCCTAGATATAATAGGAAATTTTGAAAAAGAGTGGGTTAGGAAGGGAAGGTAAAATGAGTAACCAGTGTCACCACAAATAGGAGAGACTATCTAGGAGGGCATGGCAATTGACATGTCAAAGGTTATAGAGAAGTCAAGAACAATTAGGTTTGAGAAAACGCTATTAGAAATCACATAGAACTATTAAATAGTCAAAATCACTCTTTAATCAAGGAAAAAGGGGTTCAGTGCTAATAGGTCCAGACAACAGAGCTGCTCCAGGAGACTGCAGAGTCCTGATGCCCTGCTCACTGATACCTGGGAGTGCCACCTACTCAGGATGGACTCTGAGGAACAAAAGAATTTGGGGAACCTATATACAGCTCTAGATGACCTGGGGGCTTCGGGTGAGAGGGATAGTTTATTGACTTTACTATGGTAGGAAAGGAAAATGAGGAGTTCCAGACTGGAATAAGAGTGAGGGGCTGATGCCCCACAATGGACAAAAAAGGGAAAGACTCAGCCCAGGGCTGGACTGCCTTGGGGGAGAAACCATTGAGACAAAAGAGATTCTTAATATTGGATGGGATTAGCTGCTACCACCCAAACTACCAGGATGTGCATTGTCTGGTGAAGTGGGACCTTCCCTCAGGGGGGAAACCTCTCCTATGACAAGGTCAAAACCTGGGGTTTCTACCTCCCAACTAAATAAACTGGGGATCTCTAGATTTTCATGTTGACACCCCCCCTTTTGGTCAAGACCCAGCATCGCTGACCAAACATATGGACCAATGAGTAATGCTATATGGGATTGGACTTCATCGCTAATGGCGGGGAAATCTAGGGATGCAGGTACTGGTGACTGGCATTTGGGGGCATTCCCCAATGCCACCAGCACATTAACAACAGAGCCAGAAAGGCAGGCAGTCTGCCTTTGGCAAAATCTAACAAAACACTACCCCATTTCCCAAAGTCTTAAGTCTCTCCAATCTGGTGGGTCCTGATGATGCCTTCAGCATCCTTTCAGACTTCTGTCCTCCTGCAGACTCCTTTTGTTGCTACTGCAATAGAAAACTAAGAGAAATCCATAAACACATTCTTTAACAGGACTTGATCAACTCCATATAATGCTTACTCACTACAAAGATTATCCTCTCTGCTAACCTTAAATCTGCCATCCCATCTCATTAATTTTAGCCATGTCTTTTCCTCCATTATAAAATTATGTAGTTTACATGCTTAATCAGAAAGATTGCCTTACTTTACCAAAATATAAAAACCCTACAAACTGTAAAAGTATAAAAGCAGAAACAAAATTCACATCACAGGTTATTCAAGACTTTGTAAATCTGGAAGTGGCTCTACCTCCTGTGTGTGGCCAAAAATTAAAATATTTTGTCTAGCACCAAGTAATATTCTAACTAGATATTTTATCATCCAAAAATCCAAAACCACATTAGAATGACTACACGGCTATTTCAGCTTCAAAACTATTTTTAAAGTCAAATTTTAAGTTTCAATATTGAAATGAACTAGGAATGAAATAATAGGAAAGTTTGGAAAAGAGTGGGTTAGGAAGGGAAGGTAAAATGAGTAACCAGTGTCACCACAAATAGGAGAGACTATCTAGGAGGACATGGCAATTGACATGTCAAAGGTTATAGAGAAGTCAAGAACAATTAGGTTTGAGGAAAAGGCTATTAGAAATCACAATTGGGTTTTGTCTTTATAGTACAAAAATATTTTCCATTAGTGTATATGTATATACATATATATATATACATAGACATATACACATAGACATATATGGTATCCTCCAAGATATTCAGTACTTGCTAAATTTTTGCAGCATATACTTATATGTCACATGGTTTTACCATTGGATTAAATAATCTGCATTTTTTTCATGTTTCTCGAGACTCCTTAAAGTCAAAAACCTGTAATCTCTTGTAGCAAAAACCTGATTCTCTATTGCTATTATTTGTTTCTGTAAACATGCATATGACTCAGCCATTCAAGCAATGTTTTTCATCATTATATTGTTGATTAAGTTCATTTGATTGTCACCTAAAGAGAACCCTTTTTATTCTTTTCTTAGATCTTAATAAATTTTATCTGAGATCAATCTCTGGTTTAAATTCAACACATCCAATGATATATACATCTTGTCAAGCTTTACTAGTACTCTGTGAAGTGATGTCTAATAGAAGTAGAAATTAGTTGTTCTCAAATCTATTCCCCTTTTTTGTTGGAAAAATGTTAATCATTCTATAACTGCCTTCAATCAAAGAACCTTCTGTTTCAATATATGGATTTTTGTTTAGATGTTTTCTAAATTTATTGTTCATTTTCCTATTAATGTTGACTGATATTGAGTAGGGGCTAATTGCTTTAAAATTCTTCTCATAGAACTTGGACTTCAAGTTTAAAAATGTTTTGACATTCACAGCTAGTTTCTCCCAGATAAGTTTTAGGTTCTGTGTGTCTCTGTTGTCAATATTATCATAATCATCTCATTTTCATCTTTTTTTGATAGGATTGAAATGGAAATGGTCCTATGACAAGTTATTGTTCTATTTTGTTTTATATTTAATTTTAATAATCTGTAGTCATTAATTAGGATACTTATGGGGCAGTTTTTCAGAGCAAAAAAAAAAGATTTTTAAATTAAAAAATACAATAGGGGCTATAATTTAAAGAGAAAAAAAATACTTTAAAATAGATAAGCCATTAGCTAACTTGACTTTTTAAAAGGAGAAAAACCAGATTACCAGTGTCAAAAATGGAAGAGATTAATTCAAAATTAATAGAGAAAAAATTAGTCGGAACTATTTCACCCAATTATATGTCGATAAAACTAACATTCTAAATGAGATGTACAAATATTTACAAAAATATAAAATTAACAGAACAAGAAACAAAAGGTTGCAAATCACAAAGTTTATCTGTTATTATCAATGTGAATTTATGCTAAGAGTACACTTCACTAGGAAAAACTATAAATAACCATAATTAGTCAGAGTAAAAATTCTTATGATTATATGAGTTGTATGCAAAAAAAGCTTTTGAAAAAAATAACACCCATTCCTGTTAATACTAGAGATCATAAGTATAAACTGATCGTTCCTAAATATAAGTGGTATCTATCTAAAGCCAAGAACCATAATAATAATGGACATAAAGTAGAGGTCTTTCCAATAAGATCAGAGACAAAGCAAAGATGTCCACTCTCACCACTATTATTTGGCATAGAAATTCTAGCTTTAGCAATAAGATAAGAAAAAGAAAGCAAATAATGGGCAAAGAAGAAACTAAATTATTGCTTTTTGTAGATGATATGAACCCTAGAGAGTCAACTAAAAAACTAATTAAAACAATTAACCATTTTAGCAACATTACAGGTTATAAAATAAACCCACAGGAATCATAAATTAGGATGCTAAATAATGCTGTAGATAAAGAGCTGGACCTGAAGTCAGAAACATCTGAGTTCAAATCCAACCTCAGATACTTATTATCTATTGAACTCTGGACAAGTCATTTAACCTTATTTGCCTTTCATGTAGCAAGCATTATATAAATATTACTTATTACTATTAGTTATTATTACATAAATTGCTACCATTTCTATATATTACCAAAGAAATCTCACAGAAAGAGATGGAAAGAGAAATTCCCTTTAAATTACTAGAGTCTGAACACAATTACATAACATTCTATAAAGGCATCTAAATAATTTGAGAAATATTCATTGCTCATAAATAGACCAGGCCAGTATAATTTTAAAAATGACAACAGAGCCTAAATTAATTTATTCAGTGCCATAACAAAATTCCTCTGGAAATTAAAAAAAAAAGTCAAACATATCAAGAAATTTAATGAAAAAAGGCAGAAAAGAAAGGTACTAAAAAGTACCCAAAAGTACTAAATCGCAAACTATCTTACAAAGTATTAATCATCAAAATAATTTGGTATTAGTTAATAAATAGTTTCATCAATAGAACAAAAGATATATATAATATGAAGAAACAAATAAGCAAAGTAGAGTATTTTTGATAACCCCAAATATTCCAGTTACCAGGCAAGAATTTAATATTGTAAAAAGTGGAAAGCAGTGTAGCAGAAACTGGGTGGAGATGAGCTTTTCATACTATATATCAACTCTATAACAAACTTATCTGTATAACAAACTGTAAGACCAAGGGTAGCATCATCAATTAGAGGAGCAAGGAAATTACCTGTCAAATCTATGGATAGCAGAAGAGTTCATAACAAAAAGGGACAGAGAGGGTCACAAAAGATTAAATGGACAATTTTGGTTATAAAATTAAAACATTTTGCACAAACAAAACTAATGCAGCTAAAATTAGAGAAGTAGTCCAAAGGGGATGGGAATCTTTGAGACAATAAAGGCTGATAAAGATCTCATTTCTAAAACAAAGAGATCCAATTCATATAAGAATAAGAGTCATTCTCTTATTTATTCTCAATTAATTGATAAATATTCAAACAATAGAATAGGCAGTTTTCAGAGGAATAAATCCAAGTTAACAATAACCCCATGAAAATATACTCTAACTTATTTAGAGAAATGAAAATTAAAGCCACACTGAGGTTCTACGTAACATCTATCATAGCAAAGTTGACCCCACCCCCCCAAAAATATGGCAAATGCTAGTGGGGCATGAAAAAATAATCTCTACTGTTGACGGAGATATGAACTGGTCTCAGCCATTTTGGAAAGCAATTTGGCACTATGCCCCAAAATCAAACTCCATTTCCCTTTTGACCCAGCAATTGTACTACTAAATCTATACCCTAATAAAAGAGATCCCTGAAATAGCAAAGGGATCCATCTGTTAAAAAACATTTATTGCAGCTCTTTTCATAATGACAAAGAATTGGAAACAAAGGGTGTATCCATCAATTGGGGAATGGCTAAACAAATTCTTATATATATGTGTGACAAAATGTAACTATGCTATTAGGAATGATGGAGATGAGTTCAGAAAAATGTGGAAATTATATGATTTGATGCAGGGAGAAATGATCAGAACCAGGGACAATATGAAATAAAGGCAATCAACTTTGAAAAACTTGGGAACTCTGATCAACATAAGGACTAACCACAATTCCAGAAGATTCATCATGAAACAGTCTACTCACTTTCTGAGAGAAAACTGATAAACTCAGAGTACAGATTGAGACATATGTATGTGTGTTGACCTGGCCATTGTGGGAAAGTTTCATTTGTCTCTACATGTTTGTGGCAGGAAATTCTGTTTTTCTTGTTTTCTCAATAGGGGTAGAAGATATGAGGCGGGGGTGAGCAGATCTTCATTTGAAAAATAAAAATTAAGTTAAGGGAAAGAAAAAGTAAAATGAACATTTTGGGAGGTAAAAAATGGAATGAGGTAGAGAAAAGGATGCCTAGGAACTCAGGTCAGCAGGTGGGTTAGGAGCAGAGAGGAATGGGTGGCAGGCTTTTCCTCCTATCTCCTCTTTTCCTTTAGTAGTCAACTCTAGCTTTGGAAATGGGCATGGACCCTAATTTTGCTATTGCTTCAGACTTAAGGAACCTAGGAGAGAGAAGAGATAAAATTCAGGTTTCAATTCATTAGTATTTATCAGGTTTAGAACTATAAAGTGCTAATCTAGTTCAGCCTCATTTAGGTACATTTTAAAATTCAATTTGTTTGCATTAAACTCTGTGGTTTTTAGGAAACTTATTTCTGTGGTTCATAGTAAGATCAAATCTGATACTAAAGCAGATGGGAAGAGATGGAATACTCAAGGATTTTGATCTCTGAAGACACAAAATAGAAAATATTTAGGGTAGAAGCACTATATATAAAATCATGATTGAGTTGAAAGAAGAAATTTGATAGCATTTTGGTTAAATGTTGAGTTATAGTAACAGATTATTTTTAAATCAGGCCATCTGTTAAAGCTTGCCGATTTTCTAAGACTAGAACAAGAGGTTATTTGTGTTTTCATGAAAATCAGTCTCTAGCCAAAATACTCTAGGAAAAAACAGATGCCAATTAGAAATTCATTATTTCTTCATTCATAACCTCCTAAATGTTATTGTCCCTTTGTGGAATTAAAGTATATCAGTATTTATTTATTTAGGTGACAGTTAAATTACTGTAACATCCCACAGAGTTTTTTTGCAAAAAAAATTGATCTTTGAATATCAATCAAATTTAAGACAATCCTTTCAGCCCTGCTTTCCTAATAGACTATTACAGTAGTAATATTGTTTAGTATAACAAAATAATCAAGGACTAGTAGAATATTTTGGGAGTGAGTGAAAAAAAAAAAGACCAATGATTGTATCCCATTTCATTCACCATTATAGGATTTGTTTTGACCTCACAGCACAATACTATGCATTCAATAAAGGTTTTTAGCTATGTGGGTGGCACAATGGATAGAATGTTGGGTTTGGAGTCAGGAAGCCTCATCTTCCTCAGTTCAAATGTGGCCTCAGACTTATAAGAATATTAAAGAATTACAGATATCCTCTTTCCATTGAATTCCTTAAATTTTCTCTTATTTACTATTTTAGTAAATTTAGTACTTTTTTCTCTATTGGGTCTTTCTTTGAACTTCATATTTTCTGTGTAGGTCTGGTCTTTTCCTCAGGAGTGCCTGGAAATCATCTATCTTATTTTTTTCCCTGAAAGAATATACTAAGTTTTGCTGGATAATGACTCTAGGTTGTAAACCTAGATCTATTGCCTTCCTGAATATCATATTCTATACCTTCCGATCCCTTAATGTGGGAGCTGCTGAGGCCTGTATGACCCTGATTATAACTCCATGCTGTTTGAATTGTTTCTTTCTTGCTGCTTAAAGTATTTTCTCCTTGGCTTGGGGGCTCTTAAATTCAACTATTTTATTCCTGGACATTGTCATTTGAGGATTTCTTTTTGGAGGTTATCTGTGGATTCTTTCAATTTCTATTTTATTCTCTTATTCAAGAATATCTGGGAAGTTTTCTTCAATGATTTCTTGTATTATGATGTCCAGGCTTTTTTTTTTTTTAATTGTGACTGCCAGGTAGTCCAATAATTCTTAAATTGTCTATTTTCCAGCCCGGTTGCTTTTTTTAATGAGATGTTTCTTGTTTTCTTCTGGGTTTTTTTTTTCATTCTTTTGATTTTATTTTATGGTTTCTTGATGTCTCATGAAGCCATTAGTTTCTAGTTGCCCATTTCTGATTTTTAAGAAATTATTTTCCTCCATCATCTTTTGAGCCTTCTTTTACATTTGGTCCATTTCTTGCATTGCTTTCATTTCTCATCCCCATTTTTCCATTGCCTCTCTTAAATTATTTTTTGAAATTTTTTTTGAGCTCTTCTAGAATCTGAGTCCAATTCACACTTTTCTTTTGGACTTTTCATGAATTTGCTTTGCTTTCACTGTCCCTCTTTATGTTTTTGTCTCCATAAAAATTCTCTTCATAAATATTCTCTTCATTTTGTCTTCATAAAAATTAGGTGTGGTTTTTTTTTGGTTGTTTTTTTTTTAATATCTCCTTATTTCCCCAGGCTTTTTAAAGGTAGTTTCTGTTCTCCAGGAAGTTGGGTCACCCTCTTAAACTTCGATCCTTCCTTGATGCTACTCTTAGCCTTATTTCTGGGTTTCTGCAAGTTTCCGTTCTTCCAAGATGATGATGGCCTGTGGGATAGGAGATCTAAGAACCACCTCCCAGTACTGATTTAGTTACCTGATAGCTGAGATTCTAGCCATAGGCTTTTGGTCTCACTCTTGGCTTGATCAGGTCAGGTACACAGCAGACTCCCCTAGCCTGGGGCTCTGCTTTGAGGTTTTGGCAAGAGGATCAGAGGGCCTAGCTTCAGGTCTACCAACTACCCCAAACTAGAATCTATGTCCTCACCACAAGCCCAGACTGGGATACACAGATCAGGTTGGGCAGCACAGACTGCCCTGGGCTGGAATTCTGGACTTCACTGAAGGTTTGCTTAGGGTGTGTGTTGATTTGGACCACTGTGTGGCCCTGGGGAAGTCACGTAACCCAGTTTGCCTCAGTTTCTTCATATGTAAAATGAGATAGAAAAGGAAATGCCTTTGCCAATGCATTTATCTTTGCCAAGAAAAAACAGATGGGGTTATGAAGAGTCAGACATGCCTGAAAAATGGCTGAAAAATAACAATAGGAATTTGCTGAGCAGAATTTATAATCTCATAATTTGTTTAAAATAACTTTCCTGCATTTGTTTATTTTGCTTGTAAAAAAGATAATCTTAAAATTTTTATTAATAGTATACATGGCCTGGCACATAGTTGGTGCTTAACACATTATGACTAACTGAATATAATAAGTCGCATGGACAGGTGTCAAAGGTAGCATTTGGTAAGTTTCCTCATTTGCATCAATGTTAAGTGATTGTTTGATTAGAAATTGGGATTGGATCATAACTCTACCAGTTACTAGCTGTATGACCTCTTAGCTTCTCTGAACCTGTTTCTTTATTTCTAAAGTGGAGATTATCTGCCTTTTGAAGTTGTTGTATGGGCCAAATGAAATCATGCATATAAAATACTGTAACAACTTCAAAAAAAATGAAGGATACAAAATAAACCGACATAAAATCATGAGCATTTCTATATATTGCCAACAAAACTGTTACATACATTACAAACTTAAAATTTTACATGTAATTAGCATATCAAACATTTCTGATTTCATTCATGTAAAAATTCCTTCTACTTGTTACTTTTCATATGTAAGTAGATAGATCTTACAAGGTTGCCAGAGGCATAAAGAATTAAAAGTAACCCTTCCACATCTTGACTTTCCTCACCACAGTTTTGATATGTCACTGGACAGCATAAGAAATTAAATGGGAATTTGGGGGCAGTTTTGTGGAAGTGGCAGACAGCACACAAAGGCCAGTAGTTGACACAGAAAAAGGTTTAGAAACTATACAACTTATAACCAAATACTTAACTTGTACACTATTTTACAATAAATTTTTACAATAATTTTACAATAAAGTACCATAAAAAAAAGGAAAAATTCAGACTTCTTCTCTGATACAAAGGAAGTGCCAAAAAATGTTGTACCAATTTTCCAAATCACAGGGACACTACATCCCTAATCCCTGCGCTGTGCTTTGTTCAAGATCATCCAGGTGATGAGGGAGAGGCAGAATTTTAACCCCATGTCATCTTAACTCCAAATCCAGACTTCAGCCTCCCTACTGCCTTTAGAAGATTATATAGATGTAAGATGTTCTGGGGAGCAGGACCTAAGAGTCACTTCACTACCATCTTGTAGTTAACCTCTAGTTCTGGTAGGGCATGGAGAGAGTTTTGTGATTTGGCATTTGGTGCATTTGGCAATTCTGCTTTCTATGCAGCTGGCTTCTCCAAACTACCAGGGAGGGAATGTTGTTAGTATGGTCACATGAAAGCAGGTAGTATGGTCCTGCTCATTCACTAACAGACTGTAGACATCATCCATGGAACTATTTTCTTTTTCAACCATGAAAAGTCCCTTAATAATATTCCCAGAGAGTCTTCCAAATCTTGTCTTCTCTTCAGCTTTCCACACCACTCCCTCCCTTATCCTCTGCAAAGAAGTACTCGACTCTTACTTTTCTGAAGGATTGATGATCATGTGCATTTAGCGCCTCCCTACACCACTGCTGCTCATATATGCCACATCTTAAAAGCTTCTGACATCATCTTCCCTCTTCTCCTTTAAATCCGGTCTCTGAGGAAGAAATAGCTTGTTTTCTGCAGCAGATCACTACCAAAACTCTTCACTGGTGTGCTTAAATGTTCACTTTCTCCCTTTACATTCTGCCCTGCTAACTTGGAAACATGCTCAGGGCTCCTTTGTCCTTAAAAAAAACCTCACCTGACACCACATGCTGTTGTTCTATACCCTCCTCCTTGGCCACAAACTAAGAAAAAACTGTCTGCACTCTCCCTCTCTTATTCCTCCTCCTCTTTCTGACTCCCAACCTCACCCTTCAACTGAAAACTCTCCCTCTAAAATATCTAAAACTGCTGCCTGCCTTCATTACCAAATCTTATGGCTTTTTGCCAGTCCTCATTCTTTTTCACCTCTTGACTGCCCTTTTCTGGATAGTCAATCCTCTCCATCATACTTTTTTCCTCCTCCACTATGCCTGTTCATGACCTCATTGTCTCTTGTTGGATCATCATCCATGTTTTGGCCCCTAATGATAAGTGTGCTCCAAAACTCTTTCCCATTCCCTCTGATCTTCTCTCTGTGTTCTTTCTTAGTTCTTAGTAACCTCATCAACTCCCATGGTTTCATTTATTATCTCTTTGCAAATGACTCCCGCATATGTATGCAGCCTTCATCTCTGTCCTGGGTTCAAGCTCCACAACACTAATTGCCTACTGCACACTCCCATCTAGATGTCCCTTTTCACATGTCCCTCTTACTGTCAAGAATACTACCATCCTCCCAGTCATCCCAGTTCAAAATCTCAGGCTCATTCATGAATTCTTACTGTTTTGCATCCCTTGATATCTAAAATGTAAACAAATCTTGTCAGTTCTACTTTAATAATTCTTATATCTGTCTCCTTCTCTGCTCACTTGGCTACCACCCTTATTCATGCCCTCCTTTACCTCTCATTTAGAGTATGGCTATAGACTTATAAGGCATTACCCCTCTCTAATTGATTCCCCACCCATCTGCTAAATTGATATTAGTAAAGTTTAAGGCTGATCGTGACACTTCTTTATCCTTCTAAATGCTCCTAAAATTAAATGCAGACTCCCCCAACCTTCTTTTCCATATTATTACATCTAATTCACCTCCTAGGAATCCACAGACCAGCCAAACTGTCTCCACTTGCTGTTCTTTAAACAAGACACTCCATTTCCTTTTTCCATGTCTTTGTCCAAGAATGACTCTTATGCCTCAGATATACTCTCTCCTCACTTCTACTTCCCTGAATCTCCAATATTCTTCAAAACTCAACTCAATCACCACCTCCCTTTAGGCTAATGCTTCTCAGCTTATAGTTCTCTCTACCTAAATTATATTTATCTTGCCTAAACTTATATATGTATATTCTGTACATGCTATTTCCCTTTCTGGAACACAAGCTTCTGTAAAGCAAGAAATTTTTCACTTTTGTATTTTTATACCCAACATCTACTACAATGTAGTAGTCTGGCACATAGTAGGCATTAGTTAAATGTTTGCTGATCAGTTTTCTCAGGCTACAATATATAGTTGAATAGACAGCCTCCCTGTATTAGTCCATCAATACCTACATCTTGAACCAACACTATATGATTGGTAAGCTAGATCCAGAATCAAATAGGAAGGGGCTGTATAAGATTTGTACTGAACCTGAAGTAAAAATCCATCTGACAATGGTCTTTCAATGATGTTGTATGCTTCCGAACCATATAACACTAAAATCTCTACGTAATCAAATCATGAATCAACAAAAGGCATTGGAGAGATGTAAGAGGAGGGCATGAATTAGCTACAATATCATACCAGTGAAAGTATATCTACATTCATGAGGCATTATAAAAGAGATCATCCTGGAACTGAGGTTGCCCTAGATCTGAGGCCAGCTCTTTATCCACTGTCAGGCTTCCTCTCTCCTAGACAGTAATATAGCCCAAGGTTGCATGAGCTGTTTGGGCTGACTTGTCATAATAGTACTTATATATTATTTGCTCTGGTATAATGGAGGATAAAAAAAGATCTGGTGAAGGTATCCAAACCAGTATTTTGGGTAGATCCTCTATGGAGGAAGATGAGATGGCAAGGGTAAAATGGAAAGCCTACTTATTAGAAGAGATCACAAAACTTGGCTACTCTCAGCAATGCAATGATCTGGGACAATCCTGAAGGACTTATGCTGGGGAATGCTCTCCACCTACAAAGAAAGAACTATCAGAGTTCTTTTTATATCAGTGTACTTATGGTTTTATTTTGGGGTTTTGGATATGTGTGAGTTTGCTCTTACAATAATGACCAATATGGAAGTGGGTTTTGCATGACAGTATAAATAATTTTTTAAAAATAGACAAAAATGAAGAGATCACAAATCACTGAAATAATAAAATCACAATACTGGTGTGTGTTGCACTTACAGAACCCTAAAGCTTCTAAGTATTTGGTTTTTTTCCAGAGCTATCTAGCCATGTTTTCCACACTATATTTGTGAAATTAATTTTTAGACTCAACTACAGAAATTTATTTTTATCTCTATTAGGATTTATCCTAAAGAAACAGCATGACCTAATAGAGAACTGAGCTCAAATTACAAAACAAACAAACAAAAAAAAAAACCCTGGATTTAAAGTCTTGTCTCTAATGAATTGTCACTGTGTGACCCTGAATTCTTTAAGACTACAAGTTGTATAATAGATGACCACGTGCACTGATAGTTTCCTCACCAGGTATTCACCTCCCGTCCTCCTTGCCAAACCTCCCCCAAAGTGTGTCCGTAGTTTCAGAGTCAAAAATACTCAGACCACATTTTCCTCTTTTAAGGTGATATATTTTATAAGAGATGTTGGCAAACTAGAAGATGCATGTATAGAGTGATCACTTGATACAGTTGGCTTTGTTTAGCCTGAAGAAGACTTAAGAGGATGTGATAGCTCTCTTCAAGAGTTTTAAGTTGCAGTCATGTGGGAAGGAGATTATGCTTGTTCTAAAAGAAAGGGACAAAGTAGCCCTGGATTGAATTTCTAGAGAGCTAGATTTTGGCGTGGTGTGATCTTTACTAAATGGTCACTTAATTAAACTGATATACGGAAAAGGTCCCCCATCCAGATCATGGACCCTATAATTACTTTATGTTTATCTTTTATCTGTTTTGTTTTCCCCACTAGAACATGTTACCTGAGCTCAGACACTTCCATTTGTGACTTTCTACTCCTAGCACTTTGCACAATGCCTCATTTAGAAGTGCTTAGTAAATGCCTCCCTGCTTAATAATTGTGCAGGATATAGTAGAGGGCATTCTGGTACAGGTACCTACTGAAGCAGGTTAACTCTTATGGTTTTTTCCTACTCAAATGCTCTCATTCTCTAATTCTAGTTCTGGTTTAACCTGGTCTTACTGATCCTACAACGTCATCCCCATGTCTTCTTCTAGTTCAAAAACTCCATGATCATAGTCATGTTGCTTCTTTAAATTTTCCATAGGTTACCTTGACAGAGTTGTCGTGACAGATTTCAATTACACCAGCCAGCTTGACTGAATAGAATTTGTTTGGGAGTGCTAGATGTCCTCTATTTTAGAAGCAAGGGTTTCCCCACAGATTTCTAGGCAAGTGCCCAGCACTTTGTGGTCCTTTGAGCAGATATCACATAATATTTGTCAACCTATTTTAAAAGTCTAATAAAAAGGGCAGTTAGGTGGCTCAGTGGATAGAGAGCCAGATCCAGAAACTAGGGAAGTTCTGGGTTCAAATCTGTCTCAGACACTTCCTAGCTGTGTGACTCTGGGTAAGTCACTTAACTCTCATTGCCTAATCCTTACCCCTCTCCTTGCCACTGTATTGAATTTAAGATGGAAGGTAAGATTGTTTTGGGGGGTTTTCTAAGGCTAATATAAAATGGAAAAAGAAAAGAACAAATGTGTCCATTGAGCAAAAGCTTCATTCTTATAGTGAAAGTCAATAAAAACTGGTTAGCCCTCAGTATTTTTATTTTATACAGGCACAGTTCAAATTGTCATTTCCATGAAGTCTTCTTGACCCTCCCCTCTATCTTCTCTAATAAAAACAGCAATAATAATAATCTCTTATCCACAGCTCTTTAAGGTTGAACCAAAGCATTTTCTTGGTCCTTTCTGAAATATACAGTGCAAATATTATCATCCCTATTTTATAGATGTGAAAACTGAGACTTAACGTAATTGACTTGCCTAAGATTACACATAAGAAGCAATGAGGTATAGTGGATATAAAGCTGGCCTCAGATCCAGGAAGACTCAGCTTCACATTTCCTCTCATTTTGTGACTGTGGGCAAGTCACTTATCCTATTAGTGCTCTAGGCACCTCTCTGAGACTACAAGATGCAGACTAGCATTAGTAGAGGGATTTGCCATGCCTGGAAATTCTACTAATGAAATCACATGTTTTGGGCCTGCCCATAATGTTACATAACTTGAAAACATCACATCCAAAATGTTAAGACAGTCTTCTGATTGTAGTGCCAGTTTTGCTTTCATTGCCTTCTACTGCTTTCCCTAGAGCACTTTGTACTTCTCCTGTAGCGCACAGATTGTGCTGGAGTGAAGCACTATTTTCTCCAGTACTCCAACATCAACTCCCTGAGGCCCAAGACTGTATCCCCTGAAGTACACAAAAGCAGGGGTTCAATACATGTATTTGTTGAATTGGATTGGATTGAATTAAACCAAATGGAAATGTACAAAGTCATATATCTGGGTAGCTAACACAGTAGCCATGTTTTCCATTTTCCAGAATACTACATTTCTGGAGGGCTTATTCACTTATAACTCTTTTTTACGTATTCTTGTTAGCTCTCTTTATTTCTCTATAGAAGCCAGCTCCCAGCTGTCAAGTAAATGTTTTCATACACCCTTTAATTCTTTCAAACTCTTGAAGAGTACCATTTATTGAGACCTCGACTCAACACTTCACTTGGACCCAAAAGCCTTAAGGATTAGAGACAATCCAGCCCACTGAGTGAAATTTCAAGTGGCTTAGTTAAACAAGCTCATACAAAGGATTTCAATAATGCCTGTTAAATATACCTTCATTTTAGCTTCTGTTATTAGAATATCTGTTTTCTGTTATGTATGTGATGAATTTCAATACATGACTGAAAATGAATTTCCCAATTCTGACATTATATTTCTGAGCCTGCTAATTCTTTAAAGAAATTAAGAAAAAATAATGAAACCATGTTACACAGGTACTTAATATTTTTAATCTGTGTTAGTACTATGGTAATTAATGCTTATTTTATGCAAACTAGACCGTATCTCTAACTGGACACATTACTGTCAAGAAAATATTACTTGTCTTAATTATCAGTAATGAAGCAGGGATAAGCTGCTCACTTAGATATAATATATCTAATGACCTTTTCAGCTAGAGGTTGTGATGAAAGGTATCAGTTTCACAAATTATGCTTCATTCAGCTTCTGGCCTTTGTATAGATTAATGTTTTGAGGATGAGTTTTAAAGTCAGGCATAAATTGTGTTTAGTGCTTAAAATTGATTTAGTGTCTTTCTTTTAGTACATCATTTTCTCCTTTGTAAATGAATCTTAGCTTTAGTTTTATCTTCAAGCTTTAAAGGGGGGAAAAGCCAGTCAGTGGTAAAATGAAGGATTTTCTCACTTCTGCTGTATTTTTAATAATACCTGATGGAAATGATAGTGGCTTTTACTACGTTATTAAAAATATGAAAGCATATTTAGTGATTAACGTGTCTCTAATTTTTTATTGGATATAATTTAATAAACCTGTTTACGTACTTTAGTATTAGCAAGATCATTATATTATTGTTTCCCTCAAATGGGTTTTTTTGATATGACATAAAACCTATCTACTTTTGCTAGATTTTACACTGTCTTTAATCATACTTTCCTGGCAATGCCTGATATATGTCTCAGTGTAGTAGTGTTTCATTCAAAATGGAAACAGATGTCATTTCTGTTGGTCTCTTACATGGGCACCTGTACAGTGGAACAGAATGCAAGATGCCAACTTCTCTATTAAGACCTGGAGGAGCAGCTAAATGACAGACGCTAGGTCACATAGGTCTGGCTTGGTTCAGTACCTTAGGGGGAAATGCCACCCTCTGTGATAGTCCAGGCATAAAGCTGGGAATTTCATGAATTTCATCCAGGAAACTAAGGTTGTAAAATAAAAGAGATAGCATGCTACTAGTAATTGTGTCATATGTGTGTGTGTATACATAAATATATATATATATGCATATATATATATATTCCAAACATCATTGCTTGGATCTAAAATTTAAAATACTATTTTTTATAGTCATAGAAATATTTTTTCCTTTTAATCTTTTATCCAACCACTGTCAATGAATATTGCAAGAATTGTCTGAGAATTGAGCACATCTTTTTGTCACTTATTGGCACATGGTAGTCACTCAGTAATCAATCAACAAGTTTTGTTTTGTTTTTAAACCCTTACCTTCCGTCTTGGAGTCAATACTGTGTATTGGCTCCAAGGGGGGTCAAGTGACTTGTCCAGGATCACATAGCTGGGAAGTGTCTGAACAAGTATTTTTTAAGTTTCATTGCATTAATGCATTGGAGATACAAAGGCAAAAAGAAAACAAAAACAAAAAACAACCCACAGTTCTTGCCTGCAAAAATCTTACATTTTTTTCATGGAAGATGAGAAAAGTATACCCATTTGTAGATAAGGTAGACCAGTAGTGATGATAGAAGGCATCAAAGGATAATAGATCTCTGACCCTTTCCCCTACTCTGCCTGAATCTAGATTTATCAAAATCTTATTGTTACATAGTCCAAGGAGTCTTGAATAATCTTGATGTAGACACAGGTGATAGCACCCTTTAAAAGAGCCTGAAGGAAATTGTCTTGTTCAACCAAATCAAATACTTTTTCTTAATTAATGAACAATAAGGACAGTGGAATTTTCTTTTCACTACTTCTCTAGTTTATTATATGAAGATAAAGATGCAGAAGGTAAAGATCATTTTTAGTTTGTGAAACCCTACTTTTTCCCTACTGATCCCTTCATTGAGGATGTCTATGATTCATGTATAGATCACTGTCATAAAGATTTTCAGTATCTGGAAGAGTAAGCATTTACTTCAATAGTTAAGCCACCTTTTGTCAGGTTTAACAGATCGAGGATTTTCTTCCTTGCCTTTTGTACCTTCTTCTCCTTGAGCTACCTTATATAGCAATCACTCAGCACTCTCCCAATTATATCACCTGTAGTATGGATCTCCATTATATATAACTGGTCCTCTCTGACTCATTTGCCATCATTCTCTTTAATGCCATTTCTGTTCCTCCATAAACCCAATTGTGCCTGTGATGCTAAAGTCTAGGAGCAGGTCTGTGCTTAATGGAGAAAGCAGTTCTTACCGGTAAACAGTTTTTAAAGGTTTTGCAAATCTTTTACATTTTTCTAATGTTTGTAGTCCTCCTTCCACTTTCATCCTTGAATGCGCTAAGCATCATTTTGATAGTTGGATAGCTATTCAAGCTTTCTTTAAACTGCCTTTACTCACCACCATTTCTCTCCATTTTATAAAGCAATACTATTCATAATTTATTATCCTTTTAAGATTTTAGAAACAAGTTTATATTCTAATCTTACTTTGTTCATGGTAACCGTCTCTTTCCATTTGTCAGATAAGTCAAATATTTGCTTAGACACTTTCTGGGCTCTTTTGTTCTCTTTGTTTCCACAATTAATTTATGTTAGTTACATTTTTGGATTAAATTGTTGTAGTTAGTGTTTCTCTTTTTTTTAATGTTCATGTGTTCATTTACATAACTCAGTGTTCTCATTTCAATTGTATGTCATATCTTTATTCTTATTATTCTCTATTGTTCTAATTAGTTCTGTCTTACTCTGATGATTCAATATCCTTTCTGTATGAAGACAGTGGGCCCAGGATTAACTCCCACATCAGTACCAAGACTTTTTCTGTCAAAATATTCATTCTGTTCTTTTTAATGTTTTTTGGTGCTTACCATGTTAAAGATCTAACAATTATTCACCCAACCCCCACCTAAGAAACCTTTCATAATATAGAAGAATGACCAAGTAATCCACAAATCTATGGCTTTTCAATCTTTAATCCTGACCCAATTTTTCTTATATATTTCTTCCCATACTCACCTTTTTCCAGCTTTATTTTGAAGTCACCAAGTACTAGAATATTTATTAATTTAGTTTGTAAGATCTTAATATGCTCTTCATTGAGTTTCTCTGCTTCTTCAGCTTCAGCTGTTCATGTTGATGCATAAGTTGCAATTATTTTCATAGTCTTATTTTTAAACACTTACCTTCTGTCTCAGAGTCAATACTGAATATTGGTTCCAAGACAGAAAATTTGTAGGGGCTAGGCAGTGAAGGTTAAGTGACTTGACCAGGATCACATAGCTAAGAAGTGTCTGAGGTCAAATTTGAACCCAGGACCTCCAATCTCTGGTCTTGACTCTCAATCCACTGAACCACCTAGCTGCCCCCTCATAGTCATATTTTTGCAAGTAGTTGTTGTTAGTACAGAGATATGTGATGTCTAAATATCCCATGAAATAATGTTTCTTTATGTCCCTGGGCATATAATCAAACCTACTCCACCAATTCTTTTTACCTCTCTAAAGAGCATCTTAGCTACCCTTTCATTTGACCACAGCTTCCTTCTTCCAATTTTGCTTAAAGCAAAATATGATTCAATTCCTTCAGTCAGCTGCATACTTGTTTGTCACCATATAAGAATATCATTTAAAATACCAAAGATCAAATTGAAGTTTATTAACTGTCTAAAAATTTGAATTCTTCATAAGATTTACTTTTATTTCTTATTTTGCCACAGTTACTGTCAAAGTAGACAAGGGGAAATTTACAGAACTGAGGACTATTTTTTCTATTTTCTTGATTAGAAGTCTTTCCCACACATACATACATATCCCCCCCCCCAAATTTATCACCAGGTGTTCAGACACCTGAGGATATTCTTCTCCATAATTACCTAGGTTGATCCTTAAAAAACAAACTTACCCTGTTACTTGAGAAGCATTTGAAACCTTCTCAACATATTGCTAGCCCTTATATTCTACTGGCATTGCCTTTGAAAATCCAGGTTAACTCCATGCCACAACATGGCACTAAAGTAGAACTTTGTGGGAGATCCTCTGTGTGCAAGGGAACTCCTAGATTGATGAGATCACAGACAGATTCTCTTTGAGAACTGAGAATATACTGGACAGCCCTGCTGACCCTTAGAAACATGCTAACCATAGCATAGCAACAGCTTCCTTCCACAGATGCACAAATGGAAGCAAAACCCATCAAATGATGCTTTACCACTGATTGTCTGAATCTGGCTGAACTGCTCATTCTGGACTGTCGTGCCCTTAAGTCCAGTAGACTTACCAAGCCCTCTAGCTAATGGTCTACATACAGTTAATAATCTCAGCTGCCCCCAGATAACCTCTTTGGCACTCATATTACTGTTGTTTTCTTTAGAATATAAATATATCCCTTAAAATAAAATTTATATATTTACCTCATATATGTATGTTATTATTGATGACTTTTCTTTTTATTTCACATTCATTCCTGATTCTAACTTCTTTCCCTATTCAGAAAACTCTAGCTGCAACAGATTAAAAAGGAGAAAGAAAAAGGAGTTCATCAAAACTAACCAACATATAAATCTATGACAACATACATAATATTCTGACCTAAAGGCTCTTTCCTCTATGATGAAGGGAGGTAAATTTTCCTAACTCCTTTCTTGGGCCAAGCTTCATTATAATCATGCAATGGTCGTTTTCCATTTTTCTATTCTTTCTGTTTACAGATATTCTTTTTCTGGTTCTGCTTACTTCACTCTTTATATTAGGCCATATACATTTACTGATTTTTTTTCATCATCCTGGGAAGCTCCTTTCCTTCTCAAGGTTCTTTACTACTCTGGATCTTTCTGTCCTATCTAAAAGGTCTCTTTAGAAAGAGGAAAACTTCCTCCTTCTTGGGTCCTCTCCTTCAAGAAAACATCCATTTATCTATGAGCCCTTTGTAGCACCATGTCATCTTCTCATATCTTTTGTCTAGAATTCACTCTTTCACCTCCACCTAAAAAATTCCTAATATAAGGTGCCACCTCCTATGAGGTCTTTTATGATGCTTCAAGTTTTTAGTACTCAGTGATTACATAGGTTCAGTGCTAGAAGCAAGTTCAAAGATCATCTACTCAAATCTCCTCCTTTGTACAGTTGAGAAAATTGAAGAGAGTTTAACTTACATAAGGTCAATTATCTAGGAAGTAGCAGAGCCAAGACTTGAGCTATAATCTGAGCTGTCTTTTCCACTGTGACTCCTAATTATATTTATGTGCATGCGGTATCCTCTCCACCTTCCAGTAAGCTCATTGAGGTCAAGGCCTGTTTTCTCAAGTCCTGGCACAGGGTCACACATTATATTTGATCTGGATCTTTGGTGATATTTAGTCACTATTTATGGAATTGAATTGAGTGGAATTCATGCCCTGGACATTCTTCGTTAAAGCTGGAGACACTCAGACAAGAAGGCAGCTTCTTAAACATCCCTGTCCTCTTGGGAAGTAGCCTGAATTATACATGAGTTCTTAATTTTCTAAATTTAACAAGTAGCAATCTGTTGTTTAATGACATTCCATGAGAGAGTATTTGTCATCACTCTTTATGCTGTATACCTGTACTTCTCTATTTCCTCATACAAATAAAACGAAAGTTTATATTTATCCATTGAACCTATGTGATATATGAGCTGGCTGTTTCCCTTTGCTGAAGGTGCCTGAAACCTCAAGAGATTACTTAACATGGTCCCAGAAATACTTAGGAACAAGTTTTCCAAGTTATCTAAGGATTGGTCAAAGAGAGATTTTTACTATTTTTAACAGGAAAATATCCAAACTTTTTCTTTCTGATATGAATTAATAATTTAGTTTTGCCATACCTTATTAAGCTCTCAACACCCCTTCTACAATTAATTCTGATTCTTTTTTTTAATATTAAATCAAGAGTCAATAGGGTAGGCACAATGCAGAAAACTGTCCCATTAAAATGTTCTGTAAACTTAAAAAAAGTTAAGGATGACTGCCTGGTTATCTTAAATCAAGATTTTGTTGACCTTTATTAGTATTCAGAATTTCAAAAAAAATCTTTTAAAACATTTTTATTTAAAGATAATGCACATGGCCAGAGCCACAATTTCCCAAACTGGTCACATTTTCAAACAAAACATGCCCTGGCATTTGAACATCTGTTATATCAAAATCAGGTTTGAATACTATTGTTTAACCTTCCCAGCTGTAGCGGGGGTGGTTTGTTAGCCTGATTTGGTACAAAATATGCATAGGATATTTCAATTTGAAAGTTTAAACACATATTTGTGAGTGTTAGACCGATAAAATCTGGTCATATGATACTATTTTAGGTAAACATTATGTTTCTGTGAGCTGTTTTATTGTTCTTAACTATATTGTATGTTGAAATAGATTTTAACCACTAATTCAAAGTCCCTTTGAAGCTAATTTCTTTCAATGCATATCCTTTTTCATTTCTATGCTAGTAGTGAATAATGAAATATTTTTAGAAAGAGGCACATGTATATATGTCCATGTATAGATAGATTTGTAAGTGCAAGAGTGTAACCTGGGAAAACCCTTTTCTTTCTGACATCTTTCCTGCATTTCAGCCTGTTCAATTCTCTTATCCTAATAGATTGTCCTCGACCAACACAAATATGAGATTGGTTTGTAGCAGAGGCTATGTGTGATTTTAAGATACTTTGATCTCCAAAGATGAAGGATGAAAGAGAACAAGATTTAAATCAATAAAGTCAGATGGGTTATAATAAACACGGATTTGTCAGCAAAATCTAAAATCCTAGAGCCTCCTTTTCTCCCCAACCTTACAAAAAGGTCAAGGTGTGCCACCCAAAGGCAGCACTGGTACAAAGCTTAGAGTATTTGTCATCAGCCAAGGTGAGAAAGTCTGGAAGGAGAAGTATTCAAGGTGTCATACCCTCTGTAGAAATAACTGGAGGTGAGAAAAACGAGGCTGGATACTTTCTTATGCACTGCCCACAAACCTTTTCTGCTTCCTTCGGTTTGAAAAGCAGAGCTGTACTTTCAGTCCAGTAGATGGGCAAATAACCTTTTTTATCCCATCATCTGAACAACTCTGTAGCATGCATGCCAGAGGAGGGCCTTTCTCCCTCCTGTTCCTACAGATGTCTCTGTTCTCCAAGCCAGCTGTCTCTGTCCTTGTCCTGATCAGTTTTCTAACTTCTGAGCCATGTAGATTAGAGGTATCAGCAGCTTCTGGGTACATAGATTTCTGTTTTCTGCTATTTTACTTCAGATTGGAATTTGACACATTCAGCATATGACTACTGGGAAATTGTGCAGTTTAATTTATACTGCCTTTTTATTAAAAAATCAACAAAAGCATGTGGTATTCTTGACAGCAGGTTAAAATACTTTTCTTTTTTCAACATATGATTCATCATAATTTTCTGATTTTTATATAGCATGACCAAAGATTGAATATAAACTAATAACTGCAGCAAGAAAGAACTATTAACAAATTTAAGAAACCTGGCTCGGATGTTCTCGGCTCTGATCCCTTCAATTGTTAGTAGCCTCCCTCCATAACTACTTTATATTGAACAATCTTGTATTTACTTTGTATTTATTCTGTAGCAGATAAACAGTGTAATGGATAAAACAGTGGGCCTATAGTCAAACGGAACTGAATTCAAATTTGGCCTGAAATATTTAGTACCTTTGTTTGCCACAATTTCTTCATCTGTAAAATGGGGATAATAATAGCACCTACCTTGCATGATTCTTCTAAGAATTAAATGAAATAATATTTGCAAAGCACAATGCACAGTGCATGGCACATAGTAGCCGCCATAAAAATGCTAGTTATCAGTAGGCTATAATCTCCTTCATAAAAAATAGTTTTATTATTTTTACTAGAACACAGTAAGCACTAAATAAATACTTGTCCAGTTATTGATTAATTCTCAGAGTTCATTTGTTCTTTTGGAGTTCCTCCATCTTGATTTTGTCATTAGTAAATGAAATTCTTTTTATATGTTCAGGAATAGATTTGAATCTTCAGTTTCATATTAAGTGACCAGTATCAGCTAATGTTTCATGCATTTTCACTTGATTCTGACAATAGACATTCTAAATCTTAACACTTTGTTTCTATAATTCTAATTGACCAAATGACAACCTTTGTGAATAGAAGAATGAATTATGTCATAATTAATTTCTTTACCATTCTCCATTACTGGAATTAGTAGGCATTTGAGATTTAGCTGTAACATAACATATTCCGATAGTCTTTAAAATTCACTAGTGGGATATCAAGGTTGCTCATTGAGTAGAGAGCCAGACCTGGAGACCATCCTGGGTTCAAATCTGACCTCAGATACTTCCAAACTGTGTGACCCTGGGCAAGTCACTTAATCCCAGTTGCCTAGGCCTTACTGCTCTTCTACCTTGGAACCAAACTTAGTATCAACTCTAAGACAGAAAGTATTTTTTTATTTTTTTATTTTTTTTAAAGCCAATTGCATGCTTTAGAATTATGGGACCACATAATGCTATATCTGGAAGGAAACATAGAAATCTTCTAGTAAAACCTAGTTACTTGATATATAAGGAAACTGAGACCCACCATATAAATAACAGTTCCATTGTGATTGCCCAAGATCCCACAGCTTTTTAGGGGCACAACTACATTTAGAATTTAGCTTATACTTGACCACATTGATTTCATCTGCTGATAGATTAATCCAGACCACACACATACCATACGGATTAAGAAGTATCTACTAAGTTATAGGGTTTGGCTTTATCTTAACTGATCATTGATAAACAGATAGCTAGACAGAGAGAGAGAGAGAGAGAGAGAGAGAGAGAGAGAGAGAGAAGGAATCATAACTGTCTACAATAATCCATTATTTAATGGTGTGTGATTTCCTGATTGGTCTCTCAGGAAGCCAACCCTTGAGAAATTCTTGGTTTGGTGGTGACTTCTTGCAGTTATTCCTTATTGAAAGAGAGAGAGAGAAAGAACTGTATAACTCTTCCTAGGGCTACCTTCACAACAACACAACTATGAAAGTCAAGTTCCCAAAGGGCTAACTACTACTACTATTAATACTTGTTCTGGGATGGAGGATGGAGGACAAGTGTCCTCTGACTCTGTCCTCTTAAAATTATTGCTCATGAGCCACAATCCATGAACTTTAGGAATCAAATAGTCGAGAGTAATCCAATAGCAGCCCAAAGCAAAGATATTTACTAAGATCACATCCAATCCCCTAAAATCTGGGTGTATTCTCCCATAAATACACTAATTATCCACTGGAAGAGTGGCACAGACTTTAGAGGACAATGGTAAGAAGGCACACATTAGCAAAAATGGCCAAAGTGATTCATGCCTCTAATATTGTGTTCAGTTTTGTAGGCACTACATTTTCTGAAAGGATATTCATCATTTTAGAGAAGGGCAGATAAAGTAATGAAAGAAAATCACAGAATTTGAGAGTAGGCAAGAACTTTGGCAGTTATCTAGTCCTGCCCATATTCAAAAGTAATCCCCCCATAAACTCTCATAAGTGGGGATCTCACTTGAAGACTTCCAAAGGCAGAAAAGTGGCAACAGCCTGCCCAAGGTAGCCTATTCCTCCTTTGGAGAGGTGAGGTTGTAGTGAAAGAGACTTTTCCTGTCATCAAGCCCTAAATTTTCCTTTTTATAAGTTGGATCCATTGCTTCTGGGTCTAGCCTCTAGGAGTAAAGACAAAAAGCTTAACCTTCCCTCCACATGACAGTCTTTCAGATACTTTAAGACAGCCGTCATAACCTACCAAGCCTTCTCTTCTCCAGGCTAAACACCCCCCAGTTCTTTTGACCTGTCCTCGGGTGACATAGATACAAGACTTCAATAATCCAGGTTGCATTTTTCTGGATGCTACTGAACACAGCTCTCTACATGTGGTCTGACTAAGTGAGAGTATAGTGGACCACCATGTTCTTATTCCTAGAAGCTTTGGCTCTCTTTATGTATCCCAAGAGATGATCAGCTGTTTTGACTGTATGTCACACAGCTGACTCAATTATATTGAGTTTTCAGCCTGTGACAACTACTAAATAATTTTTTTAAGCTGCATCTCCCCATATCACTCAAGCTGGAAATGAAGGGGCTACTCACAGACCAGATCCTACTACTGCTTGGCATAAGTATGTTAACTTGCTACATTCTGGACTGATTTGGTTCTCCCCTTCCTCTCCTCCTAGAAAGCTGCCCAGATCTTTTTCAGACAAACTGTTATTTAATCATGTTCCCCATATTCTGTACTTGTGAAGTTGATTCTTTGAATATAATGTAAGATTTTCTATGTATCCCTATTGAATTTCATCTTATTTAACATTCAGCACAATATGCCCACCTTTCAAGATCTTTTTGCATCCTGTCATTTCATTTTATTAGCTCTCCATCGTAGCTTTGAATCACCTAGAAATTTGATGTCTTTACCTAATCAGTGACAAAAATGTGCTAGAAACCATATGAGATAATCAATTAAAATGGGAGCATTTAGCCTAAAGAAGAGAATACTTAGGGGCAACATGATAGCTGTCTTCAAATGTTTGAAGATCAGGATATGATAGAGGGAGAAGACTTCATGAACTCAGCATGCAGAACTGAGCCAAGAACTAAAAGTAAAGTTAGCTGCCAATCAACTGGGACAAATCATGGTACATGAATATTACTGTGCTGGAGAAATGGTGAATACATCAAAGCAAAGAAAGACCTACATGAATTGGTACAAAGTGAAATAATGAGCCAAGAAAACATTATTCAAGACAACATTTATCACCAGAACACTGTAAATGGAAAGAATCACAAAATGATCAAAAGAAAATACTGTAAAATTGTAAGGAACACTCATGGCCCAAATTTAAAAACACCCCTCTTCTGCTGTTTTGTGGAGGCTGGGGGTCCTTGCATGTGGAACATTACTTCTTTTAATATAATCATTGGATTTTCTGATTTTTAATAGTCTTTTTAAAATAATTTAATAGGTTTATTTATTTATTTAATTAATTAATAATTAAATTTAATAGTTTAAATAATATTTAAAAAATATTGCTTCTTATATGGGATAAGCTGACTGAGAAGAGGAAAGGATATTGAGAAAAATATGTTAGTGTAAAAAAGGTAGCAATAGAGGTATATTTGAAAAAATTTTAATTTTAAATACTTATTTAAAATTGAAAGCAGAACTAGGAGCAAAGAAACATATAACAACCCTATTTCAGGAAAATTTTTCCTAGCAATTAGAACTGTTCATAAGGGAAATGAACTTCTTCCTCTCTTCATAATTTGAGATCTTAGACCGAGTGGGCCAGATGACCTCTAGGCTCCCTCCCAAACCTGTGATTTGTTGACTCTGTGACTATGGATGAATCACTTAACCTCCTTGGGCTCAATTTCCCTCTCTACAAAATGAGAGTATTGGTCTAAGTATTAAATATTCATATTTTATTTCACAAATATTCTAACTCTAAAAAATAAAATTCTCACTAATATAACACCTTATGTACAAATTTTTACAAATTTATAAATATTTACAAATTTACAAATACTACTTTGCATTTCAGAGGTGAGGAGGAATGAGGTAGATCCATGATTTTTTTCTTAATCAGTGTTAGGAGCTCCCAATGGGGAAACTGCCTCCATCAATACAGATCAACAATTCTTTCCTAAGGTTTAATATCATTAGAGAGCTTTCTAGAGCACATTATAATTGTATCATGTATTATGTACTATGATACATAGTACTAGTACTAGAGTACTATGTATCAGAAGAAATGGCACCATCAGGCTAGGGATCTTCAACTATTTCTCAAGACAGGTAGCAATCTAGGCAATTTTCAGAGGTCTCCAGAAAAGACAATTTCACAACCTTTTTTGATAAACTGATCTAGTTTTGTTTTGTTTTTTACATCAGAGCTATTTAAAGACAAACTAAGCAAATTGAGTCCAGCTAATTAATAATAATAATAATAACAATACTGAGACCTGGTAGAATTTCTTTCCTTTGGGATACCACACCCAGCCTTATCAATTCTGTTAGTCATTTAGTTCTTCTTCATTGTACAGAAATTTTAGGAATAGTATGAGAAAGCAAGATGCCAGAAATGGAGGCACTAGAAAATAATGAGAATATTGTGAAAGAAAATTAAGTGCATCTGATAAACTGTACACAGATATCCAAAAGCAAAATTCAAAAACTATTTAGAACTCTGTGGTACACTTAGCATTCAAATTTAAGCCATTGGTACATTTCTGAAATCTGATATGACCAATATCATAAAGCTTGATTATATTTTTATGGCCTATGCCATCTGTGTATTTACTCTGCTCACAATAGTTGTATAATATTCAAAAAGTAATGCATTTAGTTAACAATGTAGTCCTCTTATCAGAAATGCATCAAGACAAATTCCCCCAAGAGATCATGTCATAATTTGCAGCTTACATGTATTTGAAAACATAAAAATTCACAGCAACATAAAAGGCTCATTTTAGGATTTTTTTATTTAAGAGAAATCTCAACATATATGAAAATAGATATACAAGTATATTTTTAATTAATACTTGTAGCCTAAAGCCCATGCTTCTAACTGCAAAAACTAGATAACAGAATTGATTCTTTGAAAGTCATTGTATCAACTCCCATTTATCCTTTCCATCTTATTGATTCCTCTGCTTGAATTATTGATTGAGATACGTACAGACTTGAACTACTCCTTAAACAAGCTTTGACTTGCTGCCTTAGGAAACATCTCTTCTGTTGCTATAGTATCATATTTTGAGGGCTCCCAAATAATATTAGATGGGTCAAAGTTCATCCATAAGTACAGTTGTTATTTCCTTTACCCGGTATGAAAATTGTAGTCAGCATGTCTACCATTTTAGCTTACTAGAATTAAAAAATGTGCATGAATATTTGGGAGTATTTGCATTTTGACAATAAAACTATTTTCCATATTACAAGTTGAATATTCAGTGTTGTGTGTATGTGAAATTATCCTTAAAGACATTAATAGAAATTCTGTGTCAGTGTATTCAGCACCCTACTGTAAATGCTAGTCAATCTAGGCCTTTATTTTTCCAGATATAATCTTTTGAGAATAAGATTTTATTCACAGCATGTATTAAACTACCTCTGTATATTGTAAGTGTGAGAATTCACTGGATTGCCTTACTTTACTAAGCATCTCTATTGTGTTATTTATTCTTCTGCAAATATGTCTATTAATGACCATCTTCATTTTAGGATTATTGAATGAGGACTAATCTATTATAAAATATATTTTTTAAAGAATTTCAGCTAATCATAAGTATCAAACTCACCCTTTTTTCATTCTCATCTTCTTTTTGAGTTGATCTAGGAAATACTCTGATTTCTCAGGATAGTCAATACAGTGTAGTAAAATACAAATCAAAATGCTTTTATTAAGTACCTACTCTGTGCCAGGCCCTTTGCTAAGCTCTGGGAATAAAAATGATAGTGGATGCCTTCAAGATGCTTACAATCTAATGTGAGAAGACAACACACAAAAGGAAACTGAAAAGTAGGGGGGTGGGGCCAATCATCTGAGTCCTACTTAGATCTGGAAGGGACTTTGGAGGGACATGTAATCTCACAAATCTAGTTTCTCTCCCTAGACCTCACATGCAGTTAAACAAATGGGGAGCTCCATGTAATTCAGAAGTTTCTCATGCATGCAAGGGGCATATGGCACTCCGTATTAGACCTTACTTTAACATTTAGGAATAATAGATCCCCCAGTTGTGACTCATAAGCTAGTTTCTAGTCTAACTAGCAAGTCCATTCTCCTCTTGGAGCTGATTCCTAAATATGTTAAGTAATTTAGTAAAATAGTATTTTAAACATAATTAATAAAGAAAATTCTGTTATCTCAAACATATTGACTACATTTTGATTATCTGCATGAAAGATTTCAAATTCCTATGTTTACCTTAGTTTTTACCTTATTACATTTACCTTCTTAAATATTTTCCTTATTAAATATTTTTATGTATAGAAGATATTTCTTTACTCTAACTCATCAGGAGATGAAAAAAGACTCTTGAATACTCAAATGAATCTGTGATCTAAGTCCTCCAAAGAGATCTAGGCTTTCTTGGCTTCTGCCCAGTTCTTCCTGTAAGATTCCCTGCCTCACTTTCTTTTACTATAACTGAGATACCAATGAAGCATGTGAATTGCCATCAGTAATAATCTTGTTCTTATTTCTCCAAACTGTCTTTCTCTTTCATACATTTCTTCTATGATGTCCTTTATGACACTTTTTTCTTTAAAAATCCTTAATTTATATCTTGGAATTAATGCTGAATATTGGTTCCAAGGCAGAAGAATGGTAAGGACTAGACAATTGAAGCTGAATGACTTGCCCAGGGTCACAGAGCTAGGAAGTGTCTGAGGCTAGTTCTGCTCCTGTCTCCAGACCTGACTTTCTATCCATTGAACTACCTAGCTTCCCCATGATACTTCTTGTAATTTCTTTCATTCTTTTGTAATGTGTTGCTGCCCAGGTACATGCAGTATGTGTCTTTTAATTGCCGTATAGATGATCTACAATACCATTTTTTTATATACTGTAGTGTTTGGTGACTTATGACCATGACAGCAAACTTTAACTTGTAACTTAAAATAGATACTCACCTACCCCAGAAAAGTTAAGAACTCATAATTTAGAGAGAAGCATGCTCCAATTTATCAAGGATATTGCATCGGAGACAATACAGTTGTATTGAGGATCAAGTTGGATAAGCTTAAATAGTTTTCATCCATCTAAAACAAGCCATTCCATTCTGAGTTTACTATTTAGTTCAGCATATTATAAAATTTCAGAATACCAGATATTGAAGTAAAGAATTAAATAAATTTAATTTTCAATTAGTTGTTTGCTTAGATTATGACAACTTACATTTCATTCCGATAGTTAAACTAGAGTTGATTATATAGCTTTTAAAATGTTTAATAAAAGTTTATCCTGTCAATAGTATTCTGCAGAATTTCATATCTGGGATAACAGTTATAAATCAGATTGATATTTTTGGGAAAAGATAATTTGGCATTATTCCAACATTTAGATAAAATACCAAAGTTGTTAGTACTGTGGTATACAGTAATTTTTTAAAATGTAATGTTTTACTTTTCCTTCAGTCTGATGCCATATTGCTTTTTAATTTTTCTTTTCAATAGTCAAACATTTATTTAATTTCTTCCTTCTACCCCCTCTCCACTTGGACAGTCAAGAGAGCCATCTTTATAAGAACTATAGTTTAGTAAAACAAATTCCATTATTGTCCATATCCAATGATATGTGGTTAATTTTTCTCTCTGTCATGAGATGGTTAACCTTCTTCTCAGTCTTATGCAATTTTGTTTGATCATTGGGTTGATCAGAATTTTTAAGTCTTTCAAATTTGTTTGTTTTTTGCAATGTTGATGTTATAGTATAAATCATCCTCCTGGCTCCTTCACTCTGCATCCATTCATACAACTGTTCCCAGGTTTCTCTAAAACATTCTTTTTAAAACTTTCTCTTGGCACAATAATTTTCCTATTTAGTTGTATGCCATGATTTATTCATCCATTCCTCAATTAATGGATTCCTCCGTAGTGTTCAGTTCTTTGCTACCAAAAAAAATGCTATAAACATATCTGTATATATAACCTTTTCCTCTTTCTTTGATCTCTTTGGGATACTGGTCTACTAGTAACTCTTCATCAAAGGATATACACAGTTTAGTAATTTTTGAGACAGAGTTCTAAATTGATTTCCAAAAGGTCTGACTAATTTACAGCTCTACCAAAAGTGCATTAATTCTCCTTTTTTTCTTAAAACATTTATCATTTTCCTTTTTTGTCAACTTTGCCAGTCTGTTGTATGCAGTAGAACCTCAATTTCTTTCATTTGTATTTCTGTGATTGTTGGTGATTTAGAGCATTTTTTCACATCACTATTGATAGCTTGGATTTCTTCCTTTGAAAATTGTCTTTTGACCATTTATCAATAGGGGATTGACTCTTTGTATAAATTTGAATCAGTTCCTTATAGGATGCCTCAAAAGTCTGAGATCACTTTTCAGCTTTAATGGTCAAAAAACTGTTGAATAGATTAAAAGCTATTAAAGATTAAATTATTAAGATTTTTAAAATTATTAAATAAGTCTAAATACTAATATTAAAGTACTGGTTTTAGACTAAAAAAGCTATTAAAGCTTTGAGACATGCTATGCATCTAAAAATAAGACTTATTGGAGAAACTTTCTGGAGAGACTTTTCTTGGGTAACTGTTTATCTTCTAATATTATCTGCATTCAATCTACTGTCTTTTTGAAACTTAATGTTTTTTCAATTAATGGAAATCCACCTTCTCTCCCTCCTACCTTCCCCATTGAAAAAAAGAAATCAAAATTCTTATAATAAATATGCATAGTCAGACAAAACAATTTCCTACATTGACTAAGTCCCAAAAATATATTTTTCAACCTGCTTCCTAAGTGGATAACCTGTCAGAAGGTAAGTAGTATGTTTTATCATAAAGTCTCTGGAACCATGGTTGGTGATTGAGTTGATTAGAGGTCCCTGTCCTTTCTTCATAAAGAAGAATATGATTTAGTGCAATCTGCCTCTGCTCTCCTGACTCTCTTCTCTCTCTGCAGATCCCAATCACAGGTCCTAGTCTTTTCTTTCCTTTTAAATACCATTTTTCTTAGTACTCATAACCCCATTAATTTATCTTCCCTTTTCATTGTACTTCTCCCTTCTCCTCTTTTGTTCCTATTTCCTTGTTGAATGAAATGTATTTCTCTACTCAGTTGTGTGTGTATTCTTCAGTTGACCAGTTCAGAAGAAAATGAGATACAAATGTCACCTATTCCTTCCAACCATTTCTCTTTGTTTCTATAATCTACTTGCTCGTCCAAATAGGTGAGATAATAACCTCCCCACCTTTCCCTTCCTCTTTCCCTTCTAGTGTATTCTTTTTCCTTTCCCTTCCCTTTATGATCATCAAAATGTTTTTTAAAAAACTATTCCCATACCTTCTGGCTTATTTATTACTTTTATGAGCTCTACTAATGACAAGAGTTCTGTGGGAACACATATGTCATCTCCCAATATTAGAATGTAAACATTTCATCCTACTTAGTCCTTTATGTTTGCTCACTCATATTTGCCGTTTTATTTTTCTCTCAAAACTTGTGTTTGTATTTCAGAGTATTTATATAGCTCTGGTCTTTTCATCAGAAATGTTTCAAAGTCCTCTATTTCATTAAAGATTCTTTTGTTATCCTATGGGATTATACTCAGTAATACTGGATGCTAAATCTTGTTTAATGCTGAATACGACTCCTTGGTAAACTGAATTCTTTTTTCTGGATGCTATAAGCAACTTAAATTTAATATGTACAAAAGAGAACTCATTGTCTTTCCCCCTGACCCTCTTCTACCTTTTCAACATCTTTGCATCTAACTCCTCTCCACCCACATCATCACCACCCTAGTTTAGTCACCACCTTCAGCATCTCTCACCTGAACTATTATGACAACCTCCTAATTGCCTTCTTTGCTTCTGCTGTCTCCTTTTTCTCATCCAGCTTCGTCATAGTAACAAAATCATAATTTCTTAAAACACTAATCTGACTACCTCACTGCCCTACTTAAGAAGTTCCAATGGCTTACTACTCCTTTAGCAAATGAAGATTTGCTATTTTGATATTTAAAGACCTTCCTGATATGATTCTGGCCCATCTTTCCAGGTTTCGTGCACAATATTCTCCTTCATATTCTCTGTTCTAGCTTAACTGTTGTTCCTCATAAATGACATTCCATCTCCTACCTATGCGCTTCCCCCATACTTAGAATGTATCTGGCCCTCTCCCTCTGCCTTTTGAATACCTAGCTTCCTTCAAGGGTCAGTTCAAGTTCAATCTCTCACAAAAGGCCTATCCTGACAACCCCAGTTACTAGGGCCTTCCCACCCCAACGCTAAAATGACTTATTTATTTCTATATAAATATCTGTGTTCTTATTTTTCTTTTGTTTTCAATAAAATTATTATCGTGTCCTTGAGGGTGAAGACTCTCGTTTTTGTTGTATCCACAATAGCAGACATATTGTGTGTGTTTTATCAATGTTCATTGAATTAATGAATCTAGGTAACTCTTCTGAAGATTCTATGCCAACTTGTTGAGCTCTTATCATGTCATCAGCTATATCTTTGCAGGAGAAATAAATGAGAATGAAGTCATTTAAGATGTGAAAACTGTCATTGATATTAAAGACTCTTTGTTGTAACTCCTTGCAAGACATAGACAAGGTCCAGATGTCAGCCCAAGCATGAACATGTGTGCATAAATACTCACACACACATACACACAGCGCCTTCTAGCTATCTAGCTCCTAGCACCTGAAGCAGCAAAGAGTAAATATTTCTACAATAGGTACAAAAAGTTTCAATTTTAGTAATCTGTCCAATATGCCTCAACAAGAGGATAGCAAATGGTAGTTTAGGAAGGGCTTCTTGTATTGAGTTTAGCACCTGAGCTGATCCTTGATAGAAGCCAGATATTCCAGGGAAGATCACCAGACAGCAGTAGGGAACACCTTCAGACAGAGGCATCAGAGATGGCACATCAGTTTTAGGGAATAACTAGTAAGCTAGTTGGTCAGTATATAGAATAGATAGAGAATAAAATAACTCTGGAAAGGCTGTAGGAATCAGATTGTGGAAAGTTTTAAATACCAGGCTGAAGAGTGTGTATTTGTCCTGGAAACAGAAAACCATAAATATTTTTGGTTATGAGTATGATCCAGCCAGACTTGTGTCTTAGAAATATCAATTTGAAAGCTATGTAGACAATATCCAATCATGAAGTTATTCCAGTCATATACAGGTCTGAAATTGTGGTGATGGTTGTTTGGGTGAGTGAAGATGATGATTGTAAGGTGCCATAGACATATCATCTATAGGATTTGGCAGCTAATTGGATGTGGGAGATGGGAAAAAGGAAAGTATCTAAGATAACTTAAAGATTGTGAGTCTGAATGATTGAAAGGATGGTGGTTTACACAACCAACACAGCAAAATTTGGAGGAGGAAGAAATTGTGAGGGAAAGAGTTCCATTTTGTAAATGCTGAGTTTCAGCATCCCAAAAAATATCTAGGATATCTGTCCAACACGGTACTTACTTGGCAATGCAATGCTATAGTTCAGGGGAGAGATCGGCTAAAGGTATAGATTCTCTTTGTAGAAATAATTATGGAATCCATTGAAACTGAGGAAATCATCAAGAGGGAGTTTATATTGAAGGAAGATAATTGAGGGTCCAAGTTAGAGCTTTGGAGGACTGATAAGGAGCAGTTTAAAACAACAGAGAGAAGACCCAAGATAAAGTGGTACTACAAAAGCCAAGAAAAAAGAATCCAGGGGTAAGAGGTAGACTGTGTCAAATGCTAAAGAAGTGAAATAGAATGAGGGCTGAGAATGAACTATTGAATTTAAAAATTAAGAGATCATTGATAAACTTGAAGAAAGCCATTCCTATTGAATAACAGTATACCTATTACAAGAAGTTGAAAATTGAAGAGGAGGAGAGGAAATGAAGGGGGAAGGCAGTGTATATGACCCTTTCTAGGAATTTGGTAATGAAGGAGAAAAGAGACCTATGATAGCAGTTTAATGGTTGGCATGGTCAAGATAAGGTTTTTCAGGATGGAGAAAACTAGACATGTTTGTAGGAAATAGAGAAGGAGTAACTAATGCATAAGGAGAGAAAATTGTGAAAGACCTTGAGATAAGACAAGCTCCTAGGGAAACAGGAAGGGATGGGGTTCAAGATCATGACCAGAGAGCAAGTTGGCATTTTCAAGAAAAGGCATCTTTTCCTTAGAGACCAAAGCAAAAGAATAGAGAACATGGGATAATATGAAAGTCTTTTAAGGTGGAGAAAATCTGGAATCCCACCACAGTTAAAAGGTAGGATCCTAGTGGAAGGGATAATATAGCAGAATTAGGAAGAGGAAAGTGTGAATAAGTTGCTGTAGAAAGTAGGATAGTTGAAAAAGGGTAAAAGGAAGGCCATGCAGGAAGAAGGTCCCAAGAAAAATTAGGTATCATTTGTAGCGGATTCAGTCAGCATAATTGTATGATCTTCTAAAGCAGTTAGGAAAAGAGAAAACAAATGGTAGGGGGTACCCTAGGGTTTGATTTTGGCAACGAGGGAGTAGTACCAACATAGTGACAAGAAATTCAAGTAAAGAGGATAGTGTAATCCAGGGAAAATAACCAGAAGACCCTTAGAATAGTCTTACATAACAGTTAATGATTGCCTGCACTAGAATGGGAAGAAATGAGACATATTTTAGAGATGTGAAGTTAGAAAAAACAAACCTTCACAAAAGATTGAATATGTGGAGTGGAGCTGAGTCAGGAATTCAAGCTGACATTGAGCGTATGAACCTGGGTGACAAGGAGGATGATGGTGCTTCAACAGGAATCAGGAAGTATGAGAATGGTGAGAAAAGGGCATGGTCATCCCTAAGTGCCTGAGGTAGGATGAAAATGGAAATCATGTAGCCTGAGAAACTTGATGAAGTAGAAAGCAAAGGAATTCAAAGGAACATTGACATATAGGTTGAAGTCCCCAAGTATGAGACAATAAAAGGAAAACTGTGATCCAGGTAAGTGAGAGGCCATCAAATGACTGTGACAAAGAGCCAGGTGATATTACTTTAGTTGTCCTTATTCAGTCATTTAGTCTTGTCCAACTCTTCATTGGACTGTAGGACTCCACGTCCTTCTGACTTACATTATATCCTCAAGTCTGTCCAATGTCATTATTCCATGACCCTATTTATGATTAGTTATTCCTCATTGTCTTCTCTCTCCTCCTTTTCCCTTCAGTCTCTCCCAGGATCAGAGTGTTTTCCAGTAAGGCCTGTCCTCTCGTTACATGGCTGAAGTATTTAAGCTTCAGCTTCAAGTATTTCACTTTCCAGTGAATAGTCTGAGTAGTCTTTACGTGTTTAATGATTTGATCTCCATTGCTATCCAAGAAACTTTTAGAATCTCTAGCACCCAATTTGAAAATATATATTCTGCAGTACTCAGCTTTCCTTATAGTCCAACTTTCACAGCTGTACATTACTACTGAAAAAATCCATAGTTTTGACTATATAGACTTTTGATGGCAAGGTGATGTCTGCTTTTTAGTATGCTGTCCTGATTTGTCATAGCTTTCCTTCCTTCTTAATTTCATGACTTCAGTCACTATCTTCAAAGATCTTTGAGCCTAAGAATATAAAATCTGGCACTACTTCCATTTCTTCTCCCACTGTTTGCCAGAAAGTGATGGGAACAGTTGCCAAGATCTTAGTTTTTTGTTTGTTTGTTTTTGTTTTTTATGTTAAACTTCAAGATAGCTTTTACACTCTCCTCTTTCATCCTCATCAAGACACTTCTTAATTCTTCTTCACTTTTTGCCATCAGAGTGGTATCATCTGCATATCTGAGATTGTTGATATTTCTCCTGGCAACCTTAATTCTGGCTTTTGATTCATCTAGCCTGACATTTTGCATGATGTATTCTGCATATAAGTTAAATAAATATGGTGATAGTAAATAGCCTGGTCATACTCTTTTCCCAAACTTAAACCAATCAGTTGTTCCATGTTTGGTTCTGTAACAGTTAAATTAGTTTCTCTGCTAAAAGTATTATATTTTTATGAGGTTTATTAAAGCTTAAGAAATAAAGAAAATACAAAATAAGAAAGCACATGCCTAGGCACAACCACTTACTCTACATCTTTCCTGCTAGGTAGAGAGTCGAGTGTGCTTAGAAGCGGAAGCAGAGAGAGGGCCAAGAAGGCGGAGAGTCAGTTTAAATACAAATTGTGTTCTCGCACTCAGGTGAGGACTCAGGGTGATATTACAGGAAATTCTGGGAACTACCAAGGACTTCTGGGAATTGAAGTCTGGGGTTCAAATCTCCATTTTACAGTTCTAAGTGTTTTTTAGCCTGCAAACAGGTTCCTCAGGAGGCAAGTAAGTCCTCTTTGAGAACTTGCCACCTTTTATTGTGATCTACACAGTCAAAGGCTTTACTATAGTCAGTGAAAGAGAAATGGGTGTGGTTGTTTTTTTTTCCCTAGAACTCTCTTGTTTTCTCTATAATCCAGTGAATGTTGGCAATTTGGTCTCTAGTTCCTCTACCTCTTCGAAAACCAGACTGCTCTTCTGGTAATTCTCAGTTCACATATTGCAGAAGCCTAGTTTGCAAAATCTTAAGCATAATCTTGCTGGTGTGTAAAATGAGTAGAGTTGTGTAACCATGGAAAAATACTCTAAATAATTTTTTTAAATAGATGCGGTTGTTTGGTAAATTGGGATATAAGCTGATCTTTTCCAGTCCTGTGGCCACTGCTAAATTTTACAAATTTGCTAACATATTGAATGCAGCACTTTAACAGTGTCATCTTTTAAATAGTTCAGCTGGGATTTATTCGCCTTCACTAGCTTTATTGTTATCAATGCTTCCCAAGGCCCACTTGACTTCATTCTCCAGGATGTCTGGCTCTAAATCAATAACCACACCACTGTGGTTATCAGTGACATTAAGACCTTTCTTGAATAATTCTACATATTCTATACCTCAAATCTACTCATCATTTCCTCTTATATTCATAAGGGATATCAGTAATTTGCCCAGGGTCACACATATAAGAAGTGTCTAAGGTCAGATTTGAACTCAGTACCTCCAGTATCCAAGCCTGGTTCTCTATCCACTGAGCTACCTAGCTGCCCCTCTAATTGACATTTAAAGCCCTTCACCATCTAGCCCCTTATTTTTTTTAATGTTATCCCTCCCTAATTTCCTTCAAAACCCAATTCAGATCTCACATTCTACAAGAGGCCTTTCCTAGTCTACCCCCCATCCCTGTCATTCTCTCTCTGTGTGTCTGTCTGTCTCTCTCTCTCCCTTTCTCTCTTATTCTCTCTCTCTTTGTCTCTCTCCTTACCTACCACTACAGTGCCCTGCCTCAGAGATCCCTTGTCTTTTATATAGTATGTGTCTTCTGTGTACAGTCATTTGTGTGTTATTTCTTCCTTCAGAATGTGAGCATCTTGAGAGCAAGAGTCTGGTTTTGCTTTGCTTTGTATCTTTGACAGTCAGCATAGCAAGTGCCTAATCGATGTTATTTATTAGTCACAACCCTGTGTCACACACTTAGTCCTTTTTACTATCTCAAAAATTCCCAAACAAGAATAACTCACCCATTTCTTATTCTTGTCCATTCATTCAGTAAAACACTAATTTCTATTAGCCAAGCACTCATTTAGTTACCTAAGTGCAGGGTGATCTCCATCTCAATGGTCCACCAGTATGTGTGTGATGCTGATGATGCTGACCTTTATTCGTCATCTTTTCTGCTATTCTCCACAAGTAAAACAATGTTGTATTTGTGAAGCCTAATAACACCTCATTGGCCTTCTATTAATTATAACTTGATAGATAAATACATTTGAAAATATAAGTTAGAAAAGGTTTGGCTTAAATATTTTAAGTATGTCTTTATCACATTGTTCTGAGTGATGTCAAATAAAATTTTCATTTAAAAAAGATTTTAGTTAGAATTTAATCTTTGAAAATATTAATAACAGCTTACAGCAGGTAAGCTATAAAATAACACTGTGTGCTGTCTATTTAGTTTCTGGTTGAAAAAGCACAGCAGCACTTTAGTTCATTACCTTTGAAAAAAACAGTAACAAGATAATACAGCTGCCTCTGATTAAGATGTAAATTCTTTCTAATTAGAATGTAAATTCTTACATTTAAATGAAGACATCAATTGTCAGGATGCCATATGATATCTCATTCCACCTTGCCTGAATGAAGCCCTCACTGCTCATCTATGGCACTAAAATAGTTCTGCAATCCCTTTGTTCTCTGATTCTTGTAATATTCTCTCTTCATGTTCCCTTTTCACATTGCTTTTGTTTGTTTTCCCCCTTGCATCTGATATTGTTGTGCCTTGGGATTTTGCAGAAATTTGGAATGAAAATTGAGTTCAGTCAGTGCCAGTATTTGCTTGTGCCTCAATTACTTCTGCTGAATTTTCCTCAATGCAAATCAGGCAGGTTGCATACAGTGGTGCATGTATTTGAAATAATTAATTTTCCGTAAAATGATGGATCAAGTCCAATCAACCTTCATGAAATCTAAATAATAGAATAGAGAATTAGAAATTAATTAACATTTTGAGTTGCTGGTACTTTATTATATGGTATAAACTAGCAGTGATAAGTTTGGCCATTCTAACTTTTTCTTTATCAAACACTGATAATAACCTTCTGCCTCAATCATTTCCTGGCAGATAGTCTCTAACAAAGATTTCAGTTTTAAGAACATTTCTAACATCAAAGGAAAGGTTTTAAAGTATGAAGGCTATAAACTGTTAATTCATATGTTAAGTGGTATATAGTACTCCATACCAAACAGTAGTCCAAGCCCTCTCTTAAAGAATCAGTCCTTCATCATTGGATTGTATATACCTGAACACATTGAATGATCTGGCCATGAGTGGTAAGAACTTGGCATCAAATCTTCCTTTCATGTCACACAATTTTTCTTTAGCACTATATGTATATACATATATGAGAGAGAGAACGAGAGAGAGAGAGAGAGAGAGAGAGAGAGAGAGAGAGAGAGAGAGAGAGAGAGAGTGCTTCTAGAAGATGTTTAGAAAATTGAAAATCTAGAATTTGAGAAAAAAGATACATGGCCCATTCTCACATCCCTCTAGGGAAGAACACAACTTCCATTGGTATTCCTTTCCAATATTTAACAGTCTTCGTGCAAAATAAGTATAAAATGGAGTTCTTTCAAAGACTTCACAAATCAGTTAAGAAAAGTAAGATTTATGTGTATGAAACAAGGAGTTGATAGAAACTAATGTATTAATGCCCATATTATGTGGATCAGACTATGTTGTAAAACTTCCAAAGAAAGCTTTGAGCAATCAAATAAGAAACCAAAAAGTTCATGGACCTTAAAAGATTTGCAGAATTTGAAGAGAGATGGAAACTTTAGAACTGTGATGCTGGTGAAGACTTTTGAGCTTCCCTTTTCAACAAGGAGATCAAATCAGTCAATATTTAAAGAAATTAATTCAGACTATTCTTTGGAAGGTCAAATACTAAAGCTGAAGTTTAAATACTTGGGCTACATTGTGAGAGGAAAGGAGTCATTGGAAAAGAACCCCTGATGTTAAAGAAAGTTTGAAGGTGAATGAAGAAAGGGATAACAGAGGATGAGCTGGATAGTGTCATGGAAGCAGTGAACATGAACTTGGACAAACTTGAGGAAATAATGGAAGATACAAGGGCCGTACTGTGGCAATAATCCATGATGTCACAAAGAATTGGACACACCTGAACAACAGTTTAATCAGGCCATTTCAAGGGGCACAGGCTCCACCCTAACATTCCTAGAATATGTTGAACCTTTGGTTATAAAGACAAGAGAATGTGGAGAATTCAACATAACTACCACTGACAAATTGTTCCTTGTACTTATGTGGCTGAGGATAGTTATACCAAGACAACCCATTTATGATAATAGAACAATGCATCACATGAGATGATGTGCTGAATTTTTAGAATCTTAGTAGGGAAACCAAAAATAAAGATGTGTCAATGTTAGTGTTCATGTTAAAAGCTGACTGTTGGAAAATTGCTTTTCTTTTATATATTAGTATGGTAGAGAGACTCCTAGACTTGGAATCAAGACCTGAGTTCAAATCCTCCCTCAACACTTATTAACTGGGAAATCCTGGACAAGTCAAGTAACCTCTCCCAGCTTTGCTTTTTTTATCCTGTAAAATGGAGACAGTGTTACTCTCTACTTCATCCAGGTAAAGTACTTTGTAATGTTTAAGAGTACCCTAGAAACATTAACTATTTTGTAGCTTATAAACAACTTCTAGAAAAATTACCAAAGACATCTAGCTAATTAGCCAGAAGTAATTATTACTAGGCATTTTAAACCTAAGCATCCTTTAACTATTGGGCATAGGAACGATTCTCAATAGTTATAACAGGTCATGGAATAATTCACCAACCAGTCTGTCTCTGATGCAGACTTCCATAGAATCTCCACTGTGAGGTGGAGCAGACCAAATCAAACCTTTTGCATCACACACTTCCCCTAAACTGACATCTTTTTTAAAAATATTATTCTAGGATAGCAAAATTTTTTTCTTCTAAACAACTGAGTTTTTATAGCAGTGTGATATAGTCAAAAGAGCAAGGAACCAAGAATCAGAAGACCAATGATCTAGAGTGTTCTTTACCATGAAGTAGGTCTCACATGGATAACTCTTTGAACATCTCTGGGAATCTGTAAGATGAGGATGGCTTGAATGAACTCCACAGTCCCATACAGCATTGAGATTCTCTGATTCCTTTGAGTTAACATGTGTAAAGTGTTTTTCAAACCTTAAAATGCTTTATAAATGCTAGTTATTAATTTCATCTCCTCTCTTTTCATATAAGTATCATATTACTCAAAAACTAATGTTAGTTCTTCCCCCACTTCATCAAGTTAAGAAAAATTATTTCATATTGGGCTCTTGTCCACTCTTAGAACAGGAAAGGAAACCTTTCAGGAAAATGTCTTCCTACAGCCAGAGCTGTTGATGATACACGCTTACCATCTGAATAATTTTAAACAGTGTTTTTAATGGAAAATGAATGATCTTTTTGAGAAATTAAAGATTTGGTGAAATTATATTAACTCTTTCATGAACTAGCATCTAGTCAGTTTCTGTCATATTATGCTTAACATATTCCAATTTGGAAATTCAATCAATCTTTACAAGTGCACAGCCATTAAGATTAACAGTAAAACTAAGCTGAGTGGACCAATCCATATCAAGTTTTCATTCCCTGTTTATGTAGATGCAGTATCCTAGAATCATTGGAGGATGTAGCCCAAAGGTTTCTTAGGGTCGATCTATCCCTTCCTCTTCATCTTATAGATGAGGAAACTGACAACCAAATACAACAGAGTGATTGGCCACAGGCTCCCCTACCACCAACCCCTAAATAGTCAAGCCAGACTAGATCTCTTAAGATGGAAAGACAAAGGATGACAGTAGGCAAGGCTACCATTTCTATTCTGGAAATTGAGGAGATGTCTATCAATTGGGGAATTGTTGAACAAATTGTGCTATATGATGATGATGATGATATGCTATTGTGCTGTAAGAAATGGTAAGCAGAATGATTTCAGAAAAAGCTGGAAAGATCTACATGAAATGATGCAGAACAAAATAAGCAGAACTGCGAGAACATTGTACACAGTAACAGCAATATTATACGATGATCAACTGTGAAAGACTTCGCTGCTCTCAGCAGGACAATGATCTGGGACAATTTTAAAGGACTTATGACAAAAAAAAAATGCTATCCAATTCCAGAGAAAGGGACTGTTGGAGTCAGAATGCAGATCAAAGCATACTATCTTTCACATTCATTTATTTATATTTTTATTTGGGAGTTTTGGTTTTTTACAAGTATTCTCTTAAAACAATGATCAATATGGAAGTATGTTTAACAGGATAATTCATTTATAACTCAGATCAAATTGCTTACCATCTCTTGGAAGGGGAAGGAAGGGAAGGAGGAAAACAATGTGACTCATCACTTCAGAAAAATGTATGTAGAAAATTGGTATTGTATATAATTGGGAAAATAATATATCTTAAAAGAATAAAAAAAGAAGGAATGTCAAACATTATTTAATATAACTTGTGCCTAAGTAGAAATCTTTCCTACTAAATCCTAACAAGAGGCCACTCATCCTCCACTCAATGGCCCCCTCTAACAAAGAGCTCACTACCACCTGAAGTGGCCCATTCTACCCACAGATAGAGTTAGTTGTCAGAGCCTAATTTTTTTCTTATATCAAGCTGAAATCCATCTCCCAGAAACTTCATCCATTGCCATTGTTTCTACCCTCTAGAACCAACCAGAATGTAATTTTATGTATTTATTTATAGGACAATTAAGTAGTACATTGAACAGAACACCAGATCTGGGGTCCCAAATTCAAATCCAGCTTCAGAAACTTACTAGCTGTGTGACCCTTGACAAGTCCCTTTACAATGTTTGCCTCAGTTTCCTCATCTGTAAAATGAGCCAGGCAAGGAAATGACAAATAACTCCAGTATCTTTGCCCAGAAAATCCTAAATTGAACAACAATTTATTTAATACCAGGATATAATAGTTGAAGTTTCTGGGAGTCAGATTTCAGGTCAATAATGTCTATCAAAATCTATGTGTATGTGTATGTATACATATATATACACATAAATATATAAAGATGTGATTACACATCATGTTTATCATTACATGTTTCAGCCCTTCAGACACTTAAAGGTAGAGATCATGACTCCTAAATCTTTTTTTTGGCTAAACATAGCCAGTTGTTTAAATTGAGCTTTTATGGAATTGTTTCCAGTACTGACCATCTGGTCACCCTCAGGAACATGCTCTAGTTTGACAATGACCTTCTTAAAATGTAGTGCCAGAACTATGGTCTTATGAGCAGAGGATAAAGTGGGACTATTACTGCCCCTCTATTGATGTAGAAAAGTCTCATTTGTGCTAAGTTAGCTATCATGTCACATTGCCCAGCACTGGTACTAGAAAAATATAAAAAACACCTAAAATAAGATCTCCGACACATTTTGATAGATCTTCTGTGGAACATTTGCAGAAAAACATCAATGAGAATCTCACAGAGGGAAAAAAATGTGTTCATGAGTGGTGGTAATAATGGATCCTGCATTTATATCAATGAGTTCAAGATTATTAAAATATTTAAAATATTACTCTATGGACTCACATTAAGTTGTCAGTCAACTAAGATCTCCATATTATTTTTCTATGAACTGATCATCTAGCCATATTGTCCCCATCAAGGATTTGTGTAATTAATTTTTTTCCTCAAGTTTAGAATTTTACAGTTATTCCTATCATAGTTCCCTGTTCTAGTCTGTTGAGATCTTTAGTTTCTTACTGTCATCATTGTGTTAGTTATCCCAGTTTTCTGTCATTTACTAATTTGATGACTATCCCAGCTGTGCTTTCAACCAAGTTATTTGTAAAAATGTTATATTAGTAAAGAACAGATCTCTGGGGCACTAGGTTAGAAATCTCTCTCCCAAGTCGACATGAACCTGTTAATCACTACTCTGGTCCAATCATTCAGCTGGTTCTAAAGCCACCTGAATTTTTACTGTGAAAATTCCTTGGCCTATAGCTTTATCACCAATTTTTTTTCCCAAAACATTCTCAAATCATCAAGTAGCAGAAGTACCACTATAGTACTGACCAAAAAGCCAGCAGAAAAACATTCTGGACTTTAATGAACCATTACAAATAAATAGAATGTGCTCTCCATTTCTGGTGCTATTTGTCCAACTAAAATCCTTTACCTCCTTTTCTTCATGGATAGTCACTTTAATTTTTTTCCCTTTTCTTTAACCTCAGCAGCATGTTCCCCTATTTACATTATCCATGGAATCATGAAGGGTCACTATTGTCTGCCCATTCCCAAAATAGTCTGGCATGTTTTCAAATTGGTTTGCTTGAATTGTACTGAAGTGGTTACCCGCTGGTGCAGGAGTACCCTTCAGCACCCTTTTGCTATAATCAGGCCAAAAAAAAGAGAGAATGAGAAAATGAAAAACTCTTTCGTGTGCTAGCCTAGGGAGCAATGGGTAAGGAATAGTCCCATTTTAATGTGTTTTAAAATATCTTCCACTAGAATTGGAATAATTTTCAAACCATTTTTTTCCTTAAATGAATTTATTAGGCATACTGATGCAGATAGAACCATTTAGGTCACTAAATGAGGCATCATCTAAATTATATCCAAAGATATAGTGCCTATAATTTTTTAAGTTAAAGAACATTTAGGTTAACAAATGTCCTTTGCTACCCACCCCCTTTCTTAACTTAAAAATCATGAAGCTGGATCCCATCATAGAAATGAACATTACTTCCCAGCAATGTGACCCAGAACATGTCACCCTGGAGCTTGCTTCTATAAATGTAAACATTGTTAATGAGAAAGCAAAGAGAAGAGCACACCAAGGCCTGAGCACATCCACCTACAAGAGATGACACAAAGAACCTAAGTGCCAGGTACCAGATGGAGTGAAGTCAGACCTCTCCATGTTCACTATCACAGCCAAAGTTTCCAAGCTCATGGGCTTTGTGGAAATGTGGGGATGGCCTGGGGCTCAGGGCTTGGGCCCCCTCTGCTGAGGCCATTCTCTCACAGAGGATTACTTTCCAGTCCAGCTGGGTTCTGCTGCCCACCCTGGGCCTTTCTGAAGATCTTTGGAGCATTCAATTCTTGGCTTCTTAACTCAAAGTTGGCAACTGAAGATGTTGACTCCCATTTTTTTCTGCTTGATAATTTTGCTTCCAAGTACATACCCAGGCTTGATCTGCCCTGTTTTGTTGTTGATGTGCTGGAGTACAATCCCTGGAAATATATGCTTCTGAACTCTTATCAAAGAAATGTTTTGCCTTCAACATTCATCAGGATGCTGGTAGTTTTTGTTTCAAAGCTTTGACATGTAGTCAAGTATAAATCTATTTTAATGCCAAAAGCTTTCCTGATGACTTACTTCTGCCATTAAGATCCCATCTTGATATTCAGTCTGTCTTGTAATTATTACTCTGTTGCCATACCCCTCGAAATAGGGAAAATAATGGAAAATGGCAGCATAAGCATATGACCCAAATGCAGTACACTTTACAACATAACACTGCTTTTGACTTATGAAACTTTTCATAGTCTGTGAGTAGGGTAAATTTGTTTTCAAAAACTGTACTGTTGACTCATGATTTTCCATGAAGTCCATGATTACTCTACCTAATTGAGTAGCCAGGTCCTGGGTTAGCCTTGCCTCAGTAAGCACATATTAACAGAAAGTCATGCTGCAGGGTGGAGAAGAGGCTCTAGTGACTCCACATTTGGGGTACTCCATTTAAATCTAGCAGCACTCTGACATAAAATCTGACATCACTATAAAAGAAGATACATCATCAAAAAGATAGATTCATTAAAAATGAAGAACCCCAATGTTGCAGTAGCATCTTTAAATATTACAAAAGATCTAGTGGAAGGCCCCCAGTACATTGCTTAGATCTGTTTTGGATGACTAATTAAAAAATACCTCCTCCAGGGAAGGAAGAATGCACATCAATGATAGAAGAGGATCCCAAGTTCCAGAAAATATAGGATTATAGAAACTTTGGGACCTTTGGGACACAAAAATTATGTTTAAATATTGAGTTCACTAGAACTCTTGATTAGATGAAATGTTTTCAATAAGTAAAATAGTATAGAAGTAAATAAACTAAAGGACTAATTAAAGTAAAAGCAAATTTACATTTATAGGAATTCTTTCCATTGGTTCATTATGTTTTACTTTGCAAACTGTTTCACCCAACATAACTTTAATAACTGAGTGATAATAGATTTTTAATGCTCCCATTGCTAACAAACACTTGCTTCCCTGCCATAAATATTCTCACCCCTTTCTACCTCTTTGCTCTCTTCACTCTCCTACCCCATTTCTATGCTAAACTTTCAATACAATTAGCCCACCACTTCTTTAGTGTACTATTTTGGTGAATATTAGTCAGTTAAAATTTAGATTCCATTTTTAAACTTGAGAGCACAAATATTAAAATAAGAAAAGCAACCTTAACCAAGCCCAAAGAAGTAAAATCAAAACAAGAGACCCTTTAAAAGCACCATGATTTAATTACCCCCAGTTTAAAATGCTTTGTACCATTGTTTCCCTCCATTACTGTGAAAAATGGAAAACCAAGAGTAAAAAATTAAAATAGTAAGTTGAGTGTGATAGTTTGTCATTCATATCTCATGTTAATATCAGCCAAATGATAGTACAATTTAGTGATTGTATTTAGTCATACTATTTTTTAAAATCTTCAGTTACCCAGTCCCATCATAACTAGTTTTAGTGACTAGTACAAGTGCCAGTTGAAACTGAAGCCTAGCTCTGTATTACTCCAGGAGATTCTCATTAAAGGACCAAGATCTGAAAAAATCTCTCAGTCACTTACCAGAAATGCAGTCATTTCAGGTTATTTGTTATGAGGCCCCTATGATATGCAGTTAAATATTCCATCAATCAGTATGATGGGCAGATAGTTGTAGATGAGCAATGCCCTGGACTGAAAACTGAAAAAGAATGGATTGCCTTTGAGAAATTTCACTGTACTTTTCATATCTTCATCTTTTTCCCGTAGGGGAAAAAAGACCATCTTTAGCAGTAACATCAGTATTGTTTCATTCATTCAATGTCATTGCATGTCTCTTAATCATAGAGTAGCATTCTCTGGAAATACCAAAATTGAAGGTTACCCAAAGGGCAATGAAAAGCTACATGTTAGGTATGAAGAGGCTCCAATATATTGCCAGTGGCTGATCAATGGGTAGACAAGCATTGTAATATAACACTGTTGATAGAACTGGGAATTTTTTCTAAACATTCTAGATGTCAATTTATAGTTAGGCAAGAAAAGGGATTAAACAGTCCCTTTGAACCCATTCATTACTCCCTTTGCTAGAAATATTCCCCAAAGAGGTAAAAGACTAAGCTCTAACAAATTGAAAAAATATTCATAAGAGAATTATTTGTGATAGCAATGGACTAGGAACAAAGTGGATATCCTCTGAACAGGAAATAGCTGGGGGGGGGGGGGGGCGGATTATGGTATGTGAATCTAATGGAAAATTTTTGTGAACTAAGGAATTATAAATATTAGGAATTCAAAGAAACATGAGAAAATGTGCAGGAACTAATGCAAAGTATAATAAAAAGAATTATATGTGTATATATGTATATACATACACATACAATGTATAAGAATGTATATTTAAAAGTCTCTAAAAGAAAGTTGAAGTCTAAGTATTATAAAAATTATTGAAGGTACCAGAGAAATGAAGGATACCTCCTTCCTCAAGCAGAGAGATAGAAGACTCCTGGGACACAGTGTTGTATACAGTATATTGTCTAATGTAGTCACTATTTATTAAAAACATCTGTTGTTTTTGCCTTATCTTTTTTTTTTTCATTTTTCAACCTATTACAAAGAAGGGTTCAATCAGAAATGTGAGGAGGATTTTTATTTAGGTATAAATGTAATGCATAATAACTAATAAAAAAGTGATTAGGATATTTGATTTATTACATTTTCATGTCCTTTCTTTTAGATCTTATTATTCAACCATCCAATCAATATAAGGAGCAATAAAATATTTTCATATTGCTGATAAATTTTGAATTACCAACAAATGCATATTATTTTTAAAAAATAACTAATTAACCAATGAATTTAGTCATACTCTTTTTGTGCAAGAGAATCAACTTAGAGAATGTCATCAAAGAAATGTGTGAAAAGAAAAGGATGTGGGCCAGTCATGTATTATGAGCAAAGGATAACAGATGGTCTGTAGGCTCTCTTGGTTTCTACACAATGTCTAGAGGCCAATGGAGGTCCCCAACAAGCTATGTGGACAGACTCCTTTGGAGAATTTACAGGGCACAGCAATCATTATATAGAACGATGATATCTAGTTGGATTATAATCTGCACTCTTGGAAGAAAATACATTGATAAGGGCATAGAAAAATCTGTTCCACAAATATTGATCAAGCACCTGCTAAATCACTGAACTAGGTCCTAAGGATATAGAGATAAAAACAAAATTATTCCTGCCCTCAAGCAGTTTCTATTCTATTGACAGGTTGCATTGTGAGTAGATATATAAGGATACCTCTGTACTAGACAGTATTAATTAAACCTATTGGTAAAATGAGAAATAAATGGCAACATTTTGGGAGAACTTGAGACATTCTAGTACTTGAAAAATGGTAGCAGTAATAATTTGCATTTATAGAGTGCTTTAAAAAGGTACATGGCCCAGATGGCTTGCTCAGCTTGGTTTTGTATCCTGCCTCTGACACATAGTAGCTATATGAACCTGGAAAGAATCCCTTTATTTCTGTCATCCACAGTTTCCTCCTTTGCAAAATGGAGATATTATGACTTACCTCATAGGATTGTAATGATCATTGCTTCAACATGGCATATGGTTTCTAAAACACCTTACAGACCTTAAATCACTATAAATGTCAACTATTGTGTACGAATTATTTTCCCCATTTTACAAATTGAAAAACTGAGACTGAGAAATTAAGTCATTTTCCAGTATAAAATTTCTTAATGGTCAGACAATGCTGTAATCTGAACCAAGGCCTTACTGGGCCTCAGTCCAGAGCTCCTCTAGGTGAGCACATGAATGAAGACCACCACAATATCCCTACATCCTTGGAAAGATAGAGGTTGGAGTCTTAGCATAATAAGTTTCAAGAAACTGTCTTAAACAGTATTTTATAAATGTACATACTTGGGAAAGGGAAGAATTAGATCAAATAACCTGAGATCCTTAAATGACCAGTAAACTCCAGTAAATATGATGCCAGAAATTTACTTTTGTTTTTGTTTTTTTAAGAGGGAGAAATAAAAAGTCAGTGCCTAATATATATTCTTGACCAGAAAAGACAAGAAAGCCATATCAAAAAATTGATAGTAGAAAATAAATAGAAAGGTGGCAGTCACTGAAAGCTAACCAAAGGGCAAGAAATTATAGGGAAAGGTGTTTTTTTTTTTCCCTAATAGAGAGCAATCACCAGCAAGATATAAACAAGATCAGTATTACAGTGTCATTCTTCAAGCTTCTACTGTTAAAATGAGCTGGATATTCTTAATAAAAGTTATTTTTCTTCTTTGCAAAATTGACACCTGGGAAAATCACAGAAGTGAACAGATTTAATTGCCTGCAGGAAGAAAGACACAAAAGCTACATGGGTCAATCACATAAATTTTTGATAAGTTATAAAACAAAGGGAGCAACTGCTAGAAAACTTTAATAAAAAATTGGAGACTATGGAAATTATTAATAAAAAATTGTTTGATACTTGGCAGAAAACCGTTTGATCAAAAACAGGTTCACAGAATTAGAATTGTTTTATGGTTACATATCTCTAAGATTACTGTAAACTTTAGATTTTCATAAGAACTGTCTTTCACTTCTTGGGGTTAGACCATTCTTTAAAACTCAACATGGAATTAATGCTTTCTAAGCTATTAAAAAAAAAAATAGTTAGCAAGTGTACTGACCTGGAAATCTTAAACCACAGTTTCCAAGTCATCTTGTTAACAAAGAAAAATGAACAATATGCCAAAGGGAGGGGCGGGGAAAGGATAGAAATAGTTACTATTTTGAAGCATTCATACAAAAACCTACCATAAAATGTTAAAACATGAGCCTACAAATGTACCAAAGAATGATTTTTGCTGATTTTGTGATAAGAATATTAATATCATGGAATTTAACTATAGTAGTTCTAAAAAAACTGACCACATCTGAAAACCTAGTTTTACCCATTACAAATAAGACCAAAAAGAATTCTATTTTACATAGATAGTAATAATGTTTAGTCAGTTAACTTAGTTCGTTCATCAAGCCTTTAATAAGTTATTTATGGAGCTACAGTTTTGTACAGGGGTTTGTATGGGGGATTCAAATGAAGCAAAAGATAATGCTGTTTCTGCCTTTGAGGAGTATATAATATAGTTGAAGTGACAAGGCACGCAGGCCAATGGGGACAGAAAAATAAACTAGGCTATGATGGTATATATTCTGTTCAGCCTGGCTCCATTCCTGAGCAGGACCTACCCAGGGGACAGGGGACAGTGAAAGAGAAAGGGAAGAAGGAAAAGGCATTTAGACTGCTTATCAGTCTTTTTTGATTGGTTCATTGGTGGATCTTACAGGACTGAATAAATGCTATCATCCCAGTAGGTCATCTGCATTTTGATGCCTACATAGATATCACATTTAATCTCTTTAAAAAAAGGTCTCACTTCTCTACTGGTAGAAATGCAAAGATCCAGGACAATTCTGAGGGACTTATGAGAAAGAATGCTATTCACATCCAGAGAAAGAACTGTGGGAGTGGAAACACAGAAGAAAAACAACTACTTGATCACATGGGTTGATGGGGATATGATAGGGGATGTAGATTATAAAGGAACACCCTAGTGCAAGTATTAATAATATGGAAATAGGTCTTGAGCAGTGACACATGTAAAACCCAGTGGGATTGCATGTGGGCTACAGGAGTGTGGTTGGGAGGAGGGGAGGGAAAGAACATGAATCATATAAAATGGGAAAATACTCTGAATTAATTAATTAATATTTTTTAAAAAGATCTCAGCACAGTCTCCTTCCCATTTCATCACTCACCAACTCCATTGCTTTTGGACTTCTCCATCATTCCCCCATCACCTGGTACCTCCTTCCCCTTCTTTTTGGCTTCCATTTGTGTGTTGTCTGACCATATTGATTATAAGCTCCTTGGGGGCAGGAATTGACTTTTTTTAACTTGTATTTGTATCCCCAGTGCTCAGCCCATTACCTAGCACATAGTTGGAACTTAAATTTTTGCCAACTAACAATTATCTGTGAATAGAGTAAGGTCCTAAATATTATACCCCCTCACACCACTACCCTATTACTTTTCTTCCTTTCTTTTGCCAATAGGTTTTTCTAAAGAGCAGTTCATTTTCACTGCCTCTTCTTTCTCACTATTCACTTCTTCCTTAATGTCATAGGATCTGCCTTTGACCACCTTTTCAGAATCCACCAATCTTAGATCACTAACATCCTTATAGTCATCAGATACTATAAGGCCTTTTTTTGGTCCTTATCTTATGCCACATGAGGTCATAGAAGAGATCTTTTAAATCATTATCGAGTTCAACACCCTCATTTTACAGCTGGTTAAGTTGTTTGTCTGTGATCACACAAACAGCAACAGTCAGCCCAGGATTTGAACCCAGGCTTTCTGACTCCAAATCCAAATTTTTTTTCTGCTATCCCACAGTGACTCCTTTTTAAATATCTCTTTGAGGTATTTGAAAGTATTGACTTTTGCCTCCTCCTCCTTAAAATTCTCTCACAATAATTACATTTTGATACTTTAATATTGCAATCACATAGTACAGTATCTAGCTGGATGAACTTCGCAAGTCAGTTAACCCTTGTCCTCAGTTTTATTGTTTGCAAAACAAGCAAGGTGACCATCCACAGTTCCCAAATACCTTCACAGACTCCCCCTTCCCTATGCAATAAAATGGTAGTCTCTGATCCAAGCTTCCCAATGCCTTGCTTCAACTGACCTCACCAAAAATATCTCAACACTTTCCCAGCACACAGTCTATATTTCAGATAAACAAGACTCCTTCCACCATTTTCCTCTTGTATTCTCCTACCTCTATGCTTTTACTCATATAATCTCCAATACCTGGAATACAATTATTCACCTGATGAAGACCTGCTTCCTTCAAGTGCTGCTCAGGTACAACCTTTTTCCTGAAACCTTCTCTGACTTAACACCTGTCCCAGTGAAAATGGTCCCTGCTTCCTTTCTCCAATTTCTCACAGCACTTTGTACCTCTCTCTTTTGCACTTATCTCTTACTGTGTCATAATGATTTGTTTATCCATCTTTGCTGCTTTTAGAGAATAAATTTCTGAAATACTGGGTTTGTGTCTTATTGTTTACAAAACAAGCAAGGTGACCATCTACAGTTCTCAAAAACCTTTGTACCCAACAATGGCTAGTATAAGGGCTACATATTTTAAGTAAATAGTAGTGTAATCGTATTTAGGAAATACTGGACAAATCAATGAAAACACAACTTTGGGAATGAAATCCTTATGTTCATAAACCCCCAGGGTCTCCCTATTGTCCAAAAGACAGTCATAGCTCTTTAGCCTGGAATCAAAGCCCTCAACAATCTGACCCAGACCTAACTTTTTACCTTAATTTCTGACTTCTTCTGTTTATATACCCTGTGCTTCAGCCAAATTGAACTACTTACCATTCTCCAACTGTCTGTCAAAATTATCTAAATCATACCATCCTTCCAGATGTAGTTAAAATGCTACCTTATTCCTATAGCCTTCCCAGAGTCCCCTGAGAGGGACTTCATTATTGGATCACAATTAAGAACTAGAAGAGACTTTATCTTTTTTTTTTCTTAAACCTTTACCTTCCACCTTAGAATCAATACAGTGTTTTGGTTCCAAGGAAGAAGAGTGGTAAGGGCTGGACAATGGGGGTTAAGTGACTTGCCCAGGGTCACATAGCTGGGAAGCATCTAAGGCCAAATTTGAACCCAGGACCTCCCATCTCTAGGCCTGGCTCTCAATCCACTGAGCCACCCAGCTGCCCCTAGAACAGACTTTAGATATAATTTAGTTCAATATCCTCATTTTTATTTCCCTTGTCACCTAATGCCTCCAAATTCTTTGTCACTTTTCTTAGGGTAACCAACCTTGTCACACCTAATATTATAGGTATTTGTGTATATGTCTTTGTTTCATGGGTTGAAAAAAATCCTCATAATTTTAAGATACCTAAAGAAGATTCACAGCAGAAAGGGTGGACCTCCTGTGAAAGATGTGGTCAAGAGTTGTTTCACAGAATGAGGAAGGCATGGATAGGTTGTGGAGAGAGTATCTACTTGGTAATATCACAGATCCATACATTAAAGATTTGAAGTCTCCCCGTTAGACAGCAAGCTCCATTAGATCAGAGACAATTCTCTCTCTTCTTTGTTTCTTCCACAGGATCTGACATACAGTAAGTTTACCTACTTAATATTTGTGGAATAGATAAAAGAGAGGGAAGAAGACATAATGAAAAGAAGAGAGGAGAGGGAATAGAAGTGGAAGGAAAGCCCAAACTTCATTTACACTGAATTCACATTCTTGCTAAAAAATAACAATAACTTTGTCCTGCAATCTTCTGCATTTAAACTATATGCTTGAAACATACTTTGTTCAATCTTAGCCCTTTCTTGCATTTATAATACGAAATGTTAAATAGAAGGCAAAGCTACTAATCAAGTAGAAGGCTAAGATCAAGGAGCTCTAAATTTTATAATCTCCTGTTAGATTGACTCTTGTGGTGTTAGGCAAATTATTTATGGTTCTCTCAATGTCATTGACTTTGAACTCCGCAAGAAAAAAGCATTGTATTATTTGGGCACTGTATTATTAGAGATGTGTGCGCATGGTGTGCTGGGAAGCTTTTTGAACAAGACAGTGACATGATGAAAGTGGGGTTTTATTTATTGCATCGTACATAGTAACTGGTCCTCAGCAAATATATGTTGAATGAATAAATGATCATTTTGACTTCATAACCAGTCTGAAATAATGCTATTATTTAAATTTAGCAAGTACTAGAATATACCAAATATCTTAACAATAAATTTTATTTCCTACCTGTAACAAAAAGAAAAAAATTAAAATGTACAGTTCGTTGTCATTTGATATTTTAAACTTTACAGATTTATAATATATTATATATCTGGCATATAAATAGATTGGGTCAATTAAAAATGACAGAAATTCTCTATCTTTTTGGATGTTTAACCTTCTTCGTATTTCATATTTTATGCCATGTTGACATTTATTTTTTACAAATATATTGTTAAGTCTGAGGGAAGGTTTTGGTTTTTCTGTGCCTGATATTTTTAGCCTGTTTAATTACCCATGTCTTCATTCTGAAAATTAATTTTAAGAATGAAAACATAGATAATTAACTATTTTGCATTTGCATTTTCAAATCAATTTTTAAAATATAAATGTTCCCCCAAAATTAACCTGTTGATAAGTAATTAATTTGAATTATTTGGTTTTCTGCCTGAATCAGCATAGGAAAAGAAAATAGCATATGTCTAGATAGGTCTCAGCCTTCTGAAACTGCTACAGAAACAGTTGTAGCCCCTGGTTGCTGGGCAATGGACAACATAGCAAACTGAGCTCCCTTCACTTTTACATTATTTATCTAGATTAATGATGTAGGCCATCATAAAAAAACAACGTATTTGTTATATAAATGGGATAGCTAATGCAGTTCAGGAAATTTTAAGATTTTACTTAGTGTTTATATATGCTTTCAAAGCTTTTAACCTTGGAAGACATAGAGATTGTTTGGAAACCAAAATCAAAGTCAGATTAAAAGGATTTGCTATAAGCTCCTTCTTTATATAATAATGAGCCATCTTAGAAAACTGCCATTTGATTTTTCTTCCCTAACAGATGTAATAAAGTCACCAAATCATATTATGGTGGTCACATCAATTTGTGGGAGTTTTTTATTTGTGGCTCTTTTTGTCTACAAATTTTGCCAGAAATAAGATGCAAAGGAAATCTGAATCTATGAGATAAAATGTTCGCATATGTCCAATTCTCCTTATGCATGTTATTTTGTCACTAATAAAGGATATTCTTGAATAACCTATCTTAAAAGTACTATAAATGATATAAAAATGATGATAAATAGTACCTCTTCTACCTATCTTAAAAAGGTGATTGTGAAAATTAAATGGGATGATGTCGGCAAAGCACTGTGTAAGGGAGAGCCACTACTGTTCTTGTTAACATGCCCACTGTCCACTACAGTGGTTCTGTCACACTATCTCAAAGCATCAATTTCTCCAAGCTCACAATAATCTCTGAAAGGATTGTTTCTGCAGTAAATAAGATAGTAATAAACATAGGCATTGACCAGGTGCGTGTTGTGGGTAGGGGAAAGCTATTTGCTAAGATCCTACATAAACAAAAAGAATTATGATGAAAAGAATAATGAATGTTAATATTTATCTACTGACAATTAAGCTACATACCAAAAACAATTTATTAAACCCTTCCTTTCTGTTTCCTTCTTATTTGGTTTTCAATGTAATCAGTGTTGAATGAAGCCAGTCACCATGAGCTGTCTCATCTCCCCTCATCCTCATCTCACATCACTTCTGCCACATGCGCTTCCTTCGCTGTGTCTCAAATGATGAAGTGGTCTTACTTCTTATCAAAGCTAACCCCTTTAACTATTCAAACGATCCCAATGTCTTTCCCCCTAAACCCTCCTCAGCACCTAAATCCCCCTTTGCTATAGAGAGCAACCCAGGCATCATCCTAGATTCATCATTGTCTCACCCCATTATCCAAACTATTGACAAGGCATATTGATTTTACCTTTGCAGCATCTAAATATACTAAATATACCTCTTTCTCTCATGACACTGCCACCGCTTTAGTGCAGCCCCTCATCATGTCCCACCTGCATTATTACAGTAGTTTACTGGTAGGTCTGCCTACCTCAAGTCTCTCCCCACTCCACTTCATTCTCCTTTCTGCTGCCAAAGTGATTTTTTCTAAAGCAAAGGTTTTGTCATATGGCTCAAGAGACTCCTGTGGGTTCCTGTTGCCTCCAGGAATAAACAGAAAATGCTCTGTTTGGCCTTCCAAACCCTTCAAAACCTAATGGCCTCCTACCTTTCTGGTCTTCTTACTCCTTTCTCCTAATTGTATACTTCTCAATCTTGTGACACTGGCCTTCTGGCTGTTTCATCAACAAAGGTACTCCATCTCTCAGGTCTAGGTATATTCCCCAGCTATCTTCCTTGCCTCAAATGTTCTCCCTCTTCAACTCCACCTACTGGCTTCCTTGACTTCCTTTAAGTCTGAACTGAAATCCCAGCTTTTATAGGAAGTCTTTCCCAATCCCTCTTAATTCTGGTGCCTTCTCTCTGTTAATTATTTCCTATTTATCCTGCATATAGCTTATCTTGTATACATTGATTTGTTGAGTGTCTACCCTCCCCGATTAGCCTCTCTTTTGCCTCTTTTTCTTAGCACTCAATCAACATTTATTAAGCACCAACTATGCCTGGCATATAGTTGGTGCTTAATAAATGTTGACTGATTGATCATCGGTAGTAGGATACCTGGATCATTTGTTTAGTGTGGTAGTGTGTGTGGGGTATATGAATATATGTATGTGTATATGAATATACATAGTCACTATAAGTGTCATGTATGAAAATATATACAAACAGCATATATGTGAGTGTGTACTGTATTGTCATATATGTTTATGTGTGTTTGTACATCTGTTTATACATATGTATACTTTTTTCTGCATACACACGGAAATAGATGCCAGTGCTCTCTTTGGCTCTTACTGTGCAATTCATCCAAACAGACTTCATTGTCCTTCTATTTAACTATAATTCCAAAATTATGAATTTGACAAGCTATTCCTGATGTCAAAAGAAATTTTTTTCTTTCATCATTTTTACACTTTGATCCATTGTTTTAACACTTGCTAACTTTTCTGTGATATATTCTATCTTAGGGCAATTTCACAGAAGGCATTTTTAAAAATGTTTTCATGGCATGTACCATATGTTCACCAAATTACCATAGCCAGTGTTCTTTATTGGTTGGTCAGATGACAAACTTGTAGTATTTTAAATGCCATCTAGCACAAGTTAAATAAATGTATGTCTTTTTAATATTTATTTTGGGTGTCAGCTAATCCAGATTTTTTTTATTAATATTCTCATTAAATTGCCATATTTAAGGACTATCCAAGCCTACATAAGTAGTTCTAGAAACTATTATAAATACCAATAGAGTACCGAATGTAAAAATTACATATTTAATTACAAATATCTTCTATTGAAATTACAAGCTGTTTTCTGAAATATGCACAGCAAATCCTTTATTTAAATGTTTTAGTATGATCTCCATTTTAGCTATTACAGTGTATCTTTATGTAAAATGCCACATTTATTCATCTTTCTTTTTCTTGCCACCTCCACTACTCATCTTCAAGGGAAAATCAAGAGCCAAATGATTTATTTATATATTATCTTACCTTCATTAAAATAATAGCTATGACTGCCTTTATAGGCTCCTCTGGGGTTTTAAGAACAGTTCAGTTTTACAGAAGAATTAGAGTGATCAAGACAAAAAAGAATAACACTTTCTTGCTAAAAGCAAGTTCATTTCACTGAAACTTATTTTTTGCATTAAAAAATATAGTGGGTGGGGAGGCAACTAGGTGGATCAGTGGGTTAAAAGCCAGGCCTAGGGACAGGAGGTCCTGAGTTCAAATCTGTCCTCATATACCCTAACTGTGTGACCCAGGGCGAGTCCCTTAACCCCCATTGCCTAGTCCTTACCCCTCTTCTGCCTTGCAACCAATACACTGTTTTGATTCTAAGAAGGAAGGTAAGGGTTTTTAAAAAATATATTTTGCATGAAGTTGAATGCTCTATTGAATTTATCACAATAGAGAAAGGGTTAAATTACCCAATCCTTTTGACCCTCAATCCAGATTATCTGGTTGCTACCAAACTTGACATAAGACAGACCAGAAAAAGGTCAAATAAATCAGTAAGGAAGATTTAGAAGAGATATGACTAGAGAGGATGCTTCAAAGAATGGAGGAGGCTGAACAAAGTGGAAGATTCTGTCCACTATCTTTTTTAGAATATCAAACTCACTTCCAAGATCTAGATACCATGATCTCTATACTTAATTTTGCCGTGTAACTTTTCCCACTAAGAACCAATGATGGCTTCCTTTTGAATTCAGATCAAACTTCTCAACTATGGTTGACCCACCATAATCTGTCAACTCATATTACCAAACTTTATTTCCCACTTCTTGAAAGGTAAGACTTGAAAGGATATCAATGGCCACCTGAAATACCATCTACAATATGTCTGACAGTCAGCTAACCTATGTGTAAAGACCTCTAGGGAGAGGGAACCCACTACCTCCTAATGCAACCCATTCTACTTGTGGATGGTTCTAACTTTTAAAAAATTCTTCCTTAATTCAAGCCTAAATCTGCCTCTTCGCAACTTTTACCTGTTGTCCTTAGTTCTGCCTGTTGCCAAGCATAATGTCTTCCATATGTTAGCCCTTAAAATACCAGAAGACAACTATCATGCCCCCACTAAGTATTCTCTTCCCCAAATTCAGCATTCCCAATTCCTTGAGCTAGTAAGGTCCCCTCATCTGAATGATCTTTAATGACCAAGAACTAACTCTACTGTAGTTCCAGGATAGCATATATCAAGACTAGTATAGCCTTAATTCTGGGAGCTAGGTTTTTCCTAATCCGGCCAAAGATTTCACTGGCTTTTTCAATTGCCATATTTATGCAGTACAAACACCAAGGAAAAATATTAAAATTTCTGAATTCCAATAGCTATCCCATTTATATAACATATAAATTTTGAAGACAATAGGACATTTATAAATATTAGTTAGTAGATGAATTCAGATCAGTGTCTAGAGTTCTGAAGAGGAATACTAAAGTTATTAGTATCAAGAGAAGAGATATTAGATGTTGGATATAATTTTCTAATCTATCTTTCCCATTTTAGAGGGGAAAAAGAGGGAAAGGGAGGAGAGTGATTTTATATACACACACACTCTCACTCACTGCCATGCCAAGTCTTCTGCCTAGGGAATCAATAAGTTTTTAATGAGCTGGTGAATTTGTCCCCAGGTTATCTGATTTGTGGTTACTTATTTAACCTCCAAATTGCCAAAAATTGCCAGATCCCTGCTGGATTTTCTGTCATGCAGATCTAGTCATTTAATTGGAAAAGGATCTCCATTGCCTTCCCAAGTTTTTCAGGAGCATTTCTATGCACTGTTAAACTGTTGGCACATTTTACCCTGGAGAATAGATTTTTTGGCATCCTGGGGAATTTTGATATATTTAAGAAGGTGAGAAATACACATTGGCATCATTTAAGTGGCATAAGTTTAAGCCCAAATTGGCTTTTACATGCCAAAGATGTGAAATGTGCCAACTGTTTAATAGTGCACAATAACTATCCAACTGAATACGTTAGTGATTTCAGCAGAACTGTTTAGTTTTTTTTATTTTAATATCTGAATCCCTTAGATAAAATTTTTCCTTGTGATGTCTTAATAATAGAGAGAAGTGGTCCGTGACTTTTTCATAAGCCGATTATGAGTAACGTTAAAATGTTAGTCATACTATGGTGGTAGAGCTGCATATTGTGAAGAATAGAACAAGGATATTGCTCTCATTTAATATACCAATTCTATAATTTCCTGAAGATTTCTTCAGGATTTTTATTCTATAAAATTTGCGGTGCCAACATGTCTGAAATAGGAAAAGTTTCCCAATTCAAGTTTGTGTAGAAGCCTATGAGAAGTGACCAATTAACTTTTTTTTTCTAAAACAAAATTGAATTTGCAGTTAAGAAAAGATATTACAGGTATTATATGTGTCTTTTCAGAATTCTAGTTATATTTTCTGTATTTGGTTAGGGTTCAATAGTCTTTTTCCTAGGCTGATTCAAGCAAAATAATGTAAACTACCTTTTAAAAATGTATTAGGATTAACATGAAAGTTTTTCATACAACACATAGAGCAACTACAACCTTAAAAGATATTTCCTTTCTATAAATTAGCAAGTTAAGAAAAGGGGGAAAAAAACCATTTTTAAGTTCTTCCAGACTTCATACCATACCATCATACCATCTTTTTCTGACAATGGCCAGTTTCTTAGGTGTGTTTTCCCCATAATCCTTGGTTCAACAATTTTGATCCTCATTTGCACCTGAAGTTCTTCCACAGCCAAACAAACCAAGATAAAACATTAATTTCTTTAGTACCAACACTTCAATGAGAAAGAATTTTGAATTATGGTGATGACTTTTTTATGACATTAGAGTTCTGTGCAAAATTAAACTTTCAAAAATCAGGCCTTTCTAATGGAAAGGCATTTTTCTCAAAATTCTAATATCTCACCTAATGAGTCACAGATCTTAAGAGATGGGGAGGACCTCAGTAATATGGTCCAAACCCTTTCTAGGTAGATAAAGTATTATCTCTGTTTTACAGATGAGTTATGTGAGGGCCAGATAAGTCACATAAATGGCCTATAATTGCACAAGTAATAAGTAGTAGAAGTAGCTTACCTCCTCACATAGACTGTCAAGTTTAGACTTGACCCACTAGGTAATAAGGAGCTATTTGTAAGTTCTTGAAGAGGAGGATGAAATACTAAAAATGATGTTTATGAAATTCCTATCTGGAAGAGGCAGACCGTGGCTGTTGCAGTGATCTAGGTTTGAGGTGGCAAAAGCCTGGAGGAGATAAGGGCCTAGATCAGAGCTGTAGCTGTGTAAATGGACAAAACAGTTAGAAATAAAGTAAGACTCAATAGGACTTAGTAACTGAATAGGCGCAGGGGGTAAACATTACTTATACTTGGAAATATAAGTAATATATTTGATATGTATCTATGCCAATGAGAAAATGAATCCATCAAATTATGTGTATGTGTGTGTGTTTGAGTATACATGCACATTGTCCAAATTTTCCCCAAAGATCATCACAGGAAGATGACCCCATGTTCTGGAGGCTTTCTTTTTCTCCTGACATTCAGAGAATACGAGTGTGGCATTCTTCTGCCTTCCTATCATCCCTTACTCCTGCCACAGGAGGAGCCCATCTTCTCTTCCTATGCTATAATTCCTGGATGACATCCTTTATTCCTGTTTGTGGGAGTTCCTTGTTGGGTAAATGTTTTATCCTTATCATAGGAAAAGTCACACTAGGTAAGCAGGCACCTTGTCTAGGGCATGAGATGGAATCAGAGAGGCTTTATTTCATATATTGCTATGCCCTAATAATGTGTTCAGTTTTTTCCCTCTAATAAACAAAACAAAACAAATAGCAGCTCACTCAGTGGTCCAGTGGATAGGGCACTGGCCTTGAAGTCAAGAAGACTTGAGTTCAAATCTGGACTCAGATAAGAGGTGTGTGACATTGGGAAAATCACTTAATTTCTGTTTGCCTCAGTTTCTGTAAAATGGGGATAATAATAACACCTACTTTCCAAGGTTGTTGAGAGAAATAAATGCGATAATATTTATAAAGTACTTAGCATAGTGCCTGGCAAATAGTTGTGGCTTGGTCATTTCAGTTGTACCTGACTCTTTATGACCCTACTTGGGTTTTTCTTCACAAAAATACTGGAGTAGGTTGCTGTGTCCTTCTCCAACTCATTTTATAGACAAAGAAACTGAGGCAAACAGGATTTAAGTGGCTTGCTTAGAGTCTTACAGCTAAGATTAGATTTGAACTCAGATATTCCTGACTCCAGACCTAGTACTCTAAACACTGCACCACCTAGCTGCCTCTGGCACATAGTAGGCATTATATAAACGTTAGCTACTACTACTATTATTATTAGCAGCAGCAGCATTTTTGTTATTGCTATTATTATTAGTGGTCATCTTGAACAATAACATCAGCTTTAAATCACCTTAATCATTTGATTTTAATACATGCCTCACCATTTGAATGCTTTTATAGGATTTCACACATAATATAAATAAAGGTGGGGGAAGGAGGGAATGAGAATAAAATTCCCAAAAGCAGAAAAAAAATTCGCTGGAAGGCAGTTCTGGTTATACAGAAAAGAAAACTCAATTCCTACCTTTGCTGAACATTGTCAGGGATGGGATGAGAGCCATTTTAGCTGCTTTATTCCTCTGAGTCTTTAACTGGGTCATATTGCTTTTATAATAGTGACAGAAGTAATTTCTTGAAGGGGAAATGTAGCTACCTGGTTGGCTGGTCGTCAATCTTCCTCCTTTGTTTCTGGCTAAAATAGCACCCTTGTCCTAGCACCTAGTTACTGCAATGATGGACATTATATCCGTGCAGGGATAATGTAGGTGCTAAATTGAAAGCCTTTCATGGAAGCTATTTTGGGTTCAAACTTGGAATGGCTTTCTTTCCCAAGTGGTACATTGCATCCTTTTGTAGGCTTCGGAAAAACTTCATTTCCAGAAATACTGAGGCTTTGAAGAAAGCAGCAGATTTCTCATTAATACATGTTTTACAAAGCTGAGTTGGTCTCTTTTGGCTCAGACTCCACTCAAGGCTTCTCTCTCTGTCACAGCTTTCTTTCCCCCAGGCTCCAGGGGATGCAGTAATGGTTTTTCAGAGTCCTTGAATCTGTTGCCTCTGGGCACAACATGACCTAGATGAATATGACATGTTGCCCTTGTCCAGTGTACGATAGAAAGCTCACTTCCCTTCCCACAGCAGTTTCTTCCATAAGTGGAAACGATCTTTTAAATTTTCCGCTCTCTGTCCAACACCTTTAGAGCAATCAAAAGATTGAAAGTATATATTCTCTGATTTCTCTTTCCTAATAGAATCTCTTCCTCATATCTTGTTACTTCCAGAGACAATTTCTGTCTCCTGCTGTGAAATGTTTAGCTTTATTTGTCATGCTCTGTGTCTCTCTGATGATGTAGTGTGACCATGTTCAATTCTCTATGTTGGTCCTTTGTACCTTTTAGCAGATCCATATGCACCTGTATTTTATTTACATAGATACTTATTTTCATAAATCTTCAGAGAACATCATCAGAGCCTTCTTCCATAATTTATTATTAACATTTAACAAGTCACTATCAAGAATAATCTATATAAAAGTAATATATTTTTTCTTTTGACTTGAGTTTTAAGATTTGTTTTTTATTTGGTAATTATATTTTATTTTAACATTCTTTTTTTTATAATTGTGTTCCTATTTTCTCCCCCTCTCCACCCTTACTCATTGAGAAGGCAAGCCATATATCAGTTATGCATGTGAAATTGTAAAAATATTTCCATATTAACTATGGTGCAAAAAAGAAAAAGTAGAAAAATAAAGTGACAAAAATGTCCTTCAATCTGCACTCAGAGTTGATCAGTTCTCTCTGGAGGTGGATAGTATTTTTCATTATGGGGCTTTTGGAAGTGTCTTAGATCATTGTATTGATTTAGAACAGTTAAGTCTTTAACAGTTGATCATTTTTACCACATTGATGTTACTGTGTACAATGACCATCTGCTTCTACTCACTTCACTTTGCATCAGTTCAAAAGCAATATAATTTTAATATTGGGAATGTACATATAAGTATATGATATGTAGGTATATGTGAGGTATACTGTATATATACATATATGTATCTCTCCATATATTTATCTATTGTTTGTATCTAAAAATCAAGAGTTAGCATTATGCCTATGGAATAAACTATATCTTTCCAATAAGAGCAGCATTGAAACAAGGATGTATGTTGTCTCCACTTCTATTTGGCAAAGTGCTGGAAATGCTAGCTAATTATAGCAATAAGATAAGAAAAATAGAGGGGATATGCATAGGCAAAAAAGAAACAAGAGTATTGGGCTTTGCAAGTGATAATGATGCTCCCAATTTAGATAATTTAGAGACTCCTAGGAGCAACTGAAAATTATTTGAAACAATCACTCCAGTGAAAATTCAAAATATAAAATTTATTCACATAAATCTTCAGCATTTTTGTAGGATACAACAGAACCCAGAAGGAAAAGATTGAGAAATTCCATTTTTAAAACTATACAATATATAAACTATGTGAGAGTCTACCTACCAAAATACACACAAAAACTATATGGTATAAATACAACTGCAAAATAATTTTTACAGAAACAAAAATGGGCCTAAGTAATTATAAAAAAATATTAATTGTTCATGGGCAGAGACAATATAATAAAAACGGTAGTCCCTAAAATAACTTATCCTATGTCATACCAAACTACTATTTTACATTTAGTTATCCATCAGAGAAAAACTACTAAACAACTGTGCTCTCAATTTTAAATATGAGGCAAAATTTATTATTCTGTTTTTGCCTTTTTTATATCCTTGTATTCCCAGAACTTCTCACTGGGCTGATTTGTATACCATTGGTTCTGCTATTAGAATTCAGCATTATTGGAAGCTAGGGTGTGTAGAGCACTGGGCCTGGAGTTAAGAAGATCTGAGTCCAAATCCAGTCTCATACATTTACTAGTCATGTAACCCAGGGAAGTCACCTACTCTCTCTCAGCCTTAGTTTCTGCACATGTAAAATAGAGGTACTTATAGCACCTACCTCCCAGGTTTATCATGATGATCAAATGTGTTAATATATGTAAAACTCCTGGCTGACCTTAAAGTACTACATAAATGATAGCCATGATTACATTTGGTGTTCAAAGTCCTTTATAACCTGCCTCACTTTCCCATCTTATTCCTCCTTATGCCCACACCATCTGATAAACTGCTCTCTGCCATTCCTTGAGCGAGACCTCCATCTTCCAACTTTGCCTTTTTACTTCCTGCCCCCACTGCTTAGAATGCTCTCCCTCCTCATTTCCTTCTCTTGGTTTCCTTCAATCCCCAGCAAAAATACCCCTTTCTTCCGGAAGCTTTTCCATGTTCCCTTAATTCTAGTGCCTTCCTTCTAACCCCCAACTTATCCTGTATCTCTCTCGCTTTTGAAGATAGTTTGCATGTTGTCACTCCCCCATTAGAGTAGGAGCTCATTGAGGGTGTACTGTCTTTTGCCTTCCTTGGTATCCCATTTGGACTTAGTATAATGCCTGCCACACAGTAGGGCTTAATAAATGCTTTATTCTTTCTTTCATTCATTCCTTCACAGTAGATTCTTGATAAATTTCTATTGACTGAAGGCTGACAGACATTATGTTTATCTTTGTTATTTGTTTGTTTGTTTGAAACACTTACCTTTTGTTTTAGAATTGATCAGTTCAGAGGAATGGTTAGGGCTAGGCATTTGGGATTATGTGACTTTCCCAGGGTCACCCACCCAGGAAGTATCTGAGGCCAGATCTGAACCCAGGTTCTCCCATCTCCAGACCTTGCTCTCTCTCTAGTGAGCCACCTAGCTGCTCCTGCCTTTTGTTTTTTTACATCTTAGTCAATATTACCTCAAACAATGCTCCTTTGTATCAAAAAGACACAGCTAAATAGAACTGAGTGGCAGAACATCTGTATCAGACAGTTTGCAACCTTCAACTGCTTCATCCCCTACCTCACTACTCAGGGAGGAAAGTCTGTCTCATCATCCCCCTGTTCTTCAGGTTGATGGTCAGTCATTGTAAGTCATCTGAGAACGCCACCTTTCCAGTGCTGTTTTGTTTTGTTTTGTTTTCTGTCATGATGTATATGGTCCCTTGTTTCAGTTAAATTAGGAAAATCCCCTTGTTTCTCTGAATTCCTCATATTCATTGTTGCTTCTGGCATAGAAAAACATTCTTTTATATTCATATTCTACAATTCACTGAGCCATTCTCTACTTAGTGGATACTGAGGCATAGTGGAAAGAGCGCCAGATTTAAGAAAGTTTGAGTTCAAATTCTAGCTCAAACCCTTCCTACTTTGTTGATCACAGACAAGTCAGTACCTTTATGAGCCTCAGTTTCCTCATCTGTAGAGTGCTGAAGTCAGGAGAGTCTGAGTTCAAGTCCAGCCTCAAACACTTGGTAAGTCAGTTAATCTGTCTGCCTGAGTTTCCTCAACTATAAAATGGGAATATTTGTAACTTCTTCATAGAATTGTGAGGATCAAAAGAAATAGTATTTGTAAAAAGCACTTAGCAGAGTGCTTGCCATGTAGTAGACTAAAAATGTTTATTCCCCTCCTGTTCTGCTTCACAGTGTCATAATCATTGAATGAAATGTTCTAGAAACCTTAAAGCCTGTCAGCAGCAATTCATAGTATTAGTTTCCCCCTTTTAGCTACATTACTCTACATGTTAATGAATCTGTGACTTCATTGGTATGAGTTTTCCATCTACCAACAAGGTTCAAATCCTATCCTTGTGTCCACCTTTCCATGAGTATATGCCCGACATGTTAAAGACTTTCCCCTCCTTCTTTTAATATACTGGTACAGCACTTGGGTTATCCAGCCGAGGTCTCCCATTGATGCCTGAAAGGGATCATTTTTATAAAAGGAAAATAATTTTCTCCTGAACTTGAAAACCTCACACTTGAGTTTCTTTCCTGTCTAGGAGAAAATGAAGCTGCCAGAGTGAACATTTGGGGAGTTCGTGAGTTGTGAAGACAAAATAGATAACAGAGCAGTTGACCAGCTCTATCTGCGTCACTTTTTCATGTGATGATTTGGAAGAGGAAAAGTACTTTAGCAAATTACTTTACATGACAAAGCAATACACGGTTTCTGAAGTTTTCATAAAGCAACAGAAAGGAATAAAAAGACTCGTGATCTGAAAAGTATGAGCTCTTGAGCATAAGTCAAGAACTATGTGAAATACAGCCAGACTTCCCATGCACTTAGGCATCACCTTGGTATTCTCATGCTTCTACGCCTGTGTCAGATCCCTCCTTGGGGGAATGAGTTTGTGGAGCTGAAGATAGGATTATACACTATAGTGGATGCTTAATAAATGGAAAATGACCTGGCATTAATATGGTTTTTAATAAAAAGTAACAAGTTCCTTAGTCTGGAATAATTTTCAAAATTAACATGAGGATTCTGGAGACAGTGCAGATAAAAGGCAAGGAATTTCCTTAGATCCTGAAATTAACCTTTCTTGATGGGGAAGTTTGGGTTTTATTAAATCAGTAGTGCTGCTATTTCACTCTTCAGATTCTCAGTATCTAAATTACACTGTGCCAAGGTGATCAGTATATCCTAGACTCTAAATTCTTAGAGTTTAAACTTCAGGGTACTATTTTAAAGTGCTGCCCCCCCACCCACCCACACACATACTCCTTTCCCCTCACTACAGAATATCATTTTTTTTTTCATCAGTTTGGACAGGACACAGATTTCATTAAGAACGCTGACCTGACCATTTTCTTCTTATAAGATAATTTGGTTTCAGGCCAGCCGCAGGGATACACATGCTGCTTAGAACAGCTCAAGGATGTACAGAGGCCTGTGCCCTGTTCAGGCCTATACTGAAAGGCTGCAAGCAGCTATGTCATTTCTGCGATCACTCGTCGGGTCTGAGTCTTCTTTAGGGCACAGTAAATAAAAACCTCCAAGGGAAAATAGTAGGGGGGAGAAGGAAAGAAGAACAGAGGCAAGGCAAGTTTTATTTCACTGATTTCTTTGCCATGTCAGCCTTCCTAATTCCACCCCCTTTATCACTCATAAAATTGATAATTATTCTCTCTTATAACCTAGACTTGAGGGCCTGGCCAAGAAGTACCCTCTTCTTGTTTTGTACCATACACGGCATCATTTTTATCTCTACTCTTCCTACCAGAAGCTCTTGAGCTTTCCAAGTTTCTTTAAGGAGGTGACAAGGAGGGCTGGTTAATAAGCCCTTGGGGTTATTCAATATCCCTCTTCAGTGCACGTTTTCTGAAGCTGAGAACACTCATGCATGTGTATACACGCACACTAAACTTTGTCAGAGGTGAAGTACTTCCAAATGCCACTTGAATGTGATTAAAGGAATTCTGGGCTTGATAGAACTCATTATCCTAGATGCCAGGGCCTTACTGTTTGCTCAAGCCTTGGCCCGAGAATAAGAAAAGGTCTTAGTGGGATGGCTTTGGGGGAGTACAGGCTAACTGGTCATTGTATTTGTATATGAATGTATGCCAAACCTATCATAGTCAACACTGAACTGAAATAGACTGTATTGTTACAGAGTAAATGCTCAAGCTTTGCCAGCCTTTTCCTTGGCTTTAAATAAGAATTCCAAGCCCTTCTTTGCTTGCTACCCTGAACTTCTTGTTTAAGTCTTTAGACTTTTTCCTCCCAGATAAATGTAATTGTTTTTTCAAATTTTACAGGAGTTAAAGTATTGTTTTTTGGTTTGTCTTTTTGACTTAGTAACCTTAGTAGATTTTTTTTTTATTTCTAGGAAAGATAGCAATTGATATTTCTAATTCAAGAGCTTATTTCAAACTGCTAAACTCTGAAATACGATGAGATTTTTGAAATTCTTCTCATTTTGTTTAGTTATAAGGCCAATTTGCTTTCATTTCCAAATAATAATAACTCCAAGTTACATAGTGTTTGAAGGTTTGCAAAACACTTTGCTCCCAGCAACCATATTTTTTACAAATATTTTCATCTCCCTTTTACAGCTGGGAAAACCAAGGCACAGGGAAATTAAGTGACTTCTCTATGAGAATACAAATTTCAGAGCTGGGATTTGAACCCAGGCTTTTCGTAGCTTATTCCCACTATGCAAAACTGCCTCTCCTAGTTTCACACTAGTCTCAACTTTGAAGGGTTTCCCTCCAAGGCTCTATTTGCCAAGCCTTTAATCAACAGGTCACTGTTTGTACAAGTTCTTGAGAAATTGTTCCTAATTTGATCAGTCTGTCATTACATGGCTGATAGAGTTAAGATGTTCAGGGATGTAGAGTTACTCACATGCTTAGAATGGAGGAACCGAATGTTTTGCCTCCAATTTATTATGTACTGTCATTGTACTGTGGCTATTTCACATTGAGTTTCAATTAGACAAGAATGTGACAAGACCATTTAATTAGTCAATAAATATCTGTCCCTGGAAGTTGACAACCTGGAAAGTCGTTAGGTTGGCATTTTTACCCAGCACAAATGTTGTGAGGCAATGTGTGTTATGTAAGACCTCACCACATACTCAGACGCTTTAGATAAAATGACTAAGCTCAGGTTTTCATTTGGTTAAAATGATATGTTGACAAGAAGGGTGGAACTTTTTAATAAAAACATGAACGTTCAAAGGTCTGAAATCTCAGGCACCACATGTCATATTATATAACACAGGAGGTTGTCTCAGACCACTAGATAGATACCAACTTGTACCTTGCTTGAGACTTACATTCTCCCTTGGGTCTCTTCTATAAAACCGAACAAAGTAGACTTCCTGAGCCGCTGCTCAAAGTAGAAAAACAGTAAATGTAGAAGCTTGGTTTGCAAACATTGAAGTCCAGAAGAAAATGTAAGAGGTCCCCTTTATCTACAAGCTAAAAGGAAAATAATGTGTTAAATGTATTAATCCCCTCCAACATCTTAATTTACAGAGATAAAGAGATCTTCCCAAATATTCTTTTCTTTGTAGTACTAAAAGTAAATTTCAGCATCACCAAAATGCTTGCTAGGAGATGTGTATGAAGCTAAGATTCCTGTTTTTCACTCTTGTATGAGAATCACTATGGATTTTTAATGTGGAATTCTGACTTAGAAACATTAAAAGATCATAGAGGTCATGGGTCCAAAGGATTTAGATCAAGAAGGGATTTGGAAGGTCATTTAGGCCATCCCATCTATCCCTCCCTTCCCTCTCTGCCCCTCTTCCTGACTCCCATCGTTTTGAAGATGGAGAAATTAAGCCACAACAAGGAGCATGGGAGGAACTTTGAATTTATCCTGAAATTTTCAGACTTTGAGTTTGAATGTGAATGAAGCACAGTTTTCTGCTGTGCCCTTCTGCTTGCCTCCTGTGAGTCTCAAAAAGTGAATCTGTCTTGAACAAAGGGGAGCTGCTATGTTCTTATATGGTAGTAGCAGTTGCCTTGTGGTTTATCTTCATTTATTCTGTTTTCCTTTTATAATCACTTTTATGGTTTATAAAAAGTATCTCTGAAATCAATGAAATTTCAACTCTCCCTTTCCCCAGTCCCATGTAAAGTACTTACCAGATGTGTGATCCTGGGCAAATCACTTAACTCCTTTCAGCCTCAGTTTCCTCATCTGTAAAATGGGGATAAGAATAGCACCCTGATATCCAGAATCTTTGTGAGGTTCAAATGAGAGAATATTTTTGTAGCATTTTGCAAACCTTAAAGCATTCTATAAATGTTAGCTATTATTAATACTAGTGTTATGTGACACATACACTGGGCCTGTAGCCTCCTTCTCCATGTAGTAGAGACCATATATTTTTGCAACATTTTCTAAGTAGCAACTCGAGTGACTCATGCTCCTTAGCACTGGCCCCTTTATAGCCACTTCCAAGATGCACTAAGACAGTCAGCACCATGGCAAGATTCTCAGCATGTTGGTATACCTGCCTCTCTGTATACTTCAGAAATGTCAGTATTGGTGCATGCTCACTGGAAGCAAGAGACGTTATGGAACTCGGTTACTCTGGATTTTGCCTACTTTCTCCAAATGGCACCACTCAGAAAGCTTTGAACATTCCTATGCCACATCATGATCCTGGTTTGGGTACAGAGTGTTTCCAGGCTTGGGACTTGTTTCTCTTTTCCCATGACTTTGATAGTCTATTTAGAATACCTCTTCCTTGAAAGAGAATTACTTGGCTGTCATATTTCATATTCCAGGTCATTATTCTCACATTGGGAACTGTGGATTAGTAAGTCGTCTTTATTAATCCCAGAAGTGCTTCAATTTTAGAAGACCTGATGTTTTTTAAATTAGAATTGACGAAACCATTCAATTTGGAAGAAAGTATTTCTATTATAAAAAGATTTCTCACTTTACAATGGTCCACAAGAGCATCCATTTAAGCCACAATTCCTGTAGTGTACTTCAATCACAGAAAGTTAATTTACATATAACTTTGCCACATATGACATTTGTAAAATTCCTATCTTTAGGACTTTTTCCTTGGATGTTCTGGAGGAGTCTAAAAGAAAATTAAATATTAACTCTTGAGGGCTCTTTTAAACCTCACAAAATAGTACCATCAGTCAGTAAACATTTCTTAAATACCTATTATGTGGCAGACATTGTGCTAAGTGCTAGGTATCCCCCAAAAAAGACAATTCCAGCACCAAAAAGATCGCAGTCTAATGCAGGAAACACTATTCAAGCATCTATTTGTAAAAAAAGGATCATTTGGAGGTAATTTCAGAGGAAAGAGCCTAATATTAAATAGAGCTAGGAAAAGGCTTTTTGCAGACACTAGCCAAGTTTTGGAGGAAAAAAGAGAGAAGCCAGAAAGCAGAGATGATAAGGAAGAATGTTCCACAAATTGGAGACAGCCAGTGAAAACTCTCAGACAGAAGAGCAGCTAGGTATGTGGATAGAGCACCAGGCCTAGAGACAGGTCCTGGGTTCAAATATGACCTGAGACACATCCTAGCTGTGTGACCCTGAACAAGTCACTTGAACAAGACCCTCCATTGCCTAGCCCTTACCACTCTTCTGCCTTGAAATTAATTCTTGGTACCAAATCTAAGACAGAAGGTCAAGGTTTAAAAAAAAGAAAAAAGAAAGAAAGAAAACTCTGAGTCAGGCTAGGGAGAAGCAAAAAGGATTACAGAGTATATGGGAGGAGTAAAGTATAAGAACCCTGGAAAGGTATAAAGGGTTTAAAAGTTAAACCTGTGCTTTAGGCAAATCACTCTGACAATTGTGTAGAACATGATCTGGAGTGAGGAGATGGGAGACAGGCAGGCCTTCCAGCAGCCCCTTGCAGTAGTCTAGGAGTAAGATGATGAGGGCCTAAACCAAAATGGTGCTGCTGGTGTCAGAAAAGAGAAGGGAGCATATATAAAAGATGTTACCAAGTTAAAATCAGCAGTACTTGGTAATGGGTTGGATATGGGCTTGGGGCAGGGGGCAAGCAGGAGATTCAGGAATCAAGGATGATGCTCAAGTTTCAAGCCTACGTGATTTGAGAGGATGTGCATACCCTCGACAGTTATACTTGCAAAAGTAAGACACATCTTCAAAGTTAAAAGTGATAGCTCCTTCAGATTTCCACTTTATGAATTTCAAGTGGCAGTATTCATTCAAGACCCTACATCTGGTCACCAAATGAAACAGTAGAGAAGAGAAAAGGGTCCAGATGAAGAGCCAGCAAAGGAGAGTGAGATGGAGCAGTGTCCCAAAAACCTAGCAAGAGGAGAGGTTTGAGAGGAAGAGGGTGATTAACAGTATCAGAGGCTACAGAGTTCAAGACATGAGAATTGAGAAAAAGTCATTAGATTTGGCAGTGAAGCACTGGTAACTTCAGCCATCCACATGCCAGAAGGCTGGACACTTTTTTGAATGATCTGTCCATCTTTGTCATTACTGACAAGGTAAAATTTAAGAGAGTGCTGGGCACTTAAAATGAATTCACATTCATTTATTATTATATGTTAGAACGGGTTTTTCCCTCAACTGGGATATGCTATGCATATTATCTTATATTTAAGCTTTTAATTATTGCTTTTTAATTTTTGTACTTCACAATTCCCACTCTCATAGTATCATACCTTATAAGAAGGAAAAACAGTTACTCCCAGCCAGCTATAATGTATAGCACATGATAGGTCACATTCTTCCTTATTAATTACCTCTTTACTCTGGAGAGAAAAATATGTTTTCAAATTATTGATCCAATAGAACTAAGACTGGTCATTCTGTTTCATCTGATTATTAATATCTTTCGATGTTTTTTTATTTATACTATCACACTTATCACATTATTCTCCTGGTTTGGCTTTCTTAAGCCTTTGTCCTTTCTCACAGGTCTTTTCATGTGTCAGAATTTCTCATATTTGTCATTTCTTACAGCAAAGTGACAGGCCGTTACATTCCTATCTCACAATTTGTCAGGTGCTTATTTTGGGGTCTGTTTTATTTGAGGGTTTTTTGGACCTCACCTGTGATTTCTTTATTTTATCACTATTATTTCATTTCTTTATTATCAGAAACCATCAGTGAGAAAATTCCTTGTGTCACTGGACATCAGGATTCTGCAGATTAGTCTTTGAGAATTGTTTGGGGCATTGAGGAGGGTTTAGTGACTTTCCCAAGGTCACATTGCAAACATGGATCAGAGTCAGGACTTGAATCCAGGCTCTCTCAACTCTAGAGCCCTGGCCAATATTCCATGGTTTCCTCTTTGAATGTTGATTATATTTCAATAAGGAATATGATTTAAGTTTTTGCAAGATTCCAAATCTATGCGTCTGGGAACGCAGTAGAGTGGTGCTTCCCCTTGATGTGAGGCATATCTAGGTGTGCTAAAACTCTTTTGGGCTAAGATGATTCTGGGGGATCCAGAAGTCATTTTTATAAAGTGGAACTTTCGGAGTCAGTTTCTATTTTTAAATATGAAAGAATATGAGAGAAAAAATATTATTTTTGTGCACTTTAACATTCACTAAAAACTCCATATACTTTGCATATAAAAATACCCATGCAGGTCTGTTGTGTCCTGGTGACACAATGTCTAGGGCTCTGATTGATGATTTCAAGCACATACAGGGATGTGTACATGAGGAAGACAGGAAGATGCCTTAAAACCAAATGAAATGTTGGG